>NC_053040.3:456182779-456807779 GCF_002575655.3 Aegilops tauschii subsp. strangulata
AGAGTACATATGACGATTCAAAGAGATAGGGTAACTCTCTAATAACAACATGCCAGCAAAAGCTGAACCCAAGAACAATCCCTCAGAAGCAAAAAATACTGTGCATCTCTACTTTTCTTTGATTCTTTTACATCTCCTTTCAGATTTTACTATGGTTAAGGTGTGTGTTAATTTGATCAGTCATACAGAACCAAAGAAATGTAAGAATGAGCTCATGGTATTCATTTTAGGTATTAAGAAATAAGCTATTGGGAATATGTAATGAATATAAAGATGGTGAGGACTTCAATAGACATAATGAACATCAGAACGGGAAGGGCCATTTTCATTGACATGCCGAAAGAAATGTTGTGAGCAATTCTAACATGCTAAATCAGACTGACAGGTATCGCCTGTTGGAAATATGCCCTAGAGGCAATAATAAAATGGTTATTGTTATATTTCCTTGTTCATGATAATTGTCTATTGTTCATGCTATAATTGTGTTATCCGGAAATCGTAATACATGTGTGAACACATAGGCCATAACATGTCCCTAGTGAGCCTCTAGTTGACTAGCTCATTGATCAATAGATGGTTACGGTTTCCTGACCATGGACATTGGATGTCATTGATAACGGGATCACATCATTAGGAGAATGATGTGATGGACAAGACCCAATCCTAAGCATAGCACAAGATCGTGTAGTTCGTTTGCTAAAGCTTTTCTAATGTCAAGTATCATTTCCTTAGACCATGAGATCGTGCAACTCCCGGATACCGTAGGAATGCTTTGGGTGTACCAAACGTCACAACGTAACTGGGTGGCTATAAAGGTGCACTACAGGTATCTCCGAAAGTGTCTGTTGGGTTGGCACGGATCGAGACTGGGATTTGTCACTCCGTATGACGGAGAGGTATCTCTAGGCCCACTCGGTAATGCATCATCATAATGAGCTCAATGTGACTAAGTAGTTAGTGACGGGATCATGCATTACAGAACAAGTAAAGTGACTTGCCGGTAACGAGATTGAACGAGGTATTGGGATACCGACGATCGAATCTCGGGCAAGTAACGTACCGATTGACAAAGGGAATTGTGTACGGGATTGCTTGAATCCTCGACATCGTGGTTCATCCGATGAGATCATTGTGGAACGTGTGGGAGCCAACATGGGTATCCAGACCCCGCTGTTGGTTATTGGCTAGAGAGGTGTCTCGGTCATGTCTGCATGATTCCCGAAACCGTAGGGTCTACACACTTAAGGTTCGGTGACGCTAGAGTTGTAGAGATATTAGTATGCGGTTAACCGAAAGTTGTTCGGAGTCCCGGATGAGATCCCGGACATCACGAGGAGTTCCGGAATGGTCCGGAGGTAAAGATTTATATATAGTAAGTCCAGTTTCGGCCACCGGGAGAGTTTCGGGGGTCACCGGTATTGTACCGGGACCACCGGAAGGGTCCCGGGGGTCCACCGGGTGGGGCCACCTATCCCGGAGGGCCCCATGGGCTGAAGTGGCGTGGGAACCAGCCCCTGGTGGGCTGGTGCGCCCCACCCAAGGGCCCAAGGCGCCTAGGGTTGGAAACCCTAGGGGGCCGTTGCCCCCCGTGGGGGCATGCGCCCCCCTGGTTGGAAACCCTAAGGGGGACGTTGCCCCCCGAGGGGCCGCCGCCCCGGGGGTGCCGCCCCCCCTCTAGATGGGATCTCCAAGGGGGGCATGTGCGCCCCCTAGCCCCTATATATAGTGGAGGGGAGGGAGGGCAGCCGCACCCTAAGCCCTGGCGCCTCCCTCTCCCTCCCGTGACACCTCTTCCTCCTCCAGTAGCGCTTGGCGAAGCCCTGCTGGAATCCCGCTGCTTCCACCACCACGCCGTCGTGCTGCTGGATCTCCATCAACTTCTCCTTCCCCCTTGCTGGATCAAGAAGGAGGAGACGTCTCCGCTCCGTACGTGTGTTGAACGCGGAGGTGCCGTCCGTTCGGCGCTAGGATCATCGGTGATTTGGATAACGACGAGTACGACTCCATCAACCCCGTTCTCTTGAACGCTTCCGCTCGCGATCTACAAGGGTATGTAGATGCACTCCTCCCCTCTCGTTGCTAGTAAACTCCATAGATTGATCTTGGTGATGCGTAGAAATTTTTTAATTTCTGCAACGATCCCCAACAGTGGCATCTTGAGCTAGGTCTATGCGTAGTTTCTATGCACGAGTAGAACACAAGTTGTTGTGGGTGTCGATTTTGTCAATTTACTTGCCGTTACTAGTCTTATCTTGATTCGGCGGCATCGTGGGATGAAGCGGCCCGGACCGACCTTACACGTACGCTTACGTGAGACAGGTTCCACCGACTGACATGCACTAGTTGCATAAGGTGGCTAGCGGGTGTCTGTCTCTCCCACTTTAGTCGGATCGGATTCGATGAAAAGGGTCCTTATGAAGGGTAAATAGAAATTGGCATATCACGTTGTGATTTTGGCGTAGGTAAGAAACGTTCTTGCTAGAAACCTATAGCAGCCACGTAAAAGTTTGCAACAACAATCAGAGGACGTCTAACTTGTTTTTGCAGCATGTGTCATGTGATGTGATATGGCCTGAAGAATGTGATGAATGATATATGTGATGTATGAGATTGATCATGTTCTTGTAATAGGAATCACGACTTGCATGTCGATGAGTATGACAACCGGCAGGAGCCATAGGAGTTGTCTTAATTTATTTATGACCTGCGTGTCAACTGAAACGTCATGTAATTACTTTACTTTATTGCTAACCGTTAGCCATAGTAGTAGAAGTAATAGTTGGCGAGACAACTTCATGAAGACACGATGATGGAGAACATGGTGTCATGCCGGTGACAATGATGAACATGGCGCCCCGAAGATGGAGATCAAAAGGAGCAAAATGATATTGGCCATATCATGTCACTATTTGATTGCATGTGATGTTTATCATGTTTTACATCTTATTTGCTTAGAACGACGGTAGCATAAATAAGATGATCCCTCGCTAAAATTTCAAGAAAGTGTCCCCCCTAACTGTGCACCATTGCGAAGGTTCGTTGTTCCGAAGCACCACGTGATGATCGGGTGTGGTAGGTTCTAACATTCGCATACAATGGGTGTAAGCCAGATTTACACACGCAATACACTTAGGTTGACTTGACGAGCCTAGCATGTACATACATGGCCTCGGAACACAAGAGACCGAAAGGTCCAACATGAGTCGTATAGCAGATACGATCAACATGAAGATGTTCACCGATGATGACTAGTCCGTCTCATGTGATGATCGGACACGGCCTAGTTGACTCAGATCATGTATCACTTAGATGACTAGAGGGATGTCTGTCTGAGTGGGAGTTCATTAATAATTTAATTAGATGAACTTAATTATCATGAACTTAGTCTAAAATATTTACAATATGTCTTGTAGATCAAATGGCCCACGCTAATGTCAACCTCAACTTCAACGCGTTCCTAGAGAAAACCAAGCTGAAAGACGATGGTAGGAACTATACGGACTGGGTCCAGAACTTGAGGATTATCCTCATAGCTGCCAAGAAAGCATATGTCCTTGAAGCACCGCTAGGTGAAGCACCCGTCCCAGCAAACCAAGACATTATGAACGCCTGGCAAACACGTGTTGATGATTACTCCCTGGTTCAGTGCGGCATGCTTTACAGTTTAGAACCGGGGCTCCAAAAGCGTTTCGAGCAGCACGGAGCGTGGGCTGGAGCTGCGGAATAAGCGAAGACTGGCGAAGGACGAGGTGACGATGCGTGTCGGGAATGGTTCCAAGGTCGATGTGATCGCCGTCGGCACGCTACCTCTACATTTACCTACGGGATTAGTTTTAAACCTCAATAATTGTTATTTAGTGCCAGCTTTGAGCATGAACATTGTATCTGGATCTCGTTTGATGCGAGATGGCTACTCATTTAAATCCAAGAATAATGGTTGTTCTATTTATATGAGAGATATGTTTTATGGTCATGCCCCGCTGGTCAATGGTTTATTCTTAATGAATCTCGAACGTGATGTTACGCATATTCATAGTGTGAATGCCAAGAAATGTAAGGTTGATAATGATAGTCCCACATACTTGTGGCACTGCCGCCTTGGTAACATTGGTGTCAAACGCATGAAGAAACTCCATGCAGATGGACTTTTGGAGTCTCTTGATTATGAATCATTTGACACGTGCGAACCATGCCTCATGGGCAAAATGACCAAGACTCCGTTCTCCGGAACAATGGAGCGAGCAACCAACTTATTGGAAATCATACATACTGATGTGTGCGGTCCAATGAGCGTTGAGGCTCGCGGTGGCTATCGTTATGTTCTCACCCTCACTGATGACTTAAGTAGATATGGGTATGTCTACTTAATGAAACACAAGTCTGAGACCTTTGAAAAGTTCAAGGAATTTCCGAGTGAGGTTGAGAATCAACGTGACAGGAAAATAAAGTTCTTACGATCAGATCGTGGAGGGGTTTGAGTCACGAATTTGGCACACACTTAAGGAAATGTGGAATTATTTCACAACTCACGCCGCCTGGAACACCTCAGTGTAATGGTGTGTCCGAACGTCGTAATCGCACTCTATTGGATATGGTGCGATCTATGATGTCTCTTACCGATCTACCGCTATCATTCTGAGGTTATGCTTTAGAGACTGCCGCATTCACTTTAAATAGGGCTCTGTCGAAATCCGTTGAGACGACACCGTATGAATTATGGTTTGGAAAGAAACCTAAGCTGTCGTTTCTTAAAGTTTGGGGATGCGATGCTTATGTCAAGAAACTTCAACCTGAAAAGCTCGAACCCAAGTCGGAAAAATGTGTCTTCATAGGATACCCTAAGGAAACCATTGGGTATACCTTCTACCTCAGATCCGAAGGCAAGAAGTAAGTGGGAGGAAAGTGAAACCTGATGAGATGACCCCTCTCGAACCAAAAAGTAGCGCAGCACAAGAAAATGTTTCTGTGGTGCCTGCACCGACTAGAGAGGAGGTTAATGATGACGATCATGATCAAGTTACCACTGACCTTCGTAGGTCCACAAGGACACGTTCCGCACCAGAGTGGTACGGCAACCCTGTCATGGAAATCATGTTGTTGGACAACGGTGAACCTTCGAACTATGAAGAAGCAATGGCGGGCCCAGATTCCAACTAATGGCTTGAAGCCATGCAATCCGAGATAGGATCCATGTATGAAAACAAAGTATGGACTTTGACAGACTTGCCCGATGATCGGCGAGCGATAGAAAATAAATGGATCTTTAAGAAGAAGACGGACGCGGATGGAAATGTTACCATCTATAAAGCTCGACTTGTCGCTAAGGGTTATCGACAAGTTCAAGGAGTTGACTACGATGAGACCTTCTCACCCATAGCGAAGCTAAAGTCCGTCCGAATCATGTTAGCAATTGCCGCATTCTACGATTATGAAATATGGCAAATGGACGTCAAAACGGCATTCCTTAACGGCTTCCTTAAGGAAGAATTGTATATGATGCAGCCGGAAGGTTTTGTCGATCCTAAGAATGCTGGCAAGGTATGCAAGCTCCAGCGCTCAATCTATGGGCTGGTGTAGGCATCTCAGAGTTGGAACATTCGCTTTGATGAGATGATCAAAGGGAGAAGCCTGTGTTTACAAGAAAGTGAGTGGGAGCTCTGTGGCATTTCTCATATTATATGTGGATGACATGCTATTGATGGGAAATGATATAGAATTCTTGGAAAGCATAAAGGCCTACTTGAATAAGTGTTTTTCAATGAAGGACCTTGGAGAAGCTGCTTACATATTAGGCATCAAGATCTATAGAGATAGATCGAGACGCCTCATAGGTCTTTCACAAAGCACATACCTTGATAAGATATTGAAGAAGTTCAATATGGATCAGTCCAAGAAGGGGTTCTTGCCTGTATTGCAAGGTGTGAGATTGAGCACAGCTCAATGCCCGACCACGGCAGAAGATAGAGAAAAGATGAGTGTCATCCCCTATGCCTCGGCCATAGGGTCTATTATGTATGCCATGCTGTGTACCAGACCTGATGTAAACCTTGCCGTAAGTTTGGTAGGGAGGTACCAAAGTAATCCCGGCATGGAACACTGGACAGCGGTCAAGAACATCCTGAAGTACCTGAAAAGGACTAAGGATATGTTTCTCGTTTATGGAGGTGACGAAGAGCTCGTCGTAAAGGGTTATGTCGATGCTAGCTTCGACACCGATCTGGATGACTCTAAGTCACAAACCGGATACGTGTATATTTTGAATGGTGGGGCAGTCAGTTGGTGCAGTTGAAAGCAAAGCGTCGTGGCGGGATCTACATGTGAAGCAGAGTACATGGCAGCCTCGGAGGCAGCACATGAAGTAATCTGGATGAAGGAGTTCATTGCTGACCTAGGAGTTATTCCCAATGCATCCGGGCCGATGACTCTCTTCTGTGACAACACTGGAGCTATTGCCCTTGCCAAGGAGCCCAGGTTTCACAAGAAGACCAGGCACATCAAGCGTCGCTTCAACTCCATTCGTGAAAATGTTCAAAATGGAGACATAGATATTTGTAAAGTGCATACGGATTTGAATGTCGCAGATCCGTTGACTAAACCTCTTCCACGGGCGAAACATGATCAACAACAGAACTCTATGGGTGTACGATTCATCACAATGTAACTAGATTATTGACTCTAGTGCAAGTGGGAGACTGTTGGAAATATGCCCTAGAGGCAATAATAAAATGGTTATTATTATATTTCCTTGTTCATGATAATGTTGGGGAACGTAGCAGAAATTCAAAATTTTCTACGCATCACCAAGATCAATCTATGGAGTAACTAGCAACAAGAGAGAGGGGAGTACATCTTCATACCCTTGAAGATCGCGATGCGGAAGCGTTGCAAGAACGCGGTTGGTGGATTCGTACACGAAGCGATTCAGATCGCGGCCGAATCCGATCTAAGCACCGAACAACGGTGCCTCCGCGTTCAACACACTTGCAGCCCGGTGACGTCTCTCGTGCCTTGATCCAGCAAGGAGAGAGGAAGAGGTTGGGGAAGACTCCGTCCAGCAGCAGCACAACGGCATGGTGGTGATGGAGGAGCGTGGCACTCCAGCAGGGCTTCGCCAAGCACTGCGAGAGACGAGGAGGGAGAGGGGTAGGGCTGCGCCAAGATAGAGGGAGACTTGTGTTTATGGCAGCCCCAAAAACCCCACTATATATAGGGGAAGGGGAGGGGCTGCGCCCCCATCTAGGGTTTCCCCCTAGGGGTGGCGGCCAGCCCTAGATGCATCTGAGGGGGCGGCCAGAGGGGGAGAGAGGGGGCGCATCCTAGGTGGGCCTTAGGCCCATCTGAGCCTAGGGTTTTCCCCCTTCCCCCTTTCCATGCGCCTTGGGCCTCTTGTGGGAGGCGCACTAGCCCACCTAAGGGCTGGTCCCTTCCCACACTTGGCCCACGCAGGCCTCCGGGGTTGGTGGCCCCTCCCGATGGACCCCCGGAACCCTCCGATGGTCCTGGTACATTACCGGTGAGGCCCGAAACTCTTCCGATGGCCAAAACCTCACTTCCTATATATTATTCTTTACCTCCGGACCATTCCGAAACTCCTCGTGACGTCTGGGATCTCATCCGGGACTCCGAACAACATTCGGTAACCACGTATATCTATTCCCTATAACCCTAGCGTCATCGAACCTTGAGTGTGTAGACCCTACGGGTTCGGGAACCATGCAGACATGACCGAGACGTTCTCCGGCCAATAACCAACAGCGGGATCTGGATACCCATGTTGGCTCCCACATGTTCCACGATGATCTCATCGGATGAATCACGATGTCGGGGATTTAATCAATCCCGTATACAATTCCCTTTGTCAATCGGTATGTTACTTGCCCGAGATTCGATCGCCGGTATCCCAGTACCTCGTTCAACCTCGTTACCGGCAAGTCACTTTACTCGTTCCGTAACGCATGATCCCGTGGCTAACTCATTAGTCACATTGAGCTCATTATGATGATGCATTACCGAGTGGGCCCAGAGATACCTCTCCGTCATACGGAGTGACAAATCCCAGTCTCGATTCGTGCCAACCCAACAGACACTTTCGGAGATACCTGTAGTGCACCTTATAGTCACCCAGTTACGTTGTGACGTTTGGTACACCCAAAGCATTCCTACGGTATCCGGGAGTTGCACAATCTCATGGTCTAAGGAAATGATACTTGACATTAGAAAAGCTCTTAGCAAACGAACTACACGATCTTGTGCTATGCTTAGGTTTGGGTCTTGTCCATCACATCATTCTCCTAATGATGTGATCCCGTTATCAATGACATTCAATGTCCATGGTCAGGAAACCATAACCATCTATTGATCAACGAGCTAGTCAACTAGAGGCTTACTAGGGACATGTTGTGGTCTATATATTCACACATGTATTACGGTTTCCAGTTAATACAATTATAGCATGAACAATAGACAATTATCATGAACAAGGGAATACAATAATAACCATTTTATTATTGCCTCTAGGGAATATTTCCAACAGTCTCCCACTTGCACTAGAGTCAATAATCTAGTTCACATCACCATGTGATTAACACTCAAAGTTCACATCGCCATGTGACTAATACCCAAGAGTTTACTAGAGTCAATAATCTAGTTCACATCACCATGTGATTAACACTCAATGAGTTCTAGGGTTTGATCATGTTATGCTTACGAGAGAGGTTTTAGTCAACGGGTCTGCAACATTCAGATCCATGTGTGCTTTACAAATCTCTATGTCATCTTGTAGATGCGGCTACCACGCGGTACTTGGAGCTATTCCAAATAACTGCTCTACTCTACGAATCTGGTTTACTACTCAGGGTCATCCGGATTAGTGTCAAAGTTTGCATGGACGTAACCCTTTACGACGAACTCCTTTTCCACCTCCATAATCGAGAAAATTCCTTAGTCCACTAGATACTAAGGATAAGTTCGACCGCTGTCATGTGATCCATTCCCGGATCACTATTGTACCCCTTGACTAACTCATGGCAAGGCACACTTCAGGTGCGGTACACAGCATAGCATACTGTAGAGCCTACATCTTAAGCATAGGGGACGACCTTCGTCCTTTCTCTCTCTTCTGCCGTGGTCAGGTCTTGAGTCTTACTCAATACTCACACCTTGTAACACAGCCAAGAACTCCTTCTTTGCTGATCTATTTTGAACTCCTTCAAAATCTTGTCACGGTATGTATTCATTTGAAAGTACTATTAAGCGTTTTTTATCTATCCTTATAGATCTTGATGCTCAATGTTCAAATAGCTTAATCCAGGTTTTCCATTGAAAAACACTTTTCAAATAACCCTGTATGCTTTCCAGAAATTCTACATCATTTCTGATCAACAATATGTTAACAACATATACTCATCAAAAATTCTATAGTGCTCCCACTCACTTCTTTGGAAATACAAGTTTCTCATAAACTTTGTAAAAACCCAAAATCTTTGATCATCTCATCAAAGCGTACATTCCAACTCCGAGATGCTTACTCCAGCCCTTAGAAGGATTGCTGGAGCTTTGCATACTTGTTAGCATCTTTCAGGATTGACAAAACCTTCTGGTTGTATCACATACAACCTTTCCTCAAGAAAATCGTCGAGGAAACAATGGTTTTTGACATCCTATCTGCAAGATTTCATAAATAATGCAGTAACTGCTAATATAATTCCAACAGACACTTAGCATCGCTACGAGTGAGAAAATCTCATCGTAGTCAACTCCTTGAACTTGTCGGAAAACATCTTAACGACAAGTCGAGCTTTCTTAATGGTGACACTTACCATCATTGTCCGTCTTCCTTTTAAAATCCATCTGTACCTAACAGCCTTACGACCATCAAGTAGTTCTTCCAAAGTCTATACTTTGTTTTACACATGGATCCTCTCTCGAATTTTATGGCCTCGAGCCATTCGTCGGAATCTGGGCCCACCATCGCTTCTCCATAGCTCGTAGGTTCATTGTTGTCTAGCAACATGACTTCCAAGAGAGGATTACGTACCACTCTGAAGTAGTACACATCCTTGTCGTCCTACGAGGTTTGGTAGTGACTTTATCTGAAGTTTCATGATCACTATCATAAGCTTCCACTTCAATTGGTGTAGGTGCCACAGGAACAACTTCTTGTGCCCTGCTACACACTAGTTGAAGTGACGGTTCAATAACCTCATCAAGTCTCCACCATCCTCCGACTCAATTCTTTCGAGAGAAACTTTTCCTCGAGAAAGGACCCGTTTCTAGAAACAATCACCTTTGCTTCCAGATCTGAAATAGGAGGTATACCCAACTGTTTTGGGTATTCTATGAAGATGCATTTATCCGCTTTGGGTTCGAGCTTATCAGCCTGAAACCTTTTCACATAACCGTCGCAGCCCCAAACTTTTAAGAAACGACAGCTTAGGTTTCTCTAAACCATAGTTCATACGGTGTCGTCTCAACGGAATTGCGTGGTGCCCTATTTAAAGTGAATGCGGTTGTCTCTAATGCCTAACCCATAAACGATAGTGGTAATTCGATAAGAGACATCATGGTATGCACTATATCCAATAGGGTGCAGTTATGATGTTCGGACTCACCATTACACTATGGTGTTCTAGGCGGTATTAGTGGTGAAACAATTTCCACAGTGTCTTAATTGTGTACCAAACTCGTAACTCAGATATTAATCTCTATGATCATATCATAGATATTTTATCCTCTTGTCACGATGATCTTCAACTTCACGCTGAAATTACTTGAACCTTTCAATATTTCAGACTTCTGTTTCATCAAGTAAATCTACTCAAATCATCTATGAAGTAAGAACATAACGATATCCACTGCGTGCCTCGGCACTCATTGGACTGCACACATCAAAATGTATTACTTCCAACAAGTTGCTCTCTTGTTCCATCTCACTGAAAACGAGGCCTTTCAGTCATCTTGCCCATGTGGTATGATTTGCATGTCTCAAGTGATTCAAAATCAAGTGAGTCCAAATGATCCATCTGTATGAAGTTTCTTCATGCATGTATACCAATAGACATGGTTCGCATGTCTCAATCTTTTAAAAAACGAGTGAGTCCAAAGATCCATCAACATGGAGCTTCTTCATGCGTTTTATCCCAATATGACTCAAATAGCAGTGCCACAAGTATGTGGTACTATCATTACTATCTTATATCTTTTGGCATGAACATGTGTATCACTACGATCGAGATTCAGTAAACCATTCATTTTAGGCGCAAGACCATTGAAGGTATTATTCAAATAAAAGAGTAACCATTATTCTCCTTAAATGAATAACTGTATTGCGATAAACATAATCCAATCATGTCTATGCTCAACGCAAACACCAAATAACAATTATTTAGGTTTAACACCAATCTCGATGGTAGAGGGAGCATGCGATGCTTGATCACATCAACCTTGGAAACACTTCCAACACATATCGTCATCTCATCTTTAGCTAGTCTCCGTTTATTTCGCAGCTTTTATTTCGAGTTACCAACACTTAGCAACCGAACCGGTATCTAATACCCTGGTGCTACTAGGAGTACTAGTAAAGTACACATTAATATAATGTATATCCAATATACTTCTGTCGAACTTACCAGCCTTCTCATCTACCAAGTATCTAGGGTAGTTCTACTTCAGTGACCGTTCCCCTCATTACAGAAGCACTTAGTCTCGGGTTTGGGTTCTACCTTGGGTTTCTTCACTAGAGCAGCAACTGATTTACCGTTTCATGAAGTATCACTTCTTGCCCTTGCCCTTCTTGAAACTAGTGGTTTTACCAACCATCAACAATTGATGCTCCTACTTGATTTCTACTTTCGCGGTGTCAAACATCGTGAGTTGCTCAAGGATCATCATGTCTATCCCTGATATGTTATAGTTCATCACGAAGCTCTAATAGCTTGGTGGCAGTGACTATGGAGAACCATCACTATCTCATCTGGAAGATTAACTCCCACTTGATTCAAGCGATTGTAGTACTCAGACAATCTGAGCACATGCTCAACGATTGAGCTTTTCTCCCTTAGTTTGCAGGCTTAAGAAACTTGTCAGTGGTCTCATACCTCTTGACGTGGGCACTAGTCTGAAATCCCAATTTCAGTCTTTGGAACATCTCATATGTTCTATGACGTTTCAAAACGTCTTTGGTGCCACAATTTTAAACCGTTAGCATTACGCACTGAACTATCACGTAGTCATCAAAACGTGTATGTCAGATGTTTCGCAACATCTACAGACGACGCTCGAGGTTCAGCACACCGAGCGGTGCATTAAGGACATAAGCCTTCTGTGCAGCAATGAGGACAATCCTCAGTATACGGACCCAGTCCGCATAATTGCTACTGTCAACTTTCAACTAAATTTTCTCTAGGAACATATCTTAAATAGTAGAACTAAAGTGTAAGCTATGACATAATTTGCACAGACATTTTGACTATGTTCATGATAATTAAGTTCATCTGATTATTTAATGAACTCCCACTTAGATAGACATCCCTCTAGTCATCTAAATGATACATGATCCGAGTCAACTAGGCTGTGTCCGATCATCACGTGAGACGGACTAGTCATCATCGGTGAACATCTTCATGTTGATAGTATCTACTATACGACTCATATTCGACCTTTCGGTCTCTTGTGTTCCGAGGCCATGTCTGTACATGCTAGGCTCGTCAAGTCAACCTAAGTGTTTCGCATGTGTAAATCTGGCTTACACCCGTTATATGCGAACGTTAGAATCTATCACACCCGATCATCACGTGGTGCTTCGAAACAACGAACCTTCGCAACGGTGCACAGTTAGAGGGAACACATCTCTTGAAATTTTAGTGAGGGATCATCTTATTTATGCTACCGTCGTTCTAAGCAAATAAGATGTAAACATGACAAACATCACATGCAAATCATAAAGTGACATGATATGGCCAATATCATCTTGCGCCTTTGATCTCCATCTTTGAGGCGCGGCATGATCACCTTCGTTACCGGCATGACACCATGATCTCCATCATCGTGTCTTCATGAAGTTGTCTCGCCAACTATTATTTCTACTACTATGGCTAACGGTTAGCAAAAAAGTAAAGTAATTACATGGCGTTTTTCATTGACACGCAGGTCATACAATAAATTAAGACAACTCCTCTGGCTCCTGCCAGTTGTCATACTCATCGACATGCAAGTCGTGATTCCTATTACAAGAACATGATCAATCTCATACATCACATATATATAATTCATCACATCCTTTTGGCCATATCACGTCACATAGTATACCCTGCAAAAACAAGTTAGACGTCCTCTAATTGTTGTTGCATGTTTTACGTGACTGCTATGGGTTTCTAGCAAGAACGTTTCTTACCTACGCAAAAGCCACAACGGTGATATGCCAATTGCTATTTACCCTTCATAAGGACCCTCTTCATCGAATCCGATCCGACTAAAGTGGGAGAGACAGACACCCGCTAGCCACCTATGCATCATGTGCATGTCAGTCGGTGGAACCTGTCTCACGTAAGTGTACGTGTAAGGTCGGTCCGGGCCGCTTCATCCCACAATGCCGCCGAATCAAGATAAGACTAGTAACGGCAAGAAAATTGAACAAATCATCGCCCACAACTACTTTGTGTTCTACTCGTGCACAGAATCTACGCATAGACCTAGCTCTGATACCACTGTTGGGGAACGTAGCAGAAATTTAAAATTTTCTACGCATCACCAAGATCAATCTATGGAGTAACTAGCAATGAGAGAGAGGGGAGTACATCTTCATACCCTTGAAGATCGCGATGCGGAAGCGTTGCAAGAACGCGGTTGGTGGAGTCGTACACGAAGCGATTCAGATCGTGGCCGAATCCGATCTAAGCACCGAACAACGGTGCCTCCGCGTTCAACACACATGCAGCCCGATGACGTCTCCCATGCCTTGATCCAGCAAGGAGAGAGGGAGAGGTTGGGGAAGACTCCGTCCAGCAGCAGCACAACGGCATGGTGGTGATGGAGGAGCGTGGCACTCCAGCAGGGCTTCGCCAAGCACTACGAGAGACGAGGAGGGAGAGGGGTAGGGCTACGCCAAGATAGAGGGAGACTCGTGTCTATGGCAGCCCCAATACCCCCACTATATATAGGGGAAGGGGAGGGGCTGCGCCCCCATCTAGGGTTTCCCCCTAGGGGTGGCGGCCAGCCCTAGATGCATCTGAGGGGGCGGCCAGAGGGGGAGAGAGGGGGGGCGCACCCTAGGTGGGCCTTAGGCCCATCTGAGCCTAGGGTTTTCCCCCTTCCCCCTTTCCATGCGCCTTGGGCCTCTTGTGGGAGGCGCACCAGGCCACCTAGGGGCTGGTCCCTTCCCACACTTGGCCCACGCAGGCCTCCGGGGTTGGTGGCCCCTCCCGGTGGACCCCCAGAACCCTCCGGTGGTCCCGGTACATTACCGGTGACGCCCAAAACTCTTCCGGTGGCCAAAACCTCACTTCCTATATATTATTCTTTACCTCCGGACCATTCCGGAACTTCTCGTGACGTCCGGGATCTCATCCGGGACTCCGAACAACATTTGGTAACCACGTATATCTATTCCCTATAACCCTAGCGTCATCGAACCTTAAGTGTGTAGACCCTACGGGTTCGCGAACCATGCAGACATGACCGAGATGTTCTCCGGCCAATAACCAACAGCGGGATTTGGATACCCATGTTGGCTCCCACATGTTCCACGATGATCTCATCGAATGAACCACGATGTCGGGGATTCAATCAATCCCGTATACAATTCCCTTTGTCAATCGGTATGTTACTTCCCCGAGATTCGATCGCCGATATCCCAATACCTCGTTCAACCTCGTTACCGGCAAGTCACTTTACTCGTTCCGTAACGCATGATCCCGTGGCTAACTCATTAGTCACATTGAGCTCATTATGATGATGCATTACCGAGTGGGCCCAGAGATACCTCTCCCTCATACGGAGTGACAAATCCAAGTCTCGATTCGTGCCAACCCAACAGACACTTTCGGAGATACCTGTAGTGCACCTTATAGTCACCCAGTTACGTTGTGATGTTTGGTACACCCAAAGCATTCCTACGGTATCTGGGAGTTGCACAATCTCATGGTCTAAGGAAATGATACTTGACATTAGAAAAGCTCTTAGCAAACGAACTACACGATCTTGTGCCATGCTTCGGTTTGGGTCTTGTCCATCACATCATTCTTCTAATGATGTGATCCCGTTATCAATGACATTCAATGTCCATGGTCAGGAAACCATAACCATCTATTGATCAACGAGCTAGTCAACTAGAGGCTTACTAGGGACATGTTGTGGTCTATGTATTCACACATGTATTACGGTTTCCAGTTAATACAATTATAGCATGAACAATAGACAATTATCATGAACAAAGAAATACAATAATAACCATTTTATTATTGCCTCTAGGGCATATTTCCAACAGATAATTGTCTATTGTTCATGCTATAATTGTGTTATCCGGAAATCGTAATACATGTGTGAACACATAGACCATAACGTGTCCCTAGTGAGCCTCTAGTTGACTAGCTCATTGATCAATAGATGGTTACGGTTTCCTGACCATGGACATTGGATGTCATTGATAACGAGATCACATCATTAGGAGAATGATGTGATGGACAAGACCCAATTCTAAGCATAGCACAAGATCGTGTAGTTCGTTTGCTAAAGCTTTTCTAATGTCAAGTATCATTTCTTAGACCATGAGATCGTGCAACTCCCGGATACCGTAGGAATGCTTTAGGTGTACCAAACGTCACAACGTAACTGGGTGACTATAAAGTTGCACTACAGGTATCTCTGAAAGTGTCTGTTGGGTTGGCACGGATCGAGACTGGGATTTTTCACTCCGTATGATGGAGAGGTATCTCTGGGCCCACTCGGTAATGCATCATCATAATGAGCTCAATGTGACTAAGTAGTTAGTCACGGGATCATGCATTACGGAACGAGTAAAGTGACTTGCCGGTAACGAGATTGAACGAGGTATTGGGATACCGACGATCGAATCTCGGGCAAGTAACGTACCGATTGACAAAGGGAATTGTGTACGGGATTGCTTGAATCCTCGACATCGTGGTTCATCCGATGAGATCATCGTGGAACGTGTGGGAGCCAACATGGGTATCCAGATCCTGCTGTTGGTTATTGGCTAGACAGGTGTCTCGGTCATGTCTGCATGGTTCCCAAACCCGTAGGGTCTACACACGCTAGAGTTGTAGAGATATTAGTATGCGGTTAACCGAAAGTTGTTCGGAGTCCCGGATGAGATCCCGGACGTCACGAGGAGTTCCGGAATGGTCCGGAGGTAAAGATTTATATATAGGAAGTCCAGTTTCGGCCACCAGGAGAGTTTCAGGGGTCACCGGTATTGTACCGGGACCACCGGAAGGGTCCCAGGGGTCCACCGGATGGCGCCACCTATCCCGAAGGGCCCCATGGGCTGAAGTGGCGTGGGAACCAGCCCCTGGTGGGCTGGTGCACCCCACCCAAGGGCCCAAGGCGCCTAGGGTTGGAAACCCTAAGGGGGTCGCTGCCCCGGGGGCCGCCGCCCCCCTCTAGATGGGATCTCCAAGGGGGGCATGCGCCCCCCTAGCCCCTATATATAGTGGAGGGGAGGGAGGGCAGCCGCACCCTAAGCCCTGGCGCCTCCCTCTCCCTCCCATGACACCTCTTCCTCCTCCAGTAGTGCTTGGCGAAGCCCTGCTGGAATCCCGCTGCTTCCACCACCACGCCGTCGTGCTGCTGGATCTCCATCAACTTCTCCTTCCCCCTTGCTGGATCAAGAAGGAGGAGACGTCTCCGCTCCGTACGTGTGTTGAACGCGGAGGTGTCGTCCGTTCGACACTAGGATCATCGATGATTTGGATCACGACGAGTACGAGTCCATCAACCCCGTTCTCTTGAACGCTTCCGCTCGTGATCTACAAGGGTATGTAGATGCACTCCTCCCCTCTCGTTGCTAGTAAACTCCATAGATTGATCTTGGTGATGCGTAGAAAATTTTTAATTTCTGCAACGATCCACAACATCGCCTACTTGCTGATGACATCTACTTTTGAGCTCTGATGTAAGCATGGCAAAACAGCTCATAGTCAAGACTGGAACCAATGTATTTTAAGAAATTCAGTACCAGGGTGAATAACAAATACGTAATATGAAGAACTACTGAACTCGAACTCTGCTAGCATACAAAGAAACGAACAACAAAAAACATGCACCATACAACTAGTGGAATCGAATATGAACTGAACAATGTGCATTTACTCACATGCTCTACACGGTAACCATGTATGCCTTTTTTGGTTTGCTGACCTAAGCTTAATTTTATGTCTGGTCAGAGTGTGTAGGGAGTTGAGATATGAATGTTAAGCTGATTTTCCTGTAGACATAGGCATGTCTATCTCTGCTATTCTCAGGACAGGGTAAATACTGCCCAAACAAAGTACAGATAAGAAAAGTTGAGAATGCTTCTGCAAATACTAAACAACATACAGAATTAGTAAGTAGTAACATCTCACATTCCTTAACAAAGATAAATGGATGGCAAAGATGATGGCACAGATTACTTTATACGTCGAGCAGCCCTATCCTGGAAAGATGATTCCGCCTTCGACGGCAAGGATGTCATAGTCAGACACGCAAATCCTGAGATTCGCAACCACCTGCAGTGCAAGTCCAAACACAGACTGAGAAATATAATTAAGGTAGAGACCTACTTATATATATATTTGACCAAATTAAATTGACGTGACAACTACACATTTATCTCATTATCTGTATATAAGATCCCGTTTTCCCTAGCCTCAAATTGAAATCCACCCAAAAAGATGAATCAGCACGGCCTCTACTGACAATCTCTAGAGCAAAACATCATGACCTCAACTACTTGCCGCTATAGTGCAACAGCTGTTTGTTCCGATGGCTTATGTCAATGGCCATCAATGAACTAACATGTTTTGTTCAGGCTTCTGCTCTGCCGAACACATGATGTTCCCAGCATGACACAATTGCAGTATCTCCTTTTTCGCAGCCCTTGGCAGGGAACAACTCGATCGACACAATCTACAACTGAATATACCTACATGGAGCATAGCTATTGATTATTGCATCCTTATTTAATCTGCAGTTCAGTTGTCGTTCTCCTTAACGACACCCAAACAGGACCATATGATGTTATTCAACATGGATGATTCCCTTACTTCCTTAGAAATCCATCCTCTGTCTATTCTGCAGTACTAATTGGTTCCTCTGATCGACCAAGTCGCTACCACCTATGCAGCCCTCTACCAAACAAACCAACCTTTGCTCATATGCATCCATTCTAATCTCCTTGTTACCTGTACTTTTCAATCTCATGCGGCAACTCCGCCAGTAGCACATCATCACAATCAGGCAGCTGCTCAGAGACTCCACCATGATGGAGCAGGGGATCAAGCAAAAAGCTGATTTGTGCTCTCCGCTGGGCGCCCCCGCCTGTAAGAGGAAAAAAGATCATGCATGTAAATTTCACCGGAAAGTATGGCGCACACCACACAAGACCTAGATATAAATTTCCATGAGAAGAAATTTGTATTTGGTTCCTGTGATACGTAATAATCAGCAATAACACTTGACATGAACTAAGCTAGTCAACCTAATCCAGTTTCCTACTTAGGCCTTAGAATTATTTCTGTCAAGGGTAGCATGTTCAGTTGCCTCTTATTTTTCTTCCTCTTAGCTTGATATCAACTGGCCATTTTCCATCACCAGTGAACATTAAAAATGAATGCAATTGTACGATCACATAGAAAGTATAATTAAGCAAGAGCAGCATATACGATCTATAAGCAAAGCACATTACCTCCATAGTCTAGATTTATTAGTTCAAACCCAGGAAAATTCAAGTTTATTGATACACGCCACTTGGTTTTGGAAGGCGAAGTGAAGAGCTTGTGACGAGAGTTCCTAGGGCACGGTGATTTGCTGCATTTAAAATTATATTAGGTGTTACCAAAGTGACAAAGCGAGAAAGGTATAGCAGTGCACAAGGATGATTGAAATACCTAGGTATTTAGTCACAGGAGCTTGTCCCTTGCCTTTCATCGCGGATATAGGAGTGTTCATCTATTAATCATGTAATAGTCAAACAATGGAAAGGAGAGAACGCAGGGAGAAATAGTAACAATCATACAACGCAAAGCTGTGTACAGGGCAACAAGAATGCCTCTCATCAGGACACATTAGGCAAAGGTAACTAAATGGAATACACATATGCCAAAAGCCATGAGTACAACAATGTTCGATTAGGCGGTGGCTGCAGCTGGTCATTAGTAATCATTATATATGAGTACTTTAAATCGATTGAAAGAGAAGGAAATGTAAGGTTATTTACATTGATATATATTGTTCAAATGGACGATCCACAAGGAAATACAAAAAAATTGTGAAGCATATCATATGTGGCACAAAAGCATTGTAAACTTTGCTCGAGGAATTTGTATATTTGAAGAAATCCATTAGCCGAGTATAACATAAATCAAGTTGGTGTTCAGTTTAAATTTCTACCAAGCAATGTAAGGTGTTGATGAAGCTGAAACGAAATTAGGGGCAGCAACGATTAATTAACCCATCCGGTAGTTATCAGTTTTCACCAACTTGTACATCTATCCATAAGACTACATGGAACTGAACCAAAGGTAAGGATCTGAACCAAGAATAGCAGCGTAGACAAAAGCAAGATTAAACATCATTCTTCAGTCCTCAAGGGTACATGCATTCTCCTTCCTGACTTCGGCTTCCTGCTCTGGTGTGTAGTGTTCTCTAAAATCAGCTACTTCTTACACTTCCCCACTAAGTGAATAGTAACAATTTTAAGAGGATAAACCACACAGAGAATTGGTTCCTAATTAGAGAAGCTAAAGAAGCAAGTAGCTAACATTAGTACATAGAGTCTTGGAAGTGGGCTACAATATCATGGCAAAATGACAGGAGTACATCATTGCTTGTGGTTAGCATAGTTCTCTCAAAATTTTCATGGCTAGTTTGCTACTACTTCCAATTTTGTCTGTATTGTATTAAATAAGACCCATCAAAGCATACCACAAATGGTTTTCTGTGCAAAATAAATAGACCAAAAAATGAATGAAACAAAATAAATACATAGCCCCTTACGCATATATGCAGATGAAAGCTTCCAACAATGAAATAATTCCTAGTTTAACCGAAAGGCATTAGCATAGGTGAGAACAAATATTTTCAGTGAGCTCTAACAAGAACAAATGGCAGGACCAAGAACAACCTCCAACCGAGGAGATGACGAGCCAGCAGAGCAATAGACGAAGACCAAAGAGCAGGTGAGAGGACAAAAGCAACCTGCGGCAGACAAAACAAATGCCTTAGGAGGGTGAAACACGAACGAAAAGAGTGTATAATCAGCAAACTACATAGACAATAGACTAATTATGCTTGCAAGCAGTATAAATATAATTAGCAACTACTATATATCCATTACTTGAATGGAATCATGAGCACCTTTCATGCATCGTAAATACGACGGCTGCCCCTCTCAACTCTTCTGTGCCTCATCTCATGACTAATTCTACTAATCAGTGACTTGGTTCAGTTGCTGTCTAAATCAAGACAATTGCATGAAAGCACAACACAGTACATCCTAATGTAAGATATTTTAAGTTTTTAACTAATAGAAGCAAGCACCTGTCAATTTATGATTATCCAAGAAAAAACAACAGGCCTGAAACACGGTAGGCACATCAACTAAACTGAGGCACACATATCTGTCGGCACGGCGGCACGGTCACATTTAAAGAATTAATAATTATGAAAAGCCTGTAGTGCATGTCACAACTATAAATACTTTGTTCTCACCTAAAACTATCAGAACAGAGACAAATAAGAACAGAGCTGCCAATATAAATGCAGGTCAATGCAGAACACAACAGGTGAATATTTCCAAAGACAAGCTAACATATCCGTCTAGCCCGACACAACATATTAAACATATCATACAACCACTTACGCAAACAGTTACAGCAGGCTTTCATAAAGTGGACTGGAAATCAGGGAAATAGACATGGAATATTTCTCTATAGCTTCACGGTTTTGAAATATTTTTCTTCTTGAAGCTAACCAAGCCCGCTGTCTTTTTTTTAGCTGAAGATAAATCCGTCGGTTTGAAGTAGAAAAGCAATGACTAAACCTAAAGATCCAAGCAAAGGACCATCTACTTTTTATAACTAATCAATCCACCCAAACTAAATTACTTTCTTACCTGTTTTAACGGAACACAGTAAACATTTTCCATTGCACTCTTGCTCCAAGCTTACAAACCCTACATATTTTAGGTGATGCATCCCCCTGATATTGTTGCATAGGTACTTAAACAGCAGCCTAGTAAGAATACTGCTTGGCTATATTCAGGCTAAACTCTAAAGCATTAATCTAAGCCTCCACTTTGTGTGCACCTTCTCATTATATTTATGCTCATTTAATGGCAGCGCAGCATCCCATTTTGAATGCTAGCTAAGAATACCCAACTAATCAGACTTCTTTCCTATGAGATTGTAATAAAGAATAATGATGGTAGGTGATCTGATATTATATTCGACTAATAATAAAATAAGTAAGGAGAGCAGGGTATGGAAAGACAGATAGCCTAGAAAAGAAGCATGCAGAGGAAAATGCCAAAGAGATACTATCATAAGCAAGGGCATTTGATGAATTCATTAATTAGTTAAGCCAGTACGAATATACATGACTGAAAAGAATATGTATTTTGTGGTTTGGACAAATGGAGTAACCAAGACAACAATAACTGGGCATACAGTCTAAATTAAATGAGCCAATTTGAGGAATTGTATCCTCCAAACAATATTCAGATGATTCTATTTGCTATGATTTTAATTATGTACCCGCACATTACTCGGGATACCAAGTTCTCCATTTGGGTTCTTCTCCGCATGACACATGAATATATGAACAACTAATTTTCTTGGGCCTATTTCTTCTTTCTCATATCTGCAAATATCATGTTTAGGAAACCCACATATTAGTAATTTTAGAGATGTACATTAGAAAAAATGTTCAGCTAACAATCCAATTAGATATACATGTGCATGTATGTTTATACACCTAGCCAAAAATTTGAGAAGATCAAATTAAGAATTTGAATGCCCAATGAAAATTAAACTTGGATTGAAAGTTCCTTCCATTGCATTTGGAATCTGCTCTCTTTACCTCTCCCTATCCCACTCCCACTACCACACATTCATCACACAACACATAGAGAGAGATAGAGGAGCACCTGGTTGGGAAGGAAGGCGTTGAGCGCGTCCGTTCCTCACCGTGGGGAGCACCTGTGGTTGGGAAGCAAGCCATGAACAACAATTTGGAAAGGAACTATAAGAGGAAGGAATCCAGGGGAAAATCAGCCCCAAATCAAATCAACCAATGAAGAAATCTGCCAGTGTTTTGACCATGAAATTAGACCAGACAAAAGGAGAAATCAACAGAGAACAAATCGCACGGGTGCCTGCTTCTATACCTTGCTGCCGCCCGCTTGTTTGGCGAGGACCACCTCGGCCAGTTCCTGCAGTCCCCTTGGCAGCTGGGTGAGCGACCTCGCCGGCGCAGGCCGACGCCGGCCGGCGACCCTGTCCCGTCCGCTCCGAGCCTCCCTCTCCTAGCCCCCCTCTCATATTTCCTCTCTCTTTCTCCCTCCTCTCGTCATCCGCCACTCCTCTTTGCTCTCTCTTTCTCCCTCCTCACCTGGCTGCTGCTCCCCTCCTTTCCCCTCCTCCGAAGCCGCCCCAGCTGCCGAGTCCCGATCGAGGCCGCGCTCCTCGGCTCGAGGTCTTCCTGCTGAGGCCGGATCGAGGCCGACCACAGGGCGGCCGCATCTGGACCACCCTGCATCGAGGAAGAGAGCAGAGTGGGTGGGTGGGGACGCGAGTGCGGGCGGAGGCAGCGGCTAGGGTTTCTTCACGGGGGAGGCTGCGTTTTATATGCCTGCGCGTAAAATGACTAAAATGCCTCTGGCGGGGCACGGAATTTAGCGGTGGCACGAGTACTGTTGATAGCATTTAAAGGCAACGTGGCTGGCCTCGTCGTGACTACGACTTCTTCAGGTTTATATGTTCAATACGAGTTGGTGATGATGGTGTACCTGCCTCCGTGTCATCTGTACTGTCCGATCTAAGATGTAAGGTTGAGCGTGAGACCAGTTTCCCTCGAGCAATTTAAGTTGCACTTTTGCATAAACCACCCCGCACACGAGAAAGAGCTGGAAGTTCTCCTTCCTCCTCTCTCTCACGAAAGAAATAGAGGGAGCGTTTGGATCGCTCGCCAGCTTACCTCGCTAGGCAAGGCAATCCTTGCCGACGGAGGCGAGCCGATTTGACTAGCTCAGTCAAACCAAGAAAAAGCTGGAAACCGCAGGATACGAGGCAGGCTCGCTCGAGAACCAAATCCCTTGCTTCCTTGCCGAGCCAGGCTAAGCCAACGCTTGCCGGATAACCAAACGCACTGAGAGTCTTCGAGAACTCCCAAATTCCTCACCGCCGGTCACTCCCCTCTCTTTCCCGGCGGCCATCCGAGTTGAGTTGGGTGAGGGTCACTCCCCTTGTATAGCTGTAGTTTTAGTTAGGGCCTCAATAAATCAGATATGGCTTCGAGCTTGCCGAGGATCTCTCCTTCTAGATCTGCCCGTGCAACTCATCGGAGACAGGGAGCAGAGCGGCGGTTGCTGCCATGTCCATGTATGTTCGTTTTCCTTTTGTGGTTGTTGGGTTGATTGATTCTCTTTTGTGCAGGCTTTACTTCTCAACCTCCAACTCGATGCTCTTTTTCTTGGAGCCTACCAGCGGCAGGAATACCATGAGTAGGCCGTCGAGAATTTTTGCTGGTGGCGAGCCGCTCGTTCATGGTGGCGCTGGCGCCAACTGCCCCGACCCTTTGTGTCCGCTCCCAACCATGCTCACCCCTCCGTAACCTATGCTTTTCTCCTATCAGATCCAAAAAAATGATAATTGTTTGGGAGTAGAGATGCATATTAGATCTATGCGTGATTGAAAACTTGGTCTCTCCTAAACATGTGATTTGTTAAATGCTTAGAAATGAATTGGCTGTGGATCCGCACAGTTCTTTGTGAGCTGCAGATTTAGACTTAAACTGTACTCCATCCCATCAGGTTGGAACATGATTTTCTATTCAGTATCCAGACTATTTTTAATTTGTGACCTACGTTAGATTTTTTTGGTGCAAGGTAAATAGAGATCATGATCAAGGATGACTAGATATTGATAAGCAGAGAATTTCTCAAGTCCCACACTCAAGCAACTAATTGGAACGACTCGTGTAAAAAAACTACTTGAAACGCTGGCTAGGCAGTGATTAGCGATAGCAATTCAGCGAACCTACCACGGACGGCGCCACGGGAGGATCGGCGGCGGCACATGGCACTGTACTGATCCTCCAGCCTCAAGGTCGCAGCATGTTGTCCCGACACGTACTCAAACCTACTCCGCTGGCAGAGTGCAGCAGCACAGGGCGGCACTAGCGGCGCGACGTTCATAGCAGTTTGGCTAGCTTTTTTTTAACATCAGTACAGACACAAGCGCTTATATACACGCGCATACACTCATCCTATGAACGCACACACGCACATCCTACCCCTATGAGCACCTCCAAAAGACTGAGCCGGCATATCATCTTGAGATTTACGAAGTCACCGTAGGCGCCTCGTTGTCGACGGGAACGTCTCCTCCCACTGAATGCGCATCGCCGAAAATCGTAAAATAAATTTAGAAATAAATGCGAGCACCAGGATTTGAACCCTGGTGGGCTGGGATTCCACAGTCCCTCTAACTATCCAACCATAGAAGGTGTACATGACAGGGAAAAGGGTACCAAAGGTATAATTTGTTTTCTTCTGATTTTCTATGTTTGTGTCGATTTCTCAATTTCACTTTTCTGAATTTCAGTGGAGCGAAGGCATAAACTGTAGACCGTATACATTATTTCTCTGTACAAGAGTTATGGACTACTTTGATTTTTCATCGTGTTTTTAATGTTTGAGTTTGCCCCACCTTGATTTTTATTCTTCCTCCGCCACTGCCTACCATGGTCATAGATGAGACCGAGCGTCCGATGTAGAGCCGTAGATGACACGGCCAAATCAGATTTTGTGCATTATATGGCCTCTTGGCAGAAAATAAAGCCATTGTGCTTATGTTGAATACTATTTGGGTGTTGCAAGGCAACAATCAGTTGAACAAAATTTGCAATTTAGCATGTTTAGCTCATTGTGGTTGTGAGTACTTGTCTTTTAGTTTAAGGAATTTGTGTGCTTGTGGCCACTTGCAGTTTAACATTTTGTCAAATTTTACTCAGTTCTCCTGTAATTATTTGATTACCATTTTGACGTACATCATTTGCAAATATTTATGTTTACTGATTTTCCCAATTTTTTAGGTTTGAGGGGAAGACAAAATATGATTTAGATCAAGAGAAAAGAATTGGACAAGATAACACCAGTGAGGCAATGCATAGTTACCGCTGCAGGAATTGACTTTGATATCGTACAAGCCATCATTTGGTTGTAAAAATGTTCTTGGCACCCGCAAATTTACCAATGATTGCAATAGATCAATTTCGACATATACTACTATTAGAAGATGATACAACTTTATTAGTGAAGTTGACATCAAAATTGGAAGTTGCAAGTCATTGTATGGTTCTATAAAATGTGTGTTAGTTTCGTTTGATAGGTACATCTTCATCTCTTCTTGTACATTTTGTTTCTTTGCTTGGTATAAAATGTATTGCATGTGTTCATTATTTTTAAATTTTGCGTAAATATACTACAGACCCTCTATAGGGTCATTATTTCTCCTTTGCGTAAACATACTACAGATCGGCATGTATGTAGTAGTGATTGTCTGATGTCCTTCTAGGTGATAAGATAGATGAAGCGAGAGCTCAAGAGTTAATATTGTTGCTGCATATATTTTGATCAAACAACTAACACAAGGGTATACTATATCACTACTAGGGAAAAGCCTAGCAGTAGCGCTGGTTTTTGGCCTAGCAGTAGGGCGGGGTGACGCGCTACTGATAAGGCGCTACAGCTAAAGGTTAGCAGTAGCGTTGGTCTACACACGCTACTGCTATACGTACTTAATAGTAGCGAGTTTTTCGTAATGCGCTACTGGTAAGTACTAGCAGCGCGCCTCTGCGCCTGTGCTACTACTATTATTGCGTATTCTATTTCTTTTTCATTTTATGTCATATTCATACACCATTATACAAGTTTCATACAGTAGCAATTTAGAGATTTTTTTTACATCATAATGAGTTATTACATCACTGGGTGAAAGAACCGTGACCTAGTTTCAAGTAGATGGATCCATCCACTTGAAACTAATCCGCGGTTCTTTCATCCAATGATATAATAAATCATCATCATCATATCATTAACAACTTATCATCATAATACATCATTGTCATATAACACCTCCTCATGATCATCATTTTCATCAATGAGACATCATATAGCAAGTTGGTCACTAGTAATAATCACAACTCCTCCTTATCATCATCAACTCTAACACATTGTAGCACATAATAACACATTGTACCTAGAACCTACTCCTCTCTCATCGGACCTACTACCCTCTCTTAGGTAAAATAGCTTAAAACAAGATAGGTCCTAACTCTCCATTATGGAGAATGGAGATTATCCTGTCTCCAATTCTTGCGCTTCGCACAATGTTGCTTCCAAGTACACTAGTACAAAACAGGGCTTTCGTCACAGGGCAATATTCACATTAGTCCCGGTTCACGAACCGGGACTAATGTGAGCATTGGTCCCGGTTCGTGCGGCTAAGGCATTAGTCCCGGTTCACCTGGGCCCTTTAGTCCCGGTTGGTGCCACGAACCGGGACTAAAGGGTGCGATGCCCATTAGTACCGGTTGGTGGCACCAACCGGGACTAAAGGTTAGTCCTTTAGCCTTTAGTCCCGGTTGGTGCCACCAACCGGTACTGATGGGCTTTGAGGCATTAGTACCGGTTCATGGCACGAACCGGTACTAAAGGGCCCATCAAACGCTACCCCCCCCCCCCCCGGACCGCCTTTTCAGTTTTAGAAAAAACAAAAGAAAATGATGGAAATGTCAAAAAAATAAAATAAAATAAGTTTCCCATGTGATATGTGGTCTAGTTGTTGGGAAAATTAACAAATATGAATTTCGACTTTATTTGCAAAATCTCTCTGGAATTTCTTAAAATGGGCATAACTTTTGCATACGAACTCGGATGAAAAAGTTTTTTATATGAAAAATCATCTACTCGAAAAGTTACATCCGAATTTAACGAGGGAACCCCGTTAAACATTTTAAAAATCCTCAAAAACCTAACAGAAAAAAAGATACGGGGCTTTTAAGATCTGGAGAGGCAAAAAAATTCAAATTGTGGTCAAACTGTGGTCAAACAATGGTCAAACTAATTATTCTAGAATATTAGTGTTACTAAATAATTATTTCAGTTTTTTTGAATTTTGGTCAAATCTGGTCAAACTATGGTCAAAAAGTGGTCAAACTAATTATTCCAGAAATATTAGTGTTACTAAATAATTATTGTTTTTTAAAACAATAGTTTCAAACTCAAACAGTGAAATGTGTCACTTCATGCTCAAGCTAAATTCCTGAGGGTTAATAGAATTGACATCTTACTATTGTCAAGAAAACAACAAGTGCAGACTTGGAAACGAGGGAGAATAGAACCCAGAAGTTAAGCGTGCTCAGGCTGGAGTAGTGAGAGGATGGGTGACCGTCCAGGAAGTTAGATGATTTGGAATGATGAGGGGTGATTAGAGATTAGAGGATAAATTGAGCAGTGATGAGGGGTTGAGATTAGAGGTTAAAATAATTCAGAAATTTAAAAATAAAAAAAAATTAAAAAAAATTCGCAAAATTTTTTTTCAAAAAAAAAAATATCATAAAATTTCCTTTAGTCCCGGTTGGTAACACCAACCGGGACTAAAGGTGGAGCTCCAGGCTGCGTCCACGTGGACGGCCTTTAGTCCCGGTTCGTGTAAGAATCGGGACTAAAGGGGGGAGGCATTAGTAACGACCCTTTAGTCCCGGTTCGAAAACCGGGACTAAAGGCCCTTACCAACCGGGACAAAAGCCCCTTTTCTACTAGTGGTAGGTCCCTACGATTGACCATACATTTTTTTCAATCTTTGATTGTCATGTCTTCATCGGTTTTAGAAATCCGGTATGAACAACAATGATGCATAGGATGGCCTGGCCGTAAGTTCATAACATCAAGGCAACCTTTCGGAAACATCAGATGAGGCACACAATCTTTCGGGATTTTCAGTTCAAAAACATAGTAATAACTTCTGAGTTAGCAATGCAGTTGAGTTTTAGAAGAATTTATGCAAAAGATGCACGGATGTCGTAATAGTAAAAAATCTTACCATGCCATCTCCATGGATGTTACCGTAGTTCAACACGTGCACTAGTGGCACGTATTGACCATAATGTGGAGGAGTTTGATAATAGATATTGTAATTCTCAAGATCATTAATAAATGAGATCAGATGATTTTTCTCCTGACAAGTTAATTCTGAGCCATCGGTGTAGTAGCTTCTGTCTACCATCTTCCGCACATTCTTTGAAGAATGAAAATAAGCTATCAATGGAAATAAGCTGTCAACAATTTTGAAATAAATAATAGAAATTACTTAATAACTGTGTTTGAGAAACTCACATAGCGGTAGAATTGAAAGCGTATTAACAAGGACACAAATGTCCATATTGTCTTCGGCGATGTTAGGATCACCAAGATCCATGGTGACAAGCATACCCTCATGAAAAGCATACGTCTTGCAAAGTGCTTCCCAATTTGGGCAACCAAAATGGGTTACGCTCTCAGAATTGTATAAATTTACATCAAAATCCATACCATGATGGGTCCTTACGTGAATTATCTTTGTTTCCATACTTTCATGATCTTCAAAATCCATTCTCTACAAGACATAGCGTCTTGCATGGCATGGGATAAGCTAGTCGAATTGTAAAAGACGAAAATTACACGTTGACGAAGCAGAAGTCGTGCTTAATTAATTACGAAAAAAACACTTGTCGTCGTTGCCTGCCGTTTCAACATCGAAGGTCTCCTGGAGCTTAATGCTGAAGCGTCGACCTTCTACCAGGCGAGGCCTGTCGCACAGACCCCCGTCGTCGCCGCACCAGTCGCACTCCGCCGGGAGACTTTCGTCGTCCGACGACGACATCAATGACATTTCCTATGTTCATAATTAAAAGATTAAACTTGTATAATTAAATATTTGTACTACAAAAACTAAATTAGATCATTATTATTCAACACGGGTTGACTATCGGTCTGTTGAGTCTTTTCTTGAAAACTCTCAGCTCACGTGGTGTATATATTCGACCGTTGGTGATGGTCGCTCCTCCTTTCGTTCCGAAGTGCATTACACCAAAATGTCTAGCACACAGGAACGAAGGAGAAGCGACCCCCCGTTCGGTGATGGTCGTTACTCCTCCTTCCCAAAGTGCATAACAAAGGTCTAGCACAAGGAGGAGAAGGAGAAACGACCCCCACGACAACAGTCGGGATTTTTCGTCCTCTCATATATGATGGACACACTCCCTCACTGATTTTTCACCGTCGGTGATGGTCGTTATTCCTCCTTCCCCTAGTGCATAACAAAGGTCTAGCACAAGGAGAAAAAGGAAAAACGCCCCCACGACAACAGTCGGGATTCTTATTCTCTCATATATGGTGCAGACTTCCTCCTCACTCATTTGCTGACTGTCATGTATGGAGCCTCGACAGACTTAAAGTCAACCCGAAATGTCGTTTAATTATCTTTCTAGAAAATCCAGGCCACTCGATATTTCCTACATATTCTAGCACAAGCCATGCCAAAATTCACAAAAAAATCCAGCATGAACTTTGCTGAAAAGGACATATCGAGCGCCTGAAATTTGCCAAAACGGAAATTAATCAACACTCCGGCAAAACATAGGCCACTCGGAGGTGTTACCTGCAAACATGCGAGCCACTTGGGCAAGCACATATCCTATTTGAGCAACACAAGATATACATGTTTATATCTACATCATATGAGCATTCAAATTTGATGGTCATTGCATTTCAATGGTTCAAAATATGAACAAAAACATTTCAAAATATCTTATAAGACTCATATTGACATGGAGATTTGGCTGGTCTCACCTCGAGGTCGGAGGGGGTCGGTGACAGAGACGACGGCGGGGATGATGGAGGGGCTCCTTGATTTCTGTAAAAACAAAATATAAGCAGAAACATTATTATCCTCATCTTAGGACTTAGTGAAAGCCTATAAGCTATCAACTAATCAAATGCATACGCCTTGCATAGTGCTTTCCAATTTGAGCATTCAAAATAGGAGTAGTTCTCCAATTTAAGCATTCAATAAGCAAAACTAAATCATAAAATAAATTAGTATTCAAATTAGGATGCATTCAATAAGCAAAACTAAATCATCTCTTGCGTCTGTACATCGTCGAATATTATCACTAATACATCTCAAATAGTATCATACATATAACATCACTAATACAGCTAAAATCCTAGCGAACGACGGGTATCAATGCAGACGGTGGACACCCAAAGAGAAAGAACCATCACAGGATCATAGCTCCAGTGAGATACCTGAAGAACCTGCCAGGTATTGTCGAACCTGCCCTCCAACGCAACCATGTAGCGACGGACATGCTCGTCCTCCTCGCTGACACTGTGACGTACCACCTCCATGGGGGACGAAAGCCTCCGCACCGTCACTGGCCCACGCGACTGCCACCAAAGAAGGTTCCGGTCAACGACGGGCTAGCTCCTCACCAAGCTGCCCCCCAGAATGTAGCACCTCCCAGTACTAGCCTGGTGGAGCCCAGTCCCGGACGTGGCCCCTCTGACCAAGCAGGCCTCCTCCGCCGAGTCGACGATGAGGATGCGGGATAGGCATCGTCGACGTCTATGCGGGAATAATTGCTTTAACTAAAAAAAATAACAACAAATGTGACATGTTCAAAATATGACATGTCCACTTCAAAACGAATCAGCCTAGAATTATGTTAAAGACACCTAAAACACCTAAATTCTATTAACTACACCTAATTAAAAACCTACATTTTGAACATGGTTCGATCATAACTAGGGTTCATACTACATTATTCTAAGATTAAACACCTAAGATCATAACCTACTACATTATTCTAAGATTTAACCTACATTTTCAACTAGTTAGGGTTCAAAATAAACTAGGGAGGAGGAGGAGCAAGGAGGGAGGAGGAGTACCTCTCGGTGGAGGACGGCCGACGCGGGGGGCGGCCGGCGGGGGAGGAGGGTCGGCACGGGGGGGGGGGGGGGGCTGGGGAGGAGGGCCGGCGCGGGAGGGCGGCCAGCGGGGGAGGAGGCCGGCGCGGGGGAGGGTGGCCGGCGCGGGCGAGGGCGGCCAGCGGGGGAGGACCGGCGCGGGGGACGGCGACGCACGGGTGACGGTGATGGAGGCGAGTGAGAGTGTGAGGGAGAGAGTGAGCATGCGCACGGTGGAGGAAAAAATGGGGGGGGATAAGGCACCCATAGCAGTAGCGCGGGGCGTGGAAGAGCGCTACTGCTAAGACCAATAGCAGTAGCGCTTATTGCATACCAGCGCTACTACTAAACCAGCCTGCCGGTAACGGTGTGGCAGTTATAGTAGTACCGCTTTTTACCTGGGCCGTGCTACTGCTACTTATATAGTAGTAGCTTTTTTACACACCGCGCTACTAGTAGATAGCAGTAGCACTTTTTTTAACCAACGTTACTGGTAAGCTTCTGTGTATAAGATTTTCCTTAGTAATGTATTCTTAACAAACGATTCCATGGCGTGAGAGATGCCTAAGTTATGTAAGTCATTCCGAAAAATCTTCTTCTCTTCATGGTGAGTGCCACCGGCACGGCCACATATTTCACAATTTGTAATTATTGGTTGTGGTGCTCCCATGCCTTGCCACTGAGGAAGCCAATGTTGGAAGTAGACCAACACACGACAAATCATTTTGCCATAGTAATCTAGCTTAGGTGGCGTTTGTTTAGAGGGATAACCAACCAGTGAATAGGGATAGCCAGTTTCCGGAGGGATAACAATCGTTTGGTTTGGTGGTGAAGAAGACTGGGGATAACCAGATACCTAGGAATATTCCTCCAAAAACTGGCTAAGGGGAGCCGCGAAATTCTCGCGGATGGTGCCAGCCACCCACACTCGGTGACCTCCGAGGCGGAGAAACGTTTTCTTTTCTTCTCTCGCCCCTCCCGAAAGAATAGAACACCCTATCCACACGGACAAGGCAGCGGCGGCAGCTACGATTTGGATCGGCGGCGGCCGTCTGAGCAAGGGCGGCAGCGTGGTCGAAGTGTGCACGGCGGCAGCGGGTGTACGGCTTCGGACAAGAAAGGTCCAGTCTCCGGTGGTGCGCGTCGAGTTGCGCCGGCCTCACGCTCGCCGGCCGCAGCTGCTGATGTCCTACACAGTGTGGACGCCGGGGCAACTGCCTCCACACCTCCGGCGATCCCAAGTTCATGAGCACGTCGAGGCTGGCCTGTGTTGGAAGACGTTGTCTACCGCGACTCCAGGTTTACCAGAACGTCCGGGTCCTCCGTCCCACGGCCGGCCAACATGCATGTAGGCACGTAGGACGTAGCACGCTCGTACGCATGTACTAGCATATTCTCCAACTGCCTGATTATACATTCTTCGGAGTAGCATATTTGCATCAGACAGTAAGATTGGCTTCGACTCACCATCTGATGAATCATCTAATCTGCTAATGTATGTGATGTTATTTTAGACACTTTTTTTTTGACAGATTAGATTATACCCACTTGACTGTACGCATGGATGTGTTTGGATCATGGGATTACACTACATTTTTTGGATGGTGTTGTTGACCTATTCCACATGATATATATTTTGTATAATTAGTTGACTATTTTTTTTTCAAATTACACACATATGGGGTAATCTTACCATTTTGTGGCAAAGAGGCCATCACAACATGATATCCATCTCTCATCCTTCTTACCAAACATAAAATTGGCTATCCGTAACCACCTCCCAGTCTACATCCAAACACAAGAGCGAGGATATCCCCAACCACGTGGTCAGGTATATCGTCAGCCAAGCCAACCTCGCCCGAGAACCAAACGCCCCCTTAGTGGACAAGGTCATTCTATGTTTGTCTTCTGCTTTTCCTGTGTTTTGTAATTTATTTATTCTTTCTACCAATGAAATCAACAACTCTCCTATTGTGTCATCAAACCAAACTGGAACCTATATCTCTTTTGAAGATTATGTTGAGGCATAAATGTTTCTTTCTATATTGCAGTGTCAATTATTCATGTACATTTAAAAAAAAGGAGGATGACCCCTGGCCTCTGCATCTCGGAGATGCATGCGGCCATTTTATTAATTATTCTCGAGGACCTTACAAAGTAGAACAACAATATGCCTGAATCCGTCATCTTGGCAACATCTGCCGCTACTCCTATCCAAATGATGAAGGGGTGCACGCTGGGCCACATACCCAGACCTCTCACCTAAGCCTAATATCTAAAGCCGGAGGCCCCGACCGAGCCATCTGCCAGGTCCGGGGCTCAAACCGGTCTGACGCACTCACATGTGTCGTCGCCGCCGTCTTCCGCTGGTCCATCTTCAGAGCAGATTGAGGTGACAACCTTGGCAGGTCCTCCGCCATCGACGCCACCACGACGCCAAACGACGACCTCCACCTACGCGAGCCTTGGCAGGTCCTCCGCCATTGACGCCACCACGACGCCAGCTGACGACCTCCACCTACGCGAGACCATCTCCAAGCAACAGACGTAAATCCATGCTAGGATAGGGCCGCACCACCGCCGTCGCCCACCACCCACAAGCGTCACCCAACCCCAAGGTTCCCAAAGCGGCGCCTTCAAGAAGGGAACGGCGCCATGAGCGCCGCCGCCGCCCAAGAAAGTTAGGGCTTTCACCCGGAAGACCTAGGGAAAGGTAAAGTGAGGAGCTCAGTCCGTACCGATGCCTCCAAGGAGGGGAACGGCGCCCTCAGGTGTCACCGTCGGCGCGGCCGGTCATGGTCGGTCAGGGATTTCGCCCGAACTAGATCTCTGCCACCAGCAACGCCTCATGTACAGAACTGGCGACCAAGAGGAAGCGCGGCCCGACCAGGCTGGCACGCACGCCGAACAGGGGAGGAGGGGAGGCGCCAGATCGCGCGCAACGGCCGCCGCAGAAGCCGCCGCCGACCGCCAACGACCACCGGATCCCGCCGCCCACGCGACCGGGACACCAGATCCACCGCCCGCATGGCTGCTAGCCGGCCGTGCCTTGCCAATGGAGCCGCCGCTCCAGATCCGGGGTTCCCCACACAGAAGTAGGGCAACCGAGGCCCCGCCGCCACCATCCTTGGCGCCCCGTGCTTGCCCGGCGGCTGCCTCAGGCGTCGGCGAGGAGGTGGGACGAGGTGGGGAGGGGGCCGCGGCGGCGCGGCTAGGGTTCCCCCGCCACCGCCGGGGAAGGCGACGCGGGGGTCGTGAGAGGAAGGGGTCTCGTGATGCAGATGCCCTTGCCTCCTACGACGGTGTGACACATGCGGCCATTGCGGCCATTATTCATGTACATGCAACCATTTTTGAACCATAATACACTCGCAAACTGTTTAAGCAATATTTAGTATTGGCTTGTTACACTTGCAATATTGCAGATTGCTATGCCTCAAAATACCTTTTATGTGATAGGTGACGGAAGGGGAAATGTGCTAACAGGTTGAGCCCCATCAGATTGGAACCAAAATATGAAACGAGTAGTCGCCGTAACTCCATTGCATAGATTCATGTGGACAAATCTGATATTGAGGCCTTGTCATTCTTTCATTATTCATATTAAGGTTAGGTTAGAGGGATGTGCTTAATGCTCACCATTTCTAGCAGAGAATGGAGAGTGTGCTAGAGGTGGAGCACATGTTAAGGGACGATGATTCAAAGATAGAGAGAGATTTGGAGTCCGAGATAAAGCTGGTATGTGTCATCACAATTGCCAAATGTGTGGACGTGTTTGCAATTGCCACATGCTCTCTGTCCCCTCAATTACATAGCAAACAATGAGAAAGCCTAGCAGGGAAAACAACAAACAGTGTTTTAAGGTGAAGATGGAGAAAAAAAAAATCCTTGGCTTAAAAGAAGGGTTATATTGGCTGGAAACTATATGATTGTGCCTCATGAGTTCCTATAAACTATATGTCATCGCTTGATCAATGTCTCCGTACATTCTTGTGTTGGTCCTCATCTTTTGTGATTCCGTAGCGAAGCGCGGGCATCTTACTAGTAATCATATATTTCCCCAATTTATGCGGTTTTACAATTATGTGAATCAAATAGAAGAGCAAGTCACCACAGAAAGTCAGGATGCTCTTCTTTTTTTGGAAATGGAACACCCCATTCAATAATCACACCGGCACATCCTCGGCCATCCGAACCAAAACATCTTTGGAAGAGCACGATCTCCCCATGACGCAAGCCAAAAGCCGCCAAGTTATGTGCTAACTCATTACAAGCTCTCAAGCCATAATTAAAAACGAGGTGCCCATAATGAGGACACATATTTGGTATCTCAAGATCTGTCCGCTCAGACTCTAGAAGGCGCTTATAGGGATAAGGTGTGCGCTTGTTCGTTCATGGGGTGAGTGTGTGTGTGCGCGTGTTGTGAGTGTTTGTGTCAGTACTATGTTTCTAAAAGAATCAATCTCACCAACTGAAATTAATCATGAGAGGGGAAAATAGAGAAGGGAAAAGAAAATGAAATAAATAAACAAATTATTTTTTGCGGGAAAATAAACAGATTATTTAGAAAGGAACAGTGCATAAAAGTGAAAAAATAAGACAAATAATGTACAAAAAAGGAGAAAGGAGAAGTTTCTTTTTAGAAAAAAGTAAGTGTTTGCTGAGCGTAGAAAAAAGAATAACTCGACAAAGAATTATTTGCCGAGTGCAGAAAAGGAGCGTATCAAAGAAAGGTAATCGCAAAAGAATTCTTTGTCAAGTGCATAAAAACACTTAGCCATGGTCATATTAGCCTAGTACCTAACGAAATGCACTCGGCAAACAACCTGGCAATAGAGAAAGATTCAGATTACGCTAGTGGTTCCAAGCTAACATAGGGCCCAGAAATGAGTGTCGCGGTTATTTCATATTTCTCTCATAATTTTTTTTCCAGTCTCTCCATTTCCAGTGGCCTCTTGATCCGACTGTTCCTTCGCCCTATCTCTTTGTCGAAAGACAGGAAACACTGTTTGTCATAACCTTTAGTGTTCAGCTTGTGAGTGCTTAGCTAAATCTATGCTATACATTATGTTGTTTTCCACAAAGCTTTAAATCGCCTGTGATTTGGCTGCCATTGGTGCTAGAAAATCACAGCGCAAGTTGTGCACCAAATTTGTGGATTTAGCGCCGCAATCGCGTGGTTTTAGACATGTCGCGACACGTCCATCACCTGCAATTTTAAACCATGGTTTTTCAGCGGCCAAGTTGTGCTAACTCATAACCTTAGACATCATCTAGCCGTGAAAGAAAATCCAAATGTACTTGAAAACAAAAAGCTGGAAGATTTTTGCAAAGAACGATTGTCACTGAGAATTGCTTTACAAAACGGATGTTTAGATAGGCAATGCTCGGTAAAGTAGGCGAATCCAGTAGTGATGTCATGGTTTGCTAGCCAACTTCCGTTGCATCCAAGTAAAACAGCCCCCAATTTGTTTTCGATAGTATATTATACCAAAACTAAATCTTCATGCGGCATGTCTAGAGGCGGGCAACAAGCCCACACCCCTAGAACAGAATCTCCCCTTCCTCCAGGTCTTCAACGCCGGAATCGGAGATTGGTTGTTGCTGCTGCTGCTGCTGCTGCTGCTCTCCACCGTCGTCTTCATCAGCCCTCAGGAAGAGACCAAGCTGCTGCAACAGACTGGGAGGAACACCAGGCCGTCTTCCTTGGCTCACCATGTGCTCCACGTGAACGATGCCAAGCTGCTCCATGTCCACTGGGTGTACCCTGTGGCTGGTCATGGCCGACCTCTCCATGTCCACCAGCCCCTGACGGGCTTTCTCCCTCGCCTGGGACCTCTCCTCCCGCCGCCGCTTTTCTAGCGCCATGGCGATCAGCTCGCTCATTGGCCTCACCGGAGGCGCCGTCGCAGTTGCAGGCTTGTCTGAGACATTTTCTGGTTCTGCATTCTGCACCAGCTCCGGTGCAGGCTTCGATGATAGCAGGGAAGAACCATCATTCACCTTAGAAAGAAGTCGAACTGATGGTGCTGGGCAGCCAAGCTTCTCTGTTTCAAAACCATTCTGTACCACCTCAAGTGACAGTGCAGAACCATCAACCACTTTGTAAAGGACTGCTGGAGACGGACTGCTAACCTTCTCTGGTTCTGCATTCTGTACCACCGTTGCCTGGCCATCGGATCCACCATGCACCTTGGGACGAACTGCCGGAGCTGGACTGCTAAGTTCTCCATTCTGCAGTACCACCTCTATTGCTGGCACCGATGGAGGTGCAGAATCGCCAACCATTTTGTAAAGAACTGATGGAGCTACACTACTATCGTTCTCTGTTTCTGCATTCTGTAGCTCCGATGGCCCGACAGCAGAATCACCATTCACCTTGGGAAGAATTGCTGGAGCTGGACTGTCAAGCTTCTTTAGTTCTCCATTCTGTACCACCTCCAGTGTTGGCTCCGTTGGTGGTGCAGAATCGCCAATCACTTTGGAAAGAACTGATGGAGCTAGGCTGCTGCTAACCTTAGGAAGAACTGGCGGAGCTAGAGTGCCGCCCTTCTCATCGCAGTGGCTGTCGGAGACCGAACCAGAGTCACTGGAATCACTGTCGGAGCCGATGTCTGGGTCAGAGTCAGAATCAGAATCGCTGCTTAAGATAATGCTTGGGTTGTGGCTGATTGCACCAGCAAGATTCTGGAACACCACCGGCGAGGCGTCGCCGCAGATGTCGACGTACTCCTCATCGTCCTCCTTTTCGGCGACGCACTCCTTCTCCCCCTTTTCAGCGAGCGCCAGGTATTTCTGCGGCAGCGGTGACAGCATCTTGTCGACTAGTCCGGTTGCATTGAAGACGGCCGCGTATTCAAGAATTTCAAGTAGGAGTGGCGACGGGGCGGTCACCACGGGAGACACACCGGGGCAGATATCGACGCGCCTGCCATTTTCGTCGGCTTCTTCCCCAACAATCTTGCTGTCATCTTGCGGCGGCAGGGACGGATCCCTCGTTTTGATGAGCTTGTCCACGTGCATCTTTAGCTCGAATAGGGCCGCGTCTTCCATGGCGTTCACGTTTGCCTCGATCACCCGTCGGCCGCCATGGCTCTGCTTCGGCAGGAGCTCGACGGCGTGGTCTGACAGTTCTGCCGCTAGCGCCACCAGGCTGAACGCAAGATGTTGCCGGTCGGCCGGGGTCATCTTCGGCGCCTCTTTGTGCTCCGCCAGAGGAGTTTTCACCCTCCTCTTGCCGTCGTCAGCCTTCACCAACCCGCCGGATCGTGGTTCGGTGCCCAACATGGGTCGCCCTACTTCCTTGCCGGGCAGAGCCGCCAGGCCGGACGAGGAAGAAGGCGCCGCACCACCGCGGCAGCCCTCGGCGGTTCCGGGGGCCAAGAGCCGATCCGCCTTCTCGAGCAGGCCACGGACAGCAACGAGCTCCGCCCGGAATCGCTTGCGCAGCAAATTCCGTTCCTCGCCGCACATCTTGCCGACGGCGAAGACCTCCTTCCTCACGTCGAACGCCTCACGTGTGCGCTTCATTCGGTCGGATGAGGAGGGGGAGGGAGTGGGGTTGTGTTTTCCGTGCAGACTGATTACTAGGTATAGGGCATGCTGTCACTCAGTGGATGACAGATATATGGTTGCACTGCACGTACGTATCAAAAATATAGATGCCGGCGATATGGAGATCAATGGATATGAATCACGCACATGCTAGGAAATATTTTTCATGGCAGAGATATATGGTGTGCCACCAAGAATTTTATCCCGGCACCAACATGCATCTCTACGCAGTTATTAATTAGCACAACTATTAGAACCACTTCACCATCTCTTTCCTCTCTTCGAAACAAATGTGCCCACTTATTTTATCTTTCCTAACTTAAATAGTTCGTATATTTTAAACAAATACTCCAATTTTAAACCTTTTTATGTATTTGAACTCATGTCACAAAGACCTTTAAAACAAGATCAATTTTGGATACATTTTAAATGAGTTTAAAATTCATGAAACACTTTTCACATATTTTGTCCGCTTGAAATCTTATATGAATAAAATTCTTCCAGAGTGTCACAAGCTGACATTTCAGTCTCACGTCGTTTTTCACTTTCAAAACTTACATTTCACTTTTCACTGGCTTGTTTCATATAAATCATATCTATTTAAATTGCACATTTTTGAAAGGACATATTTCACTATTTTAAAATAAACCATTTCACATTTGGAAATAATCGGTTTCACTAGTTGGCATTTTATTTCATATTATTTTTCACTTTCAGAACATACATTTCACTTCCCACTGGCTTGTTTTACAAAAATCACATCTATTTCAATTTCATATTACTGAAATAACCTATTCACTCTTTTGAAATAAACCATTGCACATTTCACAATTTTCAATTTCACAAGTTGACCTTTCAATTTAACATTCTTGTCACTTTTAGAAGGTACATTCCAATTTTCACTGGCTTGTTTTACAAAAATCGCATCTATTGCAATTGCATATTTTTGGAATAACATATTTCACTATTCTGAATTAAACTGTTACATGTTTCAAAATAAATCAGTTTCACAAGTTGACTTTTCAGTTTCATATTTGGGTTAAGTACTTTTCTATGAAATGGGTTGTTTTCACATATTTGTAGTGAAATAGGTTTGTTTCATATTTTTCTAGTGAAATAAAAAAAATCACATATGAAATGTGAAACGTCAAAATTAAAATGTGATCGAAATGTATCCAAAATTGGTCTAGTTCTAAAGGGCTTGACGCCAAAAGTCCAAATATATAAAGAGTTTCAAAATAAAATTATAGTTTAAAAGATAGGAGTGATTTATTAAATTGTCTAAGATGAAATAAAATCAATGAATTTGTTTGCGATGAAGAGAGAGAAGAGAGCTAAATACGCATCTTTTCTCAAAAAAAGTAGTCCTTTGGGCCCATCAAACTGACCCTGATTTGACCAATAAAAAAGATACAACAATACTGCTATACATCTAAGTGGGCCATAGCTCACACGCATCTCAGAAAATGTGGGTGGTGTGAGTCCTACCGGTAGGTAGCATCACCGCGCAAAATGACTTCCGCCCAACATGTGTGATGCTCAAATGACAGTGCTAAATTGTTGTATAGTTGAACTAGGACTAGGAATCACCGGAACAAAACAACTAGCCCGGTATTCTCTCTTTGAGCTTGGGATGTACCTGACATGCGTGGCTGAGTACAAATGAGGACGCACATGATGAGTTGCTGCTGAACCACACAAGTTGCTGCTACCAAAGCTGAACTAGGCACTAACTTTTCCCTTCTCTCCGACAGAGAATACCTCCAGTTTAAAGGCTATATGGGTGAGTACTGAACAGGGACCAGATGGGTTTCCGGTGAGTTTCTACCTAAGATTTTGGGTGAAGGTGGGTCCTCAAATCACCCGGGTGACTGTCGATTTCATCATAGGGCTAATTGATATTAAAAGATTGAACTATGGGGTGCTTACGGTACTACCAAAGGTGAAAGGGGACGATAACATCCGACAATACCGACCAATAACACTTATAATGTGAACTTCCATTTGATCGCAAATGGTTTTGCATCACGGCTGACCCGGATGGCTGACATGATCATTGACCCTAGTCAAACAACATTCATTTGCGCGCGGGGGGGGGGGGGGGGGGGGGGGTATTAGAGGGGGTGTTGTGTTACATGAGATCATACACAAATTAAAGCACACTAGAGAAGAAGTGTTTATCTTCATAATCGACTTTGAGAAGGCATACGATAAGGTAAGATGCGATTTCTTACAGGAAGTACTCCACAAAACGGGGTTTGGCCCACTCTGGATGAGCTGCATATTGCAACCTGTTAAGGGGGACAAACTACTATTAACATTAACGGCGAGGCAGTGTCGTATTTTAGGGACACAAGGGGGTGCGGCAAGGGGACGCGCTCTCCAATTTATTATTTCACATCATGTCCGACGCGCTAGCTGTAATCACTACTAGGAAAAGGGCTATAGCTAATATGGACATTAATGGCGCACTAATGGCGCATCTGGTGTCCGGTGCACCATTACTAGTTTTGAAAAAAAGCTTAAAAAGTTGTTAGCAGTGGCGCACCAGGGACAGTGCGCCATTACTAGTTCTAACTAGTAATGGCGCACTGCCCACTGGTGCGCCACTACTAACATGTTTTTTTCTTCAAAACTAGTAATGGCGCACCATTTCCAGATGCGCCATTAGTAACCCTGGTTACTAATGGCGCATTCTTATGTGGTGCGCCATTGGTAACCTGGGAACAGCTATATATTTTGGATAGCCACCTACCACACTCACTTTCCCCACTTCATTCTCTCCACCTCTACCAAGTTTGGTCTCGGCTGCCTCCTCCTTCTCACCTCATTTGCACCATAGATTCACCCAAATTAAGTGGTTAAATTTCCTTTTTTGATAGGTAAGTAAGGGGAAAGCTTTCTTTATGTTCTAGATCTACTTTTTTCTCCCTCCAACAACGTACACACTTTTTATGGCCTAGATCTACGTATGTTTGTGGTGTTGCATATGTTTGTGTTTGCAGGTACCGGTATTTGAAATGCGATAGTTGCCAATATTTTGCCGGAATGTTGATTCATTTCCGTTTCGGCGAGAATTTGGCACTATGCATTCTTTTTGGTCCTATTTTTAGGCAAAGTCATGCCAAATTTTTTTGGTTCTAAAATATCGTTTTGCTCTACACCACAGGCGACCATGGTCCGCACGATGACCGAAGGCATCGTGAATAGGTTTTTGAGCTCCGCAAAGGCCGAGATGCTTCAAAAGAACGAGACGGAGATAAGATGTCCGTGTCGAAGATGCAAGCTGAAGAGCCTTTATGGACCTGGATTCCGTACAGGTGCGGGACCACCTGCTCTTGCGTGGTTTCATGGATGGCTATCGGTGGCAAGGTGATGAAGATGACTATGAAGTCGTCCATGGGGGCCAGGCAAGAAATGAGGAAGGGCAGCAAGACAACCACGGCGACGGCGGGCGAGAAGACCAAGAATCTCCAGGACATGATCACGAAGTAGATGCAGTACACGGTCATCATGTAGAAGATGCCGGACATGATGATGAGGAAGGTCAAGACGAAGGGCATGATCATGAAGATGAAGATGCCGAAGCAGAGGACGATGGACCATCGATGGGCTGGGTGCAGGACCCTCATATTCAAGAGCTGCTTCTCAAGCAGACGGATAACGCAAGAGCTGCCGCCCGAGAGAAAGCCAAGCTGGATCAACTGGAGATAGACGCGGTTACTCCATTGTATGGAGTAAAGTTTCAGTAATGTTATGGAGTACTGAATTTTGCAATTTTGGTTCTCTGTAATTTTGTAATATTCCTTGCAGTCAGTATTGCTTTAATCTGTGAAAATTGGAGTAGCATTATTGCTTGCTCTGTAGTGCATTTTTGCTAGGGACCTGATACTCCATAGTGGTGCATTTTTACTGCAACCTAAACTGGAGTAAACTAGAGTAGGACCTGATACATTTCAGCTATTTGCTAGCACTTCTTGACTAAGACAATTCCTAACAAAACTACTCCCGTGATGATGATGATGATCTTATCTTAGCTGTATTTCTGAACTGGTAGCTAAGTGTACTACTTGTGATACGATGATGCTGCTGCTGTACTACTTGTGATGCTGCTGCTGCCGTACTACTTGTGATGCTGCTGCTACTTGTGATTTTGTCAACTTGTGATGCTTCTGCTACTTGTGATCTTCTGAAATGACCCCTTTCTCCTGAAATGTTGATTAATTTCCGTTTCGATTGAGAATGGGGCACTCCTAGGTCAAGAAAATTAGCAAAGGTCATGCCCAATTTTCTTGACCTAGAAGGTGCCCGATTCTCAACCGAAACAAAAATTAATCAGCATGTATCTTGACCTAGAAGGTGCGCGTTGTTGTAGACGAAGGAAGGACTGTTTGAAGGTGCCACTAGCACATTCCACATTAACACCTTTGAAAGATAAACTAGAAATATGATGAGACCTGGACCATCATATAGTGAGGTCCAAAAGGAAATTCAGGCTAGGCAACTCACTGATGCAAGTGTCATGCTCTCTCATGTACAGCATGTTGCTACCACCGCAACCACACTCGTAGGTCCTCCATGTGTTCTCGCAGCTACAGTCCTTGCACTGGCAGAAGAGCCTCTCTTTGCATTCATCAACATCTGCAAGTGCCAAGCAAGAGAGATATTGTGTATAAGAAATTAATTGAGAAGCTCAAACAGTTCAGCATTTGAGCCATTATTCTAGGTTTCCTAGTACTAGTAAAACATGCAACAATACTGCCCACAAGGTTGCAGAACAATGTTCCTAATGGTGATACCTTAGCAACCGTGTATGCCATCACCCTTGAATCCTTGCGGGCATTTGCAGCCCTTAGCTTGTTCATTATGTAGAATTCCAAAATTCAATTTTGTACCGCACACCGAAGCCCCAAGAAAGAAAACTGCAATCTGAAACAGATGATCAATGTTCAGCCCTTGGATTAGTTTAGTATTTTTTCACACACTCAGACACCCTTGCTTGCCATGTGTGTGAGAGAGATAGTGAGAGGAGACAAGAAGAAGGGGGTTAGGAAGGGACTTGGACCTTAGCAACAACACACTAACAGGTTCCATCCCAAAACACCTAGGCAATATCACAAACATCTCTCAATTGTTCATTGAAAATAACCAACTTTTTTGCGACATTCCTCGAGAATTAGGTTATTTGGTCAACTTAAAGATCTTGTTCCTTAACAATAACCAACTTTTTGACCAAACTTTTTTCCTATTTAGAGCAAACATGGCCCACAACAATGAGGCGGCAGTTCGGGCAAGGCATTCTGAGAGCTGTCCCAGGAGATGGAGGAAGAACCTCACCGCTATGAGGACGCCGTGGAAGACATCGATCCTGACTACACAACCCCTAGTGGCGTCGGGGATGACACCACTGATGGTGCCGCCGAGGATGCCACCACTGATGATGGCAGGGCATGCACAGATGACAGCCAACCGAAGAGGCAACGGAAGGACCGGCGCCCGAACGTGCTCGGCACCGTCAAGGAGGAATTTACTGAAGTGTCCTCCGGTGGGCATCCAACGGTGCCCAAAGAATTAGTCAAGGGGTACACGGGACAGCTCGGGTGCATTCTCCGGAGCACCGTCTCGATCAACACCAATAACCTAAGGCATCGTGACCGAGGGAATTTGCGCAACCTCCTCTTCACGAAGCTGCACGAACGATACAAGTTCCCCGGTGCCTTCGCAAACACACGCCTCTCAGGGAATAAAGTGAACAGTGCAGCCCTCACGAAGATGAGCACGGCCCTGGCTACTTGGAGAGCCGTGCTGAAGAGAAGGATCAAAAAAGGTGATAGTTATGAGAAGATCAAGGAGACAAATCCTTTGACCAGCGAAGCTGACTACCTGGAGTTCAAGATCAAGTGCGAGAGCAACGCAACCGCGGAATCAAGTCAGTGGGGGAAAGGTATGCGGGACTTGAACTTAGGGGTCCACAAACTCGGTCCCGGCGGTTACAGAGTGGCGGAACCTATATGGGACAAGGAGGACGCGGAGCGTGCCAAGCAAGGCCTACCGCCCCTCTTCGATAAATACCGTGACAAGCAGACCAGGAACTATGTCAGGGCCCGGTACAAGATTGACCCGATAACAAAGGAGCTTACCACAGATCCGAAGACCAAGGCGCTTGAGCTTGTTCTGGTAAGGAATACCCCCCCGCGTAATTAGCTCCATATGGTTGCATTCTAATTAATGAGGCCAAATTTCTAAATGGTTCACGTTCCTTCCGCAGGACACTGAAAGTAGTAGCGCGGGGTCGTCTAAGAGCTCCCCTTGGGACACCACTTTAAATAGGGCGTTGAACGTAATGAAACACAAGGATAAGCCCAGTAAGTCATCGTCAGCTGGTCGTGTGGCCGGCAAAGGCTTGTCCACGAAATGGTCGGAATACTATACCACAGGGCGAAAGGAGAGAAAGACCAGCTCGGAAAGCCAGGAGCGCGAGGTTCAAGAACTCAAGGCACAAGTGGCGCGGATTCCGGAGATAGTCGAAGAGCAAGTGCGAGACCAATTGGGAGCGACGATCACCGTCATTGTGCCTACCTTGATTGAGGGTCTGCAGGCGTGGATGGCGGGCGGCCAACAGGGGCCGCCCCCGATTCCCAGCTTCACGGGCAGCAACTTGCACAACGCGCCGGTGGCGCCATTGGTGTCTCCGGCGGAGGCGGCATTGGTGTCTCCGGCGTCGGCACCGTCATTGCAGCTTAATGCACCCAGGTGGGGGAAGAATATGCCGGCCGGCACCTCGGCAGCAAGCGGCCCTTCCGTGACTTGCACGCCCGCCGTTGGCGGTGCCTCGACATTAGCCGAGCTCGACGCCATCACGGTAACTAAGCCTCTTGGCCGATGACTTCATCTCCTTGCCTTTGACTGGGCATCCCTGACGCCCTACATGTTTTCGCAGGGCGCCGCCGACGTTCCATGAACTCTCCCGCACTTCGTGGACGGCAAGTTGATCGATGTTGCCAAGGCCAGAATCGTTCAACCGGGCAGCCGCGTGTTCCACGGTAATCCGATGCCACCCACCATGTATAGGGTTCAACTGGTTCGGGTGCTGCGGGGCTTCGACGACTTGTTACCTCCGTATCGACCCCCTGGGGCCGACGAAGATGATGTGATGACCCTCAGCGCCTGCATAAGCTGGCTCATGCTTTGGCCGAAGAGCCAGATTCGTTTGGGGGCGGGGGACACCACCCCACACACAACATCGCCAGTCGTGCCGGCGCCAAGCCATGGCAAGACCGTCGCAACGCTACCGCCGTCAGCTGATCCGGACATGCATATGGCACAGAATCCGGACGACGACGATGGTACATTTACCAACATCGATAAGTACTTTAACGAACATGGGTACGATGACGAATTCTTGGGGCCTCCTTCTCAAGAACCCAACCCTGCAAAAGACGATCGCGATCTAGCTGGTACCGCGGAGAAACCCAATTACAACAGGCGTCTTCTGGCGTTCAGTTCTCAGGAGACGCCTCCAGCTGCCGCCTTCACCGAGCCTCAGATAGCCGAGGTGCGAAATATTATCAGCCCCAACACACTCAAGAAGGTGGTCTCTGAATAGAACTTGATCCCATTACAGCAGAAGAAGCAGAAGGGACGGAAAAGAAAGAATAACAAGGGTGCGAGCCAGCCGGCACCGAGTACGATCCGTGCTCAGGACGGGCCACCTTCACCTAAGGATATCTCGAGGACGGTGCATGTGGCGGGTAGGCCGATGCTACCGACTAATCTGCTCAATGCTGCAACCGGTGCTATGCGGAGTCTGCATGACAGTGTTCTTTCTTTGGAGAAGCGGCGTCTCTCCGAGAATGATGTGGCATACCCGGTTTTTGTGGCCAAGGTGCCAGAGGGCAAGGGCTTTGTGGATAGTGCCATCAGGGGTATGATCATCCCGCGGTTTGATGACATCTTCGCTATGTTTAACCTTCATCTGCTGCACTACACCTTCGTTCGGCTATTTTCGCTGAGTATGGAGATGCGGATCATTAGAGACAAGACCACGGACATTGTGATAGTCGACCCCTTCTACATGCGTGCCAAGATCTTGGGCAGCGCTGGGGACCGGCAAGTCGCGAGTTCATACCTCGAAGGCGTCATTCTGGTGTACCCAGATAAGGATAACTTCCTCGTGCCTTACTTTCCCGAGTAAGTCATCCCCTCACCGCCCCGTAACATATGATTTCTTAGATTTCGATCGTTCTTTTTTTTCTAACATTCCGTGTTTTGTGTAGTGACACACATTGCACACTCATCCTCTTAAGCCCGAACTATTCCATGGCCACGTATTTCGACTCGGACCATCAGTCGAAGAAAGACTACACAAATACCAAGAAAGTTCTTGATGATGTTCTCCCCGGCTACGCCAAATCTGGAGGCACCTTCAGGAGGCCAATTTTTAGGTACGGCAAGCACGTGTTCACCAACGTAACGATGTTCCCCTGCATCAAGCAGCCGCCTGGCGGTCAGAAGGATGCCTACTACGCCCTCCATCACATGCGGGCGATCGTACGGGACCATAATCACCTTCTGCTACCAAATAGTCTCAAAGATTGGGCCGCACGCTTGTCGGCAATCCAGGACACGGACCTCAGACAAGAATTCTTTCGCATCCAGTCGGAGTTTGCGGAAATCATCCATCAAGATGTCCTTCATACCTCGGGGCAGTTCTACCTCAAATATCAACCGTCCAATAGTGAAATAGAAACAACGCTACAAATGCAGGATGACAACGAACGCACATTCATGACCATCACAAAAGATGGCGGCTTCATCCACGCTCCGGTCCCTGAGTCGAGTCGAAAGTAGTGATGCTATGTAGTTCTGAAATATCGATTAGCTCATGTTGTAATTAAACTTTAATGAACCTGTATGTCTCTTTGGTTTGGACAGTCGTTCAACTTATATGTAATCGAGGCTATTTATTAGTAGGACCATGAATCGTGCTACTAATGTGTTGCTTTTCTCTTCCGATCCTTTTGTTGCATACTTATATATTGCGTATGTATTGTTTGTGAATTGCTACTAACGTTTTGTTTGTCTAGTGCATAGAGATGCCGTCGTATGTCGTGTACAAGGGTAAGGTTCCCGAAATCTACGACGACTGGGAGGAGTGTCAGAGACAGGTTCACCGTTTCAGCGGTAATAGTTACAAAGGGCGCACCGCTAGGGCGGAGGCGGAAGCTAGATACGCGCGCTATCTAGCGGGAGAGAGGAGGGAGCGGAGGAGGAACCGGATGAAGTCCATTTTCATCGCGATGATGCTCATCGTGATCGCAGCTCTCTTCTATGTGATGGTAGTTTAGATATCGACTTGTAATGTGAAGACAAACTCGCTACTCGCGGTCTCGAGACTTGTAATGTTCTAACTTTGTTCGGTATTTTGAATTCGGAGACTAATATGATGAATTGTATTCGGAGACTAATCTTCTATTGTATTCGATAAATCTATTGTTTATATGTTGTGCTGTTTATATTCTGTGTTGTAATGTATTTTGTAACCTGTGCAAATATCAGAAAAGCAAAAAAAATCCTAATATTCATAGTAGTGGCGCACCTTGTTGAGCATTAGTGGCGCACTAGGGCTAAATACCAGTGGTGCATTATGGGGCATATTAATGGCACACTTGGGAGCATACGTGAAGGTAAATATGGCCCCCTAGGAGGCATAGTAATGGCGCACCAGGGGACATAGTAATGGCGCACTGCCTGGTGCGCCACTATTGTCTGGTATACTAATGGCGCACCAGGGGTGCGCCATTAGTACTTATTACTAGTGGCGTGATGATAGTGGCGCACCTATAGTGCGACATTAATGGCGAAAACAGGTGCGCCACTAATTAGCCTTTTCCTAGTAGTGGATTCTGGACTAGGCCAAGGCGGCTGGGCATATCCAAGGGGTGGCTAGCTCAATTGTGCGAGGAGGGCTATCACAATTACTATATGCTAACGATACTTTGATCTTCATTCGGAACCGTCCGGAGGAAATTATAAACCTTTCCCGCACTTATGCTTTGAGGCCATGTCGGGGCTTGAAAAGCTTTGAGAAGAGTGAAGCCTTTTCCGTACGGGGATAACTCGAGGAGCAACTTCGTGCCACACATATGATGAATAGCAAGTTAGGATCTGATACGTCTTGAGTGTATCTATAATTTTTTATTGTTGCATGCTATTGTATTATGAATCTTGGATATTTTATATGCATTTACATGTTATTTTATATCATTTTTGAAAACTAACCTATTAACACAGTGCCAAGTGTCAGTTGATGTTTTCTGCTTGTTTTTGGTTTTCCTAAAAATGAGTACCAAATGGAGTCCAACCTCTATGAAACTTTTTGATGATTTTTTCTGGATAAGAGAGACTCTAGAAGCTTTGGGACGAGACCAAATGAGAAGCAAGGAGAGAACAAGGAAATAGGGGGCGCCCTGGGGGGAGGCGCGCACTGTTGCCTTGTGGGCCCCACATGGCTAAGTCTGACCTAATTCCACTTCTATAAATTCTCAAATATTGGGAAACCAACAGAGGGCCACCCGATACACTTTTTTCCGCCACCACAACCATCCGATCTTCCGCGATCCCATCTGGAGTGCTTTTTTAGTACCCTGCCAGAGGGGGAATCTATCACGAAGGGCATCTACATCAACCTTGCCGCCCTTCCGATGATGCGTGAGTAGTTCACCACAGACGTACTGGTCCATAGCTAGTAGCTAAATGGCTTCTTCTCTCTCTTTGATCTTCAATACAATGTTCTCCTCGATCTTCTTGGAGTACTATCTGATGTAATCTTCTTTTGCGGTGTGGCTGTTGGAATCCGATGAATTGTGGGTTTATGATCAGATTATTCATTGAAAGAAATCGAGACTTTTCTGAACTTCATTATGCATGATTATTATAGCTTTGTATTTCTCTCTGATCTATCCGTTTGGTTTGGCCAACTAGATTGATTTATCTTCAGTGGGAGAGGTGCTTTGTAATGGGTTCAATCTTGCGGTGTCCTCACCTCGGGACAAAAGGGGTAGCGAGGCACGTATTTGTATTGTTGCCGTTATGGGTAAAACAATGAGGTTTATTCATATTGCTTGAGTTTACTTAGTCTACATCATGTCATCTTTCTTAAGGTGTTACTCTGTTTGTTATGAACTTAATACCATAGATGCATGCTGGATAGCGGTCGATTAGTGGAGTAATAGTCGTAGATGCAGGCAGGAGTCAGTAAACTTGTCACAGATGATAACCCACAAGTATAGAGGATCGTTTATAGCCCTCTTCGATAAATTAGAGTGTCGAACCCAACGAGGAGCTAAAGGTAGAACAAATATTCCCTCAAGTTCTATCCACCACCGATACAACTCTACGCACACTTGACGTCTGCTTTACCTAGAACAAGTATGAAACTATTTTCCAAGAATAAAATTACGAGTACTTTGCGAGAATAAAACTACGAATAAATTGCGAGGTAAAAAAAGTGGATAGCTTTTGTCAACAAGAAAGTCATTTGTCCCTAGGCAATCGATAACAAGTATCGGTAATCATTCTTGCAATTTTATATGAGGGAGAGGCATGAGCTAACATACTTTCTCTACATGGATTATATGCACTTTCCGCAACTACTAAAGATCATTAAGGTCGTGAAAACCAACAATAGCATTAAGTATGAAGTCCTCTTTATCCCATACGCAACAACCCACCTACTCGGGTTTAAGCTTCTGTCACTCTCGCAACCAACCATAAGCAAATCATGAACATATTGCAACACCCTACAGTGGAGCCCCTCACGTTTGCGCGAGACGGAGGGCACCGTATGACAGCACCATAAATAAAATATACAATCGTACCAACCAAGATCACGATTAACCCACAGGACAAAATGGATCTACTCAAACATCATAGGATAACCATAGATCATTGGGAAGTAATATATGGAGTAGAGCACCATGCTTAAGTAGAGATTACAGCGGGGAGAAGAGGTGTTACACTGTTGCATAGAGGGGGAGAAAGTTGGTGTTGCCGGTAGCAAGAATATTGATGTAGATCGCTGTCACGATCCTTGCCCCGACGGTGTTCCGGTGCCACCGGGAGAGAGGGGGAGAGAGCCCCCTCCTTCTTCTTCTTCCTTGGCCTCCCCCCTAGATGGGAGGAGAGTTCCCCCTCTGGTCCATGGCGGCGGAGGGGCGGGAGCCCCTCCGAGATTGGATCTCCCTCCCTGTTCTCTTCTGTTTCGCGTTCCCCAAATCTAGCCCTTCATGGTTTCTTAAATTCCCGGAGATCCGTAACTCCGATTGCATTGAAATTGTTACATGATTTGTTTCCATAAATTATCTTTCTTGCGCCAAAAGAAGGGCCCCAACCGCCTTATGGGGTGGGCACAAGACACATGGGCGTGCCAGGGGGTGCCTGGCGCACCCTTGTGGGTTGTAGAGGCCGTGGGCCTCCGTTAGCGTTGATTCCAAAATAATTCTCCGTAAATTTTTATCGCGTTTGGACTTCGTTTGATATGGATTTTCTGCGAGCAGAAAACATGCAACAAACAAGAACTGGCACTGGGCACTGGATCAATATGTTAGTCCAAATAAATCATATAAAATGTTGCCAAAAGTTATAAAAGTTGTATAATATTGGCATGAAACAATAAAAAAATTATAGATACAACGGAGACGTATCAGCATCCCCAAGCTTAATGCATGCTCGTCCTCGACTAGGTAAATGATAAAAAAGATAATTTTTGATGTGGAGTGCTACCTATCATAAACTTGATCATATATCTAATCATGGCATGAATATTAAGACATAAGTGATTCAAAGCAATAGTCTATAATTTGACATGAAGTCATCAATACTCAGGCATCCCAACAAACAATCATGTCTTTCAAAATATCAACGCTAAAGAAAGCTATCCCTACAAAATCATAGTCTTGTCATGCTCTGTCTTCTTAACACAAAGTATTTATCATGCACAACCCTGATGACAAGTTGAGCAATTGGTTCATATTTTTTAACGCGCTTCAGTTTTTTCAACCCTCACGCAATACATGAGCGCAAGCCATGGATATAGCACTACAGGTGGAATAGAGTATGATGATAGGGGTAAATATAGAGAAGACAAAAAGGTAACAAAGTCTCACATCGATGCGGCTAACCAATGGGCTATGGAGATGCCCATCAATTGATATCAATGCGAGGAATAGGGATTGCCAGGCAACGAATGCACTAAGAGCTATAAGTGCATGGAAGCTCAATATGAAACTAAGTGGGTGTGCATCTAATCCTATAGTGAAAAATTCCCACTAGTATATGAAAGTGACAACATAGGAGACTCTCCATATGAAAACATGGTGCTACTTTGAAGCACAAGTGTGGAACTAGCATGCCCCTCCTCTCTTTATTTCTCTTTTTTTTCTTTTTTTTCTTTTTTTTCTTAATTTTATATAATTTTTTCTCTCCTTGTCCAGAGTCTCATCCCGACTTGTGGGGGAATCATAGTCTCCATCATCCTTTCCTCACTAGGGCAATTCTCTAATAATGAAAATTGATGATCATCACACTTCTATTTACTTATAACTCAAAAGAAATAAAAATTACAACTCGATACCTATAACAAAGTATGACTCTATATGAATGCCTCTGGCAGTATACCAGGATGTGCAATGATCTAGCATAAAAACGATATCAAAAAATGGACAAGCCATGGAAATATCATGCTAGCTATCTTACGATCATGCAAAGCAATATGACAATGAATGCTCAAGTCATCAAAACGGAAGCGATGGAAGTTGCATGGTAATATATCTTGGAATGGCTATGGAAGGGCCATAATAGGTAGGTATGGTGGTTGTTTTGAGGAAGATATAATAAGGCTTATGTGTGATAGAGCGTATCACATCACGGGGTTTGGATGCACCGGCGAAGTTTGCACCGACTCTCGAGGTGAGAAAGGGCAATGCACGGTACCGTAGAGACTAGCAAATTGCGGAAAGGTAAGAGTGCGTATAATCCATGGACTCACATTAGTCATAAAGAACTCATATACTTATTGCCAAAGTTTATTAGCCCTCGAAGCAAAGTACTACCATGCATACCCCTAGGGGGATAGATTGGTAGGAAAAGACCATCGCTCGTCCCCGACCGCCACTCGTAAGGAGAAAATCAATAACAAATCATGCTCCAACTACATAGCATAACGAGAGACTATACATGCATGCTTCAAGAATCACAAACCCAACACCAATATTCTTACTAACTGTTGGGGATATTACTACTGGGTATAACCGGCCAGGTGAGGTCGGGTTATCCCCATAATGAGTCATTATATTTGAAGCCCAAGAAGACAAGGATTGTGGCGCTTTACGAAGGCCCAGGGCCCAAAGGCGGATTGAGGCCTGTAGACATAAACCGACATTGATATGTAAACTTGTGTTGTAAGATAGGAAGAGTAGAGACCGGTCCGGACACGTTTATGAGCCGGCCTCAGGATTCTATAAACCGACGGGCGTCAACCCATGTATATAAGGGGACGACCCGGCGGCGGTTTAGGGACAACAAACAACAACTCGAGAGCCAGGCATAGCGAATTCGCTCCCTGGTCATCGAAACCCTAGCAATTCCACAACAACTGGATTAGGCCTTTACCTTCACTGCAAGGGGCCGGACCATTATAAACTCTCTGCGTCCTTTATCCGCTTTAACTCCTTTAAGCTAACCCGTCAAGATGGCTCCACGACTAAGTCCTTTCACTAGGACATCTACCGTGACAAAACCACGACAGTTGGCGCCCACCGTGGGGCTATCGCACAATAGTTTCAAGTTCTTAGAGGGCAGCTTCGAAGGGCTCAAGGGATACCCTGTGGGCTGGATGACTAAGAGTCGTCGTGGCAAGCTTTACATCGACGACGCAGGCTGGGGCCCCGAGGCCGGCTCAATTGAGTACGGGTACCGCGTCCCCTTCGGTGGCATTCACGTTTTCATTGGCAAGATCGGCGAACCGGGCCCTGAGCCGGACATCTGCACCGACATCGTCGAAACGGCTCAGCGTGTGAGACCCGCCCGGGTTCAGCCTGCCATGAAGCGTGCCTTCGTGGGAGTCATCCACGGAGCGGAATCTGAAGTTAGATCAGCATCTGGTGGTGAGACCGTCGTTTACTCTGATGACGAGTCATCGACCGGAGAGACTGAGTCATTGTACCAGTTGCAAGATGGCCGGATTGGGGGCTGTTCCGATGGCGACAGTATTCCGGACCCCTTCGATCCGCCAAGCCGGGTTGCGATCTTCATGGCCGGTACATAGCCAGCGCACCACTCTTCGACCGCAGCAGCGATGGTTTCCGGATCAGTAGCGGCGACAGCAGCCGGGGCAGGAGGCCCTGTGCGACCACCGGCTCAGGTTTTATCTGACTTATTTGATGCTTTGGCAACAGTGATGACGGAAGTTAACCCGGCGAATCAAGAGGAGCATAATGCGGAAATCGCGAAGGTGAAATATCAGATACCTCAAGCCAAAGCAGACCTGGCGGCTGAGGATACCAGGATGGCTGCAGAATGAGCCGAGTTGGATGCACAGCCTTACCGGCTTATGTTAGATCAGAGCGCGTCAAATGATGTCATGAGGAGAAGGTACCGATCTCACCTACCTCCGGTTTATGAGGCAAGAAATCTCTTTAACACACCACGAGCAGGAACCAGTAATCAGCCAGTGGTAAACCGAGCGGAGGCACCTGGAATGGGGACGTCGGTTCAGCCGCGCCCGACGGATCTGCCTCGTCAGAACAATGTCCTGCCACAACACGTCCCAACACCACCGGGTCATTACTCTAATCCATTGGATAACATTGTTGCTGCCGCTTCACGATTGGCAGCTCTCCCGATCGAAGGCGAGTCCCCAGTAGAGGTCGAGACACGACGGGCTAGAGAGCTCCTTCAGACAGCCTTGACTCAACAACAGGCTTATTCCTACAGCCGCGAGGGAATTCATTCCACTCCCCGCCCAAGCAGGAGTTACAGCAGGCAGATGGATGAACCGGCCGTGTCGAGCAGTGCACGGAATCGTAATCCGCCTCGTGGCCATAACCCGGCGGGTGGCGGTGGTGATGCTGAGGATGTGGTGGATCGTGCTAGGGCACGTCGAGAGGCCGAGTTAGCAGCGCAACATGAAGCCCGCCAACTTACTCCGGTTCGTCCAACAACTTCGGTGGAACCAGGGGTTACATCCAGTTCTTTGGGGGTGCCATGTCTTGTCCCAGCGCTGCGCAATGTACGGCTGCCCAAGGATTTTAAGGGCTCGCGTAAGGTGCCGAATTACACTACACTGCCGATTTATCCCCCGAGTCATGGGTTGAAAGCTATGAGATGGCAATGGAGATGCTGGATGTGGACGATGCGGCATGTGCTAAATACTTCACCATGATGTTGGAGGGAACAGCTCGCACATGGTTGAAAAACCTGCCAGCTAACTCCATTGGGTCATGGGCCGAGTTAAGGGCCCGGTTTATCCAAAATTTCAAGGACACATGCAAGCAGCCCATGTCAAATGTGGAATTAGCTGCCTGTGTCCAGGAGGAAGGAGAGTCAACAACCCATTGGGTGCGCCGGGTTTCAGAAATATTGCATTCATATGACCGCATGAACACTGATACAACAGTTTTAACGTTGGAAGGCAACTGCCGGTTTGCACCCGTGAAGTTGAAGTTGGGATGACTCAAACGTCACTGCAATGACATGGGGACACTTATGGCAGCTCTGGTGAAGTATGCCGACTCTGATAGTACCAAGGACCCCGAGTGTGATGATGATAAAACAGGGAAGGGAAAGAAGAGCGGCAGCAGCAAAGGGCAATAGCATAACCCGACGGGTCATGGAAACAGCGGTAAGCGTAAAGCGGATAACAGTGTAGATTTTGTGGCTAATACCAACACGCAGGATAATGGCCAGCGCTGTAAGGGTAAGCCGCCCCCGCGTGGTGGAGGACCAGGTCCCAATCTTGAGCGCCTGTCTCACCTGTTAAACCAGCCTTGCCCGAAGCACGGGTCGCGGGATAAACCGGCCACGCACCTCTGGAAGGATTGTTATATTATGCGGGAGTTCAAAAATTCAGATTTTTTCGGTATGATCATGGACCGGGCGGCGGTTCAGGACCCGGATCTCATGGGCCGGGTTACAATGGAGGCAGTTCCGGTTCAGGATTTCATGGTAATCAGAGCGGACATGGCATTCAAGGCAATCAGGGCAACCAAGGTGGTTATAATCATCAGGGGAGTCAGCAACAACAGCAGCAGTCGGGTTACCAGAGCAACCCGAAGCAGTTGAATAGTGGCCAGTACCATGTCTTCACCACAAGCCTGTGCAAGCGCGATCAGAAGCTTCATAAAAGGGCAGTGAACTCTGTTGAACCGGCGGTGCCCCATTACTTGCGCTGGTCTGAACAGCCCATTGTGTGGAGTCGAGAGGATCATCCACCTCGGGTTGATAATCCGAGTCATCTAGCATTGGTGGTGGCACCGCAGGTTGGAGGATATAAGTTCACCAAGGTACTCATGGATGGAGGGAGTAGTATCAATATCCTTTATTATGAAACCTTCCGTCGCATGGGGTTAACAGATAAAAATCTTAAACCGTCAAACACCGTTTTTCATGGTGTGGTGCCTAGTAAATCAGCATATCCGGTTGGTAAGATAGCTCTGGAGGTTGCTTTTGGAGATGAGCATGACTCGAGATCAGAAACATTGACTTTCGAAGTAGTGAAGATCAAGAGCCCATATCATGCCCTGTTTGGACAGCCGGCTTATGCCAAGTTCATGGCAAGGCCCTGTTATGTTTATCTGCAGCTCAAGATGCTGGGCCATAAGGGGACCATCACAGTGCATGGGAGCCGCAAGATCGCTTTGGAATGTGAAGAAGGTGATGCGGCATATGCTGAGTCGGTTTGTGCGACAGAGGAGTTGAAGTTCTACAAAGACAATGTTGATCCGGCGGATATGATCTCTTTGAAGAAACCAACTACAGAGCATGATCCGGCCTTGAAGTTTAAATCGGCTGATGAGACTAAGCTGGTTGATTTTGTTCCTGGCGATTCATCCCAGCAGTTTAGCATCAGCGCTAACTTGGATCCAAAATAGGAAAGCGCGCTCATCGAGTTCATCCGTGAGAACCGGGACATCTTTGCATGGAAACCCTCCGACATGCCAGGTGTACCGAGGGAACTCGCTGAGCACACTCTTAATGTTGATCCCAAGTTTAAACCGGTCAAGCAGTTTCTCCGCCGCTTCAATGAAGAAAGGCGCAAGGCTATTGGTGAGGAGGTAGCCAGGCTCTTAGCGGCTGGGTTTATCGTCGAAGTATTTCATCCTGAGTGGTTGGCTAATCCGGTGCTGGTACTTAAGAAGAACGACACTTGGCGTATGTGTGTGGATTACACAGATTTGAACAAGGCTTGTCCAGCAGATCCTTTTGCTCTCCCTCGTATTGATCAGATCATTGATGCTACGGCGGGTTGTGAGCGTTTGAGCTTTCTGGATGCATAATCTGGTTACCATCAGATCAAAATGGCAGTTAAGGACCAGGAGAAGACAACTTTTATAACTCCCTTTGGAGCCTTCTGCTATGTGTCTATGCCTTTTGGGCTCAAGAGTGCCCAAGCGACTTATCAGCGCTGTGTGCAGAATTTTCTTCATAATCAGATCGGCCGCAATGTTCATGCTTATGTGGATGATATTGTGGTGAAATCCAGAAAGGAGGAGACATTGATAGATGACTTGAAGGAGACTTTTGATAACCTCCGGGTTTATAAGATGATGCTTAATCCAGCCGAGTGTGTCTTTGGTGTACCGGCAGGCAAACTCTTGGGCTTTTTGGTGTCTAATAGGGGCATTGAAGCTAATCCGGAGAAAATCAAGGCTATTACTTCCTTGGCTAAACCGAAGTGTATTAATGATGTTCAACGCCTGGCAGGCCGGATTGCAGCCTTAAGTCGGTTTATCAGTCGCCTTGGAGAGAAGGCCATCCCTTTGTATCAGATGCTGAAGAAGACAGATGACTTCGTCTAGAGTGACGCCGCTAATGAAGCGTTTGAGGACTTAAAGTGGCAGCTAGCCGATCCACCAATCCTTGCTGCTCCTCTTGATAAAGAGCCCTTGTTGTTATATGTGGCTGCTAATGCGTGGGCTGTTAGCGTGGCTATTGTGGTGGAGCATAAGGAGGCCGGAAAGGAGTATCCAGTTCAACGGCCGGTTTATTATATCAGTGAGGTACTTATTGAGTCCAAGCAGAGGTACCCACATTGGCAGAACCTGGTGTACGGAGTTTTTATGGCGAACCGGAAACTTAAGCAATATTTGCAGGGCCATCCTATCACTGTGGTCAGTTCTGCTCCTTTGGGGGATATAATCCAGAACAGGGAAGCAACTGGTCGGGTTGCCAAGTGGGCTATTGAGCTTGGGCCTCACGGGTTAGAATATATGCCCCGGACAGCGATCAAATCTCGGGCACTTGTGGACTTCATCAATGACTGGATAGAGTTACAGGCGCCAAAAGAGAAGCCGGATCATACTTATTGGACTATTCATTTCGATGGGTCTAGGCAATTGGAGGGCTCGGGGGCTAGAGTCGTATTAGCTTCCCCACGAGGTGATAAGTATTGTTATGTTCTCCGTTTAATGCTCCCTTGCACTAACAATGCAGCTGAATATGAGGCTTTACTCCATGGTCTTTGGATGGCTAAGGAGATGAATTTAAGCCGAGTTAAGTGCTTCGGTGACTCGGCCCTGGTGGCTCAACAAGTGTCTGGTACTTGGGATTCCAAGGACCCACTCATGGCAGCATATCGTCGAGAGGTGGACATTGTTGCAGGTCACTTCAAAGGTTATCAGGTCGATCATGTGGACCGGTGGAAGAACGAAGCGGCGGATACTTTAAGTCGTTTGGGTTCCCAACATAAACCGGTTCCACCCAACGTCTTTCTGGACGTACTACATAATCCGTCGGTCAAGCTCCCTATAGAGGAGGATTTGGCTGTTCCTGATCCGGAGGCTCAGTTGGTAGCGGCTCTTCATGTCATCCCAGATTGGACGGTCCCATATTTGGCGTATATGAACCGGGGCGAGTTACCGGAGGATGAAACCTTGGCCAGGCAGATAATCCGGCAGTCCAAGTCTATGACTATTGTCAATGGAGAGTTACATCATTGCAGTGCGACAGGGGTGTTTCAGCGTTGCGTGTCTCTTGAAGAAGGCCGTGAGATTTTGCGTGAGATCCACGAAGGAGATTGTGGCCACCACGCCGGTTCAAAGTCTCTGGTAGCCAAGGCTTTTCGTCACGGTTTTTATTGGCTGACGGCTCATGCCGATGCTGAGGACTTGGTCAAAAGGTGTGATGCCTGTCAAAATTTTTCATGCCGAGCTCATGTTCCGTCTCAAGAACTCAGGATGATTCCAATCACTTGGCCGTTTGCGACTTGGGGGCTAGATATGGTTGGACCCTTTAAGAGATCCAAGGATAAGAAGACCCACCTGTTGGTGGCAGTTGACAAGTTCACTAAGTGGGTGGAAGCAGAGCCAGTCAGTAAGTGTGATGCAGCCACGGCGGTTCAATTCATCAAGAAGGTGATTTTCCGGTTTGGTTTTCCACACAACATCATAACTGATAATGGCACTAATCTGTCCAAGGGTGATATGAAAGAATTTTGCCAACGTGATCACATCCGTCTTGACGTATCATCAGTGGCTCACCCCCAATATAATGGTCAGGCGGAGAGAGCCAATCAAGAGATTTTGAGAGGCATCAAACCCCGGCTCATGGTTCCTTTGCAACGGACGCCAGGTTGTTGGGTGGAGGAGTTACCTTCTGTGTTATGGATCATCAATACCACGCCCAACAGATCTACGGGTTACACGCCTTTTTTCATGGTTTACGGAGCAGAGGCGGTCCTCCCTAGTGACATCCGTCATGATTCGCCTCGTGTAGCGGCTTATGTCGAAGCTGACAATGAGAAGGCATGACAGGAAGCACTTGACCTGTTAGATGAAGAGCGTGACATTGCAGCAGCTCGTTCGGCGATTTACCAGCAAGATCTGCGTCGCTATCACAACCGCCGGGTTAGAACCAGGACTTTTTAAGAAGGCGATCTGGTGCTCCGACTCATCCAAGATCAGACTGATATGCACAAGTTATCCCCGCCTTGGGAAGGGCCCTTTGTGGTCAGCAAGAATTTGCATAATGGGTCATACTACCTTATAGATGTTCGATAGCACAAAGACTCACGTAAATGGGAGGAGGAGACCCACCGGCCGTGGAATATCGTTCATCTTCGGCCTTACTATACTTGAGCCACAGGCTCTGCTTATGTACATAGTTATGATAATGTATATATTATGATCAATATAATAATCCGGAGCCTTGATACGTCTCCAACGTATCTATAATTTATGAAGTATTCATGCTATTAGATTATCTGTCTTGGATGTTTAATGGGCTTTATTTTACACTTTTATATGATTTTTGGGACTAACCTATTAACCTAGAGCCTAGTGCCAGTTTCTGTTTTTTCCTTGTTTTTGAGTTTTACAGAAAAGGAATACCAAACTGTCGGTGTGGAACGACACCTATGGGATCACAAGAATCCCTACTACGGTTGCCAGGGCGCGGGGTTGCGAGAAGAGCAGGGCTAGTAGATAGCATAAGGATCGTTTACCCAGGTTCGGGCCGCGAGGATGCGTAAAACCCTAGTGCTCCTTTGGTGGGCGTATTTCAGAGAGTTCTTGAGCTCTCGAACTAGCTGTGGTCAGTGCGTGGTTTGAAAGAGCCAAATCCTTCTCCAGTATGCCATGGGCCTCCTTTTATAGTCGGAAGGGGCTGCCACAGTGGCACACAGGAGGTGGAAAGGCGTACAGTGCCCTGAGCTTATCGCTCGCATTACAGGACAAGATGCATTTAATGTGTAGCTTAGGTGTCCCCTTGCTTTATTGGGGACAGGGGCGAGGCCCGTCCCGTCCGTCGCCGCTCCTCCTCGCTTTGACACGCGCCCTGGCTAGTGAGGCGCCATGTGCCATATAGGTAGGCAGGCAGCTGAGGTGGCGCAGTGGCGGAGCCTTCACGAAGATCTGCATGCCGCAATGCAGGCTCTCGATGAGTTAGCCTAGGAGCTGCATGTTGCCACGCAGGTGCCCGCCCAACTGGTTGGGCTGGCAGCTGCATGTGAATGGCGGTGGAAGCTTGGTTGGCTTGGGCCTGGCGGTGGCCCTGCTGGCGTCCTTCGTGAGGGCCTTGTAGGGTGGCCCAGCAAGGGTCTTGACGTGTGGCCCGGCAAGGGTCTTGCCATGGCGCGCTGTCGTCCCCGGCAAGGGCCTTGCCGGTGGTCTGGTGGCCTTCCTCGGCAAGGATCTTGCTGAGGATCGTCGTCTTCTAATCCTCATCTGATCTTGAATATGTCTTCACAAAGATCTGCATGCCACCACGGAGGTGCCTCCCGAGCCCTGGCCCAACGTGATGTTGGAGACCGTGGGCTCAAGGGTGGCCCGCTCTATTGGTGCGGGGCGAGCTGTCCCGGCAAGGATCTTGCTTGGGCTGCTGAGGCTGCCCCGGCAAGGGTCTTGCTAGGGGAACCTGCTTCGTCCCTCTACTCTTTGTGGTCTTGGCCTTGGCGTTGCTCTTATTATCTTGGGCTTTGGTCTTACTTTGGCTCACCTCCCCTGTTCCGCTTGGCGTGATCGTAGGCGCGGCTCCGACTGCCCGTGCATAGGTATAGGGGTACAAAACGCACCCCTCTTTTTGTACACCGACAGGAGCCCCCGGGCCTGGGCCACACATAAGCGCGACACGTTGTTGGGCCAGGCCCAAAACGGTGCGCGGGCAGGCGGGGCGGTTTTTACCGCGGTAAAACTTTTCGCGCGTTGCGCTTCCCACGACCCGCGCGTGCGGTGCGGCATGGAGGGTTGTGCGTGGCGTGAGCGGCATGCGTGGGGCGGTCTCCACACGCATGCATCACATCACAGTAAAGAGGTGGCTCGCGCCTTCCCCGTAAAAAGAGGGAGGCGTGGAGGCGCGGCTCATTTACTGAATGGGGCCGGGCGCGGTCTTCAAGGCGTCCACTCCCCACGATCACGGGGTGGGGAGAGGTCGCTTCGCCCGTCCCCTCGGTTCTGCACGTCCGCCACGCGTCCTCCATGCACCTGTGGTGGCAAGCGGTGGAGGCGGGAAACCGGGCTGTCGCTGGTTGGGGCAGCGGGTCGGTCCTGATTCCCCGTGCGTTTGGTGGCTGGATTGGCCGAGCGGGGCGGCCAAGGTCCATCCCCGCCTCCTTATAAAGAGGGGGAAAGGGGGGGGATGGCGTCCCGCACTCTTCCGTCATCTATCTCCTCCCGCTTCTGCTTCTTCCTTTCACTCGCCATGGAGAAGGGGAATCCTGGTCCCTCGATGGTGGCGGCGAGGGTCGCCGCCCGATAGCACGTCCCTCCTCCTCTTGAGCCCGCGGTGGTGGAACCGGCCGCGAGGGGAAGGGGGAGGGGGCGAGGTCGTGGGCGAGGATGGGGCAGAGGCCGTAGTGCTCGGGGAAGAGGAGGACGGGGCGGCGCGCCGGCTTCGCCCCCGCCAATGATGTCTTTTCCAATGGAAGGCCATGTTGGAGACCAGCCCCATGAGTTTTTCATCAGGCTCCGCCGGCCTCCGCGTCGCTGTCTTCGTCTTCCCGCCCTGTTCGCTCGGGAGATGGAGCGTGACCCGCCCCAGTCCCTCAGATTGCACATGAGGGGTTGTGGGAATGGGGGCACGTGGGTCGACGTCGACTTCCCGGCTCCTCAGGTCATGTATCTCCGTCGTGGGTGGAAGACGTTCGCTCACATCCACAGCCTGACGGTGGGGCTCGTCCTCTACTTCAAATTAATGGAGGACGGCCTGCTCTCCATCAAGGTCTTCGACGAATTCGGGACTAGCCTGAAGTGCTGCGTGGAGAGCTCCTCCGATGGAGATTCCGACGATGGAAGCTCTACCTTGAGCGAAAGTGATGAGGAGGACAGCGGGGCAGACGGCGGGGACGAGTCCGACTAGGCGTCGGACGCCCCGCGCCTGGGCGGGTGCGGCATTAGCAACATCTGCACCTGGCCGCTCCTCCGGCAGAGTTTTGCCGGGGGTGTGGCCAGCTCCTTGAACTTCTCGGGGTTGTCTCCTTGGGCGGCTGGCGTCGGGAGGCTGCGGAAGAGGAAGAGGGTGGGCGGTAAGGCCGCAACTCGGAGTACGCAGGCACCGACGCCTTTGTCGCGTACTGCCGGTCTTGCCACCTCGTCTTCCAGCTCCTTTCCCCGTACCGTCATCACCGGCCCGCCCCTAGGCGGTCGCCGAGGTGCTCTCTTGGTGCTTTCTGCCGCTCGTAGCTCGCCTAGGCGCCCCTTTTGCCCTCTCGCCTCCTTGACCTGCCTCCTGAGGAGAGGGACAAGAAAGGGATTACAGGCATCTTATCCTTCTTCTTTAGTTTGTAAGCCTGCGGGCCTTTGTTAAATTTAGAACTTGTAATCCCCTTGCTCATGTTTTTCATTCCGTACAAACTGTACCTGTATGGGATGTTTTTAATGAAAAAGGGATGCTTGCCGAGTTTTTCGTTCGTGGGTAAATCCCGCGACAAGGAGCGAATCCTTGTTATTGTTTAAGATAAATGTTTTTCGCCCTGCAACAGGCCTTGCCGTCCCCCCCACTCCACTCGACCGTTCTCGCGCTCTTGGCGGAGGCAGGGATGAAGTGGGCTTTAGGCTCCTCGTTCTACCTCCTTGTCACCGCGGCTACAACCAAATCCGGACCCAGGAAATAATCCTTAGGTATAGGAAAAAGGGGAGCACGGCAGCCTAGAGATAAAAACTGTTAGGGAACGTAGTAATTTCAAAAAATTTCTACGCACACGGAAGATCATGGTGATGCATAGCAACGAGAGGGGAGAGTGTTGTCCACGTACCCTCGTAGACCGAAAGCGGAAGCGTTAACACAACGCGGTTGTGTAGTCGTACGTCTTCATGATCCGACCGATCAAGTACCGAACGCACGGCACCTCCGAGTTCAGCACACGTTCAGCTCGATGACGTCCCTCGAACTCCGATCCAGCCGAGTGTTGAGGGAGAGTTTCGTCAGCACGACGGCGTGGTGACAATGATGATGTTCTACCGACGCAGGGCTTCGCCTAAGCACCGCTACGATATTATCGAGGTGTAATATGGTGGAGGGGGGCACTGCACACGGCTAAGAGATCAATGATCAATTGTGTGTTTAGAGGTGCCCCCCTGCCCCCGTATATAAAGGAGCAAGGGGGGGTTCGGCCGGCCAAGGGGAGAGGCGCGCCAGGACGAGTCCTACTCCTACCGGGAGTAGGACTCCCCCCTTTTCCATGTTGGACTAGGAGACAGAGGGGGAAGAGGTGGAGGGGAGGAAGGAAAGGGGGGCGCCGCCCCCTTCTCCTTGTCCTATTCGGACTGGGGGGGGAAGGGGCGTGCGGCCATGCCCTGGCCTCCTCTAACCTCCCGGTACTCCGGAAAAATCCCGATTTCACCCGGAACACTTCCGATATCCAAACATAGGCTTCCAATATATCAATCTTTATGTCTCGACCATTTCGAGACTCCTCGTCATGTCCGTGATCACATCCGGGACTCCGAACAACCTTCGGTACATCAAAACATATAAACTCATAATATAACTGTCATCGTAACGTTAAGCGTGCGGACCCTACGGGTTCGAGAACTATGTAGACATCACCGAGACACCTCTCCGGTCAATAACCAATAGCGGAACCTGGATGATCATATTGGTTCCCACATATTCTACGAAGATCTTTATCGGTCAGACCGCATAACAACATACGTTGTTCCCTTTGTCATCGGTATGTTACTTGCCCGAGATTCGATCGTCGGTATCTCGATACCTAGTTCAATCTCGTTACCGGCAAGTCTCTTTACTCGTTCCGTAATACATTATCCCGCAACTAACTCATTAGTCACAATGCTTGCAAGGCTTATAGTGATGTGTATTACTGAGTGGGCCCAGAGATACCCGTCCGACAATCGGAGTGACAAATCCTAATCTCGAAATACGCCAACCCAACAAGTACCTTTGGAGACACCTGTAGAGCACCTTTATAATCACCCAGTTACGTTGTGACGTTTGGTAGCACACAAAGTGTTCCTCCGGTAAACGGGAGTTGCATAATCTCATAGTCATAGGAACATGTATAAGTCATGAAGAAAGCAATAGCAACATACTAAATGATCGAGTGCTAAGATAACGGAATGGGCAAGTCAATCACATCATTCTCCTAATGATGTGATCCCGTTAATCAAATGACAACTCATGTCTATGGCTAGGAAACATAACCATCTTTGGTCAACGAGCTAGTCAAGTAGAGGCATACTAGTGACACTCTGTTTGTCTATGTAATCACACAAGTATTATGTTTCCGGTTAATACAATTCTAGCATGAATAATAAACATTTATCATGATATAAGGAAATAAATAATAACTTTATTATTGCCTCTAGGGCATATTTCCTTCAGTCTCCCACTTGCACTAGAGTCAATAATCTAGATTACACAGTAATGATTCTTACACCCATGGAGTCTTGGTGCTGATCATGTTTTGCTCGTGGAAGAGGCTTAGTCAACGGGTCTGCAACATTCAGATCCGTATGTATCTTGCAAATTTCTATGTCTCCCACCTGGACTAAATCCCGGATGGAATTGAAGTGTCTTTTGATGTGCTTGGTTCTTTTGTGAAATCTGGATTCCTTTGCTAAGGCAATTGCACCAGTATTGTCACAAAGGATTTTCATTGGACCCGATGCACTAGGTATGACACCTAGATCGGATATGAACTCCTTCATCCAGACTCCTTCATTTGCTGCTTCCGAAGCAGCTATGTACTCCGCTTCACACGTAGATCCCGCCACGACACTTTGCTTAGAACTGCACCAACTGACAGCTCCACCGTTCAATGTAAACACGTATCTGGTTTGCGATTTAGAATCATCCGGATCAGTGTCAAAGCTTGCATCAACGTAACCATTTACGATGAGCTCTTTGTCACCTCCATAAACGAGAAACATATCCTTAGTCCTTTTCAGGTATTTCAGGATGTTCTTGACCGCTCTCCAGTGATCCACTCCTAGATTACTTTGGTACCTCCCTGCTAAACTTATAGCAAGGCACACATCAGGTCTGGTACACAGCATTGCATACATGATAGAGCCTATGGCTGAAGCATAGGGAACATCTTTCATCTTCTCTCTATCTTCTACAGTGGTCGGGCATTGAGTCTTACTCAATCTCACACCTTGTAATACAGGCAAGAACCCTTTCTTTGCTTGATCCATTTTGAACTTCTTCAAAACTTTGTCAAGCTATGTGCTTTGTGAAAGTCCAATTAAGCGTCTTGATCTATCTCTATAGATCTTGATGCCCAATATATATGCAGCTTCACCGAGGTCTTTCATTGAAAAACTCTTATTCAAGTATCCCTTTATGCTATCCAGAAATTCTATATCATTTCCAATTAGCAATATGTCATCCACATATAATATCAGAAATGCTACTGAGCTCTCACTCACTTTCTTGTAAATACAGGCTTCTCCAAAAGTCTGTATAAAACCAAATGCTTTGATCACACTATCAAAGCGTTTATTCCAACTCCGAGAGGCTTGCACCAGTCCATAAATGGATCGCTGGAGCTTGCACACTTTGTTAGCTCCCTTTGGATCGACAAAACCTTCAGGTTGCATCATATACAACTCTTCTTCCAGAAATCCATTCAGGAATGCAGTTTTGACATCCATTTGCCAAATTTCATAATCATAAAATGCGGAAATTGCTAACATGATTCGGACAGACATGACCATCGCTATGGGTGAGAAGGTCTCATCGTAGTCAATCCCTTGAACTTGTCGAAAACCTTTCGCAACAAGTCGAGCTTTATAGACAGTAACATTACCGTCAGCGTCAGTCTTCTTCTTGAAGATCCATTTATCTTCAATGGCTTGCCGATCATCGGGCAAGTCAACCAAAGTCCATACTTTGTTCTCATACATGGATCCCATCTCGGATTTCATGGCCTCAAGCCATTTTGCGGAATCTGGGCTCACCATCGCTTCTTCATAGTTCGTAGGTTCGTCATGGTCTAGTAACATAACCTCCAGAACAGGATTACCGTACCACTCTGGTGCGGATCTTAATCTGGTTGACCTATGAGGTTCAGTAATAATTTGATCTGAAGTTTCATGATCATTTTCATTAACTTCCTCACTAATTGGTGTAGGTGTCGCAGAAACTGGTTTCTGTGATGATCTACTTTCCAATAAGGGAGCAGGTACAGTTACCTCATCAAGTTCTACTTTCCTCCCACTCACTTCTTTCGAGAGAAACTCCTTCTCTAGAAAGGACCCATTCTTAGCAACGAATGTCTTGCCTTCGGATCTGTGATAGAAGGTGTACCCAACAGTCTCCTTTCGGTATCCTATGAAGACACATTTCTCCGATTTAGGTTCGAGCTTATCAGGTTGAAGTTTCTTCACATAAGCATCGCAACCCCAAACTTTAAGAAACGACAACTTTGGTTTCTTGCCAAACCACAGTTCATAATGTGTCGTCTCAACGGATTTAGACGGTGCCCTTTTTAACGTGGATGCAGCTGTCTTTAATGCATAACCCCAAAATGATAGTGGTAAATCGGTAAGAGACATCATAGATTGCACCATATCTAATAAAGTACGGTTACGATGTTCGGACACACCATTACACTGTGGTGTTCCAGGTGGCGTGAGCAGTGAAACTATTTCACATTGTTTTAACTGAAGACCAAACTCGTAACTCAAATACTCTTCTCCACGATCAGATCGTAGAAACTTTATTTTCTTGTTATGATGATTTTCCACTTCACTCTGAAATTATATGAACTTTTCAAATGTTTCAGACTTCTGTTTCATTAAGTAGATATACCCATATCTGCTCAAATCATCTGTGAAGGTCAGAAAATAATGATACCCGCTACGAGCCCCAATATTCATCGGACCACATACATCAGTATGTATGATTTCCAACAAATCTGTTGCTTGCTCCATTGTTCCGGAGAACGGCGTTTTAGTCATCTTGCCCAAGAGGCATGGTTCGCAAGCATCAAGTGATTCATAATCAAGTGATTCCAAAATCCCATCAGCATGGAGTTTCTTCATGCGCTTTACACCAATATGACCTAAATGGCAGTGCCACAAATAAGTTGCACTATCATTATTAACTTTGCATCTTTTGGCTTCAATATTTATGAATATGTGTATCACTACGGTCGAGATCCAACAAACCATTTTCATTGGGTGTATGACCATAGAAGGTTTTATTCATGTAAATAGAACAACAATTATTCTCTAACTTAAATGAATAACCGTATTTCAATAAACATGATCAAATCATATTCATGCTCAACGCAAACACCAAATAACACTTATTTAGGTTCAACACTAATCCCGAAGGTAGATGTAGAGGTAGTGTGCTGACGGCGATCACATCGACTTTGGAACCGTTTCCCACGCGCATCGTCACCTCGTCCTTGGCCAGTGTTTGCTTAATCCGTAGTCCCTGTTTCGAGTTGCAAATATTAGCAACAGAACCAGTATCAAATACCCAGGTGCTACTGCGAGCTCTGGTAAGGTACACATCAATAACATGTATATCACATATACCTTTGTTTACCTTGCCATCCTTCTTATCCGCCAAATACTTGGGGCAGTTCCGCTTCCAGTGACCAGTCTGCTTGCAGTAGAAGCACTCAGTCTCAGGCTTAGGTCCAGATTTGGGTTTCTTCTCCTGAACAGCAACTTGCTTGCTCTTCTTCTTGAAGTTCCCCTTCTTCTTCCCTTTGCCCTTTTTCTTGAAACTAGTGGTCTTATTGACCATCAACACTTGATGCTCCTTTTTGATTTCTACCTCCGCTGCCTTTAGCATTGCGAAGAGCTCGGGAATTGTCTTATTCATCCCTTGCATGTTATAGTTCATCACGAAGCTCTTGTAGCTTGGTGGCAGTGATTGAAGAATTCTGTCAATGACGCTGTCATCCGGAAGATTAACTCCCAGTTGAATCAAGTGATTGTTATACCCAGACATTTTGAGTATATGCTCACGGACAGAACTATTCTCTTCCATCTTGCAGCTGTAGAACTTATTGGAGAATTCATATCTCTCAATCCGGGCATTTGCTTGAAATATTAACTTCAACTCCTGGAACATCTCATATGCTCCATGACGTTCAAAATGTCATTGAAGACCCGGTTCTAAGCCGTAAAGCATGGCACACTGAACTATCGAGTAGTCATCAGCTTTGCTCTGCCAGACGTTCATAACTTCTGGTGTTGCTCTTGCAGCAGGCCTGGCACCCCGCGGTGCTTCCAGGACGTAATTCTTCTGTGCAGCAATGAGGATAATCCTCAAGTTATGGACCCAGTCCGTGTAATTGCTACCATCATCTTTCAACTTTGCTTTCTCAAGGAACGCATTAAAATTCAACGGAACAACAGCACGGGCCATCTATCTACAATTAACATAGACAAGCAAGATACTATGAGGTACTAAGTTCATCATAAATTTAAGTTCTATTAATCATATTACTTAAGAACTCCCATTTAGATCGACATCCCTCTAATCATCTAAGTGATTACGTGATCCAAATCAACTAAACCATAACCGATCATCACGTGAAATGGAGTAGTTTTCAATGGTGAACATCACTATGTTGATCATATCTACTATATGATTCATGCTCGACCTTTCGGTCTCAGTGTTCCGAGGCCATATCTGCATATGCTAGGCTCGTCAAGTTTAACCTGAGTATTCTGCGTGTGCAAAACTGGCTTGCACCCGTTGTAGATGGGCGTAGAGCTTATCACACCCGATCATCACGTGGTGTCTGGGCACGACGAACTTTGGCAACGGTGCATACTCAGGGAGAACACTTTTATCTTGAAATTTTAGTGAGAGATCATCTTATAATGCTACCGTCAATCAAAGCAAGATAAGATGCATAAAGATAAACATCACATGCAATCAATATAAGTGATATGATATGGCCATCATCATCTTGTGCTTGTGATCTCCATCTCCGAAGCACCGTCATGATCACCATCGTCACCGGCGCGACACCTTGATCTCCATCGTAGCATCGTTGTCGTCTCGCCAACTATTGCTTTTACGACTATCGCTACCACTTAGTGATAAAGTAAAACAATTACATGGCGATTGCATTGCATACAATAAAGCGACAACCATATGGCTCCTGCCAGTTGCCGATAACTCGGTTACAAAACATGATCATCTCATACAATAAAATATAGCATCAAGTCTTGACCATATCACATCACAACATGCCCTGCAAAAACAAGTTAGGCGTCCTCTACTTTGTTGTTGCAAGTTTTACGTGGCTGCTACGGGCTTAGCAAGAACCGTTCTTACCTACGCATCAAAACCACAACGATAGTTTGTAAAGTTGTGCTGTTTTAACCTTCGCAAGGACCGGGCGTAGCCACACTCGGTTCAACTAAAGTGAGAGAGACAGACACCCGCCAGCCACCTTTAAGCAACGAGTGCTCGCAACGGTGAAACCAGTCTCGCGTAAGCGTACGCGTAATGTCGGTCCGGGCCGCTTCATCTCACAATACCGCTGAACCAAAATATGACATGCTGGTAAGCAGTATGACTTATATCGCCCACAACTCACTTGTGTTCTACTCATGCATATAACATCAACGCATAAAACCAGGCTCTGATACCACTGTTGGGGAACGTAGTAATTTCAAAAAAATTCTACGCACACGAAAGATCATGGTGATGCATAGCAACGAGAGGGGAGAGTGTTGTCCACGTACCCTCGTAGACCGAAAGCGTAAGCGTTAACACAACGCGGTTGATGTAGTCGTACGTCTTCACGATCCGACCGATCAAGTACCGAACGCACGGCAACTCCGAGTTCAGCACACGTTCAGCTCGATGACGTCCCTCGAACTCCGATCCAGCCGAGTGTTGAGGGAGAGTTTCGTCAGCACGACGGCGTGGTGACAATGATGATGTTCTACCGACGCAGGGCTTCGCCTAAGCACCGCTACGATATTATCGAGGTGTAATATGGTGGAGGGGGGCACCGCACACGGCTAAGAGATCAATGATCAATTGTGTGTTTAGAGGTGCCCCCTGCCCCCGTATATAAAGGAGCAAGGGGGGGGGGGGTTCGGCCGGCCATGGGGAGAGGCGCGCCAGGAGGAGTCCTACTCCTACCGGGAGTAGGACTCCCCCCTTTCCCATGTTGGACTAGGAGAGAGAGGGGGAAGAGGTGGAGGGGAGGAAGGAAAGGGGGGGCGCCGCCCCCTTCTCCTTGTCCTATTCGGACTGGGGGGGAGGGGCGTGCGGCCATGCCCTAGCCTCCTCTCCTATCTTCCACCTAGGCCCACTAAGGCCCATTAAGTTACCGGGGGGTTCCGGTAACCTCCCGGTACTCCGGAAAAATCCCGATTTCACCCGGAACACTTCCGATATCCAAACATAGGCTTCCCATATATCAATCTTTATGTCTCGACCATTTCGAGACTCCTCTTCATGTCCGTGATCACATCCGGGACTCCGAACAACCTTCGGTACATCAAAACATATAAACTCATAATATAACTGTCATCGTAACGTTAAGCGTGCGGACCCTACGGGTTCGAGAACTATGTAGACATCACCGAGACACCTCTCCGGTCAATAACCACTAGCGGAACCTAGATGCTCATATTGGTTCCCACATATTCTACGAAGATCTTTATCGGTCAGACCGCATAACAACATACGTTGTTCCCTTTGTCATCGGTATGTTACTTGCCCGAGATTCGATCGTCGGTATCTCGATACCTAGTTCAATCTCGTTACCGGCAAGTCTCTTTACTCGTTCCGTAATACATCATCCCGCAACTAACTCATTAGTCACAATGCTTGCAAGGCTTATAGTGATGTGTATTACCGAGTGGGCCCAGAGATACCTCTCCGACAATCGGAGTGACAAATCCTAATCTCGAAATACGCCAACCCAACAAGTACCTTTGGAGACACCTGTAGAGCACCTTTATAATCACCCAGTTACGTTGTGACGTTTGGTAGCACACAAAGTGTTCCTCCGGTAAACGGGAGTTGCATAATCTCATAGTCATAGGAACATGTATAAGTCATGAAGAAAGCAATAGCAACATACTAAATGATCGAGTGCTAAGCTAACAGAATGGGTTAAGTCAATCACATCATTCTCCTAATGATGTGATCCCGTTAATCAAATGACAACTCATGTCTATGGCTAGGAAACATAACCATCTTTGATCAATGAGCTAGTCAAGTAGAGGCACACTAGTGACACTCTGTTTGTCTATGTATTCACACAAGTATTATGTTTCCGGTTAATACAATTCTAGCATGAATAATAAACATTTATCATGATATAAGGAAATAAATAATAACTTTATTATTGCCTCTAGGGAATATTTCCTTCAAAAACGAGGTTTCACATGCCCCAGTCCTGTTCCGAAATGCATGACAGAGGATAAAAGACTTCTCTGGATCTGCAGCCCCCCGGCAATCTCATCTTGCCGCGGTTGGATCCTTGTGCTCGCAGCCCCCGGCAACTCTGGTTTGCCGGGGTCGGGACGCCGGTCCGTTTTCTTTCTTCCAAGTAGCTCGGCAGAAGTGCTCATGTGCCCTGCGTACCAAAAGAGGACAGAAGACAAACAGATAGACACGCACTCGACCTCTAAGCTAGGGGTTAGTCGCTACTGAGAACTATCAACCCTAACCAAGGAAGAGACTCGACCTAGCATGCATGCTATGACTTAGGGCGCCAGCGCTTCATTTACTTATGCTCAGGGTCTGCGCCTGGCTTTGTACGAAGGGTTACATGCCTTGCCGGCAAAGCTTGTACAAAAGGTGGCCTGCCGGGAGGCCCGGCAAGCCGCGCCTTATGGGTAAAACTTGCGAAGATGCTCGATGTTCCAGGAGTTGCTCACTGGGACGGCATCTTCGGTCTCCAGGCGGACTGCACGGGGCCTGGTGACTCGTATTACCCGATAAGGGCCTTCCCACTTCGGCGTCAACTTGTTGGCATTCTTGGCCGATTGAACGCACCGAAGAATAAGGTCGCCTTCCTCAAAGCTTCGGGCATGAACCTTGCGGCTATGGTAGCGGCGCAAGGCTTGCTAGTAGCGCGCTGCTCTCACAGCCGGCCGAATACGATCTTCCTCAAGGAGCGTCGCGTCATCTTGGCACAACTGCTCTTGCTCAAGCTCATCATAAGCGAGCACTCGAGGAGACCCGTATATGAGTTCCGTGGGGAGAACTGCTTCTGCCCCATAGACCAGGGCAAAAGGTGTCTGGCTGGTGGCTCGATTTGGCGTCGTCCTGATTGACCAAAGAACCGCCGACAATTCATCAATCCAGCACCTTCCGCTCTTGCGCAGCTTGTCAAAAGTCTTTGTCCTTAGGCCTCGCAACACTTCAGCATTCGCCCTCTCCGCTTGGCCGTTGCTCCATGGGTGTGCCACGGAAGCAAAACAGACCTTGCTGCCGAGGTCTTGAATGTATTGCATGAAGGTGTGGCTCGTGAACTCCGTGCCATTGCCGGTGATGACTCTATTTGGCACACCAAAACGGCAGACTAGTCCTTTGAAAAACTTGACAGCTGACTGAGCAGTCACCTTTCTCACTGCTTCCACCTCCGGCCACTTTGTGAACCTGTCGATTGCAATGTACAATTACTCAAAGCCCCCGACAGCGCGGGGGAAAGGGCCCAGTATGTCGAGCCCCCAGACCGAGAATGACCAGGAGAGATGGATTGTTTGAAGGGCTTGGGCTGGTTGATGAAGCTTCTTTGAATGGAACTGACACGCTTCACACTTGGTTACTAGTGCCGTCGCATCTCGGAGGGCGGTGGGCCAGAAAAAACCTTGTCGGAACGCCTTCCCGGCAAGGGCCCTTGACCCTATGTGGGAGCCACATATGCCTCCATGTATCTCTGCCAACAGCTCCAGTCCTTCCTCCTGGGGGATGCACTTCAATTTCACGCCATCCGGCCTTCTCCTGTACAGGACGTCATCGACGAACTGGTACAGGGCGGACCGACGGGATACTTTCTCCGCTTCTTACTGCTCCTCAGGAAGCTCCCCTGTTTGGAGGAATTGGATGATATGCTGCGCCCATGCCGGAGCTCGGGGCTCGACGGCAAGGACCAAAGGCATTTCTTCCGCCGTGGGAGCGGCTGTCTCTACGGCTAGGGCTTGACGCCCTGGCGGAGGTAGCTGCTCTTGGGCAGGCTCAGCGTCCGCGGCGGAACCCTTGCCGGCAACCCCAGAGGGCTCGGTAGGAAAGTACTTGCCGGGACCCGACTTCCTTCGCTTGTTCTGCCCCGTTGATGGTTTGACGGATGGTTGAGTTAGCCGGAGCAAAAAGGTACCCGGTTCCACACGTAGCTTGAATGCGGCACACTTTCACAGGTAATCAGCGGTGTCGTTCTCCATTCGGGGGACGTGCTCCGCTTGGATACCGTCAAAGCGCTCCTCCAGCTTCCTCACTTCATCCACGTAGGCTTCCATCAATGGGCTTTGGTAATCCTTGTTGACCTGCCTGACAACAAGCTGCAAGTCACCCCTGACGATGAGATTCTTAACCCCGAGGTCTGTCGCGATCCTGAGACCGGCAAGCAATCCCTCGTACTCAGCAGTGTTGTTGGTGGACATATCTCGGGGAAAGTGCATCTGGATCACGTACTTGAGGTGCTCCCCGGTAGGCGCGACGAGTAGCACACCGGCACCGGCGCCTTGCAGCGAGAAAGCCCCATCAAAGTACATGATCCAGTCGCGCTCTTCCTCCTTGCCGGGGAGAGTGGTCTCCTGGATTTCTTCGTCAGGTGTTGAGGTCAATTCTGTAATGCACTCCGCCAAGACTCTGCCCTGAATTGTCGAGGTACTTTCAAACTTCAAACCGAAACTTGACAACTCCAAGGCCCACTCCACAATCCTCCCGGTTGCATCCGGGTTATGCAGTATCCGTTGCAAAGGGAGGCGGGTGACGACAGTGATCTCGTGGGCTTAGAAGTAATGATGCAGCTTCCTCGAGGCCATAAGGAGGCCGAAGAGCAATATTTGCACACCGGAGTACCTCGATCTAGCTCCTTGCAAGAGGGAACTGACAAAGTAAACCGGGTCTGCATCATCTTCTTCTTCTGCACCACCTCACTTGACTACGCGGGCACTGCCTCGGTGGCATCAGACTCTGCCGGGGGGCCTCGCCTTGCCGGCACCAGGCCCTGCCGGGGGAATCTTGGGCTTACCATCCGCTGGTTCTGCCGCCGTCACTGCCTCCTCGTTGACCTCACTCTGTGCCACTAGCGCGGCGCTGACCACTTGATTCATCGCCGCCAGATACAGCAGCAACGGCTCTTGTGGTTTAGGCGCAACCAGTATTGGCGTGGAGGAAAGGTATTTCTTCAGATCCTGCAATGCTGCCTCGGCTTCTGGGGTCCATTCCATTGGAGTTGCCTTCTTCAAAATTTTGAAGAAAGGAAGGGCGCGCTCGGCGGACTTGGAGATGAATCGGCTCATGGGGGCAATGCAGCCGGTGAGCCGACGCACATCCTTGATCCGCTTGGACACCTCAATCTGCTCAATAGCCTTGATTTTGTCTGGGTTTGCCTCGATTCCGTGCTGCGACACAAAGAACCCGAGAAGCTTGCCGGATGGAACGCCGAAGACACACTTCTCAGGGTTCAGCTTGAGGTTGATTTTGCGAAGGCTGGCAAATGTCTCTTCCAGATCTTGCACAAGAGTTGGCCCGTCCTTGGTTTTGACCACTATGTCATCCATGTAGGCCTCCATATTTCTATGGAGCTGAGGTTCAAAACCAATTTGGACTGCTCTTGCAAATGTTGAGCCAACGCTCTTCAACCCGAAAGGCATCCGTAAAAAGCAATACGTACCACATGGGGTGATGAACGCTGTCTTTTCTTCATCCTCTCTTGTCATGAAGATCTGGTGGTAGCCCGAGTAGGCGTCGAGGAATGACAACAGATCACACCCGACCGTGGAGTCAACAATCTAGTTGATGCGCGGCAACGGGAAGGGGTCCTTAGGACAAGCCTTATTGATATCTGTGTAATCAATACACAGCCTCCACTTCCCATTCGCCTTGCGCACCACTACCGGATTGGCCAACCACGTCGGGTGGAGCACTCCCCTCACCAAACCTTCCGCTTCCATCTTCCTGATCTCCTCTGTGATGAACTCCTGCCTCTCCAGAGCCTTCTTTCTGACCTTCTGCTGGACGGGCCGCGCATGGGGGCAGACAGCTAGGTGGTGCTCAATCACCTCCCTGGGAACACCGGGGATGTCGGATGCTTGCCATGCAAACACGTCGACATTCGACCGCAGGAAGGTGACGAGCGCGCCTTCCTATTTGCTGCCGAGGGTGGAGCCTATGGTGAAGGTCCCTCCTGTGCCATCCTCCCTGGTGGACACCTTCTTGGTTTAGGGTGGCTCGGCTCTGGATCTCTTGCTCTTGTCAGTAGAGCTCTCTGGCACGTCCTCGACGGCGGCACAACACTCCGAAGAGGTGCGCTTGCTGGAGTGGGTGCGAGAGGTCTTGCCTTGCTTCTTCCTCCCTCCCAGGGCTTCAGCGGCAGGAGCAGGTGCCTTGGCGGCAGCTGCTGCAACTGCCTCCCGGTAGAGTTTGCCGGCACAAATCAGCGCGTCCTTCTTGTCAGAGGGGACGGAGATGATGGTCAATGGCCTAGGCATCTTTAGCATGTTGTAGGCATAGTGTGACGCTGCCATGAACTTGGCTAGTGCCGGGCGGCCGAGGATCCCGTTGTAGGGCAAGGGGATCTTGGCCACGTCGAAGACGATCCTCTCCGTCCTGTAGTTCAGCTCTCCTCCAAATGTCACGGGCAGTGTGGCCTTTCCCTTCGGCTGGCTCCTCCCCGGATTGACCCCTTGAAACGTGCCCATTTCCTTGAGGTCTCCATCAGGGATTTGCTACCTTTTGATCACGACAGGCGAGATCAGGTTCCAGCCGGCCGCGCCGTCAACCAACATCTTGTTCGCCCTGAGGTTGCGTATCGTTGGTGAGACCAACAATGGGAAACACCCGACCATGGCAGTGCGGTCAGGGTGGTCCTCAGCGTCAAAGATGAGGGGCGTGCTGGACCACTTCAGCGGCTTCTGAGCGTCGAACGACGGCTCTGCTGCTGTAATCTCATGCGCCCACTGCTTGAGCTGGCGGTGAGAGGTATGCAGCGAGGCACCGCCATCGACGCACATGGCCTCCGTAGCCTTCTGGAACCCTTGCTCACCAAACTCGTCGTCCTCGTCGTGATCATAGTCTTCTTGTTTCTTGTCGCGGCCCCGGGCGGGCCTCTCTTGCTGGTTGTCCTTGCCGGGGCGGCCTCCTTGGCAGCCACGCTTCTTGTCGGATCCCTCAGCATCGTCCTGGTCCTTCTCCTTGTCCCGCCTCTCGTACTCAGCCTTTTGCTTCTCAGCAAGCAGCTCGACTTGTCGGCAGTTCTGGAGGTCATGGCCCTTGGTGCGGTGGATCTTGCAGTATTGCTTGCTGGAGCTCCCTGGCTTGTCGGTAGCCGCCAAGGCCCGGCAGGCGGCGCACCCAGCAATCTCCTTGTTGGGAGCGCCTGCCTTGACCTTCTTGCCAGCACCGGTGTCGTCAGATCCCTCAACGGCAAGCACGGCCTTGCCCTTGTGTTTCCTGTTGCGACGCCGGCCCTTCTTCGTCGGGGTAGCGGCGTCCTCATCAGTAGAGTCGGTTTCCGCGCCGGCGTCTTCGCCGGGGTACTTCCTTCCCTCGTCAGGCCGGGCGCATCTATCGGCAAGAACGTAGAGCTCAGCCACATCCTTATCCTTGGTCATCGCCAGCTCCTCGCGCATCTTGCGATTGCGCACGTTCTGGTGGAACGCGCTAATCACGGGGATGTTGTACTGCACCCGGCTGAATCTCTGGATGTACTTGCGCAGGGTCTCCCCTTCCTTCTGGGAATGATATGCAGATCACTGGCCTGGGCATGAGCTTGGTGGCCTCCTGTGAAGGCGCCAATGAACTCATGGCACAGATCCGACCAAGAAGAAATGGAATCCACCGGCAAGTGCATCAACCAAGACATCACATTGGGCTTGAGCGCCAGCGGGAAATAGTTGGCAAGCACCTTGTCGTCGCGAGCCCCAGCAGCCTGCATCACGATGGTGTAGATGCTGAGGAACTCGGACGGATGGGTGTTGCTAGTGTACTTCTCGCTGACGTCGGGCTTGAACGTGCGGTGGGACGGCCACTGGAACTGCCGCAGCTCACGGGTAAAGGCCGGGCAACCCACCTCCTAAGGTAGGCCACCGGAGCCCCCCGGTGCCGGGTGGTCCATAGCGGGTCCCGCCCGCTTGTCCGACTGGCGGCGCGTTTCGCGCCGGCGCTCGACGGTGGTTCGAGCGTCTTCGTGAGCTCGTTCCTGAAGGACCTGGCACTAGTCACGGAGGGTCCGCGGGTCGGACGACGCTATGGAGATGTTATCACAAGCGTCGCCACGACGGGCCGACGCCCGCGGCGGCTGGTGAGGAGGAGGAGAGTGCACCGTGGCCGCAACTCCCCAGGTCGTCCCAGCGCCAGCATGCGGTGGCTCGGTGGAGCGTCGACCCGAGGGTCCCGCCGCTCACGGATCGTCTTTGTTGGCGACGACGATGAGGCTCCGGATGGTGGCCCTCCACTGGTCAAGCTTCTCCGCGGCAGGAGGGAAGTCGAGGAGCAGCTGCGCGCGCGCCAAAGCTTCTGCCGGCGTGGGCGGCGGCGACAGCTGCGTGGATCGCGGCGCGCTTTGACTTCTAACTACGTGAGAAGGAGCTCCGTTACGACCCAGTGGCTGCGTGCCATTTTCGCCAGCGCTTCGGCGGGCGTGCTGAACCCCTTCATCCTGCAGACGACGCACGGGGCTCTTCCCACGGCGGTGCCCAGGGTCACCAACGCGGTGACCCTGCTCGACGCGCACACCATGGGAAGAGCGCACAGTGGTCGCTGGTGTGGGCGTCCTGGAGGTCGCTGCGCCGCCCGGAGGTGGCACAACGACACCCCTGGAGGGCCCCGCGCCGTCTGCAGGGGGCACAACTCCGTCTTTGGATCCGGCGACGTGTAGCCGGTCGTCTGGTGCGCGAACGACGCAGCTGCCCGCCCGCACCGGCACGGGCCGTTCGGCTCTAAACGAGACGACCGCCGTGGCCGTCTTCTTCTTAGGAGCCATGGCGACGAAGAACTGCTAGGCTAACTACTAGACCAAATTCTCACAATTGCGCCCCCTACCTGGCGTGCCAAAGATGTTGGTGTGGAACGACACCTATGGGATCACAAGAATCCCTACTACGGTTGCCGGGGCGTGGGGTTGTGAGAAGAGCAGGGCTAGTAGACAGCACAAGGATCGTTTACCCAGGTTCGGGCCGCGAGGATGCGTAAAACCCTAGTCCTGCTTTGGTGGGTGTATTTCAGAGAGTTCTTGAGCTCTCGAACTAGCTGTGGTCAGTGCGTGGTTTGAAAGAGCCGAATCCTTCTCCAGGATGCCATGGGCCTCCTTTTGTAGTCGGAAGGAGCTGCCACAGTGGCACACAGGAGGTGGAAAGGCGTACAGTGCCCTGAGCTTATCGCTCGTATTACAGGGCAAGACAGTGTCCCCTTGCTTTATTGAGGACGGGGGCGAGGCCCGTCCCGTCCGTCGCCGCTCCTCCTCGCTTTGACACGCGCCTTGGCCAGTGAGGGGCATGGTTCCATGTAGGCAGGCAGGCAGTTGAGGTGGCGCAGTGGTGGAGCATTCACAAAGATCTGCATGCCGCCACGCAGGTGCTCGATGAGTTGGCCTGGGAGCTGCATGTTGCCACGCAGGTGCCCGCCCAGCTGGTTGGGCTGGCAGCTGCATGTGAACGGCAGTGGAAGCTTGGTTGGCGTGGGCCTGGCGGTGGCCCTACTGGCGTCCTTGGTGAGGGCCTTGCTGGGTGGCCCGGCAAGGGTCTTGCCGTGGCGCGCTGTCGTCCCCGGCAAGGGCCTTGCCGGGGGTCTGGTGGCCCTCCTCGGCAAGGATCTTGCCGAGGATCGTCGTCTTCTAATCCTCATCTGATCTTGAATATGTCTTCACAAAGATCTGCATGCCACCACGGAGGTGCCTCCCGAGCCCTGGCCCAACGTGATGTTGGAGACCGTGGGCTCAAGAGTGGCCCGCTCTGTTGGTGCGGGGCGAGCTGTCCCGGCAAGAGGCTGCCCCGGCAAGGGTCTTGCCGGGGGAACCTGCTTCGTCCCTCTGTTCTTTGTGGTCTTGGCCTTGGCGTTGCTCTTATTATCTTGGGCTTTGGTCTTACCTTGGCTCACCTCCCCTGTTCCGCTTGGCGTGCCCGTAGGCGCGGCTCCGACTGCCCATGCACATGTATAGGGGTACAAAAACGCACCCCTCTTTTTGTACACCGACACAAACGGAGTCCGATTGACGTGCCAATTTTTGATGATTTTTTCTGGACCAAAAGAAGCCCCGGAGTAAAAGAGTTGGGCCAGGAGAGTCCCGGGCTGCCCACGAGGGTGGAGGGCATGCCCACCCCCCTTGGGCGTGGGCCCCTACCTCGTGGACAACCCGGAGACCCCCCTGACGTGAGACCTACGCCAAAAAATCCTATAAATACTGAAACCTCCAGAAAACAGAATAGATCGGGAGTTCCGCCGCCGCAAGCCTCTGTAGCCACCAAAAACCAATCGGGGCCCTGTTCCGGCACCCTGCCGGAGGGGGGATCCCTCACCGGTGGCCATCTTCATCATCCCGACACTCTCCATGACGAGGAGGGAGTAGTTCACGCTCGGGGCTGAGGGTATGTACCAGTAGCTATGTGTTTGATCTCTCTCTCTCTCTCTCTCTCTCGTGTTCTTGAGGTGATATGATCTTGATGTATCGCGAGCTTTGGTATTATAGTTGGATCTTATGATGTTTCTGCCCCTCTAATCTCTTGTAATGGATTGAGTTTTCCCTTTGAAGTTATCTTATCGGATTGAGTCTTTAAGGATTTGAGAACACTTGATGTATGTCTTGCCATGCTTATCAGTGGTGACAATGGGATATCACGTGATCCACTTGATGTATGTTTTGGTGATCAACTTGCGGGTTCCGCCCATGAACCTATGCATAGGGGTTGGCACAGGTTTTCGTCTTGACTCTCTGGTAGAAACTTTGGGGCACTCTTTGAAGTACTTTGTCTTGGTTTGAATAGATGAATCTGAGATTGTGTGATGCATATCGTATGATCATACCCATGGATACTTGAGGTGACATTGCGGTATCTTGGTGAATAGATCGATCCGAACGAATAACTTTGAGGTGGTTTTGTACCCTACAATAATCTCTTTGTTTGTTCTCCGCTATTAGTGACTTTGGAGTGACTCTTTGTTGCATGTTGAGGGATAGTTATATGATCCAATTATGTTATTATTGTTGAGAGAACTTGCACTAGTGAAAGTATGAACCCTAGGCCTTGTTTCAACGCATTGCAATACCGTTTGTGCTCACTTTTATCTTTAGTTACCTTGCTGTTTTTATATTTTCAGATTACAAAAACCTGTATCTACCATCATTATTGCACTTGTATCACCATCTCTTCGCCAAACTAGTGCACCTATACAATTTACCATTGTATTGGGTGTGTTGGGGACACAAGAGACTCTTTGTTATTTGGTTGCAGGGTTGCTTGAGAGAGACCATCTTCAACCTACGCCTCCCCACGGATTGATAAACCTTAGGTCATCCACTTGAGGGAAATTTGCTACTGTCCTACAAACCTCTGCACTTGGAGGCCCAACAACGTCTACAAGAAGAAAGTTGCGTAGTAGACATCAAGCCTCAGCTAAAGTGGGGTATCTGTTGTTTTTCATACATCATGTGTGGTTACATGGGGGATTCTCTTTATAAAGCGGCATCCGGTTTACCCCTTGATTCAGCTTATAAAGCCATATATAAAAATCACTTGGGGGCTTGGTCGTATTCGAACCATAGCTACGCCTCTTGATCGGCGCAAGGCCACAAGGAAAATCACTTGGGGGCTTGGTCGTATTCGAACCATAGCTACACCTCTTGATCGGCTCAAGGCCAAAAGAAAATTACTTAGGGGCCAAAGAGAGTGTTGCAAAAGCACAACTCAAACATAGGCACCGACTGAGCACAGCTCAAAATATTGCTTGGGGATTCTTTGCTTCGCAATGAACAAAGAATCTACACTTGTAATAGGCTATCAAGCCACAGCTTGGAAGCCAGGTGTATTCACCTAAAACCCCGGGTTATCCTGCCTTTTTAAGAAAGCCACTCCGTCCAGGTAAACCTGGTATGACCCTCCGAACTTTTGACAAGTCAATCTCATAGACCCTGAACTTGTCAAAGTTAAAACGACGATTGGTTAAAGATTGAGGTCCATCTTAAAAGGCTTTGTAAAATGGTTTAACTCAGTGGCCTGGCAGCCCATGAAAAGCCTCGATTTGGGGCCTGGCAGCCCGTGAAAAGCCTCACATGTTCCTTTTATGCTTTTATTTGCCAAGTTCTTTTTCCTTGGATGAGATTTATAATATTTTCTGATAAACCGGTGTTTGTTGACCCGGCTTGGCTTTCAACTACAAGTTGTCAGTACAGGATCAGTTATAATCCGGCGTTTATTAACCCGGTCTGGTTTCGACTATAAGTCGCCAGTGTTATATATGGATAATCCAGTGTTTATCACAACCCGGTACAGTTTTATCATAAACCGGCACAATTTGGAAGGAGTTACCAGTACTCATGATTAGGGTTATCGCCCTTACTACAAAAGTTGGTCAACCAACGATGTGATTCAATGTCACAGGTATCATTTATTTTCATATTTGATTATCTTTTTACAACCTTGGTTATAAACCCTGGCTAGGTATTTGGGCATCATGACCCGTCCGACGGTAAACCGCCAGGACACTTTCAACTTCTTGTATGCAGGAGTAGCCACGGATTATGAACATCATATATCTTAAGCATGGCGAGTTAACGATGTTAAGCAAAATAAATATGTGCGATGGCATAGCAGACCAAGTGTTTGAACTAGCCTATTACAAGGTGCTTTCATGCCCAAAAGGATAATTGTTTTTCGGCAAGTGTTGCGGTACGCAGAAGGCTAAACCGGCCTCCGAATCATGACTCGTCACCAGGCTGACCTGACGGCTGCGGATCATCTTGCACCGGTTCATCCTCCTCATCTCTACTCAGTGGCTAGAAATCAATGGTTGCCCAATTGATCCCGGTTAGGGCTTGGAATACAGCTTCGTTGCTTATAAGGGTGGACGGTTCAATGTCAGGGGCATAGGTGTGCTTACGGATTGGCGGGATGAGATTTTGAGCTTCAGGAGTTGGTGCAGCAACCCGTTTGTTGTTGACGTCATAACTCGCCTGATAGTATGAAAGGTCAGCTTCTTCAGCCAATTGGCAGGCCAGTGGACGCATCTCCTTGGTTATGACTCGGAGAGCATCATTGTCAAACTCTGATCCGTCCTCCCTTAAGCTCGGAAAGCCCTTACCTACATCCACCGGATCAAGATCAGGCACCCATGCTTTAGCCCGGGTTAGCGCAGTCAGAGCACCTGCCCTTGCAGCCGATCTTTTCAATTCTTCAACCCGGGCAGGCAACATTGAAAACCTTTCTAAAGTTTCTTTGTTCAAGGTTGGGGGCGGCTTGTTATGAGAAGCAGTGCATATGACCCGTTGCGCGCCGGTATATAACTGCTCTATAAGGGTATAGGCAGCCTTCAGCTTCTTCTGTACGTCAGAGCCCAGATGACTAATGCGAGTTCCTGCATCATGGTGAACATAAGTAAACCGGCACTGTATGGGATGATATGTTGAAAAATTTAAAGCAAGGATATTTACCAAACACAGCAGTAGTCATGGCATGTATTTGCCGCTTCACGCCAGTCAGCTCGTCTACCACCGGTTTAAGAGCTGCTTCTGCATCCTCGGCTCTTTTTTGCAATGCGGACTTTTCTATGTCCCAATCCGCCCGCTCCTTGTTGAAACGCTCCTTCAGCTTTTCCATGGCGGCTAAGGCACTGGTCAGCTCATCTTTGGCTTTGGAGGTTTCTGCTTGCTGGGACTTGATATTTTCTTGCAGATCAGCGGTTTGAGCTTCCTTTTTGCTCAGCTCAGCCTATAAGAGACAGACATATCATGAGTCTCCAGTACATATTTGAAGTACCAAGCACATAACAAGCTATGCACCTCATACTTGGGGGCTAATGCCTATTTGCTTGTTATCAGAAATTTCTACAAGTCCCAGGCGCAATACAAGTATTACTCTTGGCACTTGGGGGCTAATGTATGTTTGTTCAAGGTTACATTATGGATATTCTCCTAAATTCCCGGTTTACCTTGAAAAGATAAACCGGCCCTTCGGGGCTACACCGGCAAAAGTTACAATATTACAATTCTAAAGTACCGGTTCATCTTAAAAAGATAACCCGACCCTTGGAGGCTAAGCATGCAAAGTTGAGATGTTACAAAGTCCCGGTTTAGATGGTTATCATAAACCGGCACTTGGGGGCTACTTGTCACGCCCAAGATGCGACCCTATCCTAAAGGAACTCGAAGGTCCCACCAAGGATAGAAGCACATCTTGAAGACGCTTATGCAAGGTGGATATCCTTACATCAACATTACATAATAGATGGGGATACATACAAGGCATACAAATGCCGCAAGAATACATCAATACATCAAACACATGATCAACATCCGAGTACGGATGAAACATAAACAGAAGCTCAAACAACATCCACCCTGCTAGCCCAGGCTGCCGACCTGGAACCTATTCCCTGATCGAAGAAGAAGCAGAAGAAGGACTCCAAAACAAGTAACATCGCTCTCGCGTCATGATCATCGCATAACCTGTACCTGCAACTGGTGTTGTAGTAATCTGTGAGCCACGAGGACTCAGCTATCCCATTACCATGGGTGTCAAGACTAGCAAAGCTTAAAGGGGTAAGGAAGGGGTAAAGTGGTGAGGTTGCAGCAGCGACTAAGCAAGTATGGTGGCTAACATACGCAAATAAGAGCGAGAAGAGAAGCAACGGAACGGTCGTGAAGCTAGCAATGATCAAGAAGTGATCCTGAACTCCTACTTACGTCAAACATAACCCAGAAACCGTGTTCACTTCCCGGACTACGCCGAGAAGAGACCATCACGGCTACACACGCGGTTGATGCGTTTAAGTAAAGTCAAGTGTCAAGTTCTCTACAACCGGACGTTAACAAATTCCCATCTGCCACATAACCGCGGGCATGGCTCTCGAAAGTTTATACCCTGCAGGGGTGTCCCAACTTAGCCCATTATAAGCTCTCATGGTCAACGAAGGATATTCCTTCTCCCGGGAAGACCCGATCAGTCTCGGAATCCCGGTTACAAGACATTTCGACGATGGTAAAACAAAACCAGCAAAGCCGCCCGATGTGTCGACAATCCCGATAGGAGTCGCACGTATCTCGTTCTCAGGACACACCGGATGAGCAAGACGTCGGGTTGGCATAGACCCTGGTTGCCCAGGGGGCACCGGACATCGCTCAGTTTGGACCAGCACTTAGACAAGCACTGGCCCGGGGGGTAAAATAAAGATGACCCTCGGGATGCGCGACTCCCAAGGGAAAAAAGGCTAGGTGAGGCAAATGTAAAACCAAGGTTGGGCCTTGCTGGAAGAGTTTTATTCAAAGCGAACTATCAAGGGGGTCCCATAAATCACCCATCCGCGTAACGGACGCAAAATCAAGGAACATAACACCGGTATGACGGAAACTAGGGCGGTAAGAGTGGAACAAAACACCAGGCATAAGGCCGAGCCTTCCACCCTTTACCAAGTATATAGATGCATTAATTAAATAAGAGATATTGTGATATCCCAACATAAACATAATCCAACATGGAGCAATCTTCATCTTCACCTACAACTAGCAACGCTATAAGAGGGGCTGAGCAAAGCGGTAACATAGCCAAACAACGGTTTGCTAGGAAGGGTGACAAAGGTTAGAGGTTCATGGCAATTTGGGAGGCTTGAAGAGCAAGTGATAGGTAGCGCAGCATAGCGATAGAACGAAACAACTAGCATAGCAATGATAGTAATGAGATCCAAGGTGACGGTCATCTTGCCTGAAATCCCGCTAGGAAGAAGAATGAGTCCATGAAGAAGATGAAGCCACGAAGACGAACGAATCCTCACGATCGCAACGACACGGGAACTATCGAGAAGAAGCACACAACATGGTAAACACACCACACATGAACAAGGCATGATGCTCAACAAAGTATGATGCATGAGAAAGGCTATATGAAGCTACTCATGGCAAGAGATGATGCATACAACAACAACACATCAAAGCAAGATTATATGAGGCCGGAAACAACCTATAACAAATCCGATAGGTCCTCATATGCAAATTTCGAAATTGGGCCAGAACTGAATAAACCTTAGGTTCAAGTTGTTAAACAACAAGTTAACATGCACCAAGGTGATCTACACGAAATTCTAGTCAAGTTACATATAAAGTTCATTAGATTCGGAGCTACGGCCTAGAAGATATGAGCAAAACAAGTTAAACATGGCATTGATGCAAAATGCATACAAACATCAAGCAAACACCTCAAAACAAGGATGCAACAAGATAATATGGAACTACATGCAAAACTAAGCAAGTTTCATATAGAGCATGCTCAAAACGGAGCAACGGTACATCAACTGAACATGAAAACAAAAGGCATGGACATGATGTACAGGTAAAGCATGACAAAATATGAACACTGAGCTATCTCCAGAAACCTATAGAGCATGCTCAAAAGGACATGGAAAGATTGCAAATAATAACAGTTTCACAGACTTGGCAGAAAACACCGGACATGGCAGAAATAACATCAGGTTGCAAAGTTTAGAGTTACCAAACAACAAGCTAAAGGAACAGATCTTAGCAAACAAAGGCATGGCATGAATCTACTAATAGCATATAACAAATGTCCCTTAATGAACATGAGCCAAAAAGGCACAGAAGATATGATGGCACCCATGTAAACATAGCAAGTTCCATAAACAGATTCAGACTTGGAAGAAAAACAGAGCATGGCAGAAATAACGATAAGTAGGCATGTTGGTGAGGTTGAACCACTCACCACAGAGCATTACATGGCCTGACAAGGTAACTAACAGTACAATGGCATAAATATGAAGCTAAGCATGGCAATAGAATAGTCATAGGGTACATGGATCACTCGTAACAACCATGGCAAAATTGATTAACATGTAAACAATCTGCCAGGAACATTTTCTAGCAAAAGTAGAGCAAGATAACAACAAGCTAAGGCATGCTATAAATTCAAACAAGGGCATGGATGGATAGATAATAATATGTTTAACAAAACATTCTTAGTAAACATCTGCAGATTATGCATAGAATGACTTGTAGCAGCAGGTTTACATGGCAACAAAATATAATAGACTCTGACTTGGCAGAAATTACGAAGTCACAGAAATCAGCAACATCACGGAGGCTACTTTGCATGATTGTGCTAGTCACCACAGAGATCCTAAAAATACAAGACAAGCACCTGTGTAAATATGGCATGAAGTAGTTCAAAACACATGTAGAGTTCATGCTCATAGGATGCACACACAAAAAGCAATGAAAAAGACAAATCACCAAGTTCTGATAACAGACAGCAGTTAACATCATATAGCACTCTTCCAACGATGATTAAGGCATCCAGATGAACTCAAACAAGCATGGCACAATAGAATGAGACGAAGAGCATCTCATGATGAACATTTTTACATATTATGCGCATGAAATGGAGCAGTATGCATGGAGTTATGATCCGATGAACAGGGCTCCAGAATATGAGTAAATCGGGACTTAGCAGAAATCTAAGGGAGGGAAAAGTCAACCTTCGGGGATCCGGATCTGGAGGGTTCGTCGGCGCGGTCGCCGAGGATGGTCGGAGAACAGGGAGACGACGGCTGGCGTGGTCGGGGTGGAGGCGCCGGAGGGAGTCGGGGCCGGCTGGATCCGGGCGGGGCGAGGCGCGGCCGCCGGTGGCGCGGACGGGCGTGGGCTCCGACGCGGAGGCGAGCTCGCCGGAGTGGAGGCGGCGGGCAACGGCAGGTGAGGCGCGGTCGGCTGGAGGTCGACGCGGCGCGGCGCCCTTCAGCGGCGGGCGGAGGGAGCCGGCGGGAGGCGCTCGGCGCGGGGCGCCTCGGGCGACGGCGGCGGATGGGCCCGCGCGGGCCCCGGATGAGCTCCGCGGGCCGCGGCGGCGGAGGACGGCGGAATGCCATGTGGCGCGCTGGGATTGGCGCTGGGGCGGTGGCGCGGTTCGTCCGGGAGGCGGCGGACATGTCCGGCGCGGTGAGGGAGGAGTTTTAGGGTTTGACTGCGCGAAATCCGGGGGGGAGCACATATTTATTGGTAGAGGGAGCTAGGAGAGTCTAAATGGGGTGCGGTTTTTGCCCACACGATCGTGATCGAACGACCGAGAGCATGGCTGGGGTTAGGATGGGCTCATGGGCTATGGTCAAGGGGTGCTGGGCTGCAAAGAGAAGGGGGTTTCGGGCTACGCGGTTAACCGTTGGGGCATCAAACGACCTCCAAATGGAACGAAATTTGACGGGCGGCCTGTCGATGCTATACCAAGGCCACTCGGCAAAACTCGACCCATTCCGAGAACGTTTTTCTCCCGCTCACGAAACAAGGTCTGAGAGGGGCGACGGGAGCGACGAGAGTGTCGGATCGCGAAACGGACAACGCGGAAAAGGACCGGATGCAAGTTTTGAAAAACATGATGATGCAATGCAGATGATGACATGGCAAAATGCAACACGCAAGCAAATGACATGGCAACAACGACGAATAACTGGAAGACACCTGGCGCATCAGTTCGGGGGCGTTACAACACTCCTCCACTAACAAGAGATCTCGTCCCGAGATCTTAGGACCGAGACGGAAGGGAAAAGGGATGAGGTGAAAAACGAACAAAACCGTGAGGATGAACAAAGTCAAGAACACTCGAGTAGGAAAGAGGAATGTTGAATGAGACAAGAAGCAAAAGCTCAAGGAATAAGACTGAATTAGAAACCACTCCGGTTAGGACAAGATAGAAAAAAAGAAATAAGAACGAAAGAATTTTGATAGCACTCCGGCTGAAAATGGAAGGAATAGAAGAACAACTTCACAAGATGGAATGACACTTGATGAAGACATGACACAAAACCTCCGGAAAGAATTGAAAGAGTTGAATGAAGAGAACGGAGAAGAAAATGACAACTTGTGCCACGAATGAAATAGAAAGCAACCTTAGAAGAAAGGATTGAACGGAGTTGTTGAGAAAATCAACAACGAAAAGAATAAGCTTGTTGTGGTCTTATAGGTAACATCTCAAGATCATAAGGTGATAACCGGCCACAAACGGAAATGATTGGATAGCTGAGAAGAACGAAGAAATGCAAAACTCCACTTGAAAAGAATACAGAGAATTAATTGCACTTCGAGATGCAAGAAGAAAAGATACTTGAGCTCCTCCAAAAGAATCTTGATGAACACTTGAGGAATGAATTAAATCATGACGAGCCACCGTGAAGAACTCCGGTAACAAAAGGGTGATGAGACAGAATTGAGGTATGAAAAGAATAAAGGTAAAGCATTGTGATGATTTGAATGGAGGTTCGCGACGAAATCGACGAGAAGCTTGGAACTCCGGAAAAGAAAAGATGAAAAACACTTTGAACCGAGAATGTGATAAGATGAACAATCTCCGAAAAAAGAGATAAAACCACTTGAAGAAAGAAAATAAGGATTACGTTATGCTTATCCTCCACCAATTAAATTGATGAGAAACAATGGATTTGCATACTACTTATTCTCGTTGGAAAGATTAAGGGGGGATATAGCGCAAAACTTGAGAAAGTCTTCATGAACCACCGGTAGGATTTGGAAAGAACGAATTAATTGATATGATTACAAATGACAAGGGGTCTTGAACAAACCACCGTTAGAACTGAAAATTGACTGACGAAGGAGAATGACTCCCTGGGAAAAATAGGAAAAGCACGAATATACTTGAGGGAATCAAGATGCAATTGAAAGAAGAGATCGCGAGCTGATTGAAGCATACTTGAACGAAGCACCGGAAGAATATGGAGACGAACGAAAAGGCATGAACATAGAATAATCGGAGAACGGATTTGAAAACTTAGAACGAGGAAATATTCTGAAATGGAGGCCTCCGTATAATAGAGACGGAAAACAACTCCTGAGATACTCCGGATGGGTGAAAAGGATTGCACAACTGGAAACAATTTGATAGGATAGCCATCGCGCTAGCACCGCGAATTTCCGGGAGAACGGACAAGATTTAAGAAAAAAATCTACTTCGGTGTACAATGTTGAGAGTGACGATGAGAAATAACACCAAAATTGTTGAGATACTCCGGGAGAATGAAAAGCAAAGAGGTTGAGCCAACAATGAAAATAATTTGAAATTGATCTTGGAAAAACGTCTGACTGATGAAATTATACTTACATCACACTTCGAAAAGGATTTGAGAATAACTCCGGGAAAATTAGAAGAGTCAGGTAAGATCCTGGGAAAAGACCTGTGGGTTAGGGCCCACTTAAGAGAAATCACCGTTGAAAAAGGATTGTTGAAGAGATAGATGATGCACCGGAACAATTGAAATATTTGAATGAGGTGACAACCTTGAATTAATTCAAACACAGCCAAATCTCCTGAGATGTCTTCATCACTCCGGAACGATTAAATGATGAGAGGGGAACGAGCAACGGGAAACATTTGAGCCGAGAAAAGAATATAATCACTACCGAAAATTGGAATTTAATCCATCGAAGAAGAAAAGAGATGAAGAATGTCAAACGAGACGAGAATTCACCGGTTGAAATAATTGAGGAAAGGCTGAAGAAGCTCCGTACGAATGAAATAGATGCTCGAATAGAGGCTCGGACTCCGGGAATAAAAGGGGTGGGAGGGCGGGAAAAAACAACGGCAACTTGGACAGGGAACAACATCGGTTGAAAAGAGATGAGGATTAATCTAACAAAAGATGACGAGGAACGAAACCACTCGAAGAGAGGTGCACCGGATTGACAAGAGGATGGACAACGAACAAAAGCTAACCGCGTGATCCTAAAGAAAAATTTGAAGGGGAAGAGGAGTAGTTCAAAACACCTACGTCAAGATTCCTTACTAGAGCGACGAAGGGGCGGAGGAGTAAAAAGAATTCCTACTCTCCGATATAGCCAGACTCAGAAATAGTTTTCTTCTAGACTCGACAATGGCCAAACTATACGATCAAACAAGGGGGGCTCCTAGGGTCGGTCGAGGCTCTGATGCGACCCTATCCTAAAGGAACTCGAAGGTCCCACCAAGGATAGAAGTGCATCTTGAAGACGCTTATGCAAGGTGGATATCATTACATCAACATTACATAATAGATGGGGATACATACAAGGCATACAAATGCCGCAGGAATACATCAATACATCAAACACATGATAAACATCCGAGTACGGATGAAACATAAACAGAAGCTCAAACGACATCCACCCTGCTAGCCCAGGCTGCCGATTTGGAACCTATTCCCTGATCGAAGAAGAAGCAGAAGAAGGACTTCAAAACAAGTAACATCGCTCTCGCGTCATGATCATCGCATAACCTGTACCTGCAACTGGTGTTGTAGTAATCTGTGAGCCACGAGGACTCAGCAATCCCATTACCATGGGTGTCAATACTAGCAAAGCTTAAAGGGGTAAGGAAGGGGTAAAGTGGTGAGGTTGCAGCAGCGAGTAAGCAAGTATGGTGGCTAACATACGCAAATAAGAGCGAGAAGAGAAGCAACGGAACGGTCGTGAAGCTAGCAATGATCAAGAAGTGATCCTGAACTCCTACTTACGTCAAACATAACCCAGAAACCGTGTTCACTTCCCGGACTCCGCTGAGAAGAGACCATCACGGCTACTGTCGTGGAATTGTCACGGCAGATGTCCTCGAGCTAGGACTTAGTCGTGGAGCCATCGCAACTAGGAAGGTTGAAGGGGTTAATGCAGGACAAGGAACACGAGGGTTTATACTGGTTCGGTCCCTTACAGTGAAGGTAAAATCCTACGTCCAGTTTGAGGTAGTATTGATTAGGGTTACGATCACCAGGGAGCTAAACAGCTATGCCCGGCTCTCGATCAGATTGCTGTCGTCCCTAAACCGCTGCCGGGTCGCCCCTTTATATAGGGAGGCTGACGCCCAGCAGCCCTTAGAGTCCCGACCGGCTCATAAGAGTGTCCGGCTCAGACTCTCAACTATACTTGCCTTACACTACAAGTTCTACCATAATAATGATTGTAACTACGGGCTTTAAGCCATATCCGGGTCTTAGCCCATCTCTAGCCCATCGTCTTCAAGCTTGGCTCCGGGCTTCTGGCAACGACCATACGAGTAACCCGGCCCCTCCTGGCGGGTGACTCTAAGGTCTATATCCTCAACATTAGGCCCGAGATTGATTTGAGCCGGCTCATGTCAATCTTCAACTCTGCCGACAGAAAAAATCTCCGGCTTACCATTCATGTGAAGGCCATAACCCGGCGTGATGTCATCCTCTGGACTCCGGATAATCCGCCGTGACGTCATCTTCCATTAAGCCCGTTTTTTACTCCACAAGATCCGCAACGGATCTTTGTTTTTACTGCCATTCCGAAAATCAAGGCGTCGTGGGGGGGAGATAACCACGCCGTGGTCTCCTTGAATCTCGCGCCCACTTATGACCTTGCCTTATAAATAGGCCGGCCCGACGGGCTCTTCTCACGCTCTCTTCTTCCTCCTCGCGCCGCTGCCTTTCTCACTGAGCTCGCACTCCGCCGCCGTCGCCTCGCCTCCGGTCTTCGTCAACCTTGGCCGCTGCATCACCCTGACTCGGACCAGATAAACGGCGGCGACTCCCGCACCTCTTCAGCTCCGGTAAGTTCTCACCACCCCGTAGAGTAGATCTGCAGTAGGGTTCATCCACGTTCTTCGTGTTTGTCACCATTGCCCGCAAGTTCGGTAGTTCTCCTAGTTACTGCTCCTTCTTGATGTTAGTCCTGCATAGAACTAGTGCGGTGGTTGTTTAAGATCCATTTCACACGCAAGTAGACTTCCTTGAACTGCATAAGAACTCTGTTTGAACCCAAGAACTCCCTCACTGCTGTTTCTAGGTCTAGAATTTTTTTCTTTTGCCCGACCATTTTGATCCAAAAAAGTTACTGCAATATGTGAAACCTGTTTTACCACACTTAGTAAAAACTGCAACCATTGAACCTTGGCGGCTTATAATTCCGGTTTAAAGAAAACCATGCTTCGTAGAATCCTCCGGCTTAAATAACCCACTGTATTTGAGTATATACCATTAGTCCCCTTCATAAGCCGCCACCTTAGTTTTGAACTGTAGATCTCCGGTTTATAATTAACCCGGACATTTTTCCTTTTTGTCATAGACCGCCAACTTTCACCATGCCTCCCAAGGCTCCCATCACTTGCAACTGGATGAGGTCCAACGTCACCAACGAAACCCTAGCCAATTTTGTTAAGTCCGGATATTTGCCTAAGAAGGAAATCATGTCCTACCGTGCCCCTGACCCGTCAGAAGAGAGACCACAGCCAAAGGACGGGGAGGTAGTGATTTTCGCAGATCATATGAGCCGGGGCTTCGCACCGCCCGGCTCAAATTTTTTTAGGGACGTGCTCAACTTCTTCGACTTGCGGCCTCAAGATATAGGACCCAACTCTGTATCCAACATCTGCAATTTTCAAGTCTTCGGCGAGGTTTACCTTGGAGAAGAGCCAAGTCTGCTGCTCTTCAGAGAGCTGTTTTACTTAAACCGCCAGAATGAGTGTGCCAATGGGCCAAGTCTGGAGTTAGGTGGCATCTCCATCCAGCGGCGCAGGGACTGTCTTTTCCCTTATGCAGAACCGCCGAGCCACCCCAAAGACTGGAACATGACTTGGTTCTACTGCCAAGATACATCCCCGGCTGATGAAAGCCCGCTGCCCGGCTTTCGCCCAACACGTCTGGAGCCGACTCACCCACTGTCGGACAAGCTGACTCAAGCGGAGCGCCAGCCTCTGCTTCCTACTATCAACAAAATCAAAGCCCTCCTAGGCAACGGTCTGAACGGAATCGACCTGGCCCGGGTCTGGATCTCATGGCGGGCGATCCCGTTGAGCCGCCGCCCCGGCTTAATGTGTGAGTACATAGGGCGAAAGGATGACCCTCAGAGGCACAGCCGTAATGATCTTCCAGAAGACGTTGCAGAGGAGGAGACCAAGGCTCTTTTAAATGAGAGCCTGGCAGACTGCGGAAGGACCGGGTTAGCCCCCTTCTGCAAGACCAATCCAGCCCCAGCGGTAAGCCGCTGACTTTAACTTTTTATCTTCTTCTGCATATAACCTTCATCTGAACCTGTTTAAGAATTCCTCATTGTATTTTTCAGGCTGATGATAAGTTCTGGCGGGTCAAGTATGACCATGAGGCGGCCAAGAAAGCCAGGAAGGCGAAGAAAGCCGCCAAGAAAACCACCCCTCGCAAAAAAGGAAGCAGACCTACTGCTTCGGAGCTGATGCAATTAAGCGACAGCTCCGAGTCAGAGGTAACCCTTAAACCTTTAAATTCTTGTTGTATTTGTTGTCTGTTGCTGTCCGCCTTATCAACACTTGCTCATTGATAGGATGACACCGGCGCCAGTAACCCGGTGGTTGAAGAGGTAATGTCACTTTCCTCCGACTCGGAGCCCTTGCCACAGCTGAAAGTCCGAAGGGTAACCCGGAAAGTAAGCTTCTCACATCCTTTAGCTCATCAAGACCCTCAATTTCTTTTGAAGTAACAGGTTCACGAAAGCCGGCGTCACACCCGGGCCAACAAGGACACCGACCTCTCCGCCGGGTTACCCGACGCAACAAGGAAGCGCCGAACTGAGGTTATTTCCAATTGTACCCTTTTCACCCGTTGGCGGGTGTTATCCGTCAGCCACTCAACTCTTCTGACTCCAATTATCAGGAGACCTCCCCCTCTTCGGGTGACTCCATGCAGTCAAATCTGCCGGCTTTCAAGACCGCGCCCGGGTAACAACAATCATCTCATGTTGTTCTGATCTTTACTCATATGCTTTGTACTAACCTTTGTTGTTCTTTCAGTGCCCAAGCAAAGCTCACCAAGAGGGTGAAGAAAACCAAGTCGGCCGGAGTGCCGGATTTGCCTGAGCCGACGGTGACAGTCCAAGAACCGCCAGCTGCCTCCGCCCCCGAAGCCGCCACTCCAATGGACACGGCACCTAAAGCCACCGCCCCAACTACCAAGGCAACGACCGAAGCTTCGGTTAACCCGGAGGCCTCCGGCTCAGCTCCACCAGCAGACGACCCGGACGTGGTAATTACCCGGACGGAGTATGTTGAGCCGGGGAGACCGACCGTGTTGGCCAAGTGCTCCGCCAAGGGGGAGTTACTGCAGCCCCACCGGGCGAATCTGGACCTCTCCAACTACAGCAACCTGAGCATTGGAGAGCTCGTCTCTGGCTACATCAGCCAAGTACACAAGAGCCGGGACGCCGAGGTCGCCATGGTAAACCAGATCCAGCAAAAATCTGAGGTATCCTTCTGCCACCTTCTTACTTACTGCATAGTCACCTTTGCCATGCTAGCCCCCAAGTCGACGACTTATGATTTGAATATGTTGTAGACTTAGGTTCCGGCTTACTCAATTGAGCCGGCAGTATGTAGATAGATACGTTCAATATGCATTAGCCCCCAAGTGCCAAGTGTCTTTGCTTGGAAAACGCTTGGGACTTATATAATGACTGTTAATAACCCGGAAATATATGCAGGCTGTTGGCAAGAAACTAGAGGCGGACCTTGCGGATCTCAAGAGCCGGCTGAAGATGCAGGAGATGGAGACCCGGAAGGCAAACGCCAAGTTTGTATCCAGCATCGCCACTCAAGAAAAATTGAAGACCGAGTTTGATGCTGAGAGAAAAGCATGGGTCGAAGATAAGGCCGCACTGGTGACCCGGGCGGAACAGGCGGAGAAGGCTCTCGCTGAGAAAACCGCCGAGCTCTCCGGCCTAAAGCGCCAGGTTTCCCAAATGGTGGCCGCTATCTTCGGTAAGTCGCCTCACCGGCTGTCATCAAGTGTAGAGTGTTTATGTCTCATGTTTCATCCTTATCACCGGCTTATCTGATTCTGTTAAACAGGTCCCAGAAGTGCCAACATCAACCAGAGCGTGGTCACCAAGCTAAAGGCCGTGTACACCCTGGTGGAGCAGCTCTACACCGGGTCACAGCGCGCCTTAGCTGTGGTGGCCCTATCCAACGAGGTGCTGACTCACCTGGCAGAAGTCCTGCGCCGGCTCGCCGTTCTGCCTCAGCGGATCCAAGAGCTGCGACGGGCCTCTGCGAGAGCCGGAGCGATTGCCGCGCTGAGCCGGGCCAAGGCATTCCTGCCGGAGTTAGACCCGGCGGACATCGCCCTTGGCTATCCAAGTCTGAAGGAGGACGGCTCAGCTTTCGACCAGAAGGACTTCGCAGCGTGCGTGAAGGCTGTACGCCCGGTGGCCACCCTTATCGGGAACGACACAGATCTGACCAAGTACCAGCCGGGTTATGATGCGGAGAATCAGAGGATTCCAACCCCTCGCTATGAAGCCCTCAACCTGATCCCTCCGGCTCGTCAGCACACCTTCGCCCCGAAGATTGACCCGGCCGGGTTAATTGACGAGGAAGCCCAATTCGAAGCTCTCAGCGGCATCGACTGGAAGTCATCAACCTTCCAGGTGTTGGGATCAGCCGGAGGAGAAGACAGGAACGAGCCGGAGACTTCAACTCAGCGGGCATCGTGACTCGGCTGGTGGTTCACCAAACAATGTTCCACCCGTCTCATACTTGATGAGTTTTTGTAATAGAATAGGTGCAACAGTTCATTTCTGCCGTGCCATCGTGCACGTATTGAATGCGAAAACCCTTTGAAGTTGTCTCTTTGACATTTCTCCGGGTTATAACCATCCCTTTGTTTTTCTCAACCTCAAAGAGGTGCCTTTAAATAACCTGCATAGAAAGGCAAATCACAAGTCTCAAGGCAGCTTACCGCCCTGAGAATCAGGTGTTTTGGATAGATAACCCGGAATATGAATCAAAAAAGACTGGTCCTCATTTATATCCTTAACACAGCCGTAATAATACACTTAGCGGCCTGTAAGCATACTTCTGGTTTAGATAACCCGGGTAACAAGGTTGGTATCTTAACTCCGATTTACCTATCGTAATGACACCCATGGCGTTCAACGAATACTGTAAACCAAGTTAAGCCGGTAAAGTGAGACCCGGCCGTACACACCTTGACATAATCAGAGTAAACCTGTGATAAAGCAGAGGAACTTTAGGGGCTTCCGGTTCGAATACGACCAGAGACCCGGCCCAAAGGGGTTAAGCCAAGATTCGGATACGATCATATAGCCCCCAGTGGGTGTGGCGATGCCAATCAAGAGGGTACCGGCAGCTATGTTCTCTTTGGTTCGAATACGACCCATGTTTGAACAGGAAGCCCCCAAGTGACTTTTAGAATTGTTTAACGACGCTGGTTCGAATACGATCCACGTCGGTTCTCAGAGGGGGTAAACCATGATTCAAATATGACCAAAGGTAACCTCCCAATGAGCTCGACACTTTGCCAATCAAATGGGTATCGACAGCTATGTTCTCTTTGGTTCGAATACGACCCATGTTTGAACAGGAAGCCCCCAAGTGACTTTACCGCTTACAGCTAAATTCGAATACGATCATAAGCCGGATTCTCCTTTAAGTCATCATGTAAACAACGCGTGCATATTTGGAGGAGAAAAAAGGACAGAGGTCCTGCTTTATTGCTTATCATAATATATACATGGCTGAGACAAATATGTACACCACAAGAGCCGGTGGCTCAAGTGTAATAAGGCCGAAGCTGAGCTATGTTCCACGGCCGACGGGTCTCTTCCTCCGACTTAAGTGAATCTTTGTGCTCCCGAATGTCAATGAGGTAATATGACCCGTTGTGCAAGTTCTTGCTGACCACAAAGGGCCCTTCCCAAGGTGGGGATAACTTGTGTGCATCTGTTTGATCCTGGATGAGCCGGAGCACAAGGCCGCCTTCCTGGAAGACCCGGGATTTGACCCGGCGGCTATGATAACGGCGCAGGTCTTGTTGGTAAATCGCTGAACGGGCTGCTGCCACATCACGTTGTTCGTCCAACAAGTCAAGAGCATCTGGACGCGCCTGTTCATTATCCGTCTCAACATAAGCCGCCACGCGAGGTGAGTCATGACGGATGTCACTAGGAAGGACTGCTTCTGCTCCATAAACCATGAAGAAAGGCGTGAAGCCTGTAGACCTGTTAGGAGTAGTGTTGATACTCCATAAGACGGAGGGCAGCTCCTCCACCCAACAACCTGGCGTCCGCTACAAAGGGACCAAAAGCCGGGGCTTGATGCCCTTCAGAATCTCCTGATTAGCTCTCTCAGCTTGACCATTGGATTGAGGATGAGCCACTGAGGAAACATCAAGTCGGATATGCTCTCGTTGACAAAACTCTTCCATGGCGGCTTTGGAAAGATTGGTGCCATTGTCAGTTATAATGCTGTGCGGAAAGCCAAAGCGGAAAATCACCTTTTTTCATAAATTGAACCGCCGTGGCTGCATCGCACTTGCTAACTGGCTCAGCTTCCACCCACTTTGTGAATTTATCAACTGCCACCAAGAGGTGGGTCTTCTTATCCTTGGACCTTTTAAAAGGCCCAACCATATCAAGCCCCCAGACCGCAAAGGGCCAAGTGATTGGGATCATCCTCAACTCCTGAGCCGGCACGTGAGCCCGTCGTGAGAACCTTTGGCAACCATCACATTTACTGACCAAGTCCTCTACATCAGCATGAGCCGTCAACCAATAAAAACCATGACGGAAAGCCTTGGCCACAAGGGATTTCGAGCCAGCATGATGGCCACAATCCCCTTCATGGATCTCACGCAAGATCTCTTGACCTTCCTCAGGGGAGACACAATGCTGAAATGCCCCTGTAACACTGCGATGATGCAACTCGCCATCGATAACGATCATTGACTTAGCCCGCCGGGTTATTTGCCTGGCCAAAGTTTCATCCTCAGGCAACTCTCCCCGGGTTATATAAGCCAGATATGGCATTGTCCAGTCTGGTATGACATGAAGAGCCGCCACCAGTCGTGCCTCCGGGTCAGGGATAGCCAAGTCTTCCTCTGTAGGAAACTTAACTGAAGGGTTATACAGGACGTCCAGGAAAGTGTTAGGCGGCACCGGCTTTCGCTGAGAGCCCAGCCGGCTTAGAGCATCAGCCGCCTCGTTCTTCCTGCGATCAATGTGCTCCACTTGGTAGCCCTGAAAGTGCCCAGCAATGGCATCAACCTCGCGGCGATAAGCCGCCATGAGAGGATCCTTAGAATCCCACTTGCCTGATACTTGTTGAGCCACCAAGTCTGAGTCACCAAAGCACCTTACCCGGCTCAAGCTCATCTCCTTAGCCATCCGAAGACCGTGGAGCAGGGCCTCGTACTCAGCCGCATTGTTAGTGCAGGGGAACATCAACTGTAGCACATAATGGAACTTGTCACCCTTAGGGGAAGCTAATACAACGCCAGCCCCCGAGCCCTCCAACTGCCTGGACCCATCAAAGTGAATGGTCCAATATGTGTTATCCGGCTTTTGCTCGGGTACTTGTGACTCTGTCCAATCATTGATGAAATCCACCAAGGCCTGAGATTTAACAGCAGTGCGTGGCACATATTTGAGACCATGAGGTCCAAGTTCTATAGCCCACTTAGCAATTCTCCCTGTGGCCTCTCTGTTTTGAATGATATCGCCAAGGGGGGCAGAGCTGACCACAGTGATGGGATGACCCTGAAAATAATGCTTAAGTTTTCGGCTTGCCATGAACACACCATATACCAGCTTCTGCCAGTGCGGGTACCGCTGCTTGGACTCAATGAGCACTTCGCTGACATAATAAACCGGCCGCTGAACCGGATGCTCCTTACCCTCCTCCTTGCGGTCCACCACAAAAGCCACACTGACGGCTCGTGCGTTTGCCGCCACATACAGTAGTAAGGGCTCCTTATCAATCGGAGCAGCAAGGACTAGGGGCTCTACCAGCTGCTTCTTCAAATCCTCAAAGGCGGTATTAGCTGCATCATTCCAGACAAAGTTATCAGTTTTCTTCATCAACTGATATAAGGGCATGGACTTCTCACCCAAACGGCTTATAAACCGGCTTAACGCAGCGATGCGACCCGCCAAGCGCTGAACGTCATTTATACACGCCGGCATAGCCAGGGAGGTGATGGCCTTGATCTTCTCCGGGTTAGCCTCAATGCCTCTGTCAGAAACCAAGAAGCCCAAGAGTTTGCCTGCAGGAACACCAAAGGCACACTTGGCCGGGTTAAGCATCATCTTATAGACCCGGAGATTATCAAAGGTTTCCCTTAAATCATCTAGCAGGGTTTCTTCTTTGATGGATTTAACCACAATATCGTCCATGTAAGCGTGAACATTGCGTCCGATCTGTTTATGAAGACAGTTCTGCACACAACGCTGGTAAGTCGCCTGTACACACTTGAGTCCAAAGGGCATAGACACATAGCAGAAGGCTCCAAAGGGAGTGATGAACGCCGTCTTCTCCTGGTCCTTAACTGCCATCTTGATATGATGATAACCAGAATAAGCATCCAAGAAACTTAAACGTGCACAACCTGCCGTAGCATCAATGATTTGATCAATACGGGGGAGGGAAAAAGGATCAGCCGGACACGCCTTGTTCAAGTCCGTGTAGTCCACACACATCCGCCAGGTGCCGTTCTTCTTGAGTACGAGCACCGGGTTAGCCAACCACTCTGGGTGAAAAACTTCAACGATAAACCCGGCCGCCAAGAGCCGGGCTACTTCTTCACCAATAGCTTTCTGCCTTTCCTCATTAAACCGCCGAAGGAACTGTCTGACCGGCTTAAATTTCGGATCAACATTGAGAGTATGCTCAGCGAGTTCTCTAGGTACACCTGGCATGTCAGAAGGTTTCCACGCGAAGATGTCCCTATTCTCACGGATGAACTTGATGAGCGCGCTTTCCTATTTTGGATCCAGATTTGCACTAATGCTAAACTGCTGAGATGAGTCACCTGGAACAAAATCAACAAGTTTAGTCTCATCAGCTGACTTAAATTTCATTGCCGGCTCTTGTTCTGTGGTTGGCTTTTTCAGAGAGGTCATATCTGTTGGGTCAACATTGTCTTTGTAAAACTTCAACTCCTCTGTAGCACACACAGATTCTGCATAAGCCGCGTCGCCTTCCTCACACTCCAGAGCCACTTTCCGGCTGCCGTGAACCGTAATAGTCCCATTGTGACCCGGCATTTTGAGCTGTAAGTACACATAACACGACCGTGCCATGAAGTTGGCGTAAGCCGGCCGTCCAAATATAGCATGGTATGGACTTCTTATCTTGACCACCTCAAAGGTCAATTTCTCCACCCTGTAGTTGTTCTCATCACCAAAGGCCACTTCCAATTCGATCTTGCCAACAGGATAAGCCGACTTACCAGGTACTACACCATGGAAGATGGTGTTTGACTGGCTGAGGTTCTTATCAACCAACCCCATACGGCGAAAGGTCTCATAATAGAGGATGTTGATGCTGCTGCCTCCATCCATGAGCACCTTTGTGAACTTATATCCTCCCACTTGAGGAGCCACCACTAAGGCCAAGTGGCCCGGGTTATCCACCCGGGGAGGGTGATCCTCCCTACTCCACACTATAGGCTGCTCAGACCACCGCAAGTAGCGTGGGACCGCCGGCTCAACCGCATTCACAGCCCTCTTGTGAACTTCTGATCTCGCTTGCACAAACTAGTGGTAAACACATGATACTGTCCACCGCGAAGCTGCTTTGGATTGGTCTGATAACCCCCCTGCTGCTGTTGATGACCCTGGCCAGACTGTTGATTAAAGCCCCCTTGACCACTCTGAGGACCAGAATTTGAGCCGCCCCCCCGGCCATGAAAGCTGCCGACGCCTGAGCCACCGCCCGGGCCATTGTAGTTTTTAAAGGCTTTCATGATTGCACAATCCTTCCATAGATGAGTCGCTGGCTTCTCTCTAGAGCCATGCCTTGGACAAGGTTCATTCAACAGCTGCTCCAGCGTCGGACCTGACCCGCCGCCGCGGGGAGGGGGTCTCCCCTTGCGTCGCTGGTTATTACCTTGTGAGCTGGCGTTGGCTACAAACTCTAGGCTGCCATCGGCCTTGCGCTTGCCTCCTCCTTGGTTCCCCGGGTTATGCTGGGGACCCTTGCCATTGCCATTCTTCTTTCCCTTCCCTGCCCTTTCATCATCTGAAGGGGGATCCTTGGTACCATCAGAATCGGCGTACTTGACAAGAGCCGCCATTAGCGTACCCATGTCACTCCATTCGCGCTTAAGCCGCCCGAGTTTCATCTTCAGGGGCACGAAGCGACAATTCTGTTCCAACATTAAGACTGCAGAGCCGGCATCCATCTTATCTGATGAATGTATGATCTCCTTGACCCGGCGAACCCAATGAGTCGTGGATTCACCCTCCTGCTGCTTACAGTTAGTCAAATCCACAATTGACATAGACTGCCTACTGGTATCCTTGAAGTTTTGGATGAACCGGGCTTTCAGCTCAGCCCAAGATCCGATGGAGTTTGGTGGTAGCCCTTTCAACCAAGTGCGGGCAGTCCCATCCAACATCATGGTGAAGTACTTAGCCATGGCTGCCTCACTGACCTCCAGTAGCTCCATGGCCATCTCATAACTCTCGATCCAGGCTGCAGGCTGTAAGTCAGCTGTGTAGTTAGGCACCTTCCTAGGGCCCTTGAAGTCCTTAGGTAGACGTTCATTACGGATAGCTGGCACCTAACAAGGGACACCTCCGGTCCTGGTAGGGATACCCACATCAGCGGAAGTCGTCGGATAAGCCGGGGGGGTCTGGTAAGCCATCAATTGAGGCACTTGCTCCGCCTCTTGCCGCGCTTTGTCCTGCTCTGCTGCATAAAAGGCTCCATTATGAGACGGACCATGGCCAGGGGGCGGGTCATGGCGTCGGACGTTACTTGAGCCGGTTGCTGAGACCATGTGCCGGCTGTAACTCGGGCTCTGCCCCGGACGAGGGGTCGAGTGGATCCTATCCCGGCTGTAGGAGTACGCCTCCTGCTGTGCCAGTGCCGTCTGCAGGAGTTCCCTGACCCGGCGGGTTTCAACAGCCGTCGGAGAGTCGCCGTCAACTGGGAGAGCCGCCAGCCGTGCTGCCGCAGCGACCATGTTCTCCAGCGGGTTATTATAATGACCCGGGGGTATTGGCACATACTGAGGCGGGGCAGGGGGCACCTGGGGAGGCCCCATCACTCGTGGCTGAACAAGGGGTCCAGACCCGGGTGCTATGACCCCTGGCGGGTTACTAGACCCTGCACCTGGCGTGTTGAAGAGGTTGCGTGGATCGTAAACTGGTGGGAGTCGAGACTGGGCCTTTTGATGCCTCCTTCTCATGACCTCATTGGCCGCGTTCTGATCCATCGTGAGTTGGAAGGACTGCGCCTGAATGAGCTGAGTCTGGGCATTGAGAGCCGCCCGCTCCGCAGCCAGCCTGATCCCTTCCGCTGCAAGATCCTCTTTAGCTTTTATCAGATCCAATTTTAACTGTGCCACCTCCGCATCATGCTGAGCTTGATCCGCCGGGTCAACCGTGGCGGTTAACAGGGCCGTCATCTTGTCCGTGAGATCCATTAGCACCTGAGCCGGAGAAGGCACCGGGTTTCCCGCTCCAGCAGCGGGGTTCTGAACAGGCTGCGCACCAGCCATAAAAACTCCAACCTGACTTGGTGGCTCAGAAAGGTCCGGAATACTGTCACCATCGGAACAACCCATGAGCCTGCCATCTTGAAGTTGGTACAACGAGTTTGACTCATCGGTGGCCGACTCGCCGTCAGAGCCGGCGGCCGTCTCATCACCAGATCCAGATTGATCGGAGAGTCCTCCATGGATGCAACCCACAAAAGCATGCCTTAAGGCAGGCCGGGCCTGGGCGGGTCGCGCAAGCTGAGCCGTCTCGATGAGATCAGCGTAGAGACCCGGCTCAGGGCCCGGCTCACCAATCTTGCCAATGAAAACATGAATTCCGCCGAAGGGGACCCGGTACCCGTACTCAATTGAGCCGGCGTTGGGGCCCCAGTTTGCATCGTCGATGTAGAGCTTGCCGCGACGACTCTTGGTCATCCGGCCCACAGCGTATCCCTTGAGCCCTTCGAAGCTGCCCTTCAAGAACTCAAATCCACCATGCTCTGGCCCCACGGTGGGCGCCAACTGTCGTGGAATTGTCACGGAAGATTTCCTCGAGCTAGGACTTAGTCGTGGAGCCATCGCAACTAGGAAGCTTGAAGGGGTTAATGCGGGACAAGGAACACGAGGGTTTATACTGGTTCGGCCCCTTACGGTGAAGGTAAAAGCCTACGTCCAGTTTGAGGTGGTATTGATTAGGGTTACGATCACCAGGGAGCTAAACAGCTATGCCCGGCTCTCGATCAGATTGCTGTCGTCCCTAAACCGCTGCCGGGTCGTCCCTTTATATAGGGAGGCTGACGCCCAGCAGCCCTTAGAGTCCCGGCCGGCTCATAAGAGTGTCCGGCTCGGACTCTCAACTATACTTGCCTTACACTACAAGTTCTACCATAATAATGATTGTAACTACGGGCTTTAAGCCATATCCGGGTCTTAGCCCATCTCTGGCCCATCGTCTTCAAGCTTGGCTCCGGGCTTCTGGCAACGACCATACGAGTAACCCGGCCCCTCCTGGCGGGTGACTCTAAGGTCTATATCCTCAACAGCTACACACGCGGTTGATGCGTTTAAGTAAAGTCAAGTGTCAAGTTCTCTACAACCGGACGTTAACAAATTCCCATCTGCCACATAACCGCGGGCACGGCTCTCGAAAGTTTATACCCTGCAGGGGTGTCCCAACTTAGCCCATTATAAGCTCTCACAGTCAACGAAGGATATTCCTTCTCCTGGGAAGACCCGATCAGTCTCGGAATCCCGGTTACAAGACATTTCGACGATGGTAAAACAAAACCAGCAAAGCCGCCCGATGTGTCGACAATCCCGATAGGAGTCGCACGTATCTCGTTCTCAGGACACACTGGATGAGCAAGACGTCGGGTTGGCATAGACCCTGGTTGCCCAGGGGGCGCAGGACATCGCTCGGTTTGGACCAGCACTTAGACAAGCACTGGCCCGGGGGGTAAAATAAGGATGACCCTCGAGATGCACGACTCCCAAGGGAAAAAGGCTAGGTGAGGCAAATGTAAAACCAAGGTTGGGCCTTGCTGGAAGAGTTTTATTCAAAGCGAACTGTCAAGGGGGTCCCATAAATCACCCAACCGCGTAAGGGATGCAAAAGCAAGGAACATAACACCGGTATGACGGAAACTAGGGCGGCATGAGTGGAACAAAACACCAGGCATAAGGCCGAGCCTTCCACCCTTTACCAAGTATATAGATGCATTAATTAAATAAGAGATATTGTGATATCCCAACATAAACATAATCCAACATGGAGTAATCTTCATCTTCACCTGCAACTAGCAACGCTATAAGAGGGGCTGAGCAAAGCGGTAACATAGCCAAACAACGGTTTGCTAGGAAGGGTGACAAAGGTTAGAGGTTCATGGCAATTTGGGAGGCTTGAAGAGCAAGTGATAGGTAGCGCAGCATAGCGATAGAACAAAACAACTAGCATAGCAATGATAGTAATGAGATCCAAGGTGACGGTCATCTTGCCTGAAATCCCGCTAGGAAGAAGAACGAGTCCATGAAGAAGATGAAGCTACGAAGACGAACGAATCCTCACGATCGCAACGACACGGGAACTATCGAGAAGAAGCACACAACATGGTAAACACACCACACATGAACAAGGCATGATGCTCAACGAAGTATGATGCATGAGAAAGGCTATATGAAGCTACTCATGGCAAGAGATGATGCATACAAGAACAACACATCAAAGCAAGTTTAAATTAGGCCGGAAACAACCTATAACAAATCCGGTAAGTCCTCATATGCAAATTTTGAAATTGGTCCAGAACTGAATAAACCTTAGGTTCAAGTTGTTAAACAAGTTAACATGCACCAAGATGATCTACACGAAATTCTAGTCAAGTTACATATAAAGTTCATTAGATTCGGAGCTACGGCCTAGAAGATATGAGCAAAACAAGTTAAACAGGGCATTGATGCAAAATGCATACAAACATCAAGCAAACACCTCAAAACAAGGATGCAACAAGATAATATGGAACTACATGCAAAACTAAGCAAGTTTCATATAGAGCATGGTCAAAACGGAGCAACGGTGCAACACATACACTCCAAACAAGATATAGCAACAATCTGTCCAAAACAGCAACTAGGCATCTAGCAAGCATCAAAACAATATGCTTCAGCAACTGAACGTGAAAACAAAAGGCATGGACATGATGCACAGGTAAAGCATGACAAAATATGAACACTGAGCTATCTCCAAAAACCTATAGAGAATGCTCAAAAGGACATGACAAGATTGCAAATAATAACAGTTTCACAGACTTGGCAGAAAACACCGGACATGGCAGAAATAACATCAGGTTGCAAAGTTTAGAGTTACCAAACAGCAAGCTAAAGGAACAGATCTTAGCAAACAAAGGCATGGCATGAATCTACTAATAGCATATAACAAATGTCCCTTAATGAACATGAGCCAAAAAGGCACAGAAGATATGATGGCACCCATGTAAACATAGCAAGTTCCATAAACAGATTCAGACTTGGAAGAAAAACAGAGCATGACAGAAATAACGATAAATAGGCATGTTGGTGAGCTTGAACCACTCAACACAGAGAGTTACATGGCATGACAAGGTAACCAACAGTAACATGGCGTAAATATGAAGCTAAGCATGGCAATAGCATAGTCATAGGGTACATGTATCACTAGTAACAACCATGGAAAATTTGATTAACATGTAAACAGTCTGCCAGGAACATTTTATAGCAAAAGTAGAGAAAGATAACGACAAGCTACAACATGCTACAAATGCAAACAAGGGCATGGATGGATATACCATAACATTTGTAACAAAACATCCTTAGTGAACATCTGCATATTATGCATAGAATGACTTGTAGCAGCAGGTTTACATGGCAACAAAATATAACACTCGGACTTAGCAGAAATTACGAAGTCACAGAAATCAGCAACATCACGGAGGCTACTTTGCATGATTGTGCTAGTCACCACAGAGATCCTAAAAATACAAGACAAGCACCTCTGTAAAGATGGCATGACGTAGTTCAAAACACATGTAGAGTTCATGCTCATAGGATGCACACACAAAAAGCAATGAAAAAGACAAATCACCAAGTTCTGATAACAGACAGCAGTTAACATCATATAGCACTCTTGCAACGACGATTAAGGCATCCAGATGAACTCAAACAAGCATGGCACAATAGAATGAAACGAAGAGCCTCTCAGGATGAACATTTTTACATATTATGCGCATGAAACGGAGCAGTATGCATGGAGTTATGATGCGATGAACAGGGCTCCAGAATATGAGTAAATCGGGACTTAGCAGAAATCTAAGGGAGGGAAAAGTCAACCTTCGGGGATCCGGATCTGGAGGGTTCGTCGGCGCGGTCGCCGAGGATGGTCGGAGAAGAGGGAGACGACGACCGGCGTGGTCGGGGTGGAGGCGCCGGAGGGAGTCGGGGCCGGCCAGATCTGGGCGGGGCGAGGCGCGGCCGACGGTGGCGCGGATGGGCGCGGGCTCCGACGCGGAGGCGAGCTCGCCGGAGTGGAGGCGGCGGGCGACGATGGGTGAGGCGCAGCTGGCTGGAGGTCGATGCGGCAGGCGGAGGGAGCCGGTGGGAGGCGCTCGGCGCGGGGCGCCTCGGGCGACGGCGGCGGATGGGCCCGCGCGTGCCCCGGATGGGCTCCGCGGGCCGCCGCGGCGGAGGACGGCGGAACGCCAGGTGGCGCGCTGGGATTGGCGCGGGGCGGTGGCACGGTTCTTCCGGGGGGCGGCGGACATGTCCGGCGCGGTGAGGGAGGAGTTTTAGGGTTTGGACTGCGCGAAATCCGGGGGGGAGCACATATTTGTAGGTAGAGGGAGCTAGGAGAGTCCAAATGGGGTGCGGTTTTCGCCCACACGATCATGATCGAACGACCGAGAGCATGGAGGGGGTTAGGATGGGCTCATGGGCTGTGGTCAAGGGGTGCTGGGCTGCAAAGAGAAGGGGGTTTCGGGCTACGCGGTTAACCGTTGGGGCATCAAACGACCTCCAAATGGAACGAAATTTGACGGGCGGCCTGTTGGTGCTATACCAAGGCCACTCGGCAAAACACGACCCATTCCGAGAACGTTTTTCTCCCGCTCACGAAACAAGGTCTGAGAGGGGCGACGGGAGCGACGAGAGTGTCGGATCATGAAACGGACAACGCGGAAAAGGACCGGATGGAAGTTTTGAAAAACATGATCATGCAATGCAGATGATGACATGGCAAAATGCAACATGCAAGCAAATGACATGGCAACAACGACGAATAACTGGAAGACACCTGGCGCATCGGATCCGGGGCGTTACACTACTGGAGTTGATATTTGGAATTGGACATAAGAGAGAAGTGGTTATGCAGTTACCTCATATCGCTGCTTCATCAGATTCACTAAACCGGCTTCGAAGTCGCGGCTTGTGTACAGACGGTTTAAAAAACCAGAATGGATGTCTTGGGCGTTGAGGTGGGCATAGCTTGATAAATCTGTGTTCCATTTGCCTTTGCCCATAGCAGAAAGCTCGTCTTTGGCACTATGCTTCGATAAAGCAACAGGATTGCCAGGAGCGGTGTGGCCGAAGCCAGTAATCATAACGTCATCTTCTTTGTCATCAGCAGCCTTCACTGGAGTTGACGGTTTGTCAGCAGCCTTAGCTAGACTTGCTGGTTTATCATCAGTTCGGGCCAGGCTTGTCGGAGTATCAGCATGGCCTGTGGCGTCACCCTCTACTTGTTCAGCTAAAAAAGTCATGGTCTTGAGGTGGCGGATCATCAAGCATAGCATCAGCATTTGTCTCTACCGGATCTGGAGTGTTTTCCGGTTCAATAGTGACATTGTCATCAGATGGTTTATTTAACCGGGCCTTCTTGCTGGGTCTAGGCTTGGCGCTGCAAACAAACATGAAGAACAATAAACGGACAGATATAATATAGTAAGGATAAAATCAAAACATAACACACCCAGGAACTGTCTTGAGGGGTGGAAGTTGTGTGGCCGTTGACTCGCCAGAGGATGAGTGAGGTGTGCCCTGATAATTTGAATCAGACGGATCAAGGGGCTGTCGGAAACAACCCGCCTTGGGGCAAGAAGTATCAGGAATATAAGAGACCTCTGATCGGTGTTTCCGGACCGGAGTGTTCGGTAAACCGGCGGAGGTAACTACCTAGCCGCTGTGTTGGGTTGTGCGGCGAGCTTCGTGTTGCTGCGTCTTCAAAAGAAAGTTTGGGTCCAAGTGAGCAAGGGCGTGAGAAAATTTTACTTTCCGGTTTGCTCGACGGATTTTTCTGTGTTGGCAGAGGATCTGAACCGGAAGAAAGAATAATTACCTCTACCTCATCAGCTTGGCTACCTTCAGCGTCATCCTGATAATAGTCATTGTCAATGAGGTGTATGAAAAAAGAACCAAGGGAGTCAAGTTCTACCTCTGAGTCTGGATTATCCAGATCAACGTCAGCATTTGGTTAAGAAGACTCAGTGGTCCTCTTCTTGGCAGTTTTTAATAACCTTGGTCTTGGGGCGACGTGTCTTGGCCGGTTTATCCCGTGGTTTCTTCTTCCAGAATGGATCATCACCCTATCAGAGATGGATAAAATTTTGAGAGAGTATTTAATAGGGTCAAGTTAAAACAAAAAGTTATATGATTTTTACAGCTGGCGGTTTATTGGAAGTGCAGAAAGGACATAACCTGGTCTTGCTACAGACAACCTCTGGTTCATTTAGTATTTTCTTGACAGAGTCAGTAACTTCAGCCTCTGTCAGCTCAATATCAATATGTCGTTGGGGATCCTTTAAACTCCTTGTGTATTCACACATTAAACCGGGGCGCCAGCTTAAGGGCAGAATGCTCCAGGATATCCAGCAGCGAACAAAGTCAACACCTGCTAAACCGTTTGCCATAAAGGCTCTGAGCTTTGACAGTTGCGGTGCATAGTTCGACCTTTCCTTTGAAGTCAGTCTCTGAGGAAAGGGATGTGTGTTGCTAAGCCGGTGAGGACGGTAACCCGGCAGAGGATTTTCATATCTTTGCAATAAAACCAAGTCTGATTCCAGTCCTTGGGGTGACTATGAAGCTTGGCGTGAGGGAAGCTGACATCTTTCCTCTTTTGAATAGCCATTCCACCAAGTTCAGTGTTGGGACCGTCTGTAAACTCGGTACGATGGTTTAAATAGAAGAAATCCCTAAACAGTTCAACTGTGGGCTCCTCTTGAAGATAAGCCTCACAAAATACTTGGAAATTGCAAACATTGGACACAGAGTTTGGGCCAACGTCCTGAGGATGGAGTTGAAAACTAGGAAGTACATCTCGGAATTTTTTTGATCCGGGACGGCTAAACCCTCGACCCAGGTGATCAACAAATACGACTACTTCTCCATCTTTTGGCTCACGAGGATTTTCTGCACCGGGGACCCTCCAGTGGATGACTTCTTTCTTTGCTAAAGCGCCAGTTGCGACACATCCTTCTAGTTGCGCTTCCGTAACCCGGGAAGGGACCTAGTTACAAGCATAAAATAGTTTGGCCATTTCAATGAAAAGCTGGAAAAAGATCAATGCCACTTTAAGATTTATGACGGACAGGTGTAAAGCGACGCAAGATCAGAAGCAAAAACAGAGGCATGTACACTTTGTTAAACCGGAGTCTGACATTATTGAACCGGATTCTGGCATTGGAGGAGTTACAAAGATAACAAATTGGCGGTTTAAGAGGGGACTAATGGTACCTACCGGATTATCATTCTCTAAAAAGTTAAACCGCCCATATCGGTGCGGAAGGTACAGATCTGAGATGACTAAGTGATGAAAAACAGGTTTCACAGACTAGTATGATAAATTCAGATCTGCGGCGTGTCAAAAAACCAAAATATATTTAGACCTAAAATACAGGTGCTTCAACAGTTCATCAGATTCAGATGAGGTTTTTCTACACGAAGGGGATGCTATAATGAGGAAAAAGGGGACTATGGCTACGGCCACACAAGAAATATCAGATCCAAACTAGCCATTTATGCTACTAAGAAGAACAGGGAAGAACAGCGACGGAGCTTCAATGAACTCCGATGAACACCGAAACCCTAATGGTGGATCTAGAGCAAGGAAAGGAGAAACTTACTGATGCTGATGGAACAACGGAGGAGCGCCCCGTTTCTCTGGTACGATCAGGTTGATGCAGCGGCCGGAGTTGAAGTCGAGGGCAGAGCTTGACGACGGCGGCTGCGTGTGACGGTCAGGTCGGCGCAAGGAAGAAGAAAGACGAAGAGGCAAGGGGGAAAATGAAAGGGACCCACCGGCTTTATTTATAAAGGCGAAAGGATAAGTGACAGGCGTGAGAATCGAGGAGACAAAGGTTGGATATGTGACAGAGCTGTCGCCTCGATTGTCGGAGGCTCATTAGTGAAGTTGAGATATATGCAATCTTTAATAACAGGTGACGTCATGGCGGTTTATCATGATACTGGAAGATGACGTCATGGTGGTTTACATGATTTACACGAAGGTGCTGATGGAGGAATTTTTCTCAAGTGTTAAAGATTGACATGAACCAGTTCAAATCAATCTGGGGCCCAATGTTGGGGATATTACTACTGGGTATAAACCGGCCAGGTGAGGTCGGGTTAACCCCATAATGAGTTATTATATTTGAAGCCCAAGAAGACAAGGATTGTGGCGCTTTACGAAGGCCCATGACCCAAAGGCGGATTAAGCCCTGTAGACATAAACCGACATTGATATGTAAACTTGTGTTGTAAGATAGGAAGAGTAGAGACCGCGCCGGACACGTTTATGAGCCGGCCTCAGGATTCTGTAAACCGACGGGCGTCAACCCATGTATATAAGGGCATGACCCGGCGGCGGTTTAGGGACAACAAACAACAACTCGAGAGCCAGGCATAGCGAATTCGCTCCCTGGTCATCGAAACCCTAGCAATTCCACAACAACTGGATTAGGGCTTTACCTTCACTTCAAGGGGCCGAACCAGTATAAACTCTCTGCGTCCTTTGTCTGCTTTAACCCCTTTAAGCTAACCCGTCGTGATGGCTCCACGACTAAGTCCTTTCACTAGGACATCTGCCGTGACAAAACCACGACACTAACCACAATCGTTTGCTAGTACCTCCCACATACTACCATCTCTATATCACAAAACTATTGCAAGGAATCAAACATATCATATTCATTGATCCATAAGTTTTATGTAGGATTTTATGACTAACCATGCAAATGACCAATTCCTATTGACTCTCTAAATAGATATAAGTGAAGCATGAGAGTTTAATTCTTTCAAGAAAAGACCATGCTCTAATAATTATAAGTGAAGCAAAAGAGCATTCTACAAATAATGGTTTTCCATGTGAAGAGAACAGGCAATCCAAACTTCAAATGATAGAAGTGAAGCACATGAAGCATTCTATAAAGCCATACTCAAAAGATATAAGTGAAGTGCAATGAGAATTCTATAAATCGACCATGGACTATCTCATACAAGCATGGTGCATACAAGAAAAATGAAAACTAAACGCAAAAGACGCTCCAAGATTTGCACATATCACATGAACGAAACAAAGACGAAAACATACCGATACTTGTTGAAGAAAGATGGGATGCCTTCCGGGGCATCCCCAAGCCTAGACGCTTGAGTCTCCTTGGATATTTAATTGGAGTGCCTTTGGCATCCCCAAGCTTGAGCTCTTGCCTCTCCTCCTTCTTCTCATATTGATACCCCCTCGATCTTTGAACACTTCATCCACACAAAACTCAACAGAAACCTCGTGAGATCCGTTAGTATAATAATGCAAATCACTACTTTAAGTAATGTTGCAAACCAATTCATATTTGTTTTTGCATTGTAGCTACTGTAATATAACTTTTCCATGGCTCATTCCACCGATAAAATCGATAGTTTCATCAAAACAAGCAAAACAATGCATCAATAACAGAGTCTATCAAAAATAGGACAGTCTGTAGCAATCTGAATATTAACCATACTTCTGTAACTCTACAAATTATGAAAAATTAGGAAAAAATAAACATTTTGTATAGCAAGACTATGCAAAAAAATTCTGAAGCTTTTGACATTCCAGTAAAAAATGAAAATTCACGCGCTACAGCAAAAGTTTCTATTTCTACACCGCACATACCAACAAGCAATCTAATCATCCTAAAGGCAAATCTTGGCACATGATATAATACAATGGATTTGTACAAGGGGATAATTATTTTTGTTAAAAGTTTCTGTAATTAAGATTAACAAAGTTTCCATGGGCATGAACAAAGTTCAAGGAGGTCCTCCACTTCAACAATGCTCATCTCTCCCACTTTCACTTTCCTTTTTGAAAAGTTTTTAGGTTTCCCTCTTTATTTTTTTGGTTTTAAACTATATAAAAGCACTCAACAGAAATAAATGAATCTCTAAAACTTTCGGGTTGTCTTCCTAGCAGCGCTTTCTTTAAAGCCATTAAGCTAGGCATAAAGTGCTCAAGTAATTAATCCACCCGGATCCCAAGGTATATCAAAGCCAATTTTAATTAACAATGATTTGGCATTTAGTAGTGAGCACAATGCACCATATATCTTGCAATGACGAAGTCTAACTCTCTTCCTATGCATCCGCATGTCATAAAAGAATAATTCATCCACATCAAGTAAAGGCCAATACACAACATAAGAAGTTTCTTGCATTTTTTTCATGTTGGAAACATAGAGAGGTGGAGATATAGTTCCTCTCTCATAATAATTGCAAGTAGGAGCAGCAAGCACATGCATATTACATTCATCAAAATTATCATGTGCAACGGTAAAAGGCAACCCATGAATGTAATCCTTAATAAGTGCAAACTTCTCCGATATACACTACTAGGGAAAACCCTAGTAGTAGCGCGGGTTTAATGCCCACTAGTAGCGCGGGCTGCCGCGCTACTAATAAGGCGCTACAGCTATTACTTAGCAGTAGCACGTGCGACACGCGCTACTGCTAAGACACATAGCCGTAGCGCTTGTTCTCTCCCGCGCTGCTGCTAATCTAGCTAGTAGTAGCGTGTTTACTATCCATCGCTACTAGTATTCTTTTTTTTCATTTTTTTATTTTTAGTGTATTTATACGCCGTTATACAAATTTTGGTACAATACCAATTATGAGGTTTATATCATTATGTCCATAACAGTGTGTCAAATGAAGGTGGATTAGGTTCAAGTGGAGGCAATATGTGGTGCATGTCAAAAGTATACTACTAATCCAAACATGATCTAGTTTGGACTAGTAGTACTTTCGATGTGCACTACATGTTGCCTCCACTTGAATCTAATTAATCCGCCAGCACAAGCTATTTAATCATCATCATAGTCATTAGCACCAACAGTATTTATTTAATCACCATAGTCATAGTGTAGCACATCATCATCTTCAAACTCATTCTAGCTAGCTAATCACCACCAACACTAGCTGTGGTAGCTATCTAATCACCACCAACACTAGCTAACAATAATCATCATAGTCATTACCACCAACACTAGCTATTTAATCATCATAGTCATAGTGTAGCACATCATCATCTTCAAACTCATTTCTAGCTAGCTAATCACTCCTGCTGCTCTCTCTCAGGTAAAATAACATAAAACATGTGTAGCACTCCTCCTTCATCAAGTTGGAGCATGCAGATGAACCTATCTCTTAATCGTGGGCTGCGCTTCTGATTGCTGCCCCCTAGTACTTCTCTGCACTCCCCCTTCACAATTTTGCTCCAGTCTTTCACTATTATGCATTCCTCGCTATTAGAAATCCTGAATGCACTAAAGTGCATTGTAGGATATCTTGGCCGTAAGCTAACAATACTCATGGTACCTTTAGTCTCGATCCCATGAGGCACAACATTCATCGGGAGTCCCTGTTGAAGAACATCGTATAGTAACATACTTAGCAATGAAGTTTAGCTTAAAAAATAATGTATGCAAAAGATGCACTCACGTCAAATAGTAAAAATCTTACCATCTTTCCTAAATAGATGTGACCGTAGTTCAGTACTAACACTATTGGTCGCACGTTTTGAGTACTAACATTTCTAAGTGCAGGAAGAAAATTTGTCTCGACAGTATGAAGATCCTCAAGCCATGAAACATAATGACTTATCTCCTCGCAGTTTAGTTCAGCCCCGGGGCAGTAGTAGGTCATGTCTACCAAGCGCTGGACATGTTTGCTTGAACGGAAATAAGATGACAATATAAATTAGTTGTCAACTATTTTTGAATAAACAATATCAAAGACATAAATATGGTTGAGAAACTCACATAATGGTATAACTGGAGGCGTCTGCACATGGACCCAGATGTCGATATTACCTTCAATATCATCTTCCGGACGAATATCAAAGGTGATAACCATATCAGGCTCAAGTGCATAAGTCTTGCATAGTGCTCGCCAAGTTTTGCACCCAAAATAGGTGTAGTCGTCTGCATTGTATAGTTTTGCGTGGAAAATACAACCATGATCGGTCTTCAAGTAAACTTTCTTTACCTCCATAGTACGACTGAAACCTATCTTATCCAAGACAAAAAATCTTGCTTGGCAGGGGATACGCTAGTAGAATAGTAAGAAAATTAAATTATAAGTTGAAGCAAATGAAGCAGATGTCATGCTTAATTACGAAAAAAGACTTGTCGTTGTGACTTACTGTATCCACTTCGAAATTCTCGTCCAGCTTGATGCTGAAGCGCCTATCATCATCTAGGAAGATTCCGTCGCACAGGCCGCTCTCGTCTTCGCAGTATTTGCAAATACCGAAATCCTTTTCGCCGTCAGACATTTCCTATGTTCATAGTTGAAACATTAATTGAAAATTGATCAAAGACAACTACCAGGATACTCAACACATAAATCCGGGGCACTCGATATTTCCTACATATTCTGGCACAAGTCATGCCAAATTTCACGGAAAAATCCGGCATGACCTTTGCTAAAATAGGACATATCGAGCGCCTGAAATTTGCCGGAACGGAAATGAATCAACACTCCGGCAAAACATAGGCCACTCGGAGGTGTAACCTGCAAACATGACCTGCCACTTGGGCAAGCACATATCCTATTTGAGTAACACAAGATATACATTTCAAAATATCTTATAGGACTCATATTGACATGAGCATTCTATAAGCAAAACCAAATCGTAAAATAAATAAGTATTCAAATTAGCATGCATTCAATAAGCAAAAGTAAATCATCTCATGCGTCCGTAAATCGTCGAATATTATCACTAATACATCCCGAATAGTATCATACATATAACATCACTAATACAACTAAAACCCTAGCGCACGACGGGTATCGGTGCGGGCGGTGGACACCCAAAGAGAAGGAACCATCACAGGATCATAGCTCCAGTGAGATCCCTCGAGAACCTCCCAGGTATTGGAGAACCTGTGCTCCAACGCAAACAAGTAGCGACGGACGTGCGCGTCCTCCTCGCTGACACTGTCACGTACCACCTCCGCGGGGTCCTCAAGCCTCTACACCATCACTGGCCCTCGCGACCGCCACCAAAGAAGGTTCGGGTCAACGATGGGCTGGCTCCTCACCAAGCTGCGCCCCCGGTAGGTAGCGCCTCCCAGTACCAGGCCGGCGGAGCCCAGTCCCGGACATGGCCCATCTGGTCAAGCAGGTGTCCTCCGCCGAGTCGACGACGAGGATGCGGGATAGGCATCGTCGACGTCGATGCGGGAAAAATTGCTTTAACTAAAAAAATAACAACAAGTTCTTACTAACTAGTTCTATTAATTCAACTAGTTCTTATTAAAAATTAACTTACTATAAATAAAAATAAACTAGTACCTAATTAGTCCTAGTTCTTACTAACTAATTAGTACCTAGGAACTACTTCCCTAATTACCATCTAATTTGATGAACCTAGGGGTGGAAAGTGGTAGCGGATATTCCAATTATCCAACTTAAAAGTGAAATAAGTGGTCAAATTTTACTCATTTTATTATGCATTACAATAGTGTTTATTCATCATCTAAGAAAACATCCAAGACGCATCCGTATCCAATTCATTTCCAACCATAGATGAACCCTAACTAATTTGATGCAACTAAAATTTGAAAAATCCTAGCTAGGCAGAGGTAGGGGAGGGGGAGGAGCAGGCGTGCTCACCTCGGGTGCCTGCGGCGAGGGAGGGGCTGGCGGTGTCGAGGTCGGGGTCGGGGCTCGGGCGCGCGGCGGAGGGCGGCGTCAAGGTCGGGGTCGGGGGCGGCGTCGAGGTCGGGGTCGGGGTCGGGGGCGGCATTGAGGGTGTGCGGAGAGCGACGGGAGAGTGCGCAGCGGCCGACGGGAGACGGCAGTGGCGACAGCGGAGGAGTTGGATTTGGGGGAAGTGGTCGTGGGGAAGAAGGACCGCGCGGTTAATTAAGTCAGAAGTAGAAGTAGCGCATTCCAGGAAGTGTGCTACTGCTATTCCTTTCCCTTTTTCCCCCTTTTCATTTATTTTTCTTCACATTTTATTTTTTTCCTTTCACCTTTTTTTATTTTTTCATTTCATTTACTTTTCTATTTGCTTTCCATTTAATTTTATTTCCTTTCCTTTAGCAGTAGCGTATTTCATCGTAAACGCGCTGCTACAAAGCAAGTAGCGGTAGCGCAGTTCTACGTAGATCACTACTACTATGTGTAGCCTATCGGCTAAGCCGTGGGAATTTTAGTAGCAGCGCTTTTATCTTCAGGCGCGCTACTGCTACAATTGTATCTGTAGCGCCGTTTACACCAGCGCACTACTGCTACTTAGCACCAGCGTGCTTTTTTAACACGCGCTATAGCTAAAGTTCTGTGTATAAGTTTTTTTCCCTAGTAGTGATAGTGTAGTTGGGAGAATTCAAAAAGATAATAGGACTATCATGTGTGGGTGCAATAGCAATAATTTCATTCTTAATATAAGGAACAATAGCAAGTTCATCTCCATAAGCATAATTCATATTGGCATTATGGCCACAAGCATAGCAAGCATCAAGTTCATCAAAAAGATATTTCAAGAGAATCAACAGGATCATAGCAATTACCATAGCATTCATCCTTCGGTAAGAATGACGGGATATTAAATAATGTATGGGTTGAAGAGTTACTCTCATAATAAGGTGGGCATGGGTGATCAATCCGCCCTTCCTCCTTTTGTTCTTAGCTCTCCTCCTCATCTTTTTCACCATGAGCTCACAGTTTCATCAATTTCTTCTTCCATAGACTCCTGCAAAATGTTAATCTCTTCTTGGACAACGGAGAAGTACTCAATATATGGTTTAATATAAACATTAGAAGAATAATTTTTGTAGCGATATTTAAGTATGACAAATTTTTTAGATTTGTAAAGAGTAGCATCGTACTTTTTAATCAAAGAAGCAACTTCATAGGCACCCTTAAAAGCAACAAATTCTTCAATTTGTTCAATATCAAAGTAATTATAAACACCCTTGGCATACGAAGATAAGATTACATTATCCTTAAACTCACATAGGAAGAAAAGGTGTTTCTTAGGGTCTTTGGAACAACAAGTAAAATCATGTATTTCACATAAATTCAAAGAATAGCAATACAAACTATTAATATGATACCACGAAATTTTCCCTTTTTGAGATAAGAGGTGTCGCACAAAATAAGCATGCTCATTTAATGATTTTCCCTCAACTAAGCTAATTGGGTTTTTAGCACGAGCACAAATGGATCGAAGATGATCCAAATAGAAAGCTTCAGTAGTATGATCGATTTTGGGTGGTTCTTCAACCATTGGTTTAGTAGGTACAACTAGTTTTTTTGGTATTTTGTGTTTCCTACCCATAACTAGAGATAGGAAACAAGAGCACAAAATAAAAATTACTTAGTGATAAAGCAAACAAGCACACACGAGAATATTCACCCGACGCTATTGCTCCCCGGCAACGGTGCCGGAAAAAGGTCTTGATAACCCACAAGTATTGGGGATCATTTGTAGCCTTCTTCGATAAATAAGCGTGTCGAACCCAACGAGGAGCTAAAGGTAGAACAAATATTCCCTCAAGTTCTATTGACCACCGATACAACTCTACGCACACTTGACGTCTGCTTTACCTAGAATAAGTATGAAACTATTTTGCAAGAATAAAACTACGAGTACTTTGCAAGCATAAAACTACGAATAAATTGCGAGGTAATAAATGTAGATAGCTTTTGTCAACAAGAAAGTCATTTGTCCCTAGGCAATCGATAACAAGTACCGGTAATCATTCTTGCAATTTTATACGAGGGAGTAGCAAGATTGTTGATGTAGATCATCCTCACGATCCTTTCCCCGGCGGTGTTCTAGCGCCACCGGGAGAGTGGGGGAGAGATCCCACATCCTTCTTCTTCTTCCTTGGCCTCCCCATAGATGCGAGGAGAGTTCCCCAGATCTGTCCCTTCACGGTTTCTTAAATTCCCGGAGATCCGTAACTCCGATTGCGCTGAAATTTTTACACGATTTTTTTCATAAACTATCTTTCTTGGGCCAGAAGAAGGGCCCAACCGCCTTACAGGGTGGGCACAAGACACCTGGGCGTGCCAGGGGGTGCGTGGCGCGCCCGGGTGGGTTGTGGAGGCCGTGGGCCTCCGGTAGCATTGATTCCAAGTCCCAAAAATCACATATATTCCAAAATAATTCTCCGTATAGTTTTATCGCGTTTGGACTTCGTTTGATATGTATTTTCTGCGAAACAAAAACATGCAACAAACAAGAACTGGCACTGGGCACTGGATCAATATGTTAGTCCAAATAAATCATATAAAATGTTGCCAAAAGTTATAAAAGTTGTATAATATTGGCATGAAACAATCAAAAATTATAGATACAACGGAGACGTATCAACGGACATGATGCCTATATATATGTGTGATCATTGGCATGAATAACATCATAACTATGTGTTTTTCTATCAATTGCCCAATAGTAATTTTCCTACCCATCGTATGCTATTGTTTTGAGAGAGCAGCCTCGAGTGAAAACTATGGCCCCCGGGTCCACTTTAATCATATTGCGAAAACCAAAAGTACCTTGCTGCAATTTATACTTTTTATTTTACTTTTAATTTTATCTGTCAACAACTACAAGATTTAATCCTTGCAAGTAACGAGTTCAAGGGGATTGACAACCCTCTTGCCAGTGTTGGGTGCAAGTATTTGCTTTTGTGTGTGTAGGTGCCGAAGACGAGAATTTGTGTGGTTCTCCTATTGGTTCAATAACCTTGGTTCTCAGAGAGAGAAATACTTCACCGCTACTATATTGCTTCACCCTTCCTCTTCGGGGAAATCCCAACGCAGCTCACAAGTAGCAGAAATAATTTTTAGCATCGTTGCCAGGGAGACATCATTAAATTCTGAAAGTGCGACTAATCCCCGGGTGGTTTTGGTAATTCATAACAACATATATCTCATTGAACTAATGTCCACTTAAGCTAAATATTCCAGGATGTTCAATGATTGGCATGGCAAGGACTAGTGATTGTGGACCCCTCAAAATGCTAAGGAAATGGATTGGCAAAAGCTCAAGACTCTACATTTTTGGTTAAGTGATGCAAGATCACATTGAGTCCATAGGAAAGCCAATACAATTAAAAGGGTATGAGGTGTTGCTTAATGATCCTTTTGCTCAAAATGCTTAGTGACATTGCTCCAAAAACCTCAACCACTTTCTCCATCCAAATGTGTCTAAACCCTACTTTCCAACTCGGCCCCACCGATATTTCCTATCCGGAGCCACTGAGTTCTTCTGGACTTAGCCACTGCCAAACCCTAACACATGGGATCCACCAATATGGATCTCGGTCCCACCGAGATGGCCTTGCCAGCTCTCTGTTGCTAGTTGCAATTATTTAGGTCCCACCAAGAATTGTAATCGGTCCCACCAAGATGGCTTGACCAACTCTCGTTGCCTTATTGCTTCACTTCGATCCAATTGAGTTAATGCAATCGGTGCCACCAAGACAAGGTTTTCCCTAAGCCCTTGTACATCGGTCCCTCCAAGTTGTTCCCGTCGGTCTCACCGAGATTCCTAAGGTTCATATTTTTGCACAGATCGGTGCCACCGAGATTTCTGATCGGTGCCACTGCTACTTCTTGAGCTTGCGTTTGTTTTCCCATTGAAGAGGAAAGGGTGATGTAGCAAAGTAGAGATAAGTATTTCTCTCAGTTTGAGAATCTAGGTATCAATCCAGTAGGAGACAATGCACAAATCACCTAATATCTCCACAAAAATTCAAACAACTTGCACCCAACGCGATAAAGGGGTTGCCAATCCCTTCACGGTTACTTGCAAAAGTGAGATATGTTAGAGATAGATAAACGGTAAAGTAAATATTTTTGGTTTATAGATCGGAAAGTAAAAGATTGCAAAAATAGTAGATCAGAAACTAATATTGTAGACGGAAACTTATATGATGAAAAATAGACCCGGGGACCATAGGTTTCACTAGAGGCTTCTCTCAAGATAGCTAATAATACGATGGGTGAACAAATTACAGCCGAGCAATTGATGGAAAAGCGCAAAGTTATGACAATATCTAAGGCAATGATCATGAATATAGGCATCATGTCCGTGTCAAGTAGACCGAAATGAGTCTGCATCTACTACTATTACTCCACACGACCGACTCCTGCCTGCATCTAGAGTATTAAGTTCATGAAGAACATAGTAACACATTAAGTATGATGACATGGTGTAGAGGAATAAACTCAAGCACTATGATGAAAACTCCATCTTTTTATCCTCGATGGCGACAATACAATATGTGCCTTGCTGCCCCTACTGTCACTGGGAAAGGACACCGCAAGATTGAACCCAAAGCTAAGCACTTCTCCCATTCCAAGAAAAACCAATCTAGTTGGCCAAACCAAACCGATAGTTCGAAGAGAATTACAAAAATACAAAATCATGCATAAAAGAATTCAGAGAAGATTCAAATAATATTCGTAAATAAGCTGATCATAAATCCGCTACTCATCGGATCTCGGCAAACACACCGCAAAAAAGTATTACATTAAATAGATCTCCAGGAACATCGTGGAGAACATGGTATTGAGAATCAAAGAGAGAGAAGAAGTCATCTAGCTACTAGCTATGGACCCGTAGGTCTGAGGTAAACTACGCATGCTTCATCGGAAGGGCAATAGAGTTGATGTAGAAGCCCTCCGTGATCGAATCCCCCTCCGGCAGGGTGCCGGAAAAGGTCCTTGGATGGGATCTCATAGGTACAGAAGGTTGCGATGGTGGAAAAGTCCTTTCGTGGATGCTTCTGGTGGTTTGGGGACATTTGGGAATATATAGGCAAAAGAATTAGGTCGGGAGAGTCCCGGGGGGCCCAGAAGGGTGGGGGCGCACCCTCTGTCCTTGTGGCCGCCTCGTGGCTCCTCCGACTTCATCTCCAAGTCTCCTGGTTATCTTCTGGTTCAAGAAAAATCATCGCGAAGGTTTCATTCCGTTTGGACTCCGTTTGGTATTCCTTTTCTGCGAAACTCAAAAACAAGGAAAAACAGAAACTGGCACTGGGCTCTATGTTAATATGTTAGTCCCAAAAATAATATAAAATAGCATATTAATGCATATAAAACATCCAAAACAGATAATATAATAGCATGGAACAATCAAAAATTATAGATATGTTGGAGACATATCAGCCACCGAGTTGGGTCAAAACTGTAACGGTTGGATTTTGTGTCCAAATTTCAGCCCAATCAGAGTTACGGATCTCCGGGAATTTAACAAACGGTGAAAGGGCAGAATCAGGGAGCGCAGAAACAGAAGAAAACAGAGAGAGATCCAATCTCGGAGGCGCTCTCGCCCCTCCACCGCCATGGAGGCCATGGACCAGAGGGGAAACCCTTCTCCCATCTAGGGGGAAGGTGAAGGAATAACAAGAAGAAGAAGAAGAAGGGGGGCTCTCTCCCTCTCTCTTCCGGTGGCGCCGGAACGCCGCCGGGGCCATCATCATCACTGCAATCTACACCAACACCTCCGTCATCTTCACCAACATCTTCATCACCTTCCCCCATCTATCTATAGTGGTCCACTGTCCCACAACCCGTTGTACCCTCTACTTGAACATGGTGCTTTATGCTTCATATTATTATGCAATGATGTGTTGCCATCCTATAATGTCTGAGTAGATTTTCGTTGTCCTATCGGTAATTGGTGAATTGCTATGATTGGTTTAATTTGCTTGTGGTTATGTTGCTGTCCTTTGGTGCCCATCATATGAGCGCGCGCATGGATCACACCATAGGGTTAGTTGTATGTTGATAGGACTATGTATTGGAGGGCAAGAGTGACAGAAGCTTCAACCTAGCATAGAAATTGATGCATACACGATTGAAGGGGGACCACTATATCTTAATGCTATGGTTGGGTTTTAACTTAATGAATGTTAGTAGTTGCGGATGCTTGCTAATAGCTACAATCATAAGTGCATATAATTCCAAGTCAGGGATGACATGCTAGCAGTGGCCTCTCCCACATAAAACTTGCTATCGGTCTAGTAAAGTAGTCAATTGCTTAGGGACAATTTCGCAACTCCTACCACCACTTTTCCACACTCGCTATACTAACTTTATTGCTTCTTTACCTAAACAGCCCCTAGTTTTTATTTACGTGCTCTTTATATTCTTGCAAACCTATCCAACAACACCTACAAAGTACTTTTAGTTTCATACTTGTTTTAGGTAAAGCGAACGTTAAGCGTGCGTAGAGTTGTATCAGTGGTCGATATAATTTGAGGGAATATTTGTTCTACCTTTAGCTCCTCGTTGGGTTCGACACTCTTACTTATTGAAAGAGGCTACAATTGATCTCCTATACTTGTGGGTTATCAAGACCTTTTTCTGGCGCCGTTGCCGGGGAGCAATAGCGTGGGGTGAATATTCTCGTGTGTGCTTGTTTGCTTTATCACTAAGTAGATTTTATTTGCTGTTCTAAGTTGTTCTCGATCTTTAGTTATGGATATAGAACAGTAAATACCAAAAAAAATTAGGTGTACTTGCTCCTCATGGAGATGGGGAACCTCCTAAAACCCTCGATGCTCATTATGTGAAAGACATTATGCACTGCTTTAATAATCCTGAGAAAACCCCATTCAATTATGTAATGGGAGACACGTTGGATCAACGTGAATACTTTAGGGATTATCGCTTGACTCAAAAAGGGAAACTATTATGGGATCAAATTCATATGTTGCATTGGTATGCTTGGGAACTATGCTTGAGATATGATTATACTTGCTGCTCTAGGATGAAGGCTCCACACCTTCCCTTTTCATGCAAATTTAATGATAATAAAACCATGGCTTCTTATGCTAATGGTATATATGATTACTATGATGTGGAACAAATAGAAGAATTCGTTGCATTTATGGGTGCTTATGAAATTGAATCTTTGTTTAAAGAGTGTGAAAATCTTGATGATGCTGTTTACAGACCTGAAAATTTTGCTATACTTAAATATTGCTATGAGAATTATGAATTCAATTCCGATATTGATGATTTTATTGAGAGATTCTCCGCTGTCCAAGAAGAGATTAATGTTTTGCAGGAGTCTATGGAAGAAGAAATTAATGACATTGTGAGCTCATTGGATGAAAAAGATGAGGAGGAGAGCGAAGAACAAAAGGAGGTGAGCGGATTGATCACCCGTTCCCACCATCTAATGAGAGTAACTCTTTATCCCATACATTGTTTAATTTCCCTTCGAATTTACCGAAGGATGAATGCTATGATGATTGTTATGATCCCGATTCTTCTGAGATATCCCTTTTTGATGATGCTTGCTATGCTTGTGTCCAAGATGCCAATATGAATTATGCTTATGGAGATGAACTTGCTATTGTTCCTTATTTTAAACATGAAATTGTTGCTATGGCACCCACGCGTGATAGTCCTATTATCTTTTTGAATTCTCCCGACTACACTATATCGGAGAAGTTTGCCCTTATTAAGGATTATAATGATGGGTTGCGTTTTACTACTACACATGATGATTTTGATGAATATAATATGCATGTGCTTGCTGCTCCTACTTGCAATTATTATCAGAGAGGAACTACATCTCCGCCTCTTTATATTTCCAACACGATAAAATTGCAAGAAACTGCTTATGCTATGTATTGGCCCTTAATTTGTGTGCATGAATTGTTCTTTTATGACATGCCGATGCATAGGAAGAGAGTTAGACTTCGTCATTACATGATATATGTTACTTTGTGCTCACTACTAAATTACAAATCATGGTTAATTAAAATTGGCTTTGATATACCTTGGGATCCGGGTGGATCTACTTGAGCACTATATGCCTAGCTTAATGGCTTTAAAGAAAGCACTGCCAGGGAGACAACCCGGAAGTTTTAGAGAGTCATTTATTTCTGCTGAGTGCTTTTATAGAGTTTAAAAACAAAAAAATATAGAGGGGAACCCAAAAATTTCAAAAAGGAAAGTGAAAGTGAGAGAGACAAGCATTGTGGAAGTGGGGGAGCTCCTTGAACTTTGTTCATGCTCACGGAAACTTTGTGAATCTTAATTACAGAAACTTTTCAACAAAAATAATTATCCCCTTCTACAATTCCATTGTATTATAAAAATAATGTGCCAGGATTTGCCTTTAGGATGTTTACATTGCTTGTTGGTTTGTGCGGTGCAAAACATAAACTTTGGCTGTAGTGCGTGATTTTACATTTTTTTACTGGAACGTCAAACGGCTCGGAAACTTTTTGCACTATCTTTCTATACTAATTTTTTATTTTTCCTAATTTTTCAGAATTTTTGGAGTACCATAAGTATGGTGAATGTTCAGATTACTACAGACTGTCCTGTTTAAGATAGATTCTGTTGTTGATGCATAGTTTGCTTGTTTTGATGAAACTATCGATTTCTATCAATGGATTAAGCCATGGAAAAGTTATATTACAGTAGCTACAATGAAAAAAAAATATGAATGGTTTGCAACAGTCCTTAGAGTAGTGATTTGCTTTATTATACTAACGGATCTTACCGAACTTTCTGTTGAGTTTTGTGTGGATGAAGTGATCAAAGATCGAGGAGGTCTCGATGTGAGGAGAAGGAGGAGTGGCAAGAACTCAAGCTTGGGGATGCCCAAGGCACCCCAAGTAAATATTTGAGGAGACCCAATCGTCTAAGCTTGGGGATGCCCCGGAAGGCATCCCATCTTTCTTCAACAACTATCGGTATGCTTTCGGATTTGTTTCGTTCATGTGATATGTGCAAATCTTGGAGCATCTTTTGCATTTAGTTTTCACTTTTCTTTGATGCACCATGCTGGTATGAGATAGTCCATGGTTGATTTATAGAATGCTCTTTGCACTTCACTTATATCTTTTGAGTATGGCTTTATAGAATGCTTCATGTGCTTCGCTTATATCATTTGAAGTATGGATTGCCTGTTTCCCTACACATAGAAAACCACCATTTGTAGAATGCTCTTTTGCTTCACTTATATTTGTTAGAGAGTGGGCATATCTTTTGTAGAAAGAATTAAACTCTCTTGCTTGACCTACATCTATTTGGAGAGTTGACAGGAATTGGTCATTCACATGGTTAGTCATAAAATCCTACATAAAACTTGTAGATCACTGAATATGATATCTTTGATTCCTTGCAATAGTTTTGCGATATAAAGATGGTGATATTAGAGTCATGCTAGTGGGTAGTTGTGGATTGTAGAAATACTTGTGTTGAAGTTTGTGATTCCCGTAGCATGCACGTATGGTGAACCGTTATGTAACGAAGTTGGAGCATGAGGTATTTATTGATTGTCTTCCTTATGAGTGGCAGTCGGGGACGAGCGATGGTCTTTTCCTATCAATCTATCCCCCTAGGAGCATGCACGTAGTACTTTGTTTCAATGATTAATAGATTTTTGCAATAAGTATGTGAGTTCTTTATGACTAATATTGAGTCCATGGACTATACGCACTCTCACCCTTCCATCATTGCTAGCCTCTTCGGTACTGTGCATTGCCCTTTCTCACCTCAAGAGTTGGTGCAAACTTCGCCGGTGCATCCAAACCCCGTGATACGATACACTCTATCACACATAAGCCTCCTTATATCTTCCTCAAAAAAGCTACCATACGTACCTATCATGGCATTTCCATAGTCATTCCGAAATATATTGCCATGCAACTTCTATCATCTTCATATACATGACTTGAGCATTCATTGTCATATTGATTTGCATGATCGTAAGATAGCTAGCATGGTGTTTTCATGGCTTGTCCGTTTTTTGATGTCATTGCTATGCTAGATCATTGCACATCCCGGTACACCGCCGGAGGCATTCATATAGAGTCATACTTTGTTCTAGACATCGAGTTGTAATATTGAGTTGTAAGTAAATAAAAGTGTGATGATCATCATTATTAGAACATTGTCCCATGTGAGGTTATCAAAATAAAAGTGGCCAAAGAAGCCCCCCAAAAAAGAGAGAGGCCAAAGAAGCCTAAAAAAGGGGAGAGAAAAAAAATAAAAAAATGAGAGAAAAGAGAGAAGGGACAATGTTACTGTCCTTTTACCACACTTGTGCTTCAGAGTAGCACCATGGTCTTCATATAGAGAGTCTCTTGAGCTATCACTTTCATATACTAGTGGGAATTTTCATTATAGAACTTGGCTTGTATATTCCAACGATGGGCTTCCTCAAGTGCCCTAGGTCTTCATGAGCAAGAAAGTTGGATGCACACCCACTTAGTTTCAGTTTGAGCTTTCATACACTTATAGCTCTAGTGCATCTGTTGCATGGCAATCCTACCACTACAAAAAAAAGACACATCCGTGACATTTTGGGCCGAACAAATTTTTTTTGTCATACGTATGACACATCTATGACGATAATTGTGACAAAACCCGGTATCATCATAGATGTGGTGGGCTCCTACTTCTGTGACAAAAAATCATGACAGAAAATGGGCTTTTCGTCCTGGGCGGGCCAGAGACGCAGCTGTATGACATTCTTTGGGCCATCCATGACGGAAAAAAACGTGGTAGAAGCGAGGGCGAGGAAAATTTCGGCGAGTTCCCGGTTACGGTAGGAGGTCGGGGGCCGAGCGATGCGCGTTTCTCTCGTACACGTGCGCGCGTGTGTGCGAGACGTTGGCTCTAACTGAACCCGAGCGAGGCGTTGGGCTCTAACTGAACCCGAGCGATTGCACTGCAGGCTACGCGTTATTGAACCCGAGCGATCGATCGATGGCTGTTAACTGAACCCGATCGAGCGATTCCTTCGCTACTGCTGCTAACTGAAGCCGATCAATGCTGCCTCTGGGATGAACAGTGAGCGTTGCGGGGGGGGGGGGGGTGGATGAACAGTGAGCGGTGGCGTTGCCTCTGGATGAACAGGACCCCGTGGTGTGGAGGGCTAGATGAACAGTAGACGGTGGAGTGGTGCCCCTGGAGGAGTGGTTGAACATGACCCCGTGGTGTGGAGGGCTGGATGAACAGTAGACGGTGGAGGGGTGCCCGTGGAGGGGTGGTTGAACAGTAGCCGGTGGAGTAGCGCACGGTGGAGGCTGGATGAACAGGAGCCCGTGGAGGCTGGAGGAGGTCGAAGGTAGCCCGTGGAGGCTGGAGGAGGTCGACGGTGGAGATGAACAGTATCTCGTGGAGTCCCGTTTTGCGGTACGCCACACCCCTCCCGATGAACAGGACCCCCATTTCGACCGTAGGAGGTCCGTTTCATCCGTTTTGCGGTACGCCACACCCCTCCCGATCAACAGGACCCCCGGTTCGACCGTAGGAGGTCCGTTTCGTCCGTTTTGCGGTACGCCACACCCCTCCCGATCAACAGGACCCCCGTTTTCGACCGTAGGAGGTCCGTTTCTCCGTTTTGCGGTACGCCACACCCCTCCCGATCAACAGGACCCCCGTTTCGGCCGTAGGAGGTCCGTTTCCTCCGTTTTGCGGTACGCCACACTCCTCCCGATCAACAGGACCCCCGTTTCGACCGTAGGAGGTCCGTTTCCTCCGTTTTGCGGTACGCCACACCCCTCCCCACGAACACGACGCATTCCGTTGCCTCCCCATGAAAACGACGCATTCCGTTGCCTCCCCATGAACACGACGACGACGCTGTTTCTCCGTTCCGACCCAGCCATGTACACGAGCCCTGGCCGTACGTATGCGTGAGTAGGCGTTCGAGACCCCGCCCGTATGTACACATACGTGGCCGTATTTTCTTTCTTGCACCCTGGCCGCTATACGTACGTGTACATGCTACATGCGCGCCTCTACTACAACACGTACGCGCCTCTACTACGACACGTGCGCGCCTCTACATCCACCAGTATATATGTACGTACACGTTCGCGACCAGAATGACAACACTACGTACGCTTCGACCAGGTGGGTCCCAACTGTCAGGCACTTCCTTGCCTGCGAAGATGTAGCTGGTGGGTCCCAGCAGTCAGGGGGGCGAATCGTTTTTTTAACCCGGACGCACTTCCTTGTGTGCGAAGATGTAGCTGGTGGGTCCCAGCAGTCAGGGGCAAACATTTTTTCGCAAAATACGGTGGCCCGTCCGGTGGGTCCCCGCAGTCAGGTGGAGGAATAATTATTTTGCACGTAATAAGGAGGCACTTCCTTGCTGCGGCCGTGGACCCAGCTATCAGCCTCTCCACGTACAGTCCACGCCGATGGAAGCCGTTCCTTGACCACGTTGACCACGCCGTGCCGAGAGCACCAGGGCGGTGGACGACGGCGAGGCCTAGGAAGGGGACAACGCGGAGCCGGGGAAGACGGGGCAGTGGATGCCCACGCGTAGAGGAATATGAGGGTTCACTGGTTCGCTGCGGTGTGAGGCTGCCATCGCCGCAGAATAACAGGGGGTGTGGGTGAGTAGAGGGATGGCCTGGCCAGCGGTGGGAGTAGTAGGGGGCGGTGAGGCCTCCGCCGCATCGCAGCCGGCCACGGGAGGCAGGAGCACGAGGCACGACCGGTGCTGGTTTGGGCGGCTGGAGCAAGAAGACCAGAGGTTGAAGAAGCACTACGGCCATTGGATGGACATCGTACGGTCACTTGAGCTAGAATCATGCATATTGACTAAGCTGACAAAGCCCTCCGTCCCCGTCAACTTAGTAGGCCCACAAGTCAGCCTGCCCTATACTGGGTCCCAGCTAACAGGGGGAGTATTCATTTTTTTGTGCGTAATAAGGAGGCACTTCCTTGTGTGCGAAGATATAGCTGGTGGGTCCGAGCTGTCAGCGGCGGTAAATTTTTTTTCGTGAAATACAGAGGCCCTTTCGGTGGTTCCCTGATGTCAGGTGGAGGAATCATTATTTTGCGCGTAATAAGGAGGCATTTCCTTGCGTGTGGCCGTGGACCCAGTTGTCGGCCTCTCCACATATAGTCCACTTCAGATGCATGTCGGTCGTTGACCATGTTGACCAGGCCGCACCGAGAGCACCAGGGCGGTGGACAACGGCGAGGCCTAGGAAGGGAATGACACGGAGGCAGGGAAGACTCGGCAGTTGTTTCCCACGCGGAGGGGAGTACGACTGTACGAGTGTTTACTGGTTCGTCTGCCGTCGCCGAAGAATAACAGCAGGTGTGGGTGAGTAGAGGGATGGCTAGGCCAGCGATGGGAGTACGGTGGGGCGGTGAGTCCTGCGCGGCAGCATAGCCGGCCGCGGGGAGGAGGGAGCAGGCAGTCCCGCCGGCGCTTGTTTGAGCGGCTGGAAGAGCAGAGATTGAAGAAGCACGACGGCCGTTCGATGGACATCCAACAGTCACTACTTGTGCGTCAACCTTTTTTTAGGAAAGCCTCAAATCTGTGGAAAACAGCATACAACCCATCTGCCATTATTTCTAATAATTTACAGCCCATTTGCTAATTCTTAAGGTTTTTTTTGGAGCCCATATTCTTTTTGTTAGCATTACAGCCCATATTGTGGCCACGGTTAAAAAATTATACGAAATTTTGCATATTTCGGTGCGGTCCGAACTGTTTTTAATCCTGAAATTTTGACTCACATTCAAACTGATTTTAAAAATAAATGTATATCAATATAAAATCCAACAAATTCTCCACGCATAAAAATTAATGTAATTTAAAATCTCGAAATGAAAAAAAGATATTTGAAACAATTGCCGGTTTGATGTGTTTTAAAAATGTACAACCCATTTCTCATTACTGATAGTCCATTTTCTCGGCCAGCCGAATGAAGCTCTCCTCGTCTTGAAAGATTTGCAGCCCAACAGGCTTGACAAAGCGACTTACTGGGCAAATCACAAAAAAACTAGGTTGTAGCCGTGGACCCAGCTGTCAGCCTCTCCACGTACAGTACTCTTCCGATGGAAGTCGGTCGTTGACCACATTGACCACGCCGCGCCGAGAGCACCAAGGCGGTGGACGACGGCGAGGCCTAGGAAGGGGACAACGCGGAGTCGAGGAAGACGCGGCAGTGGATGCCCACGCGGAGAGGAGTACGAGGGTTCACTGGTTCAGCTGCGGCGTGAGGCTGCCGTCGCCACAGAATAACCCGGGGTGTGGGTGAGTAGAGGGATACCCTGGGCCAGCGGTGGGAGTAGTAGGGGGCGGTGAGGCCTCCGCGGCATCACAGCCGGCCACGAGAGGCAGGAGCACGCGGCACGACCGGCGCTGCTTTGGGCGGCTGGAGCAAGAAGACCAGAGGTTGAAGAAGCACTATGGCCGTTGGATGGACATCATACGGTCACTGGAGCTAGAGTCGTTCATATTGACTAAGTTGAGAAAGCCCTCCGTCCTCGTCAACTTAGTAGGCCCACAAGTCAGCCACCCACTATGGTGGGTCGCAGCTAGCAGGGGGTATTCATTTTTTTGGTGCGTAATAAGGAGGCACTTCCTTGCGTGCGAAGATATAGCTGGTGGGTCCGACTTGTCAGCGGGGGGAACGTTTTTTCGTGAAATACAGAAGCCCTTCCCACGTACAGTGCGTAATAAGGAGGAACTTTCCTTGCGTGCGACCATGGACCTCGTGGGTCCCAGCCATCAGGCTCTCCACGTACAGTCCTCTTCCGATGACTCTTGTATGTTGACCACGCCGCGCCGAGCGCACCGAGGCGGTGGACGACGGCGAGGCCCCAGACTGGAACGACCCGGAGATGGGGAAGACGCGGCAGTGGAGTCGTAGACGAAGAGGAGTGGGAAACTTGACTGGTTCGGGTGCGGGATGGGCCTACACTCGGCAGAGAATAACAGGAGGTGCGGAGTGGAGGGATGGCCTGGCCGTCGGCGGGGTAGCGTTTCGCTGAGGAGCGCAAAACAACACCGCTGGACGCCGAAGGCTGGAGCAGGCGGTTCCGGCAGCGCTTGGGGAAGAAGACGAGAGATTGAAGAAGAATGCTGGCCATTGGATGTAAATCCAACGCCTTCTTAGGCTTCGACCTACTGGCCCACATGTCAGGTAGTCCATTTGTTTTTTTAGTCCATTTGGTGGGCTGGGTGAAACAATGATGTAGCATCTATGCAGCCCGTTTAAATCCCATTTGCATTTTTCTCAAAATCCGCGGACTTGCTGGGCTGGGTGAAAATATCATGTTGGGCTAGACGGAGAAATGTTATAAAAACATAAACACATGATTGCACGTCAGTAAAATCTTTGCAAGCTTATGTACGCAATCACTAGGAGTTAACTTGCCAAGTTATATATAAACAATTATTATTATTATTTTGTAAGAACTTTCAACTTACGAAATAAAATATCATTTTAATTTGATGAGTTAATAGTACGTGGGGTATGATTATTTTTTAGGCTAGACGTGGGACAGTTGAGTTGGTTCTAGGGGAAAGTAGTGGGAGAAAATTCAGAGACCTGCTGGGTCCACCTGAGGAGGGGAATATGTTGGGAGGAAGGAGATTCAAAGCACGGCAGCCGAGTGAAAGTGTTTTTTTATGGACAAGTGAACTAGTTTACATACATAAGCAAATAGCCACTAAAAAAAGCAATCAGGTTAATGGGTTCTTAAAAGAAATATTTCGGACAAAACAGATAATTACGACACATAGGCTAATGCATGAAACACTCAGATGATAAAGGTGCTTAGAAACAGATAAAGTACAACATCTAGACCTTCCTGGCACGCTTGATCATGACGCTGCGGCTGTCCGTGTACCCATCGGTTACGGGAAGCAGACACGCCCTCATGTCCAAGATCTGCCTGTACATGTCGTAGCATGCGTATGCGTCCTTGGCCGCGTAGGTTATGTAGGCTAGATTCAGAGGTACCTCCCATGTGTTCAGGTCATCTTCTTTCATGTTGGCGTATCAGGGGTCGATGATGGTCTCAGCGAGGTCAACCACAGAGTCCTTCTCCTGCCCGTTGCTGATGATCTTGTATTGCTTCTGGATGTCGACAAGCTTGTTGCACCAGATGGCCGAATCGTCGTGTTCTTCCTTCTCTCCACCGTAGCGAAGGTACAGTCGGCGCTGCCGATGAAACGGGCGAATGCTCCAAAACCTGGTGCAGCCATAGGACTGAGGCGAGGCAGAGCTTCACCGAGTCCGTATCGTTGGTGTACATCACATTCAACTTGGTGCAGCCATAGGACTGAACGACGAACTCAAAGGGGAACTCCTTGCTGAAGTCCATATCCAGCAGGCTCACCCCTCGGTTTGCCATTGGAGTCTCTTCGAGTGAACGAGTGTGTAGGCGGCGGCAGCAGTTCGTTTTTCAGCTCTTGGGGAACTGGATTCAACAGTAAGCTGAGTGTGTACAGGCGACAATAGTTACTACCCCTCCCTCGTCCGCTGCATGCCTAGCAGAAGATGCACCCTTGGCCACACGTCGGTTCACGAGCGGGTCTGTATTGGTACTGTAATAACAGGAGTTAGTGGTCACTTTACTTAAATTTAATTAGCTTTAATAGAAATTTATACTTAAAACAAGCAATGCATTCGCTCGTTCTATTAGTGCCACAGGATCAACATGCACAACAATTAGAATTATTATTCTCAGGACGCACACGATCAGCACATTTGTCGCACTTTCACAAAGATAATACTACCAAGTTTGAACTGTTTGTTATGGTTGTTGTCCTCTGCATCATCATGCCATGTTTCCCAGCTTGCAAGATTCAGAACAAACAAATAAGATCCAAATAATAAGTACAACAAAGATGCCTACATATCTCATTGATTCCCAGCTTGCAAGATTCAGAACCAACAAATAAGATCCAAATAATAAGTACAACAAAGATGCCTACACATCTCATTGATTCCCAGCTTGCAAGATTCAGAACCAACAAATAAGATTCAAATAATAAGTACAACAAAGATGCCTACACATCTCACTGATTCCCAGCTTGCAAGATTCAGAACCAACCCATTAGAGCCTTTTGATAAAGTGAATATCGGGATTAAATCCATCTTGGCTAGCCATGTCATACAATCGAAGAACTTGGCGAATGCTCTTGACCGTCACAACATCTGTAGTTGAGTATTCCTGTTTGCACAACACAGATAATAAAGAGCATGATTACTATAATACTGGCACTATTGGAAGTCAACCTGCAGCTCCACTCGATGATTCAATTCATGCCACTTTTTCTACAGTTCACCTGAAATGAAGTAAAAATTGTATCATTCAGCTAGCAAGAAGTACTTGGTCTTGTGAGCTGGCAGGTTCTTCTTTAGTAGTTGCACAAAAATTGAGCAACATTAAGGTTGGCTGTCCGGCTCATGTAAGGTGCAACTATAATTTTCTTATCCTTTTGTGTAGTTCCACTCAAATAAAGTGCCATTGTGGTGACAGTGACGGCTCCATCTTGCAAAGGCTAGTAAAATGTTGCACGAGATTACCAGCAGAACTTGACGGAGATTTTGGAAACTCAAATCACCATTTTGTGCAGTTCCACCAAAATTGAGAGATGTTGCCCACGTGACATTTTAGTTGAAGTGCACAAGACACTCATTCCAAAAAAAGTGTTTTGTGCAGTTCACCAAAAGGTCACAATAGCAACAAGGTGAAATGGATATCCCTATCTGCACAAAAAGATAGAAAGTAAACATTTGCTGGTCAATAAGAATATACGAAACATATACAAAATGAAAAGAAGCATCTTAATTATGTTCATGGCAATCACGCAAGGACAGTGGAAATTTTAAAACGTCAGCAATGCTTCATGTTACCAGAAGCATTATGATCAACAATGAGATTCCTCAAATATGGGATTACTTTAATGGTGGCATTGCTTGTTTACCAGACACAGTAAATCAACAGCAGCTAAAGAGTTGGTTTAAGGGCATGGGACCGTGGGGACACCAGGACACTCAGCAGCGTAAAGGAGCAACTTACTTATCATACTGGGGAAAACAGCAGGAGTGCCATTTGTAACACAGTTTAATTGCATCTTATCACTAGAGGCATTAGATTGACAATAACACTGGTTAGACATGTCCCTATGGTAACAGTGTGATCACTTCATTTTACATGCGCCCTTACATTAACAACAGCAAAAGGTTGGTATAAGGACATGCGACAGTGGATGCATCAGCACAATGTACCTACAAGGAGGCATAAAGTGGTGATGCCGAGTTTGTTCATGCTATGTGAGGGCAGCAAACATAACCCTGGAGACCTTGTACTATGTGAGGGCAGCAAATCTAATCCTGGAGACCTTTTACTATGTGAGGGCAGCAAATCTAATCCTGGAGACCTTTTACTATGTGAGGGCAGCAAATCTAATCCTGGAGACCTTTTACTATGTGAGGGCAGCAAATCTAATCCTGAGACCTTTTACTATGTGAGGGCAGCAAATCTAATCCTGAGACCTTTTACTATGTGAGGGCAGCAAATCTAATCCTGGAGACCTTTTACTATGTGATGGCAGCAAATCTAATCCTGGACATACTCTATTGACTTGTCCACCAGCCGCCACTTTCTATCCTTTATTCAACCAATAATAGATCTGTTCCTTATCCAGTTTGTACTGCGTTTTCCCATTATGTCCCTTTTCAACCAAGAGACCGGTTGGGCATCCGGTCTCTACTACTTTCACCATATTATTTCCTCTTTGAATCAAGTCCTAGATTCATGCTACAACTTTCCCCCATTTCTTCGTTGTTTGAACAAAGCCCTAGATTCGAATGCATGAAGTAGTTTTTACCTCTAATAATACTAAAAATTTAGGTGGCTTTGGAAGAGCTGATGGGAGTAGAAAAAGATGCACATGTAGACACGTGGGGAGCTGGGGCAGTAGAGCAAGGCCGCTTTCGAAGAACTTATACCTGATGGTCGCCGGGATGTCGGCGGCGGCAGGTCAGATCTGCGGACAATACGGCAAGGAGGAAGAAGGGTCGGAGGACCTCCCGAGCCGGCGCTGTGTCGGAGAGAACGACACGGGCAGAGGATCGGGGCCCTCCGGCAGCTGTGGGTTTCCTCCCTCGGCGGTGATGACCGCGTGAACGATGCACCTTTTAGTCCTCTACACACACCGGCCGAAGGGATCCGGCCGGATCTGTGACCAGCGGTGAGCAGAGAGAAAATGTCGCTACCGCTGTCTTGTTTATATCTGGAGAGGATGAGAGAATGAAGAGAGCAACCCTAGTAAAGCAAGCGCTCAGGCCCCTGCGTCCATATATAGTGGAGTGATTATCGTTTTTCTCTCCACAACAAGCGTTTCAATTTGTGTACGTGGCATTAAAGAAAAGAAACTCTCTATTTAAGGTGACTACTGTACGACTCCTACTTACTACTAGTAGTACTATAGTATTGTTCACTTGTGCTCCCCGCCCCTCCATTCATTGAACAACCTCACGGGTGAATAAACATACAGTAAGTACTGTATTTATATAGAACGAACAAGCTCGAACTATTTTCACGTAGTTAAAAGTTGAGGGCGGGGCTTTTCCCGGGCAGTATGCGCAATAGTTTTCGGGTAGGCGGTTTGACAGAGAGGCAAGGAGGGTGAGCGAGTGGGGTTGTGTGATTTGACGGCGCGTTGCTGCTGGAAAGACTTGTGATATGACCACTCACTATAGTCATGAATTACTGGCGCTCCGACCGAGGTGATGCCCCCCTTCCGTTCCGCGCTCTAATCCGGTGCATGACACGTCGACCCGGATGCTGGCTCTCCCACATGTCGGAGTAGTAAGAAGGAGGAAAGAATGATGCGGTATATACTAGTACTATACTATAGTGCTACTCAGGTTGGAAGAGTGCGAACCACGGCAGCCCAGTGAACCAGCAGTGCGAACCACGGTAGCCCAGTGAACCAGCAGTAGAAAACAATGTGGTGATATGGCCATAAAAAACAATGTGCTACGGTCCACACTGTAGCATGTACAGTAACACTCCTATTTGTTTGGATCCCTGAGTTAGAGCTAGTTTGGGTTGAAATAGCCTCAAATTATCGAAACAAGAGGGGTTAGTTTGAGCTAGTTTGCTCTAACCCAGCTAAAAAAACTAGCCCGGTGGAGAGGTTCTAATTGGGTTACTTATCCTCGGGCCCACTAAAAGAGAACTAAAAAAATCTCCCCTGCCCGCACCAGATCGCTCCCCCCCCTCGCACGACTCCTCTCTGTTCCCCATAGGGCCGCTCGCCCTCTCTCTCCTCCGGCCGCCCTCTCCTTCCAGCCTCCGCCGCCCTACTCCGGCCGCCCTCTCCCTCCGGCCTTCGAAGGTCGCCCCGCTCCCCCTTCACCAGTCATTTTTCTCCCTCTGTCGTGCCCGGCGGCGACGCATCTACTAGGGAGGTCGCGAGAGGGGTGAGTTTGTTCGTTCCTTCTCTGTCTGATGGCCATATCATTGATCTTGCTTGCTCTAGCGCTAATTCTGATCTGGAAAAGTAGATCCTGATCAAAGTTGGTATAGATTTGTGGTGCACGCATAGAATTGTTTGATGCTGCTTGAGGAGGTAATAGATCTTTCTAAAGGCCCAAAGATTCGGGTCACCTTTCTAGGTATTTCAATTTCAGGCTTGCATTATTTCTAGAGGCCCAAAGATTCAGTTCACCTTTCTAGGTATTTCAATTTCAGGCTTGCATTATTTCTAGAGGCCCAAAGATTCAGTTCACCTTTCTAGGTATTTCAGTTTCAGTCTTGCATTATTTCTAGAGGCCCAAAGATTCAGTTCACCTTTCTAGGTATTTCAGTTTCAGGCTTGCATTATTTCTAGAGGCCCAAAGATTCAGTTCACCTTTCTAGGTATTTCAGTTTCAGGCTTGCATCATTTCTAGAGGCCCAAAGATTCAGTTCACCTTTCTAGGTATTTTAGTTACAGGCTTGCATTATTTCTAGAGGCCCAAAGATTAAGTTCCCAGTCGGCGGCAAGCGGCCCTGCTACCCATGCCGGTGTCGACCTCAACTCGCAAGGGCCGGCGTCGGAGGGGTTCCCGGGGCTTGGGCTCTACAGAGCCTTCCTCCAGAGCGATGATGGCGAGCTCCTCCCTCGGTGCGTGAGGGGCTCCGGGCTCCCTCCCTATCGTGAATGACTTCCGTGATGAGTTAGCTCATTCTTTGTTTCATGAAGTGTTTTTTTATTTTGTGAAGCTTGATTGATGACTTGTATGTTTAAGTGGGATATCTCATTTGTATGGACAAAGTAAAAATTATCATGTTTTGCATGCTTGATTTGTATAGATGGTTCGTTTATGTCAATTGTGAGCGGGAGGAGGCCATAGAAGAGCCGGCCACACCAAGAGGGTGCTTGGATCCAAGGGACTTATTTTAGTCTGACTAAAAATAGTCTCTTTAAGAGGCTAAAGTTCCAAGCACCCCTGACTAAAGAGGGGCTAAAACTAGTCTTGAGACTAAAATTTTTTAGTCAGGGGTACCCCTACTAAAATGTGGATTAGTCCTCTCTCTCCTCATTTAACTCCTCTCCTTTAACACAGGAGAGTTCTTGATTGGAGGGTTTGGAGGATAATAAATGCTCATTAACTTGATTTTAGTCTCTTTAGTATTTGGATCCAAGCATGGGTGAGGCTAGCAAGTTTTAGTCCCACTACTTTTAGTCATGGAACTAAAACGTATCCAAGCACCCTCCAAATCCGGCAGGAAATAGGGTCCAAAGTAGTCAAATGATTGAGATAGAGCATTTATTGTCAATCTAACCCTGCCATCCATACACCTCTTTGGTTTAGAGTTAGTACAGGGTTAGAATCTAACTCTAACCTCTAACTGAGTTAGATTTCTCCTCGTCTCGGTTCATCGCCATCATACTTTCCTCATTCCTATGTTTTCAGTATCCTGCGAATCAAAGAGGCCCTTTTTTGCGGGAAAAATCAAAGAGGCCCTTAGACTGGTTTCGGTCCGGTCATTTTTTATAAACGTGTTATGTCCAAAATTTAATGAACGTGCTCCGGTTTCCACCAAAATAATCCGGTTTCATGTGGCAATTCATTCATTTATTTATTCTTCTGCGGAGGGTTTGCATGTAATTCGTGAGGTCTGAAATGTAAAGTACCCCGGCATATGCTCCGAGTCGTGCATGCACTACGACCCAGATGCTCTATGTCCCACATGTCGGCGAATGGGAGCATGTGGAAATAGCCTAGGAGTACATATAGGAGGATAAATGCGTGAAATAATATGTACTGTGAAGCGTAGCCGCGGTTCAAAAAGGAGACCTAAAGTGATGACAGCTATAGGTCGCACGCACCCAACTAGTGGTACTAGACATACGACTAATTTTTCCCTAATAAAAAAGAGGCACGAGTGCTCAGTACTCCTATTCTATAAACACGAGTCCCATCTGACAACAGCGTCCGGGCTACAGCTATCTCTCCTCCCTCGTTTCTCTCTTCTAGCAACTCTAAACTCGGCCGACGCCCGGTGGGCGGGGTGGGTTTGCTCAACTGCGGCCCCACCTCACAGTGAAAACATTACGACTGGAATAAAAATGCCATATACTCCCTCCGTTCCTAAATATAAGCCTTTTTAGATACTATTTCAAATTGAATACATCATACAGATGTATGTAGACATAGTTTAGAGTGTAGATTCACTCATTTTGCTCTGTATGTAGTAGTCACTTGCTGGAATCTTTAGAAAGACTTATATTTGGGAACGGAGGGAGTACTATACTAATAAAACATTAAGGCCACGAGGCGATGCAGTGCTGGTTACAGGAGGCAAGAAGAGATGCATCCATCGACGACGTCCACCTCCTTGACTCAGGGCGCCGGCCCACCGAACGGCGCCTAAGTAGCAGCGGCTTTTGTGGCCAGGTCGACGTGCTTCTGAACAATGGCGTCCAAAGATTCCAGCCGCTGGAAGAAGGCCAACGTCTTTCTGTCCTCGCTTGCCTTGTAGTGCCCTATGTAGATGATTTCCTCGTAGACGTGGATGTGCAGGTCGACGGTTTCTTGCATGGCGAGGCGCTGCGCGGCAAGCGCGGCCTCGAGGTACACATTCTTCGTTGCGACCTCCGGCACCTGCAGGGCCACCAGAGCTTGAAAGAGTTCGTCACCATGGAGGCCGATGAGGGTGGCAGGCAATGAGGAGCCTGGGCGCGCGGGCTGGAGCAGTACGGCAAGGTCGTCCGCGCGCTTCTTGACGGCGGTGAACTTCCGGATGGAGTTGACCATCATGTCGTCCATGCGAGAGGCGAAGCCAGCGTCGGCGAGGGCTACGATGCCTGCGGTCGCCAGCACCATCTGGAAACGCTGCGCGGTGCGGGGCTGCAGGCCGGCGCCTTGGATGGTTTGGCACAACCGACTGCCGCTCGCGTCCATCGCCTCCATAGGTGCTTGTGGCTTCTGGTCACTTGGTCTTGGATTGGAGTGAGCAGTGTTGCGCAGAGACTTAGGAGTAGATGGATTGGAGTGGTGGGGCGCCCTTATTCTATGAGAGTCCAAACTCTATTGCATTCACATCGTGCTGGCTCTATTCTGCTTCTCCAATTAATTCCCTCTGCATGTAATTGAGGATGCATCATTGACCGTTCAACGTCACGGGAACCGCTACCCTCTCCCTCCTTGGCATTCAAGCACCTATGGACCCGTCGACGACGAGGTGGCTATGGTGACTTCGTAAATTTCAAGATGATAGTGCCGTGCGTGTGTGCGTTCATAGGGGTGAGTGTATGCGCGTGTATATGAGCGCTTGCGTCTGCACTGTGTAAAAAACGTAAATGCGTGTCAAAAAGAGACTAGTCAGTATACTCAATACTGTGCACCTCGGAGAGGAAAACGATAGAACTAGTATGTATTTATTTACGGTGCAGATTCACTCATTTTGCTCCATATGTACTCCGTCTCAGTGTAGTCTAGTCACTTGTTGAAATCTCTAGAAGGGCAAATACTCCTTTCTGGTTTACAGGGCTATACTAGCAAGTAGTTGTACGTACTAGTACAATAGTGGGCTCACATAGCAATTTTGTCTCATGCAAGAGCCTGGCTATATGCGTGCTCCAATGTTCGCAACTGCAACGTTCGGTTTGCGCTTGGCTCTTCGCCTCTTCGAGAAGACGAACAATGATGTTACTACTACTGCTTCTACAGTGTCGAATCCACTGCTGCATGTCCGTCCACCGCGAGCGGGACGGATAGCTTGATGTAGAAGTACTACTAAGCAAAAGCCTGTCCTCATTTGTGAGCAACCGCGCGCATGGGTGAGGGAGAAGGCGTGTAGTAAAATCAAGCTTCTCCTCGTTGTATGAGTTGACGCGACACATCATAGCACTGGCCCCACATGCTTGCCTCTAAACTTGGCTGAAAGACCCGCAGCGTACAATATATTTGCTGCAACCTCTAACATTTACCCACCACAAATTAAAATATATGTGGCCGTATGCATCGTTCTGATGCAGAGGCCGGGGAGTCCCCCCTTTTCGAAAAAAACAAATTAAAATATATATTCCTGTCTTGACCAGATGAGCGTGCAAACTACAATCACCAGGGTGTCAGGTAGGGCCAGAAGACTATTTTAATTTTTTTTAAACTTCGAGACGGCCACATAGCATGGAGCCGACCCCAACGATTTTAAGCTTACAGGTACGGTACACGCTATCCTAGACTACTCTACACATGAAACTGCCACATGAGCGTCCGGGCTGCGCTTGGCTCTTCGCCTCTTCGGGAAGTCGAACAATGATGGAGTACTACTGCACTGGAGGAGTACTATAGTACGCTTCTGGCCATCTGACACCGATTGAACTGCTGCATGTCCACCGCGTGCGGGAGGGAGAGCGTGTAGCGAAAGCTTCTCCTATTCTTGCCAGCCACCACGCTCATGGGCGAGGGAGGGACGCTCCTACCTTTGCGTGTATGACAGGTGGGCCCGACAGGTGTGTGGCCAAACTGTCATACAACCAAAGGCAGGTGCAGTTAAGTCCGCGAGGGAGAGGATAATCAAACTTCTCGTTGATGTACGAGTTGACGCGACACATCAAAGCACTGCACTCGATATATTTCAATAATTTGCGTTTACCGATGCATTAATTACAATGCATGCATGCATGCCGTGACTCTCCTTTTGATCCTTGCATGTGTTGATTTAATGCACCTTGAAGTAGTATAAAATATATGATGGTAAAGCTTTGTAATACCCCGGCCCAAGTCGAGAAATGGTTGTGCACGAGGAGGGCGAGATCATGCAGACCGAACAGGACCCGACGATGGAGCTCTCTAAGGTCTCGATGGACCTCACCGTGCTCCACTACCCCTTGTGCCTTCGCCCCTTGACGTCTCCAGTGTATGAGGTTCGAATACACCTCGTCCGTTCAGCTGATTGAGCAAGGTGCAGGTTTCTTGATTGATGTGCTGTTCGATTGATTTCTGCAGTGCAAGGGAGGGCACCAGGCCTGCGCGGACTGCCGCGTTGAGCACCCCGGGAACCAGCGGCAGTGCCAGAAGTGCGAGCGCGGCGGTGGCTTCGTCGTGCGGAACACGGCAGTGGACTCCGTCCTTTCGTCGGTGAGGGTGGAGTGCCCGCACGAAGGCTGTGGGCTCTACGTCACTTACCACAAGCTCGCCGATCACCAGAGCGTGTGTCCGCTTGCGCCCTGCAAATGCCCCGTGCCCGTCTGTGGCTACGAAGGCCCGCCGCCGGCGCTCTACTACCACATCAGCACCGTACATCCCATGCCCGTGCACAGGATCCAGTACGGCAAGGTGCTCCAGCTGCAAGTGCCACTGTCGGAGCCACGGCTCTTGCTTTTCACTGAGGAGGACCGCCGCGCGTTTTTCTTGGTCGGCGGCGTGCTCGACATCGGCGCGCCTATCGCCGCGTCGGTCGTCTGCATCAGAGTGGGGGCGTCCCCACTGCCGCACTACGTGGCCAAGCTGTGGGCGAACGGCCCGCCGGGGGAGCCCAAAGCCACGACCGACGCCGTCAAGGTGGAAATGGAGGTGACAAGCAGCAAGGATCCCGGCGATGTCGATGTGCAGGAGCTGACCTTCTTGACAGTTCCGCCCAAGCTGCTGGCCGGGGCTAAGCTTGTGTCCCTCCACATTTAGATTGACAAGCTCACGTCCTAAATGTTTCTATAGTGCCTTCTGTTTATCTTAGTAATATGTTTATCAAGATCCGTGCTTTCAGATTTTCTTTTTTCTCTCTTAAATCTCTGTCGAGTGAGACATAGCCACGCCATTAAACAGAGGCTCGGGCGCCATTAATGGAGACCTTGGGAGAGAGGTGGACGACAGATGGAGGTCAAAGGGCTCTCCTCCCGATAAGCACACGCAGGGGTCTGATCGCATGCCTCTCGTACTCAAATAGCTACCCTGCATGGCGCCTCCTAGCTAATAAAAAATGGGGATGCGTGGTGGCACGTAAATGGTACTTGTAAGTAGAACGCCCACGGTTTCAATAATACTTGTGTTTCCGATTGTAACGTGACAACACTTGTCCCAAAATGACTTTGTTGATTGTTAATGTGTGCGCCTTCGCAAATCGGACTGCAAATTTACCACAGCATGTTGGTGCCATGTCATGGCACCAAGCCAAGTTTCATTATTTCCATGCGTGTTTTGGATTTACAGGAATTAAAAAACTAAGTTTCTCAATGTTTCCAACCCAGCCACGACGCCTAGAATTTTGTATTTCATTCCCATTTCTTGCATGGAACCTAGAAATTTACCCGAGGACACACATGTGATTTTTCAACCAACTTTGGTGCACTGGAACATGTGCTTGTATTTCAAATTTGAATTATGCACACAAAGGTGACACGTTCCCTCCCAGAACCACGAGCCTTCTTGAGAGAAGCTTCGATTTGCAAGAAGCTTATAGCAAAATTTGTTCCTATTCGGCCAATTTTTTTTACCACGGCATGGTACTACCATGACATGACACCATGCCAAGTTTCATGATTTTAAAACCAAGCTTCACAATGCTCTCGACCGAGCCACGATGCCCAGATGTTTGAATTTTATTCTCATTTTGGCATGGGACCTACTCCCTCCTTCCATCTATATAGGGCCTAATGTGTTTTTCAAGACAGCCTTTGACTATTGACAAGATTAATAGCACATGAGATGTATACTATGAAAATTATATTATTGGAAGCTCCTTTGACATACAAATTTGAAGGTATGCTTTGTGTAAGTTGCATGTCATATATTATTGCTCTAACGTTTGGTCAAAGTTAGCCTCGAAAAACGCATTAGGACCTATATAGATGGAAGGAGGGAGTAGAAATTCACCCGAGGACACAAATGTGATTTTTCAACCAACTTTGGTGCACAGGAGCATGTGCTTGTAGTTCAAATTTGTATTATGCACATTCAATGACCAAAAACTCAATTAATGTGTAAATAAGGCCAAATGAAGCCGGAATAATTCCAAAATTTAACAGGGCACTCATGTAGTTCTATGTTGCCTTTGTAAATAAACTCAAGGGGGACAACGTATATCGTTTCGCACTCAAAGGTGGCACGTTCCCTCTCAGAACCACGAGCCTTCTTGAGAGAAGCTTCGGTTTGCAAGAAGCTTATACCAAAATCTGTTCCTATTCGGCCAATTTTTTTACCACAACATGGTACTACCATGACATGACATCCATGCCAAGTTTCATGATTTTCAGACGTGTTTTGGATTTACAAGAATTTTAAAACCAAGTTTCTCAATGTTCTCGGCCAAGCCACGATGCCCAGATGTTTTAATTTTATTATCATTTCTTGCATGGGACCTAGAAATTCACCCGATGACACAAATGTGATTTTTCAACCAACTTTGGTGCACGAGAGCATGTGCTTGTAGTTCAAATTTGACTTATGCACATTAAATGACCAGAAACTCAATTAATATATAAAAACGACAAACGAACCCGGAATAATTCCAAAATTTAACAGGGCACTAATGTAGTTCTATGTTGCCTTTGTTAAGAAACTCAAGGGGGGGGGGGGCAGCGTATATCGTTTCACACTCAAAGGTGGCACGTTCCCTCTTAGAACCACGAGCTTCCAAATCGGCCCAATTTTTTACCACAACATGTTAGTGCGATGACATGATACCATTCCAAGTTTCATGATTTCCAGGCGAGTTTTGGATTTACATGAATTTAAAATCAAAGTTTCTCGATGTTCTCGGCCCAGTCATGACGGCCAGATGTTTGAATTTCATTCTCATTTCTTCCATGGGACCTAGAAATTCAACCAAGGACACACATGTGATTTTTCAACCCACTTTGGTGCACCGGAGCATGTGCATGCAATTCATATTTAGATTATGCACATTAAAAGTCCAGAATCTCAATTAATGTATAAAAAGGCCAAATGAACCCGAAATAATTCCAAAATTTAACAGGGCACTCATATAGTTCTATGTTGCCTCTGTAAATAAAATCAGGGGGGAGGCAGCGTATATCGTTTCACACACAAAGGTGACACGTTCCCTCTCGGAACCACGAGGCTTGTTGAGAGAATCTCCGGTTTTGCAAGAGGCTTATACCAAAACTTGTCCCAATTCAGCCACAAATTATACGTATGAAAACAGGGTTTAGATTACCCAAACATCTCGCTACTTAGACCAATAATGTACTATGATTTGAATTCAACATAAAATGGATACAAATATTTGAATTGGAGAGCGTATGGTACATGTAGTTCATAGTGAAATATGATTACTGCTATATGTATGTTTTTTGTTATCAAGATAATATTTAAATTATTGTATAACTTGACAACAATCATATTCAAATAAGGAAAATTGATTCAAATTTAGTCCATATGGTACACGACAATATATATGTTCACATGGTGGAGTAAAATGTTCCTATATGATGGAAGATCAAAATGTACAACTACATCAATTATAAACCACAAGGTCACCTAACGATATATTCGAATTCAACATAACGTGGATTCAAAAATTGAAATTCGAGATCATGGCATCTGTAATCATATAAAAAGGGACATTACTCTTTCTTTGGTGGGAATTGATTTGTTTTTCGTTGTTGTTGAGGGAAGTGCGAATCAATTTGGTACTGTGCAGGGTAATCTTGTTCTCCCGATTTTTTTACATTTTTCTTGTAGTTTTTTCAATGGCATCTATAGCAATATAGTAAAAGGGGACATGACTCTCTTGTGTCTTGTATGAATTGTTGTTTTTACATGTTAAGTTTGTTCTGCCGAACAAGGAATCCGCACCTTGTTATCCCGAAATTTTCAAGCTCGAGTATCTTTTGTCTCACCTGCTTTGAAACTCCCGCTTCTTCAACCCGCGCCGCGCCTTGTTATCCTGAAATGTGGACGCGCGCGAGAACTCCCTCCTCATCCGAAATCGCTCCCGCAGCCCAGACACGTGAAATCCCCCTTCTACCCCTCAGCCGGAAATGAAGCTCCACGTCGCGGTGTCAAAACCGGTGGGGGTACGCTGGTAACTTACCCTACATTTCGGACAAGCGCGTCCCTAAGATTGGCTCCCCCCTCCCCCTTCGCCCCCCCATTCGTACACCGAGGCCACCAAAACCCGCGAAACCCCACACTCCTCCGTCGGCCTCCCGACCGCCGCCCAGCCGGAGACTCTTCCCCGACTATGTCATCCACCGCAACAGCTCTACGTCCCTCATCCACCGCACCGGATGAGGATCCGTTGTCGATCTCGTTGTCCCGCCGGATCAGCCGCCCCGTCCTCCACCTCCAAGGAGCTGCCCTGACGTTTGCCTCGTCTATCGCGCCACCTCAATCCCCACAGCGCCGTCTTGACCTGCGCCACCGAAACCGCATCACCCTCACCAATTCCTCCGATGAAGCCGAGGCCAACTCGGCGCCACCAAGGAGGTTCTGCACTCACCGCTGCATTTTATCTTTTATTCGATCTCACGGGGCTGCCGGTGCTCGATACCGAGCAGACATGGCGTGTCTCCATCGACGGCGCCGTCGCCGGCCACATCATCCACGGCGTCTCTCCCCCATGTCGTTGCTTCCTCGGCGGCGACTTCCACAATGACACTAGCTGTAGCTGCTCCGGCTCTCGCTCGCGCTGCGGCTCTGTTCTTGCTGTCGGTCGCGCTGCTGCACTGCTCCTGCTTTGTTCGTGCTACTGCTCTGCTCTTGCTCTCACTTGCGCTGCTGCTGCTGCTGCACGACCTCCGGCAGCTACAGGAGTTGCTGCTTTAGCAATCGCTCGCGGTGCTACTGCATGACTTGCTCTCTGCTAGTGCGTTCCCTGCTCGAGCGTCTGCTGATTTAGATCACTGCTTCTCTGCTACTAGTGCTCGAACGCCCTAAACATCTATTGCAATGCTCTGTTACTAGTTCAATCAGTTTCGACAGTAAAATTCAGTTTCGACTGTGAAGTTCATTTTCTTCAGTTAAGTTCAGAGTGAAAAGTACTTACAGCATCTGTCGGAGCGGCCGTGGCGTGGCTGATGCGTTTTACATCTACTCCATCTGTTCCGAAATATGTCTTTCTAACATTTCAAATGGACTACAACATCGGATGCATGTAGACACATTTTAGAGTGTAGATTCACTCACTTTGCTTCGTATGTAGTCACTTGTTGAAATATCTAGAAAGACAAATATTTAGGAACGGAGGGAGTAGCACTTTTTGGTGATGTATTTTACATCATCTATAGCAGATGATATTAGGGTCCCACTTCAGATTAACGTTGTCTGTCTTGTCATGCTTCAGCCTCATCGTCGTACACCTTAGCGAAGCTGCTCCAACGATGGAACCGTCCATCACAGCGGAGCAGTACCCTCGGCGCCGTTTCCAGAGGCCTCGGATCTTCTTCCCCACCTCCGACAGTCACACCAGCATCATCACCATCCTACACGTCCAACCCAATGATGCTGAGGTCCACAAGGCTATGCGAAAGAGGTTTTACACTCATCGCATCACATTGTTTCTCCATTCCTCTGTTCTTCCAATTCACGTGAGCCAAACACCCAGGTTGACTGAAATCCTATTTTTCCAAATGCTCTGTTTTGCATGTGCATTCCTATCCTATTCCTGTGTTTTTCCTGTCCCTGCGTTTATAGAATCCTCCAATTCTAAGGAGCCCTTACAGATTTACTTCATTTTCAGATAGGCGTCAAAGAAAACTGTGTGTTATGTCTTGCTCCTGCCGTGCCGTCATCCACCCCACCTGAGGTGCACCATCGACAGAAGCGTTCACTGCAGCAGAGATCCCCCCTGTAGACTTCCTTTCGCCGCCTCAGATCATCTTCCCCATTGCCGGCAGCCACGCCAACTGCATTACCATCATCGACTGAGCAGATGAACCTGAGGACTACACAGTTCCGAAAGAGAGGTCGCAGTCTTTCGTATTTCCTTACGTTATACATCGGTTATTATTACCTGCAACTTTATCGTTCAATCTTGAGTTTTGAATTGCCCATGGGTCTCATATCGAGCCAGCAACGAATAGTATCTGTCTACTATCTGGTTCATCTGGGGTCTTCTACGTGGTTCATGTTGGGTGGGCAACAAACAATAGATGATCCATTGTCTATCTTTTTAAACTGAAGCTATAATCTACCTGCTATCATTAGTTTTGGATCCATCCACTCGTTTGCTACCATCAGTCTTGATTTTTGCATGCACCCCTTAGGCCTTACAAAATCTAACTATTTTTATTATTATGCATGTCAGATATTGTACACAATCGTACTGAACATGTAGAGAAAAAGAGAAGACCATTGCGTGCGAATATAATGTCATGCAGACGCCGCTCCATGGTGGGCGAAGTTCCCCCCCTCCTGCATTTCCAGATTGTATTCCAGAGGAAGATAACTGTTTAGATGGAGATTCAGAAGGAGCCGACCACGCCTGTTTACCACCTGAGGTGTTTGCTCTAACCTGGCATGCTGATGTTGGTCATATCATGCATATGGCACCTTGCATTGCTTACATTATACATCTTATATGTCATCAGCTTAGTTTATATTTGCTTTGTGTGAATGCTACCTGTTTGGTTTCTATATCATACTCCCACCATTCCTAAATATTTGTCTTTTTAGAGATTTCAACAAGTGACTACATATGGAACAAAATGAGTGAATCTACACTCTAAAATATGTCTATATACATCCATATGTGGTAGTCCATTTGAAATCTCTAAAAAGACAAATTTTTAGGAACGGAGGGAGTATATGGGAATTATGCAACGCCATCTTCTTTAGCCAGGCATCATCTACGTGAATCATGCAATGCCATCCTGTTCAGCCAGTCATCGTATATGTGAATTGTGTTGTGCCATATTTTTTCCATAATGTATTCCATTTGTCAACAATGTTTATACATTCATCTACTCTTCCTGTGCATCAGCCATTTGAGTCGGTCATGGGAAAATCTGGAGTGAAAACAAGGTCTTCTGAGTAGTCAGTGCTACCTGTCGATGCAGATTTCTTGCTGGTTACAGATAGCTCCTCAGAGGAGGATTCAGAGAGAGATGACCAGTCGTATCCCCCCCCCCCCCCCGAGGTGCATGCTCTAACTTGGCTGGGTTATATTGCTCATATCATGCATATGGTGTCTTGCATTGCCATGCCATCTGCTTAGATTAGACATGCTTTGTGTGAATGCCTCCTGTTTGCTTTCTATATCAGATATGTGAATTATGCAATGCCATGTTTTTCAGCCAGTTATCATATATGTGAATTATGCACCGCCATGGAGCCAGGCATCATATATGTGAATTATCTCATGCCATCTTTTTTTTTCATTACGTATTCCATTTTTCGAAAATCTGTGTATATTGAACTACTCTTCATGTGTATCAGCCATTTGAGCCGGTTATGGAAAAATCTGGAGTGAAAACAAGGTCTTCAGAGCAGGCAATGGTACCTGTTGAAGCATATATCTCGATGGTTACAGAGAGCTCCTCAGAGGAGGATTCAGAGACAGATGACCAGTCCTATATCCCACCTGAGGTGTATGCTCTAAGTTGCAATGTTTATATTTCTCATATGATGCATATGGTGTCTTGCATTGCTTAGTTTAGACATCATATGCACAATATTGAATTCTATCTGCTTAGTTTAGAGATCATACATGCGAGTGCCAGCTGCTTAGTATATGAATCAATTATGTCAATTATATCATGCCATCCTGTATACTTAGACAACATGTATGTGAATTATTTCATACCAACCTATTTTAGAAAGACATCATATAGTTTTGTCATGTCATCCTGTTTAGGTACTCATCATATGTTGAATTATGCCATTATATCCTGTTAAGTTATCCATTATATATCTGAAACTGTGTCATGCTATCATGTTTAGTTAGGTATCATATATGTGAAATTGTGTCATGCTGTCCTATTTGGTTAGACAACATATATGTGAATTACCACATCTGTCTATCATACAATGTCTGCACGTTCAATTTCTTTTCTTGTTTATCAGCCATTTGAATTGGAGGGGTGATGGCAGTATCTAAGGGAGCAAAAACCCGTTCTTCACAAAAGACAGTGCTACCCGTTGATGCAGATAGAACCATGGTTGTACTGGCCCACAAACTAGCCCCACCACACATAATCGAGACTCTTCCAGATTGCACACTTACACCGTTCGGCAGAGAACCAGCTACAACCCATCTAACCGCAACCCCAGCGGATAGTAACCCACTTATAGTTGACAAAGCACCATGTCCACCACAGAGTACCCCCACACAAGCAGTTTGTAAAGCTACTGCAGTGCCCAAAGCACGAAGACCACCACAACTAACCCAAACTCCATGTTTAAAGCAAAAGAGCAACTGTTCTCAGGTCAGATTCCGTAGCTATGGTCCATACTCCATTGCTGTTGCATCACTCTATTTACTCATACCAACTACTTTCGAATTTGAAGGATCCAATTGAAACTCCAATGGCGCAACAGGTATGTTTTAAACCTATTTCTTAAACTGGATTGTTGTTCTAACTTCTTGGTCTATGTTGATTTCAGTTTAAGTTGTATAAACAGTTATGTTCTCATGTGATGCACATTACAAGTGCTGCCAATGCTGTGTAGTTTCTCACACTTATATTCTGTCTATGTTGCTGTGTCTTAAAAATATATGAGTTGAACTGTGTCTCTATCTTGATTAGGGAACATAAACTAGAATGATATGGACAATACATTGACCATAGTACATAGATATATGTTTGTTTCATGTTGTTATCCTGTCCACCTTACTACTGAACCGGTTTACCAAAATGAGTTTCGTATACTACAAGCTAAACCTGTGATGTGTCTGCGTGTTTCTCTTGTAGTATGCAAACAGAATATTGGAGAAGAGCACTCCACTATGCAATGGTAGAGAAAGCAATGCAGATAAGGTTCAAGATAGTGAGACAACCCTGTTGGTCTCCAAGAAAGGTGATAAAAACGATCTTGTAGACAGTGAGAAAACCCCACAGTCCTGCGTTGATGTAGTGTTCGAGTTACTGGCCAGTACCGCTGGCACAAGCTCTTCAAACTCGCTGCCTGAATCACTTCGGCTTCTTCAGTCTCAGCTACAAGCTGAAAGGCATCAGTCAGCTGTGCTGTGGCAAGAAGCCGAAGGACTGAGGAAGTCCCTGCAGAATTCAGATGCGTACTTTCTTGTGCAACAGCAAGCGCTAGAGGATTTAAGCGCCAAACAAGAGAAAGTTAATAAGCTTCCTAAGCATCTTGCCAGCATTATGGGTACCCAGGATATTGTTTCTTGAACTCTTCTGAAGTGGTTTCAGTTCTGGACTTGTTTTGCTATGGCGTTTATATGCTGCTTTGTTCCCTATATTTGCACTGGTGGCGAACTTTGATGCCAAGTGGATGTAATATGTGTAATAGCCGTGATAGCCTAGCATAAGTTGCTTGCTTATTTATTTCCTTGTTGTCTTGTTTATTTGTTTGCTTGTAGTCAGTGCAGTTCTTTTTCCACGGTTTGCTAGTGGCTACAATAACCTATTTTTTAAAACTAGGCCACAATAACCATGGGCTAATATTTACTGTAGTGACACTGGGCCTCCTACGGTCCGTAGAAACAGTGGGCCTTCTACGGGCCGTAGAAATAGTAGGCCTTCTACGGGCCGTAGAAACAATGGGCCTTCTACGGGTCGTATCATCAATGGGCCTTATACGGGCCGTATGATCGATTGGCCAAACATGCGCTAATAACAGGCCGCATTATGGCCGTAAACGGGCTAGAGTTGGAATCGTCCGTTCATGGGCCGACCATAACGGGCCATCGTTAATAGGCCATATTTGATGACGCTATGAAAACGGCCTAACGTATTAACGGACCACAAACGGGCCAACTGTAATCATGGGCTGAATTTGGCCCACAAGCAGAAAATGACAGTAACGGGCCGTAAGTAAACGAATGCTGGAAATGAGCCCAAGAATAAATGGGCTCTGAGAAGGCCGAAAGATAGCATGGGCTGGAAACGGCCCAATAGAATAACGGGCCGTTAATGGGTATAAAGTGATACACTGTTCATTACGGGCCAGTTTCACCACGGGCCGTTAATGGGTGTAAAGTGATACACTGTTCATTACGGGCCAGTTTCACCACGGGCCGTTAATAGGCCAAGAGTTACATAGGGCCTCATATGGGCCGAAAGACGTCATGGGCCATACATGGGCCAGAAGTGAAAACAGGCTGGAATCATATTGGATGGCCCAGATGACGCTACTGGGCCTAATTCGGATACGGCGTAATGGGCGTTGGGTTAGCGGGCTGTAAATGGGCTATATGCGAATAGGCCGTTAACAGGCTTTCCATGGGCTGGCCCGCCACCTTTTGACCAAGTCAAACGGGCCGGCCTTTTCACAGGAATGGGCCTCTTTGGGCCGTGCCACGTGTCGACGTATCATAGGCACCTTCTGTCCAATGAGTGGATGACATCTGTCCCAACGATGAGCCGACACATGTTTCCTCCAGCCAATGATGATTTTACACGTGGAAAATCCCCATTGGTCGGGGCTGTTAACAGGTTATTGGATCCAAAACCCGACCCGATAGCTTAACGGCGTTCCGTTATGGTGGATGCCACGTGTCGGTCACCCTTGACGAAAGCACTTCTGTGACGCGCGATTTATCGTCATGGAAGTGCACACTTCCGTGATGATAATTTTGGTAATGTCATGGAACACTTCTACGACAGCACAGGTATGACTATCTTGATTTTATCATAAAATCGTCATGGATGTACATGCATGACAAAAAACGCGACCTACTGTGACAAACACGTATCATCACGGAAGTGTATTTTTTTGTAGTGTACTCCTCGCATTGACATCAATTGATGGGCATCTCCATAGCTCGTTGATTAGCCGCATGGATGTGAGACTTTCTTGCTTTTTGTTTTCTCCACACAACCTCCACCATCATATTCTATTCCACCTATAGTGCTATGGCCATGGCACACGCTCTTGTATTGCGTGAAAGTTGAAAAGGTTTGAGACCGTCAAAAGTATGAAACATTTGCTTGGCTTGTCATCGGGGTTGTGCATGATTTGAATATTTTGTGTGGTGAAGATGGAGCATAGCCAGACCATATGATTTTGTAGGGATAACTTTCTTTGGCCATGTTATTTTGAAAAGACATGATTGCTTTATTAGTATGCTTGAAGTATTATTATCTTAATGTCAAATGATATACTATTGCTTTGAATCACTCATGTCTTAATATTCATGCCATGATTAGATTACATGATCAAGATTATGCTAGGTAGCATTCCACATCAAAAATTATCTTTTTTGTCATTTACCTACTCGAGGACGAGCAGGAATTAAGCTTGGGGATGCTGATACGTCTCCGTCATATCTATAATTTTTGATTGTTCCATGCCAATATTCTACAACTTTTACATACTTTTGGCAACTTTTTATACTATTTTTGGGACTAACATATTGATCCAGTGCCCAGAGCCAGTTCCTGTTTGTTGCATGTTTTTTGTTTCGCAGAAATCCATATCAAACGGAGTCCAAACGTGATAAAAACTGACGGAGATCTTTTTGGAATATATGTGAATTTTGGGAAGTGGAATCAACGCGAGACGATGCCCGAGGGGCCCACGAGGGTGAGGGGCGCGCTCTAGGGGGTCAGGCACGCCCTGGGCCCTCGTGGCCACTCGGTTTGTGCCCTTCTTTCGCCGCAAGGAAGCCAATATCCGGATAAAAACCGTGTCCAAATTTAAGCCCAATAGGAGTTACGGATCTCTAGGAATTTAAGAAACGGTGAAAGGGCAGAGTCAGGGAGCGCAGAAACAGAAGGAAACAGAGAGAGAGAGAGAGATCCAGTCTCAGAGGGGCTCTTGCCCCTCCACCGCCATGGAGACCATGGACCAGAGGGGAAACCCTTCTACCATCTAGGGGGAAGGTCAAGGAAGAAGAAGAAGGGGGGCTCTCTCCCTCTCTCTCCCGGTGGCGCCGGAACAACGCGGGGGCCATCATCGTCACCGCAATCTACACCAACACCTCTGTCATCTTCACGAACATCTTCATCACCTTCTCCCATCTATCTACAGCGGTCCACTCTCCCGCAACCCGTTGTACCCTCTACTTTAACATGGTGCTTTATGCTTCATATTATTATCCAATGATGTGTTGCCATCCTATGATGTCTGAGTAGATTTTCGTTGTCCTATCGGTAATTGGTGAATTGCTATGATTGGTTTAATTTGCTTGTGGTTATGTTCCTGTCCTTTGGTTCCCAACATATGAGCGCGCGCGTGGATCACACCATAGGGTTAGTTGTATGTTGATAGGACTATGTATTGGAGGGCTAGAGTGATAGAAGCTTGAACCTAGCATAGAAATTGATGCATACGGGATTGAAGGGGGACCAATATATTGCTATGATTGGGTTTTACCTTAATGAACGTTAGTAGTTGCGGATGCTTGCTAATAGTTACAATCATAAGTGCATAGAATTCCAAGTCAGGGATGACATGCTAGCAGTGGCCTCTCCCACATAAAACTTGCTATCGGTCTAGTAAAGTAGTCAATTGCTTAGGGACAATTTCGCAACTCATACCACCACTTTTCCACACTCGCTATACTAACTTTATTGCTTCTTTACCTAAACAGCCCCTAGTTTTTATTTACGTGCTCTTTATATTCTTGCAAACCTATCCAACAACACCTACAAAGTACTTTTTGTTTCATACTTGTTTTAGGTAAAGCAAACGTTAAGCGTGCGTAGAGTTATATCGGTGGTCGATAGAATTTGAGGGAATATTTGTTCTACCTTTAGCTCCTCGTTGGGTTCGACACTCTTACTTATCGAAAGAGGCTACAATTGATCCCCTATACTTGTGGGTTATCGTCATCATCATGGACCAGTAGATCTTTTGTAGCGGGGTCTTGATTTTATGGATCGGACCGATCCATTTGATTGTGACTGCCAAAAACTTCGGTTGAGTTAGATGTTATTGTCCTGTTCATTCTGCATTATGTGTAAACCTGATGAGGAATTAATCCTCGTGCTTTTGTACCTTTTGTAAGCTAGAGTTAGATATTGTTGCCTTTTCAACTCGTCTTTGACCCATATTTTCTTTCATATTGAGCCAATGGCTTGCCATTTCTTTAATTAAGACATGAATAGTATAGGAAATCACAACATAGGGAAAGAACATCATTCTTGCGGGATCCTTGAGATCAGTGTTCATTATAGAACCCACAAGTTTTTAGCGCCCGCCAGCACCCACAAACTTATTTTCAGCTAGCACACCAAATGAGTTGTAATTCTTAATAAGAATAGTTGCATGGTACTGACAGATTTGGATTCTGACATTTAGGACCCACAAGGAAAACGCCTATCCAAGGCACTGTCGACTCGACAGTAAACATTGAGAAACCGGATTTTAATATTACTGTAAATCCAAAACTGGCTTGAAAATCATGAAACTTGGGATGGTATTGTGACATGGCACCAACATGTTGTGGTAAAAATTAGTCCAATTTGGGACAAGTTTTGGTATAAACTTCTTACAAGCATGAGCTTTCTCTCAAAAAGCCTCATGGTTCCGAGAGGGAACTGGACACCTGTGTGCGCGAAACGACATACGCTATCTCTTCCCGCCTTGATTTATTTTACAGATGCATCATGCAACTATAGGAGCATCATCCTAAAAAATATAAAATTATTCAGGGTTCGTTTTACCTTTTTATACATTATTTGTGTTTTCTAGGCATTTTGGAACATACTTTGGCATGTGCAAAGGTCATGTGTGTACTAGTCACCTATGTAATTGGATCTCAATTTGTTTATGGAATCAAGTCCTTATAAGTTATACGTACATATGTTGTTGTTCTGTATGCAATGACATCGCACACGGACCATACTAGGGAACTCGTCGGTGATAATTTCGTCAATCGCTGACAATTGTATACCAGCAAGCATTTGCCCACAAAACACACGGCTTATTAGTAGCAATCGTCTGTGTTATTATTGGTCTTCCCACACATTTCTGATTACGGACCTGTTTGCCGCATATCACACACATCTTGTTAAGTTGAACATTTTATGTTCTCTTGGCTCAACGCAAATAGTTCATCGGAATGAACTGTATGCCCTCTACCGCAGACACCTTGATCTTTCTGACTGTTTCTATTGTGTTGCCTAATCGAAAATAGTTCATCCAAGTGAACTGTATGCCATATATCGCACACACCGTGATCTGGCTGACTGTTTTTGTTGTCTCGGCTCATCACAAACAGGTCATCGGGGTGAACTGTATGTCGTATATCGCACACACCTTCATCTGGCTGCCCGTTTTTGTTGTTAAGCTCATTGCAATCAGTTCATTGGAGTGAACCGTATGCCACGCATCGCACACGCAACTATAATATGAACTGTGTTCGATGTATCCGCCATCGCAAACATTTTGCATCTTTTTTAATGTTTTTTACATCACTGTTTGTGATTACTCATCGCACACAAGTTCGTTGAAGGGTCTCTGATTGTAGTGTCATGTTAGCAGCATCCTGTAGTAGTGCTATATGGTCAATGAACACTAAGCGTGCAGACCCTACAGGTTCGAGAATGATGTAAACATAACTGAAACGCTTCTCCGGTCAATAACCAATAGCGGGGCCTGGATGCCCATATTGGTTCCTACATATTCTATGAAGATCTTTATCAGTCGAACATTTATGACAACATACGTAGTTCCCTTTGTCCGTCATTATGTTACTTGCCCGAGATTCGATCGTTAGTATCTCCATACGTAGTTCAATCTCGTTACCGGCAAGTCTCTTTACTAGTTCCGTAATACATCATCTTGTAACTAACTCCTTAGTAACTTCGCTTGCAAGCTTCTTGTGATGATGTATTACCGAGAGGGCCCAGAAATACCTTTCCGTCATACAGAATGAAAAATCTCAATCTGAATCCATGCCAACTCAACAGACACCTTCGGAGATACCTGTAGAGCACCTTTATGATCACCCAGTTACGAAGTGACGTTTGATACACACAAGGCATTCCTCCGGAGTCCGGGAGTTGCATGATCTGATGGTCGAAGGAACATGTATTTGACATTAAGAAAGCAGTAGCAATAAACTGAATGATCATATGCTATGCTAACGGATGGGTCTTATCCATCACATCATTCTCCAAATGACGTGATCCCGTTATCAAATGAAAAATGTCTATGGTTAGGAAACCTTAACCATCTTTTTATAAACGAGCTAGTCTAGTAGAGGCTTACTAGGGACTTGGTATTTTTTGTTTATGTATTCACACATGTATTTTAAGTTTCCGATCAATACAATTATTGCATGAATAATAAACCTTTATCATGACAAATGAAATATAATAATAACCACTTTATTATTGCATCTAGGGCATATTTCCAACACCATTACCATGCCTGTAAAATAGATCGAGTGAGCGGGACCTTGGGTCCGAGCAGTGTCACGGTGAATATCGAGGAAAACTTGTGCGTAGGCCTGGTCCCGATCTCGGCTCTTCCTATCCATCCAGGCACCATAGCCGTCGCGTTCCGCGGGTTCGCACCTTCTGGATCCGTAAATGGATCGAGGCGGCACCGGTTTGCCTCTATCCGATGCCGAACATCATGAGGGTCTAGGTAATCCACCGGGTCCTTCCTGTGACGGCTTGAAGCCGGTTGGGTGTTGAAATTTTCCCGCACTGTCCTATCACGCCATCTAGGGGGTCGGTCAGGCGCATCAGCGGCCAATTCATCATCGAACTCCAGCAACAAACATCTGCGAGGATAATATTTTGACGCGCTATGGAGTCGATCTTCGATATATTGCTCAGCCAAGAGTACTTCGACCCACTTTTGGTTCAGCGTGTCTTTATTGTCTTGCAGTGGTTGCGGCTTGCATTTCATACTTCGGTCTGTAGCGACCAGGTGTCGGTATCAAAACCGGTCGATCTCGGGTAGGGGGTCTTGAACTGTGCGTCTGAGGATCGAAGGTAACAAGGGACATAGGGAATACGATGTTTACCCAGGTTCGAGCCCTCTTAATGGAGGTAAAACCCTACGTCCTGCTTGATTGTATTTGATGAGTATAGGGGTTACAAGAGTCGATCTACCTCGAGATCGTAATGGCTAAACCCTAGATGTCTAGCCTATATGAAGTCTGATAGCCTCTACAGACTAAACCCTCCGGTTTACATACACACCGGAGGGGCCTAGGGTTGTACAGAGTTGGTTTGCGGAGGAAGGAAAGTACATATCCGGACGCCAACCTTGCCATCCACGCATAGGAGAGTCTCATCCGGACACGGGGGAAGGTCTTCTACCTTGTATCTTGATGGCCCATCAATCCGGCCCATATCACACAGCCCAGACACCCGAGGACCCCCTAATCGAGGATTCCTTAGTAGCCCCTGAATCAGTCTTCAATGATGATATGTTCGGCACGTAGGTTGTCTTCGGCATTGCAAGGTGGGTTCCTCCTCCCGAATACTTCAAAGCAATCTTCTAAACATAAAGAACTGTATCCAGCTCTGCATAATAGTCACAACCCTCAACAATGAAGGCAAAATACTTAGTCAAAATAGTGTTTGTCAACTGACAACTTTTCGACAAAACGTCACATTGGGCGCTCCTTTACTATTTCGAACCGTTTTTTCACCTCCCGCTTCGCGTTTCGAGGCATAGCTTCTATTGACACGTGCTGTCAAAATAGAGATCGTGTCCGCTTATCGTGGGATCCTCATCAATACGGGTTTGGGTAATCCAACCGCGCCATTCGCACGGCCCCTTGGGAATAGGCGAGTTTTAAGGCTCAAGGGGGGCGCTTGATATTCTTTAATTGCCTATATAAGTGGATAAAGATCCCTCTCTTCTCCCCACGCCTTCTTCCTTCTCCTGTTTTCCCATCCTCGAGCTCGAACGCCCAAGCTTCAATCTTTTCCACCGCCGCCAACCTCTCCAGCCATGTCTGAATTTGGCTCGAAGGGCAAGTGGGAGGCCTCCTCCGTCACGGAGAAGGGCGTCAAGGAGCTCTAGGAGGCGGCGTACCTGTCCGCGGATAGCGCACACAGGCTCCCTGCCAAGGAGCAAGTTATCCCCACCCCGGAGCCCGGCGAAAGGGTTGTGTTCATCCCTCATTTCCTCCATGGGCTAGGGTTTCCCTTCCACCCCTTTGTCCGCGGCCTCATGTTCTACTACGGGCTAGATTTCCATGATCTAGCCCCACTCTTTCCTCCACATCTCGGCGTTTATCGTCGTGTGCGAGGCACTACTCCGCATCCCCCCACACTTCGGCCTATGGCTAAAAGTCTTCAATGTGAAGCCGAAGGTGGTCGACGGGCAGCATGCGGACTACGGCGGCGCCATGGTGAGCAAGCTCCCAAACACCACTTGGCCTAAAGGGGCCTTTGTGGAGACCGTCAAAGTGTGGCAACAGGAGTGGTTCTACATCACCGAACCCCGCGGCACCAGGTGGGCGGCCACTCCTGAGTTCATATCTGGGCCCCCTATGCGGCTGGCGTCGTGGACCAACAAGGGTCTGGACTGGGGATCGACCGCGGAAGTGCTGATGCTGCAAAAGTGCATCAGAAACAAGATAGGCAAGAACACCAGTCTCACTAATGTGATTCAGGTGATGCTCTTCCGCCGGATCCTTCCCTACCAACTCCGGCCCCTCCACATGTGGCAGTTCAATCTGGAAGGTCCACGGAACCTGCAGCGCTTCTTCGGCACAACGCACGAAGAGATCTGAAAGCCGCTCTTCAAGGCCCAGAAAACGTGGCCGAAGAAGACCGAAGACATCGGCCTCGACAGCGAGAATCTGGCCACTCCGGTAAGTGTGTTATTCGAACATACACTTGGTCCATAAATTCTTAGGCATGATGAGTTTTTCATCCCTCTCATAGGGCTAGATAGTGAAGGCGGAGCGGATCAAGTGTCCGGCACCGCTGCCTGAAGATCCGGCCACACCCCAGCTTATGAAGATGCTGGTTCCGGCGCCCTATCAGGTGCCGGAGAAGAAGGCCAAGAAGAAGATCAAGGAGGCCAAGGGCGGCCTCCGCCGTAAGGGTACTTCGGACGCCGTGTCCGGAGAGACCGAAGTCCCCTCCTCCCACGAGGGAGATGAAGACAAAGAGGAGGAGGAGGCGGAAAGTGACTCTCCCCTCAAGGGGGGGAAAAGAAAAGGGCAGCCTCCATAGACCTAGAGGAGGGGGTGTCCAAGAGGGGGAAGATAACCCTCTCGGGTGGTTCGGATTCAAATGTCCAACCCATCCCCAAGAGGTTCCCCAGGGCGAAGCCCCTGGCCGCATTGTACGTATCAAAGGATACATTACCAATATTTGGTCCTTTATGTTTTTAATATAACATATTATATTGTGTGTATTTCAGCCCTCCTCGCGACCTCCCTAACCCATCGCTATTTGAGGTGAGTTCTCTGGGACCAGAGATGGCAGAGAGCAAGACGCCTCCGCGAGCCTCTCCGCCAACCATCGCGGATGACACTGAGGTGTTGTCCTGAAGGGCATCTCCGGCCCACGGAGGGGTAAGTGAGGCTGACAATACGGCACCTGACACTACTAGAAAAAGGCCTGCTAGTGGCGCACCTGTTTTGCCAACTAATGGCGCACTACAGGTGCGCCACTAGCACCACGCCATTAGAATTTTTTACTAATGGCGCACCACAGGTGCGCCATTAGTATACCAGATACTAATGGCGCACCAGGCAGTGCGCCATTACTATAGCCCACGGTGCGCCATTACTATCTGACTTAGTAATGGCGCACCACATAGAAGTGCGCCATTAGTAACAATTTTTTTTCAAATATTTTTTCACCACATAGAAGTGCGCCATTAGTAACAATTTTTTTTCAAATATTTTTTCAGAAAAAATAATTCAATTTTTTTTTGTTTTTTTCTTAATCTCGGGTCACTATGGCTTAATCTCGGGTCAATATGCTTAATCTCAAGTCAAATCGCACTAAGTGGTCAAACTTCCCGGAAGGTCACCCATCCTCACACTACTCCAGCCCGAGCATGCTTAACTTCACAATTCTATCCAACCCCAGCACCACCTCACTTAACAGGCACTTGTTGATATATCTACCATATCAATCCTATTAAACCTTGTTGATGTCTAGGACTTTGTTCATGTTCATGAGTATGATGAAAATTTGAAAAATATTTCAAACTTCCCGGTCATATTACGTGTCATTTTTTGAAAAAAAATTCCAAAAAAAAAAATTCAACACCAATTTTTTTTCTGTTACTAGTGGCGCACCTAGCAAACGGTGCGCCACTAGTAAGTTTGAATTTTTTTGAATTTTTTTTGCCTCTAGATCTTTAAAGCCCCGTAACTTTTTTTCTGTTAGGTTTTTTCGGATGTAACTTTTCGAGTAGATGATTTTTCATATAAAAAACTTTTTGATCCGAGTTCGTATGCAAAAGTTATGCCCATTTTACAAATTCCAAAGAGATTTTGCAAATAAAGTCGAAATTCATATTTGTAAATTTTCCCAACAACTAGACCACATATCACATTGGACACTTATTTTCTTTTATTTTTTTGACATTTCCATCATTTTCTTTTAATTTTTTAAGCTGTAAAGGCGGTCCATGGGGGGGTGCATTCGGTGGAATTTTTGGGTCAAGTTAGTAATGGCGCACCGTCGGAGTGGTGTGCCATTACTAGTTCAACTAGTAATGGCGCACTATCCCCTGGTGCGCCATTACTAGTTTTGAAAAAAAATAGAAAAAAATTGAAAAAAAAAATACTAGTGGCGCACCGTGGATGTGGTGCGCCATTACTAGTTTAACTAGTAATGGCGCACTGTCCCCTGGTGCGCCATTACTAGTTTTGAAAAATAAATAAAAATTGTTACTAGTGGCGCACCATGGATGTGGTGCGCCATTAGTATTTGGACACTAATGGCGCACCAACACATGGTCCGCCATTAGTATATAGTAGTGGCGCACCACATGTCTAGTGCGCCATTAGTGTCCAGATCATCTATAGCCCTTTTCCTAGTAGTGTGAGTACCACTCCCACGGTGCGCCATTACTAGTTTTGAAAAAAAATAAAAAAATAAAAAAATACTAGTGGCGCACCATGGATGTGGTGCACCATTACTAGTTTAACTAGTAATGGCGCACTATCCCCTGGTGCGCCATTACTAGTTTTGAAAAAAAATTGAAAAAAATTGAAAAAAAATACTAGTGGCGCACCGTGGATGTGGTGCGCCATTACTAGTTTAACTAGTAATGGCGCACTGTCCCCTGGTGCACCATTACTAGTTTTGAAAAATAAATAAAAAAATTGTTACTAGTGGCGCACCGTGGATGTGGTGCGCCATTAGTATTTGGACACTAATGGCGCACCAACACATGGTCCGCCATTAGTATATAGTAGTGGCGCACCACATGTCTGGTGCGCCATTAGTGTCCAGATCATCTATAGCCCTTTTCCTAGTAGTGTGAGGGTGATGCCTCGGCTACCGAGAACATGGGGGGTGCAACCCCCATGGAGACCGACGGCGGGGGCCCTAACCAGTCCGGCCCCCAGCCGAACACTATTCTGGAGACCCATATGGCTCCGGAATTGAGCGAGCAACCCCCTTTAAAGGAGGGGGGCATCGATTCTGACGGTGACCTCCACTAATCCGGAGGCGCCAAATAGTCTGGTGGAGGCACTACGACGTGCTTCATCGTGGAGGAGCACCGCACCCTGATGGGTGTGGTGGTTAAGAAGGTTTAGTGCGCCAGGAGCGGGCTGAACGAAGCCTTCACCAGCCTGCTAATAGGCTTCTAGGTATGCGACGTAATACTCTTAGACGCTTTCATATGAAGGAAATATGCTTGTATATAGATAGTAGCCCCTGAGACTGTGCTCGGTTTGGAAAAAAGATGAATAGAGTATCACATAGTATTCGGAAGAGGTGACGTACTTTTCTATTTTATAACAGGCTTCCCTGTTGGCAGCAACTGCCCAGGCCGCTGCAGTTTCCAAACTCAATCGAAAGCTGAAGCTGGCTGATGATGAGATCGACCGCATTAACAAGCAGTTCGATGAGGCGCAAGGTATGTTTAAAAGAGTTTTTATATGTCTGAAGTGATATGAAAATTCAGAGTTTAGCTCGTGCACTGCTATGATTATGATTGCAGGTAGCACGACCGAGGTTGAGACCCTCAAGAGCGCCCTTACGCAGGCCAAGAAGGAGGCGAGGGCAAATAAAGCAGCCGCTGATAAAGCGGCTGCGGAACTGAAGACCGAACAGGTCTCCCGCTGCTAGCACGAGGAGAGGGTGGCCGAGGTGGAGCAAGAGCTGAAGGACACCATCGGCAAGGGCGAGGCCTTGGAGGAGAAGAGCACGGCCCAAGCGGCCGATCTCGACAAGGCCCTCTAAGAGGCCAAAGAGGCGCAGACCGAGTCTTGGGGTGCTCGGGAGGAGATCCGGCAGGCCGAACAGATAGCGGCTGGTAAGCCCTTTCTCTTGCAGAGTATATTTGGGGGTCAGAGATATGCCTTGATCACTCGACTGTGGAGTTCTCCAGACGCCTTTGCAGATCTTCCGAGGAGTGCCGCCGACGCTGCAGAGTTCTTCCGAGCACAGGTGGGGAGCTCGACAAAGAAGCTGTGCTGGTCACAGTTCCTGCCACCAGATCACCCGGTGCTTTTGAACAACCAGATGAAGCAACTGGCGGAGCTGCATAGGATGTCCGGTTTGGCTATGAGGGACGTCATAGTCTGGCTATGGCCATCCGAACCCATTCTGAGCAGCTACTTCGGCCTCGTGAGGCGACTCGTCGATGCGCTGCCCCGAGTTGAAGCCGTAAAGCGCTCGGCGTGCATAGAGCGTGCGCCGATGGCCTTTGCCCGTGTCAAGATGCACTGGACGAAGATGAAGGCCACCGTCGTGGCGACCGAGGGCCCACCCAAAGGCAAGGACCACCGCAAGCCAGAGCGGTACTTCGACGACGTCCTGGCGGGTGCCCGAATATAGGGCCAATTCACAAAGGATATCATGTTTGAGTGAATGTAATATGTTTATCCAGACTTTGTGTTATGAACCAAGGCCTGTAATATATGTATGCTTTTATCTGAAATTATTTTCCTCCTGTGGGGCCGCTTTTTAATTCTGAGAGTTTGCTAGTCATCGGCTTCAGCCCCCATGTAGATGCTACGGGGGTGTTCGGAATAGCGCGCGATCACACTTGACCCAACGTCTTGGTTCGTAAAGGAGGTGTCTGCGCATCGAACCAGGCAATCAGACTATGCAGCTTTATCTCTTTCACTTAGCCATAGGAGTTTGACGATGGGACGAAGTTATAGCCCCTGGTGCGTATGCGGCCATCCGAAGAGGGATGTCTTAGATGCATGACTGGGAGAAGACCAGTCCTTCGTATAATACGAAGTAAATCGCGAAAGATTTGTAGCAAGTCACCGAATCGCCGACCAGCTCTCAGCATATCATGACAGTCAGTTTTTGGCTTTCTCTACTTTGGTGTTTGACCAGACGAACCAAAAACAGAATCGCAGTAGTTCTCCCTTTACTACCTTAGCCGAACAAGCGGAACGTAAGGTGGTAATCAGAGGAGTCGGGCAACCAAACTATTGACCAAAGACATGATTCGGAGCTAATGCATATAAGTCAATATTCGGGACGTTGAAGCATACTCTAAAAGTGTTCGGACTTTTGGAAATGTTCGTGGTCGGATAGAGCCCCTGGCATTTTAGCCGTACCAAAGTATGCATGGCAATCTGAAGCGAAGAAGAAATACAGATTATGAAATAAACCAACACCGAACAGGGGTTGGCAGCCAAAAACTGTTTCCATTATAATTTGTTCGATACATCGAAACATTTTATTACAGAGAATGCCTAAACATGAAGGCTATTTTACATGCCGAGAATTTGTAAACAAGGGGAAGCTATATACAGGGCTGAAAAAGAAAAAGCCTACGGTGGAATTACTCACGCACGGCAGTGAGCATCATGAAATTCGTGATGGAGGATTGTTGATGATGACGATGGTGACAGATTCCCCTCTCCGGAGCCCTGAATGGACTCCAGATCAGCCCTCCCGGGAGAGTTTAGGGCTTGGCGGTGGCTCCGTATCGTAAAACGCGATGAATCTTTCTCTCATTTTTTTCTCCCCGAACACGAATATATGGAGTTGGAGTTGAGGTCGGTGGAGCTCCAGGAGGCCCACGAGGCAGGGGGCGCGCCCAGGGGGGCGAGCGCACCCCCACCCTCGTGGAAAGGGTCTGGCCCCCCTGGCCTTGATTCTTTCGCACGTATTTTTTATTATTTCCAAACATAATCTTCGTGAAGTTTCAGGTCATTCCGAGAACTTTTGTTTCTGCACATAAATAAAACCATGGCAATTCTGCTGAAAACAGCGTCTGTCCGGGTTAGTTCCATTCAAATCATGCAAGTTAGAGTCCAAAACAAGGGCAAAAGTGTTTGGAAAAGTAGATACGACGGAGACGTATCAACTCCCCCAAGCTTAAACCTTTGCTTGTCCTCAAGCAATTCAGTTGATAAACTGAAAGTGATAAAGAAAAACTTTTACAAACTCTGTGTGCTCTTGTTGTTGTAAATATGTAAAGCCAGCATTCAAGTTTTCGGCAAAGATTATGACTAACCATATTCACAATAACACTTAGGTCTCATGTTTACTCATGTCAATGGCATAATCAACTAGCGAGCAATAATAATAAATCTCGGATGACAACACTTTCTCAAAACAATCATGATATGATATAACAAGATGGTATCTCGCTAGCCCTTTCTGAGACCGCAAAACATAAATGCAGAGCACCTTTAAAGATCAAGGGCTGACTAAACATTGTAATTCGTGGTAAAAGAGATCCAGTCATATTCATACCCAATATAAATTAATAGTAATGAATGCAAATGACAGCGGTGCTCTCCAGCTGGTGCTTTTTAATAAGAGGGTGATGACTCAACATAAAAGTAAATAGATAGGCCCTTCGCAGAGGGAAGCATGGATTTGTAGAGGTGCCAGGGCTCGATTTTAAAGCAGAGATAAATAATATTTTGAGCGGCATACTATCATTGTCAACATAACAACCAAGAGATGGCGATATCTTCCATGCTACACACATTATAGGCGGTTCCCAAATAGAATGGTAAAGTTTATACTCCCCCTCCACCAACAAGAATCAATCCATGGCTTGCTCGAAACAACGAGTGCCTCCAACTAACAACGGTCCCGGGGGAGTTTGGTTTGCAATTATTTTGATTTGATTTGCATAAAGCATGGGACTGGGCATCCCGGTGACCAGCCATTTTCTCGTGAGTGAGGAGCGGAGTCCACTCCTCTTGAGAATAACCCGCCTAACATGGAAGATACGGACAACCCTAGTTGATACATGAGCTATTCAAGCATACAAAACAGAATTTCATTTGAAGGTTTGGAGTTTGGCACATACAAATTTACTTGGAACGGCAGGTAGATACCGCATATAGGAAGGTATAGTGGACTCATATGGAATAACTTTGGGGTTTAAGGGATTGGATGCACAAGCAGTATTCCCGCTTAGTACAAGTGAAGGCTAGAAAAAGACTGGGAAGCGACCAACTAGAGAGGGACAACAGTCATGAACATGCATTAAAATTAATAAACATTGAGTGCAAGCATGAGTAGGATATAATCCACCATGAACATAAATATTGTGAAGTCTATGTTGATTTTGTTTCAACTACATGCGTGAACATGTGCCAAGTCCAGTCACTTGAATCATTCAAAGGTGGATACCACCCTACTATACCACATCACAACCATTTTAATAGCATGTTGGCACGCAAGGTAAACCATTATAAACTCCTAGCTACTTAAACATGGCATAAGCAACTATAATATCTAACTTTCATTGCAAACATGTTTATTCATAATAGGCTGAATTAGGAACGATGAACTAATCATATTTACAAAAACAAGAGAGGTCGAGTTCATACCAGCTTCTCTCATCTCAATCAGTCCATCATATATCGTCATAATTGCCTTTCACTTGCATGACCGAATGATGTGAATAATAATAATAGTGCACGTGCATTGGACTAAGGTAGAATCTACGAGCATTCAATAAACAAGAGAAAACAAGGAAATATGGGCTCTTGGTTAAATCAACAATAATGCATATAAGAGCCACTTCAACAATTTCATTATGGTCTTCTCCTATCGACCCCCAAAGAAAAGAAAAGAAATAAAACTATTTACACGGGAAAGCTCCCAACAAGCAAAAGAAGAACAGGAAATAGTTTTGGGTTTTCTTTTTAATTATTACCACTACAGCAAGAAAATAAACTAGCTAAAATCTACTACTAATTTTTTTTAGTTTTCTTAAGGTTTTTCAAACACACAAGAAGAAAGCATAAAAAGGAAAATAACTAGCATGGATATTATAGTGAAAAAGTATGAGCACCGACAACTAGCAATGAGTGTGTGAACATGAATGTAATGTCGGTGAGAGATACGTACTCCCCCAAGCTTAGGCTTTTGGCCTAATTTGGTCTATTGCCACGGCTGGCCTGGCGGATATCCTAAGCTGTAGCTGGGGTCGTACTGAGATGCAGCAGTTATTGCATCGTGGGCTGCAGCTTGGAGGCGAGCTATCTCAGCCCTCCTCTTATACTCATCCGCCTCCTCTCTGGTTATAAAATATCTCCCCTTTGCCTGAAAGTCAAAGAAAGTACGAGCAGGGAGAGCGACGTGATAGGTGCGTCGTCTGTCAAAGATTAGTCGGTATTGGAGGAACTGATCGTTCCTCTCAACAAACTGATGACGAACCATAGCCTCATAATCTAAATAAACAGGAGGCAACTCAACATCATACTCACGTATGGATATATTAAGAAAATTAGCTAAACGGGTTGCATAAATTCCACCAAAGAAATCTCCATTAAATCTATTATTATGCAACCTACGTGCAACAATGGCTCCCAAATTATAATGTTTATCTCCTAATAAAGAACTCCTGAGAACACTGAGGTCGGGGACACACATGTGAGATGCTTCATCCTTACCATTTACGCACCTACCTATGAAGAGAGCAAAATAATGTATAGTAGGAAAATGAATGCTCCTTATGGTAGCTTGTGCTATGTCTCTAGATTCCCCCACAGTTATACTAGCAAGAAAATCTCTAAATTCAGATTTGCGAGGTTCACTAGGACTACCCCATTGTGGAAGTTTGCAAGCAGTATTAAAATCCTATAAATCCATAGTATAAGAATTTTCATAAAGATCAAACAAGACAGTTTGAGAATTGCGTGACGATGAAAATTCAAACCTCCTCACAAAGGAATTGGTGACATAGTGGTACTGACGGCATTTCTCTTCCTCGAAGCTCACAAGATCAGCGTTACGCACATATGCGTTAAATTCTTCCTTGATTCCTGCTCGATCCATAAAGTCCTCCGCGGGCCATTCACAAGCCTGCACTGGGGCTTCCCTTGGTGGTTCATCGTCGGCATCGCGCATTGCGAGCCTGGGTCCTTGCTTCCTTGAAGGGCCACCTTGGTACATTTTCCTAAACATATTTCTTCCTCTGAAAAATTTCTAAAAATTTTAGTAACTTCAAATAAAAGTGAACCAAGCTCAACAAAATTGATATCAACTACTCCCACAAGTGCCTAGAGACTATATCATGCATTAGAACTACTTGGAACCATATAAATTTGACATGCAAGCTCAAGAACATGGTCACCTAGGTAGCACAAATTTGCAATGAATAAAGCACTAGAACAAAAACTAATTGGACCAATGGAGGAGTCACATACAAAGGAACAATCCCCCAAAGCATTTTTGTGAGAGGTGCTTTGAGCAAGGAGATCGAAAATTGCAGCAAAATGACCTAGAACTCGTGCTTGAGCTAGTTGGTGATTTTTTTGGGAGGAAGAAGGAGTGTGTGGGTGCAGGAATAAGTGGAGGGGAGCCACCATGGGCCCACGAGGCAGGGGGCACGCCCAGGGGGGTGGGCCGCCCTGGACCCTCGTGGCCAGGTGCTTGTGCCCCCTGATGTGTTCTTAGCGCCAGATATTCTCAAATATTCCAGAAAAAATCATATTTCAATTTTGGGGCATTTGGAGAACTTTTATTTTCAGGGTATTTTTTTATTGCACGGATAATTCAGAAAACTGACAGAAAATACTATTTTTGCTTTATTTATTCTAAATAATACAAAGTAAAAGGAGGGTACAGAAGGTTGTGCTTTCTAACTTCATCCATCTCTTGCTCGTCAAAAGGAATCCATTAACAAGGTTGATCAAGTCTTGTTAACAAACTCATTCCGAATAACATGGAACCGGAGAAATTTCGAATAACACTATGTTACCTCAACGGGGATATGCACATCCCCAATAATAACAATATCATATTTCTTCTTGATAGTAGGTAGAGGAAATTCAAAACCTCCAAAAATAATCGATGGAATTTTTCCAAATGAATTTATACTATGAACTTGAGGTTGTTTCCTCAAAAAGTGTACCGTATGCTCATTGCCATTAACATGAAAAGTGACATTGCCTTTGTTGCAATCAATAACAGCCCGTGCAGTATTCAAAAAGGGTCTTCCAAGAATAATAGACATACTATCATCCTCGGGAATATCAAGAATAACAAAGTCCGTTAAAATAGTAACATTTGCAACCACAAAGGCACATCCTCACAAATGCCGACAGGTATAGCAGTTGATTTATCGGCCATTTGCAAAGATATTTCGGTAGGTGTCAACTTATTCATGTCAAGTCTATGATATAAAGAGAGAGGCATAACACTAACACCGGCTCCAAGATCACATAAAGCAGTTTTAACATAGTTTCTTTTAATGGAGCATGGTTTAGTTGGTACTCCTGGATCTCCTAGTTTCTTAGGTATTCCACCCTTGAAAGTGTAATTAGCAAGCATGGTGGAAATTTCAGCTTCCGGTATTTTCCTTTTATTTGTAACAATTTCTTTCATGTACTTAGCATAAGGATTCATTTTGAGCATATCAGTCAAACGCATACGCAAGAAGATAGGTCTAATCATTTCAGCAAAGCGCTCAAAATCCTCATCGTCCTTTTTCTTGGATGGTTTGGGAGGAAAAGGAATGGGTTTCTGAACCCATGGCTCCCTTTCTTTACCGTGCTTCCTAGCAACAAAGTCTCTCTTATCATAACGTTGATTCTTTGATTGTGGGTTATCAAGATCAACAGCAGGTTCAATCTCTACATCATTGTTATTACTAGGTTGAGAATCAACATGAACATCATCATTAACATTATTACTAGGTTCATGTTCATCACCAGATTGTGTTTCAGCATCAGAAATAGAAATATTATTAGGATTCTCAGGTGTGTCAACAACAGGTTCACTAGGAGCATGCAAAGTCCTATCATTTTTCTTTTTTCTCTTTTTAGAAGGACTAGGTGTATCTAAATTATTTCTCTGAGAATCCTGCTCAATTCTCTTAGGGTGACCTTCAGGATACAAAGGTTCCTGAGTCATTTTACCAGTTCTAGTAGCCACTCTAACAGCATAGTCATTATTCTTACTATTTAATTCATTGAGAAAATCATTCTGAGCTTTAAGTACTTGCTCTACTTGAGTGGTAACCATAGAAGCATGTTTACTAATGAGTTTAAGTTCACCATTAACTCTAGACATATAATCACCCAAGTGTTCAATCATATAAGCATTGTGTTTTAATAGTCTACCAACATAAGCATTGAAGTTTTCTTGTTTGACAATAAAATTATCAAACTCATCTAAGCATTGGCTAGCAGACTTATAATGAGGAATATCACCTTCATCAAATCTATAGAGAGAATTTACCTTTACTACCTGTGTCGGGTTATCAAGACCATGTATTTCTTCAACAGGCGGTAAATTAAGACCATGTATTTCTTCAACAGGAGGTAAATTCTTAACATCTTCAGCTTTTATACCTTTTTCTTTCATAGATTTCTTTGCCTCTTGCATATCTTCAGGATTGAGGAATAGAACACTCCTTTTCTTCGGAGTTGGCTTAGGAGTTGGTTCACGAAGTGTCCCATTATTTTCATTGGTCAAAAATATTACTCAATAAAATTTCTGCTTCATCTGTTGTTCTTTCCCTGAAAACACAACCAGCACAACTATCCAGGTGGTCTCTGGAAGCATCGGTTAGTCCATTATAAATGATATCAAGTATTTTATTTTTCTTAAGAGGATGATCACGCAAAGCATTAAGTAATTGGAGAAGCCTCCCCCAAGCTTGTGGGAGACTCTCTTCTTCAATTTACACAAAATTATATATATATCCCTTAAAGCAGCTTGTTTCTTATGAGCAGGGAAATATTTAGCAGAGAAGTAATAAATCATATCCTGGGGACTACGCACGCAACCAAGATCAAGAGAATTAAACCATATCTTAGCATCACCCTTTAATGAGAACGGAAATATTTGAAGGATATAATAGTAGCAAGTTTTCTCATCATTAGTCAACAGGGTGGCTATATCATTTAATTTAGTAAGATGTGCCACAACAGTTTCAGATTCATAGCCATAGAAAGGATCAGACTCAAACAAAGTAATTATATCAGGATCAACAGAGAATTCATAATCCTTATCAGTAACAAAGATAGGTGAAGTAGCATAAGCAGGATCATATTTCATTCTACCATTCAGAGTTTTTTGTTTCAGCTTAGCTAATAATTTCTTAAGATCACTTCTATCATTGCAAGCAAGAAAGTCTCTAGCAGTTTCTTCATCCATAACATAGCCCTCAGGCACAACAGGCAATTCATATTTAGGGGGAGAGTCTTCATCATCACTTTCATCAATATTATCAGTTTCAATAATTTCATTCTCTCTAGCCCTAGCAAGTTGTTCATCAAGAAATTCACCAAGTAGCACAATAGTATCAAGCATAGAAGTAGTTTCATCATAAGTATCATGCATAGTAGAAGTGGCATCATCAATAACATGCGACATATCAGAATTACTAGCAGAAGCAGGTTTAGGTGTCGCAAGCTTACTCAAAACAGAAGGTGAATCAAGTGCAGAGCTAGATGGCAGTTCCTTACCTCCCCTCGTAGTTGAGGGATAAATTTTTGTTTTCGCGTCTTTCAAGTTCTTCATAGTGACCACCATATATAAATCCCAAGTGACTCAAACAATAGAGCTATGCTCCCCGGCAACGGCGCCAGAAAATAGTCTTGATAACCCACAAGTATAGGGGATCGCAACAGTTTTCGAGGGTAGAGTATTCAACCCAAATTTATTGATTTGACACAAGGGGAGCCAAAGAATATTCTCAACTATTAGCAGTTGAGTTGTCAATTCAACCACACCTGGATAACTTAGTATCTGCAGCAAAGTAGTATGGAAGTAACGGTAATGGTGGCAAAAGTAACAGTGATTGTTTTGTAGTGATTGTAACAGTAGCAACAGAAAAGTAAATAAGTGAAGAAAAATATGTGAAAAGCTCATAGGCATTGGATCGGTGATGGAGAATTATGCCGGATGCGGTTCATCATGTAACAGTCATAACATAGGGTGACACAGAACTAGCTCCAATTCATCAATGTGGTGTAGGCAAGTATTCCGAATATAGTCATACGTGATTATGGAAAAGAACTTGCATGACATCTTTTGTCCTACCCTCCTGTGGCAGCGGGGTCCTAATGGAAACTAAGGCATATTAAGGCCTCCTTTTAATAGAGTACCGGACCAAAGCATTAACACATAGTGAATACATGAACTCCTCAAACTACGGTCATCACCGGGAGTGGTCTCGATTATTGTCACTTCGGGGTTGCCGGATCATAACACATAGTAGGTGACTATAGACTTGCAAGATAGGATCAAGAACTCACATATATTCATGAAAACATAATAGGTTCAGATTTGAGATCATGGCACTCGGACCCTAGTGACAAGCATTAAGCATAGCAAAGTCATAGCAACATCAATCTCAGAACATAGCGGATACTAGGGATAAAACCCTAACAAAACTAACTCGATTACATGATAAATCTCATCCAACCCATCACCGTCCAGCAATCCAACGATGGAATTACTCACGCACGGTGGTGAGCATCATGAAATTGGTGATGGAGGATGGTTGATGATGATGATGGTGACAGATTCCCCTCTCCGGAGCCCCGAACGGACTCCAGGTCAGCCCTCCCGAGAGAGTTTAGGGCTTGGCGGTGGCTCCGTATCGTACAACGCGATGAATGTTTCTCTCATTTTTTCTCCCCGAACACGAATATATGGAGTTGCAGTTGAGGTCGGTGGAGCTCCAAGAGGCCCACGAGGCAGGGGGCGCGCCCCCCACCCTCGTGGAAAGGGTGTGGGGCCCCTGGCCTTGATTCTTTCACCAGTATTTTTTATTATTTCCAAAAATAATCTCTGTGAAGTTTTAGGTCATTCCGAGAACTTTTGTTTCTGCACATAAATAACACCATGGCAATTCTACTGAAAACAGCGTCAGTCCGGGTTAGTTCCATTCAAATCATGCAAGTTAGAGTCCAAAACAAGGGCAAAAGTGTTTGGAAAAGTAGATAAGATGGAGACGTATCACTGTCGTTCGGCAGGGTAGGTCGGACTCGTTTAACAGTTGCCGGGGGCTTTATGTCCAATGAAGTGTTCGGCTTGATGAGGCCGATCTGCACCTCAGCCGCAAGGGCCGCGATATGCTCCTCGGTATGGAGGGAGCGCTCCATGTTTTCATTGACTATGATAACGCAACGTGGTCCGGGCATCTTGACCTTTAAGTAAGCATAGTGCGGGACTGCATTGAAGCGGGCGAAGGCGGTTTGTCCGAGAAGTGCGTGATAACCACTGCAAAAGTGGATAATGTCGAAGATCAAGTCTTTGCTTCGGAAGTTATCCGGTGAAACGAAGACTACTTCCAATGTTAATGAACCCGCGCAGCGGGCCTCTACGCCGGGTATCACTCCTTTAAAGGTGGCGTTACTAGGCTTGATTCTTGACGGGTCAATACCCATTTTACGAACAGTGTCTTGATAAATCAAGCTAAGACTGCTGTCGCCGTCCATAAGAACTCGGGTGAGATGGAATCCGTCGATGATTGGATCGAGGACCAGGGCTGCCGAACCTCCAGGACGGATATTGGTCGGGTGGTCCCTTCGATCGAAGGTGATTGGACAAGCCGACCAGGGGTTAAATTTTGGGGCGACCGGCTCTACTGCGTAGACGTCCCTTAAGGCGCGCGTGCGCTCCCTCTTGGGGATATGAGTGACGTATATCATATTCACTGTTTTTACCTCAGGGGGAAATTTCTTCTGCCCCCTGTGTTCGGTGGGCGGGTCTCATCATCATCCTAGCTTGGCGTCCCTTTCCGCTTATGTTCGGTATTTAGCTTACCGGCCTGTTTGAAGACCCAACAGTTTCTGTTGGAATGATTTGCAGGCTTGTCGGGGGTACCATGAATCTTACAAGGTCGGCCGAGTATTTTGTCCAAATTGGATTGGTCGTCCCTGTTTCCTTTTCCTGGCTTCTTCCGCTGACCGGGTTTAGAGCCGCTGAATCCGGTGTTGACCGATGTATCTTTGGTTTCTTCAATGTTGTTGCGACACTTGTGCTTGTTACGTCACGGCCGTCCGTTGCCGTCCCTGGCTTGGGAGGTGCCAGGCTCGCTGGTACTGTTCCTTCGACGAGCTAACCAGTTGTCTTCTCCCGTGCAGAAGCGGGTCATGAGTGCGGTAAGAGCTGCCATAGTCTTCGGCTTTTCTTTGTCGAGGTGTTGGGCAAGCCATTCGTCGTGGACGCTATATTTAAAGGCCGCTAGGGCTTCAGCGTTCGGACAGTCAACAATTTGGTTCTTTTTAATTAAGAACCGAGTCCAGAGTTTGCGGGCGGACAGAGTTTGCGGGCTGACTCTCCGGGTTGCTGGACTATGTGACTAAGGTCATCGGCGTCCGGTGGCCGGACAGAAGTACCTTGGAAGTTGACTCGGAATGCATCCTCCAAATCTTCCTAGCTGCCAATAGAGTTCTCTGGGAGGCTGTTTAGCCAGTGCCGTGCTGGTCCCTTTAGTTTTAGGGGGAGGTATTTAATGGTGTGGAGATCGTCACCGCAAGCCATGTGAATATGGAGAAGAAAATCTTTAATCCATACCGCGGGATCTGTTGTTCCATCGTATGCTTCAATTTTTACTGGTTTAAGCCCTTCTGGAAACTGGTGTTGCATTACCTTATCGGTAAAGCATAAGGGGTGTGCGGCACCTCTGTGTCGGCCAACGTCACGACGAAGTTTGGATGACATCCGTGTTCAGTTTTCAGCCTGGGTGAGGTTATGCTTATCGTGCCATGCTTGATGGCCGTCATCTCGCGTTGGAGAACGCCCCCTTGATCCGTAGATTGATCTAGCCTGACCGGCTCTATTGTCCAGGTCCTGGCGTAAGTTGTAGGTGTAGCCCGGAGCCGCTACCTCTTTGCCTCGACGGTGAGGTGTTGCAGGCTGGTGTTCGGCATAAGAAGCCGCTTTGTGTCGCCCACGTGGTGGTCGATATGGTTCGTCAGCGTGATTATATGTTGACGGTATTGGCCCAAGGTTCTCGTCATCGAATTGTGGCAGTAGCAGACACTTTGGATAACTCTTTATTGGGAGCTCGAGGCCATATTCCTCGGCAGGTAGGACCTGGGTCCATCTGTCGTTGAGCGTATCCTGTTCGGCTTGAAGTTGTTGTTGTTTCTTTTTTAGTCTTCTCGCAGTTGCGATTAGCTGTCGCTTGAAGCGTTCTTACTCGAGGGGTTCCTCTAGCATGATGAAGTCTTCGTTGCCGAGGCTGACATCCTCCTCGGAGATCGGTAGATAGTTACTATTCTCCGAATCCTCATTCCCGACCGGCTCGTCGGGATTAACTTGTCCCTCCCCCCATTCATCCTGCTCGGACGCAGGCTTGGCGGGGTCTTCGGGATCTTCGGCATCGTCCGGAGTGTTATTGTCTCCGGTGCCGGTATTGCTTTCCTTTTCGCGACGCGATTTTGAGCGGCGCTGCTGACGTCGACGTTTTGGTGGTGCCTGGACAGGCTTGTCCTCAATCAGATCCTTCCTGCCGTCGTCGTCCTTTTTAGGTGTATCCACCATATACACATCATATGTGGAGGTGGACGTCCAACGCCCGGTGATAGGCGGATTCCGGCCTGGTTCGTCTCCGGCATCATCGTCCATACCGTCGATGACTTCAGAGGCGTAATCTGGCAGGTCGGTCAAGTCCTCGACAGTGGCTATTAAGTGGGTGGTGGGTGGGACGTAAAATTCCCCGCTCTCAGCCCCTAATCCGGGCTGGGCGCGGTTCGGAGGTGATACTTCCGTAATGGCGAGAGATCGCATTAAGTCCGGGGCCTCGCTTAGGTGCGAAGACCTGACGGGGAACCGAGGTCCTGTGGAGCTGGGCATGGTACATGACACTTGGCCGTGCTCAATGGGCGCACACCTTGAGAGTTTGGAGCTAGCATCCAGAGGTGAGTTTGGCTCTCCGACGACAGGGAGAGTCCTGCTTGATTCCAGGCTTGCCGACAATATAGCTGCCTCCGGGTCTCCGGCCGGGAGTTCCATAGCAGGAGAGAGACCGATAGGTTTCAAACTCCCATCTTCGGATGAGGTGGTCTGCCCTGGATCTAAGGCCAGGGCAAGGATGATTGCTGACTCTCGAACGAGGCTAAATAGTGGATCCGACAGGTTTCCTTCTTGTGGATGAGGAGCGGTCGTGGCCCAGAATCCTTCGAGGATTAAGTCTCCTCGGATATCAGCGATGTAATTTAGATTTCTGAACCTGATCTGATGACCAGGGGCGTAGTTATCGATCTATTCAAGGTGGCCAATTGAATTGGCACGCAGAGCAAAGCCGCCAAACATGAATATTTGACCAGGGAGGGAAGTTTCCCCGGAAAAAGCATCGTTGTTGATGATCAAACGAGCCATCGAACCTTCTGGCGATGACACAGTGGAACTCTCAATGAAAGCACAAATTTCGGTGTCAAAACCGGCCGGTCTCGAGTAGGGGGTCCCGAACTGTGCGTCTGAGGATCGAAGGTAACAAGGGACACAGGGAACACGATGTTTACCTAGGTTCAGACCCTCTAAATGGAGGTAAAACCCTACATCCTGCTGATTGTATTCGATGAGTATAGGGGTCACAAGAGTTGATCTACCTCGAGATCGTAATGGCTAAACCCTAGATGTCTAGCCTATATGAAGTCTGATACCTCTACGGACTAAACCCTCCGGTTTATATACACACCGGAGAGGCCTAGGGTTGTACAGAGTCGGTTTGTAGAGGAAGGAAAGTACATATCCGGACGCCAACCTTACCATCCACTCATAGGAAAGTCCCATCCGGACAAGGGGGAAGGTCTTCTACCTTGTATCTTCACAGCCCATCAGTCCGGCTGATATCACACAGCCCGGACACCCGAGGACCCCCTAATCCAGGACTCTCTCACAGGCGCTGTCGGAAGCGCTCTTGCTCGAAGGGGTCTTTGGGGACAATGTAGTCCTCGGTGCCGAGGCTCTTGTCTTTCTCTGACTCAGGCATGTAGTTGTCGTGAGCCCCTTGAAAGAGGTCATCGGGGTCTAGGTCTTCGGGGATTCCCTCTGGGCGGCATGACGCTATGGGGAGGCTTGAAGATCCTCCCCTAGGTCATCAACCTCATCTACTGCCGTGTGCTAATTCTTGAGCTTGTGTTGGTTTTTCTCTTGAAGAGGAAAGGGTGATGCAGCAAAGTAGAGACAAGTATTACCCTTAGTTAAGAACTAAGGTATCCATCCAATAGAAGGAACACACAAGTCTCCAATGATAGCACCTGCACAAACAAACAAATACTTGCACCCAATGCGATAAAGGGGTTTTCAATCGCTTCACGGTTACTTGCAAGGATGAGATCTGATAGTGATGGATATAAAAGATAAGTAAAAGTGCAAAATAAGATAAAGGTAGATAAATTGTAGCAAGTTAGTTGATGACCCACAAGTATAGGGGACCAATCGTAGTCCTTCCGATAATTAAGAGTGTCGAACCCAACGAGGAGCAAAAGGAAATGATAAGCGGTTTTCAGCAAGGTATTCTCTGCAAGCACTGAAATTGTAAGTAACGAGTAGTTTGATAGCAAGATAATTTGTAATGAGCAAGTAACGGTAACGACAAATAATATGCAGCAAGGTAGCCCAATCCTTTGTGGCAAAGGATAGGCCAAAACGGTCTCTTATGATAAGCAAAGTGTTCTTGAGGGTACGCGGGAATTTCATCTAGTCACTTTCATCATCTTGGATTGACTCGTGTTCGCCACTTTGATAATTTGATATATGGGTGGACCGGTGCTTAGGTGTTGTTCTTACTTGAACAAACCTCCTACTTAAGATTAACCCCCTCGCAAGCATCCGCAAAAGTATTAAGATAAAATCTAACCATAGCATTAGGAACATTGAAAGGTAGCAGGTGCATTGCATAAACTAAAAGGCATTCATCTATAAGCATAAATTCCAAAAGGACAAGTAAAGGTGGTTTTCTCTTGATCAAGTTGTGAGACAGGTATTTGAGAAAAAACAGAATATCCATCAAGGAAACAAAAGTGTGTGTGCTTAGCTAGTCTTTCTAACATTTGATCAATGAAAGGCAGAGGGTAATAATCTTTTCGAGTTGCTCTATTTAATTTCCTAAAATCAATTACCATTCTATAGCCAATGACAATTCTTTGTGGAATAAGTTCATTTTTATCACTAGGAACAACAATAATACCTCCCTTCTTAGGGACACGATGGACGGGGCTTACGCATGTACTATCAGCTATAGGATAGATTATACCTACTTCCAGAAGCTTTAGTATTTCAGTTCTTACCACATCTTTCATTTTAATATTTAAACATTGTTGGTGATCAACAACGGGTTTAGCATCAGGTTCCATATTAATCTTGTGCCGACAAAGAGTGGGACTAATGCCCTTAAGATCATCAAGAGTATATCCAATAGCAGCACGGTGCTTCTTCAGAATTTTCAATAATCTTTCTTCTTCATGTTCTGAAAGGTTAGCACTAATAATAACAGGATATATCTTTTTATCATCAAAATAAGCATATTTCAAAGTGTCTGGCAACTGTTTTAATTCAAACACAGGATCACCTTTAGGTGGAGGAGGACCTCCTAGAGTTTCAATAGGCAAATTGTGGTTAAGAAGAGGTCGTTGTTCAAAGAAAATTTTATCTATCTCATTTCTTTCATGCATATGCATATCATTCTTATGGTCTAGCAAATATTGTTCTACTGGATCAGTAGGAGGCACGACAATAGAAGCAAGACCAATTATTACATCCTTACTAGGCAATTCTTTCTTACGATGTTTTCTATTGAACTTGGAAAAATTAAACTCATGAGACTCATCACCGAAACTAACACCGATAGTTTGTTTCTCACAATCTATTTTAGCGTTAACGGTGTTTAAGAAAGTTCTACCAAAGATAATGGGACAAAAGTCATCTTGTGGGGAACCAAGAACTAGAAAATCAGTAGGATATTTTATTTTTCCAGACAAGTCTTTAAAATCTCTAACAATCCCAAGTGGTGTGATGGTGTCTCTATTAGAAAGTTTAATAGTAACATCTATGTCTTCTATTTCAGCGGGTGCTATATCATTCATAATTTCTTGATATAGGGTAAAAGGAATAGCAGTCACGCTAGCACCTAAGTCACATAAACCATGAGAACGATGATGTTCTGTTTTGACTGAGACAACAGGCATGCCAACAATAGGTCTATGTTTATCTTTCTCATCGGGTTTAGCAATTCTAGCAGCTTCATTACAAAAGTAAATAACATGCCCATCTACATTTTCTACCAAGAGATCTTTAACCATAGCAATGCTTGGTTCTACTTTGATTTGTTCAGCAGGTTTAGGTGCTCTAATATAACTTCTATTGACCACAGTTGAAACCTTAGCATGTTCGTTTATCCAAACAGGGAAAGGTGTGTTTTCAATATAAGCAGTAGGAACAACTGGATCAACATTATAAATGATAGTTTCATCTTTAGCTATTACCGGTTCTTTAATTCCTTCTTTAATAGGTGGGTGATATTTAAACCACTTATCCTTAGGGAGATCAACATGAGTAGCAAATGATTCACAAAAAGAGGCTGCTATCTCAGAGTCAAGTCCATATTTAGTGCTAAACTTTTGAAAAGCATTGGTATTCATAAAATGATTTAACACAATCAGACTTAAGCTTAATACCTGACTCTTTACCTTCGTTGAGTTCCCAATCTTCAGAGTTGCGTTTAATTCTCTCTAAAAGATCCCACCTGAATTCAATAGTCTTCTTCATAAAGGAACCAGTACAAGAAGTATCGAGCATGGATTGATCATCACGAGAAAGTCGAGCATAAATTTTTGAATGATAATTTCTGTTGAGAGCTCTTGATTGGGGCATGAATTTAACATTGACTTAATCCTCCCCCAAGATAGAGCGATACTTTCTCCTGCACGAGGCCAAAAATTACATATATAATTCCGATCAAGATGAACTAGATGCATAGGATAAATTTTTTGGTGAAATTCCAATTTCAATCGATTCCAATTCCAAGATCCAATGTCATCGCATAGCCTATACCATGGCAATGCTTTTCCCTTCAAAGATAAAGGGAAAACCTTCTTCTTAGCTTGATCTCTGGGTAAACCTGCAAGCTTAAATAATCCACAAATTTCATCCACATATATCAAGTGCATATCGGGATGTTCAGTTCCATCTCCTGCATAAGGATTAGCTAGCAGTTGTTCTATCATACCCGAAGGAATTTCCTAACCAATATTTTCAGTAGGTGCAGTAGGTTGAGGGCGAGTAATTGTGGTTCTAGTCGAGGTGAAGATACCCCGAACATACCCCTCAAACGATTGTTCTCCATAGTAACAAGTGACAATAAATTTCAGCACGTAGTATTAATTTTTCCTTACCGATTTCCACTTACCAAGAGCGCTTCACTCCCCGGCAATGGCGCCAGAAAAGAGCCTTGATGAACCGCAAGTATAGGGGATCAATGATAGTCCTTTTGATAAGTAAGAGTGTCGAACCCAACGAGGAGCAGAAGGAAATGACAAGCAGTTTTCAGCAAGGTATTCTCTACAAGCACTGAAATTGTAAGTAACGAGTAGTTCGATAGCAAGATAATTTGTAAGGAGCAAGTAATGGTAATGACAAATAATGTGTAGCAAGGTAGCCCAATCCTTTTGTGGCAAAGGACAGGCCAAAACGGTCTCTTATGATAAGTAAAGGGTTCTTGAGGGTACACGGGAATTTCATCTTGTCACTTTCATCATGTTGGTTTGATTCGTGTTCGCTACTTTGACAGTTTGATATGTTGGTGGACCGGATCTTAGGTGTTGTTCTTACTTGAACAAGCCTCCTACTGATGATTAACCCCCTCGCAAGCATCCGCAACTACGAGAAAAGTATTAAGATAAAATCTAACCATAGTATTAAACTTTTGGATCCAAATCAGTCCCTTACAAACTAGCACATAAACTAAGGTTTAAGCTTTTGTCACTCTCGCAATCCATCACCTAATAACTACTCCACAATGCATTCTCTGAGGCCCAAATATGGTGAAGTGCCATGTATTCTTATATATTCCATAAAAATTCTCCGTGAAGTATCGGCTCATTTGGTGTTGTGCAGAATAGGTGGCCTGACGTAGCTTTTTCAGGTCCAGAATTCCAGCTGCCGGCATTCTCCCTCTTTGTGTGAACCTTGCATATTATGAGAGAAAATGCATTAGAATTACTCCAAGAAGCATTATTTTGCATAAAAACATCATAAATAACAGTAGGAAATCATGATGCAAAATGGACGTATCAGTATTTTTTGTGTTTTTGATTTTATAGATCTAAAAATAATATGATAAAAATAGATCCAGGGGCCATAGTTTTCACTAGAGGCTTCTCTCTTGAAAGAACGCATACGATGGGTAAATAAATTACTATTGAGCAATTGATAGAAAAGCGCATAGTTATGATGATATATAAGGCAATGATCATGAATATAGGCATCACGTCCGTAACAAGTAGGCCGACTCCTGCCTGCATCTACTACTATTACTCCACACATCGACCTCTATCCAGCATGCATCTAGTGTATTAAGTTAACAAGAACGGTGTAACGCCTTAAGCAAGATGACATGATGTAGAGGGATAGATCCAATCAATATGAACAAACCCCATCTTTGTATCCTTAATGGCAACAATACAAATACGTGTCATGTCCCCTTCTATCACTGGGTATAAGCACCGCAAGATTGAACCCATTACAAAGCACCTCTCCCATTGCAAGAAAAATCAATCTAGTTGGGCAAACCAAATCAATAGATCGGGGAGAAATACAAAGCTATCTTAATCATGCATAAAAGAGTTTAGAGAAGACTCAAATAATATTCTTAGATAATCTAATCATAAACCCACAATTCATCGGATCTCAAGAAACGCACCACAAAAGAAGATTACATCGAATAAATCTCCAAGAACATCGAGGAGAACATTGTATTGAAGATCAAAGGGAGAGAAGAAGCCATCTAGCTACTAGCTATGGACCCACAGGTTTGTGGTAAACTACACACACATGATCAGAAGGGCAGCAAGGTTCATGTAGAAGCCCTCCGTGGTCAAATCCCCCTCCAACAGAGTACCAGAAAAGGCCTCTAGATGGGAGCTCGCGAGAACAGAAACTTGCGGCGGCGGACAAGTATTTTTCGTGTCCCCCTGATATATGGGGAATATTTGGGTATTTAAAGAGCAAAGATTAGGACTAGAGGAGCATCAAGGGCCTCACAAGCCTGGGGGCCGCCCCCCTCTAGGGCGCGCCCTCCGAGCTTTTCGCCAACTTGTGGCCCCTCTAACCTCCTCCCGAAGGTTCCTGCATGTCTTCTGTTCCAAGAAAAATCCTCAAAAAGTTTCGCTCCGTTTGGACTCTGTTTGGTATTGATTTTCTTAAAAGGTAAAAACAAGAACTGTAACTGGCACTTTGCACTAGGTTAATAGGTTAGTCCCAAAAATGATATAAAATAGCATTAATAATGCATATAAAACATCCAAGGTTGATAATATAATAGCATGGAACAATCAAAAATTATAGATACGTTGGAGACGTATCATCGTGCCGCCGTTGTTGGTGGCGGCGTTATTCCCGCTAGGTTCTCCGTTGGTACCCCGCCCGCGTCTTCGTCAATGCCTGTGGGGGTTCCTAGGAGTGTTGACCATGTATACATCGTAAGTAGATGTTGCGGTCCACTAGCCGGTGTTTACTAATGGCGAAGTGTTTTCAGTGGGGCCATCGGCGTCTTGGTCCATGTCCATGGCCTTGTCATAGTCTAGCATGTCAGTTAAGTCATTGACTGTGGTGACTAGGTGGGTGGTGGGTGGGATGTAAATTTCCCGATCGTTGGCTTCAAGTTCGATCTTATCGAAAACCAAAGTCTTGCCGTCCGAGATTTACATGCTCTGGATACGGTCTAGCATCTCGTTCAGGTAAGATAGCTCTTCGGAGTCCATGGCCTGGCATATAACTCAGCGTGTTTTCGACATGGGGAGGATCTGAAGGAGATTCCTGACCCTGCGCTGAGGTTGGGTCTAAATCCACTATGGCCTTCAGGATAGGGGCCGTACTAGCGTCCGGACTAAGATTCGGGGTCAGGTCGCCCGGGACCTTCGTGCTAGGCGCATCTGGTGGTGCCAAGGGGCCTGATCCGATGTCCTTGAAGGAGATTAGTTCCAGAGTCGAGCCTACGATGTTTGGTAAACCCTCAACCCGGCCTGGCGTCCGGCCTGACGGGACAAGCTCGCCGCGGGACTCCGCAGTGTACTCCAGGCCTCCGAAGGTCACGATCTGACCCGAGTCATAGTTCTCGATAGAGGCCATATGGTCCGTCCAGTCGGTGTAGAATATCATGCTTTCGAATACAAAAATTTGTATGGGAGAAGTAAACGTCTTTGTGGCCGGTGCCGCAGTTGATCTGCAGATGAGCCATCGATCTTTCCAGTGATCACACAGCGAAACTCTCGGTGAGAGCACCAACAGCGGTGTCAGAACTGGCAGACCTTAGGGTATGGGGTCCCAAGCTGTTGATCTCAGATTGATGGTAACAGGAAGAAGAGAGATGGTGTTTACCCAAGTTCAGGACCTCTTGATGGAGGTAAAACCCTACGTCCTGCTCTTGTTTATATTCATGAAGATGTATCAAGTAAAGAGTTGATCTAACTCGAGATCGTGAGTTGTGTTCTACCTCTAGGGCTAAGAGAATGTAATTGTGATTCGGTCCCTCTACGGGCTAAACCCTTTCGCTTATATACACGCTAGATAGGGCATCTATGGTTACATATTTGGCATCTAAGGATTGCATGGAGGCGGCAAGGAATATCTTGAAGCGTACGTCAAGTCTTCGGCAGATACGGTCTTGAACCCATCTAGGCGTACATATTCTGGAGTCTTCCTTATAGAGAATACGGACCCACTAGCCTAGCTCAGGGACTACGGGCCGACTAGGTTGGCACACCCTAGTCCAGGACACCGTCAGTCTTGTTGCTACTAAGGATAAAATGATGGGGTTTATTCATATTGCTTGAGTTTACTTTGTCTAAATCATGTCATCTTGCTTAAAGCGTTACTCTGTTTGTCATGAACTTAATACCATAGATGCATGATGGATAGCAGTCAATTGGTGGAGTAATAGTAGTAGATGCAGGCAAGAGTCGGTCTAGTTGTCATGGACGTGATGCCTATATGTGTGATCATTGCCATGAATAACATCATAACTATGCGCTTTTCTAGCAATTCACCAACAGTGATTTGTTTACCCACTGTATGCTATTTGTTCAAGAGAGAAGCCTCTAGTGAAAACTATGGCCCCCGGGTCTATTTTTACATATTATAAAAACCAAAAATACCTTGATGTGATTTATTTACTTTTATTTTGTTTTGTAATTTATTTATCTATCTATCACTATCAGAATTAATCCTTGCAATTACAAATTCAAGGGGATTGACAACCCTCTTGCCCGTGTTGGGTGCAAGTATTTGCTTTTGTGTGTAGGTGTTGTTGAAGGGAATTTGTTTGGTTCTCCTATTGGTTCCATAACCTTGGCTGTCACTGAGGGAAATACTTATCTCCTTATAGGGGAAAATTCCAATGCAGTTTACAAGTAACAGATAGTAAAATGCATATTCCAACGCAGCTTACAAGTAGCTGACAGTAAAATGCATAGAATGTAGGTGAAGGTTATAGACATATATCAAGATTGCACTGAAATTCAACATATCCATCAAATCATGAATTAGGTACACTAAATGTTTGTGTAAGAAACTACATCGGTGAGAACAACTACATGTAGTAGGAACAACTCCGTACGATCACACATACACATCTATTATCAAAGATTAGTATATCTGGTACTCCGGAACTAGGAAAAAACCGATCAAGTGCACAGATTAAAGCAAACTTGACACCAAATTCAATATAGGCCAAGTATTAAAAATCAATATATGTTGGTCGGCTTATATAAACATGGTGGCTTATAAGCTACTTTTATTTCCAAAATATAAATAAACATCTAGAACGAAAGGACATGGGAAGAAGTGCACAAATTCAAGCAAACTAGACACGAATTCATGTTGTTCGCATTTAGAAATGGCAGCGATGACATAAAGATTGGCAAAAGACAAGACAACGGTTCATTAGACTCATAAATGGCTGCCAAACAGGGATAGTCAACTAGGGAATGGGTCGATTACAATAGAGACTCAACATGCAAGTTATTTTGCTTCTAAGCTTCAATAGAGACTCCGGAACTAGGAAAAAGCCGATCAAGTGCACAGATTAAAGCAAACTTGACAGCAAAATCAATATAAGCCAAGTATTAAAAATCAATATATGCTAGTCGGCTTATATAAACATGTGGCTTATAAGCTACTTTTATTTCCAAAATATAAATAAACATCTAGAAAGAAAGGAAATGAGAAGAAGCGCACAGATTAAAGCAAACTAGACACGAATTCATGTTTTTCATATTTAGAAATGGTAGCGATGACATAAAAGTTGGCAATAGACAAGACAACGGTTCATCGGACTCATAAATGGTTGCCAGACAGCGATAGTCAACTAAGGAATGGGTCGATTACAATAGAGACTCAAGATGCAACTTTTTTTTGCGTCTAAGCTTCAATAGAAGCGTATGCTAGTCGGAGGAGGCAATAGGGTGCTTCCAAATCTTCCATATATACTCTTATTCCTGAAACACGAAACAATAAATTCAGAGTAATGAAAAGGTTATCAGCTCGGACTGAACATCCAAATTGGAAGGCTTACCCTTTTTCCTGATATATAGGGTTTGGTTCTCTCAGAAAAGTTGACCATAGATGGGCATGTCATCGAAGCTACAAAGTCCATGTTGCCAACGACATCCCGAGGCACATCAAAATTCAATAGGCTATTAATCAGCTCATCCACACTATCATCCATAAGATATCTCATCCAAGGTTCCAAATTGACACCATTATTCTCCATAACAGGAAGCACCACAGAGTTGCTGGTGTTACTCTTGATAGGCGCGGATCCTTCTCCTTCAGCAATGGTTGAAATGGGGGCAATGGATGATATATTAGGAGTCTTGGTGTAATACTCTCGGCCCAACATAGAACATCCAAAGGTATTACTTCTCCGGTCATAGTACATATTCATAGCAGGAACTTCAACAGGTGTAACAGAGCCCATTGCAGGAACAAATGGCATGTTGTCAAGCTGAACAAGTGGTTGGCTTGATGTGGAGTAAGCAGATGGGTAAACGAAATCATTTCGGTTGGCAAGGTTGTTGACTGCTGGTATGAAACTATGTTCTTGTGTCGTGCTTGGCTTGGGTACTTTAGGAATAACATGGAGAGCATGGCACTTCTGAGGAATTGTTGGTTCATCTGGAAAGTTAAGCCTGGCCTTCTTGCCACGGATCCTACGTGCTTCAACATCATAAGCTCTTGCAGCTTCTTCGGCACTGTCGAAAGTACCAAGCCAAACACGGGCACCCTTAATAGGATCTCTGATTTCAGCAGCCCACTTACCCCAGGGGCGCTGTCGGATGCCCCTGAATTGGTTTTTTCTCTTCCTTTTTGCTGGCATGTGTGTGTGGCCATCAAAACCAGCACTAGCCCTGGTGCTCAAGTCATCTGCAATGCAAGATCAATGTGAATGCTAACAGAGATGAATATAGATAAGCTTATCTCACAAAAAGTAATTAATTCCATCATGTACATGAATTCATATGTATAATATCACAATTGTTTTGAACACTGAACCATCATGGGTGCAATCCTCTTCACATTTCTGTGAAAGCATCAGTCACCCACAAAATAAATAAATTAAATTAAATTACAACTTATGGACATGAGATAGACATTTGCCATCATTTTGTAATTATCAATCTATAAATCCCATCATCGACCCCGTGAAAAAAATCCCATTATCGGTGATGCAGAATCAAGGATTGTTTTCTAGTAGGACTCAACACTTACCAAAATAATGCTTGAGATTGACAACTGAACCAAGTATAGAAAAATCCCCATTCAAACCTATAACCATCTAAAACAGGGAAACAATCCAAAAGGTCGAGACCTCAATAAAAAATAGGGAAGATTTCTAGGAGTTTGGGTGTTTGCCTTACCAATCAAAAGCCACCATGTACCTCATGCCACAGCCTCTCTCTCCTCTCTGTTTGCATTGGAGGAAGGCCGCTGCTATTTGGTCAAAGGCCATTGCTTTTGGATGGAAGGAGTGGTCAAAATAACTTAGAAATCAGTTCAATTTCTGTTAGGTTCTCTTTGGTGGACGGTTTGCATCTCTGACAAGCTATTTGGTAGAAGAGCTGTAGCTCTCAATGGTTATTTGGCGGAAGTGAAGTGGGTTGCAGCTCCCACAAGCTAGAAATCATTGTATATGGTGGAGCACCATTGCTATTTGATGGAAGGCCATTACTGTTTTTTAAATTAATAGAGGCGGACATTTGAGGAATAGGATTGGATGACCAGCTCCCATATCCGGGTCTGTGGACGTGTCTGTACGCGTTCATGGATGTTTAGTGTGTCTGGTTAGTGGCTCAACATTGAAGATGCCCTAACACCAACAAATCAAGCCTTCCAACACCAAACCAACACAATTTCTTTTCGTACCCAAAGAATATAAACCAATCACAAAATATCCTAGCTTCTACAATGGTCAATCGCAAAAGGTTATAAAACGAGCAGATTAAAACCTTTTGAGACGGATCTCTTGGCAGCTAACGGGTTGATCTCGACAACCTCGTCATTTTCATCCTCCATAGATATTGCGCCATGCCCGCAATCCAAGTCGAAGTACCCTGAGTCGGCGTCGAAGTCCTCAAATTCGGCCTTGAAGGCCTCGTCGTCATGTCGAAGCCAAGCTTGACCCCAAGCCCGTCGAGCCCCACGAAGCATCGACTCCGACCACCGCGCTGTCGGGGCTTCTTCTTCTCAGGCCACAACACCGCCTCAACCACTCTCCTCGTAACCGTGGGTGGCTTGTGGGCTGTGAGGATTGTACTATGCACCTATGACGTTTAACAAATATCTTCTAATAGTCATCTCCCCTCCCCCGTGCACATTTAACTGACATCTTCTCCTTCATGATTGGATCTAATTTTAAGATTCTTGCAAATAACTCATGGCTAGTTACTCATTTATTAGCTCAAGATTGTACTACGCACCTATAGTATGACTGTACTGCTACTATCATACAATCTCCGTCCGGGTTTATTGGACGGGTTCATCCAATCGAACGTTTAATAAAAAATCTTCTCATAAATGATTGTGCATAATGCTAAATAATCTTCTCATAAATGATCATGTGTAATGTGAAGATCTTTGAAAATCATTCATAGCTATTTACGCCATTTATTAGCTCCGGATTATACTACACACTTGTGTTATGAGTGTACTACTATGGTTGTACTCCACCCGTCCAAGTTTATTGGATGGGTTCATCCAACCAAACTTTTAACCAATTAATATATTCTCATAAATGATTGTATATAATTTTAAGATCCGTCCAAATAACTCATAGCTAGTTATTTCATTTATTAGCTCAAGATTGTAGTACATCCAACCAAAAGTTTAACCAGTATCTTCTCATAAATGATTATGTGTAACATTAGGATTTTTGTAAATCACATATAGCTACTCACTCCATTGTTCTCAAAGAAACAGAAGCTTACTCCATTTGTTACTCGCATTACTTAATGTGCAATCAGTAGCATTATCCTATGGTGGTTATATAAAGTGTAAGTTAGCATTGCAAATTTCTCATCGCATCCTTTATCTAACCATGTATATGGAGATCTAACATTTTTCTAAACTAACATGACATCGTTGCTCTATGACCCTATGTCTTGCTTAATGTTCAACCAAGATCCCCTTATAAATGACTTTGTAACTCTATGATCCTAGTAAATCACACATATATACTTACCCCATTGAGCTACTACCATGTATGTACAATCATTAGCATTATTATATATACATTTAGTTTATGAATTCTTAATGAGCATTGCAACTTTTTTATATTGCACTCATGATCTAACCATGTATATAGATATTATTAACTATTTTTGTAAAGTAACATGGCAACATTGCTTCACGACTTTGTGTTTTAGTTGACACCAAGAAGAAACAATTTGAGAGTGGTTTTGTTTCTTGTGAGAAGATGTGACTAGCTAATGCATGAACGAAGCACCAACCCTGCATCAAAATATAGAATTTGCTTAGAAAATCTACTCTTGAGTTTTTTATACTCAAATGTCATAAAATTGTGCAAACCATAAATACAAAATTTTATGAAAATCCAAGAGCTAACAATACACATGGTTTATCAACCTTTGTCCTACGTAAGAATGGGGCTAGAAATGTAACTTGGGTGCGGTCTTTCCAGGCTGGTTGATGCATAAATAACATTGTCACCTAGGGATCGATACATAAATGTGTGTGGTCGCTCTATTTATAGAGAGAAAAGGAGTGTAAATCGCGTGAAATTGAAAAACTACGAGTGCAAACCACACAATACTGGGAGACATAAGTGTAAACCACGTGAAAATAGAAAATGACTATTGCGGCCAGGCTTATACATGGTTTTAAACTTTTGTTTCCTACCTAAAAATGATAAATTGTGAGTACAAAATGTTCTAAAGCAAACAAGGACGAAAAGTGACCCTAACACATGGATTAAAAGCAGTTATCGTGACATGGGACAGATACATTTGGAGAGGGACCTCCTGATGGCGACGAATGGCTTGATCTCGACAACCTCGTGGTTGTTATCCTCATCAGCCACCCCATCGTGCCTGAGCTCCAAGTAGGAGTCCCCGGAGCCGACCTCGAACTCCTCGTAGTCATTCTCCATCTTGAGTCCGATCCCAAACTTGCTGAGCCCCAGGAAGTGGCGTCTGTCAAGTCTTCTTCTTCTCAAGCAAATGGTAGAGGTTCGTGAGGATCACACCGTCGCATATGGCCGCGAGTACCTCATCGTAGTCATTGGGGGAAAGTATCCTCTCCGGAATTGGTAAATAGGTAGATGTTTTAATGACACGGGGGAGTGGGTGTGTAGGTTGGCAGATGGGGTCGAGGACAGCCCCGTATATCGCGGTGGACACATGACTGTGTCACCCTTACGAGGGGGTGTGTGGTGGGTCCCATACATCGGTGAGGGGCCATGGAGTGGGTGAAAGGCATGATGTAGGTTCTGGAAGCGGGCATTTCCATTCGGGGGAATCTTTTGCGTCGGCCCCTTCAAAGAATTGGTATTTTTGATATACCCCTAGGAAATGAATGGGCAGAGAATTTATTTTTTATCTTTAGTAACACGCCATTTATTTGCTCAAGATTGTACGACACCCCTCCCCTATGAAAAAGTTTTTACAACACTCATGTACTACTATATTATATCCGTATTGTACTCACTAGCATTGTCCAACAAAGATATTAAGGGAAGATCTCTAGGTCATCCTTTCAAATCACTCATGGCCACTAGTCCATTGAGTTATTACCAAAAACACTACTTCATTGAGTTAGTAGCATGTGTGTGCAATCATTAGCATTAGAATTATACATGTTAGTTATATGATGGGTTTGTCTAGGGAAAGTCTAGATGTGAAAGAATTATGTCTGATCTAATTAAGCTGACATCATTTTGTTGTTGGGCTGAGCCTTTAGTGGGTTAGATTGTTGTGGGTGAGTGCTTTGTTAGGAACTTTTAAGTTGGGCTTTTTCTTCTATGCAAGTTGGATTATTTTATTAATCCTTTAAAGGATGGTGGAGTAACCACCTCCTAGGGGGCTTCACAGGCAAGAGTGCCCTCTCTGCGTCGTCCTTTTCCAGGTTGTGCACCGCATGGGTCTCTCGGGGTTTCTCCACGCCGTCTGATCTGCCTAGATGATGCTCAATAGGATGAACCACCTTGGTTGTCCATGATGGGTGGGCCGCGGGAACGCGTAGGGCCATCGTTATGGGGCGGTGCAGGCATACCAGTGAGAGCCCTTTCGTCTACTACCATGCACACAATAGTCCAGTCAGACCCGCCTATCAACGCCTTTGCCTCTCGTCGGGATGGTTTAGTCAGGCCGGTGGGGGAGCATGGCGGTCATAGAGCGGCTCAAGCGCGAGGCCATTTTTTGTTTGTTTCATTGGCCTCGTGCAGGTACTGAAGTGTGGCACACGTGGTGCAACACCCGCATGCGTCGGCACTGTGTCCACCCCACTATGTAGAGGGCACCCCAGCTAGCTCCACAGAGGGCTTGGTCTATGTAACATCCCAAAATTCTAAATTTTGGAATGTTATATTAAATAAATATTTATGATTGTTTGTTTGATTGTTGTGTGACTGATTGTGTGAAATTGGGTGGATTTGAAACTTTTTGAAAGTTGAATGAGTGGGAATAAAAGGACTTTCCTAAAACTTTCATCTTTGCATTTTGATCTCCATGAATTCAAATCCATTTTATCACAAAACCCTAGAGTGAAGATGATATGACTTCTTCCATATGAATAAATGAAAAGGGTTTTGAAAAGATTTCAAATTCAGAAACTTTATGCAACTCAATGATTTTCATGAGAGAAGATAAAATGACTTCTTCAAATTTTAAGAAATATGAGTTGGAAATTTATTGAAAGTCCCTTTGAAGGAATTTTGAAACCCACTTTTAATTTTGAGTTATTTGGGTTTTATTCAAAATATTTTTCTCCAAAAACAAAATATTTGGAAATTAGGGTAAAATGATTCCCTACAGCAAAAAAATAAATTTAAATTCATTTTGGTATTCTAAAAATGATTTTTCTTATGTTTTAGTGATTCAGCAGCACTGTATGACTTTTGTGAATTTTGGAGGATTTTATTTGAACTTGAAAAATAGTTCATGTTGTAGTAAATCTTTTTCTGAACGTTTTGATATATAATATGTATATATTATATTTATATTTTACTTTATTTCTTGCTTTTAATCTTCTGTGCTATCTTCAAAAAAACCAAACAGGCCGAAGCCACCGAGGCCCAACTCTCTCTCTCTCCCCCTCGGCCCACCTACGCGCGAGGCTGGCCCAGTAGCTCACCCGCGCCCAAAACCCCAAAACCCCTCTCCCAAGTCGGCCTCCCCTCTATAAATACACCCCTCTCATCTCCGTTCTGCCCCTAAAGACGCCCCGAACCCCTCTCCCTCGCCGCCTATTGCTCGGCGGAGCTCTGCCTCCGCCACCACGCCATTGTAGCCCTGGCCACTCTCTCCGTCACCCCCGAGCCCCACCACCTCCACCAATCGCCTCGACCCCGTCCACCGCACCTCCCCGAGCACACGCCCGAGTCTTGCGCCCATGGAACGCCGACAACGCCGACCACCCGAACGCCACCGCCGCTTCGAGCTCGCCGCCGACCGTCTCCGACCACCTCCACCGACACCACGACCACCGTTGGACTCGTCGTTGCCTGCTTCATCTCCCTGGCCACCCTACCGAGGCCGAAGATCAACGGAGTGCCGCCACTGTCGTCGCCCGACGCGCTCGCCGTCGACCACCACCGCGGTAAGCTCCCTCTCTCTCTCCTCGTCCGTCCGATCTAGATTATACGGTCGTGATTAGATTAGATCGAACAGTTAGGTTTTTTTTACTAGATCGGTTTAGCTTATGGTTTAGTCCAGATCGGTTTAGCCGATTGGCTTTCTTTTCGTTTTTTCGCCCGTGCGCGTTTCTATTAATCTACGGCCGAGCAATTTATAGATCGGATCGCAGATCCTCTAGACCAAGTAGCAGCCCGACGTGTAGCACCTGTCTGATTCTTTTTAGTTTATTTTCGTTTCTGTTTTTATAAACAGAAATAGTTTCTGTTTTAGATTGCTTATATCTTTTAGGTTTTAAGTCCAAATTTAGTGATTCTTTTTGAATTAGATTCAAAATTTCTTGAGGCTTCTGTTAGTGCACTTGGATTTCAATTTTGAGTAGTTTTAATTTGAATTTGCATGAATTTTCTTCAAACACAATTTTCGCCATAACTTGAGTTTGAAAATATATTTTAAGTTGATTCTTTTGGCTCCTGGTCACTAGGACTTTTTCCTATCTAGTAGAATATAGAGATTTATTTTTAGTTTATTTTAAATTAGGTTTTTAGCAAAACAGTACTGTTTTGCTTATTGTTTTGTTTTAGTCCTTTCTTTATTGTTTTTATTAGTTTTAAATTATTTATTTTTGTCACTTTTGACAAATTTAGTTTTGTTTCTGTTAGCCAACCAAATAAAATTTTATTTTTATTTTAAAAATTTATTTTATTTAGTTTTGTATGAAAACTAGATTAGGTCATAGTTAGTGTTTCATAAAAGCTTTTTATTTATTTCTTTTTGCAAATAAAATTTTATGAAAAATACTTTCTGTTAACTTAGTTGTTTTACATTTTATTTTCTGTTAACTTATTAGTTTATGTTAGCTATTTGTAGTAAAGTCGTAGACTTTCCTTAGTAGTTTTCTTTGTGGTTTTACTTGAAGTTTCTTTGGAGTTCATTTGAGTTTATTATTGCATTTTATTTGTTGACTTAGTTGTTATTTTTGAGTGCTAGAATTGTTTGCTTATATGAATGCTATGTATGTTAATATAGATTTTCACCGGAGTGACGAATAATATCAAGTTATTTTTGAGAGCGCTATTATCTTCATCAACTTACCAGGCAAGTTCACTTTGACCATGCTTTTCATACCTATGTTTTTATTGCATTTAGTGTCATCTTTGCAACAAATCCCTCCAGTAGTTATATTGAATTCTTGTAGTTTAGTAGAATGCATGAGGCAGGAACCCATCACCCTGTTACCAAGCCCGGGACGTTGTTTAGTTTCAATGCTACGCTAAAGTAGACGGGGTTGGTATGAGTGCTCGGGAGTGGTGTGAGTATGAAGAACTCTACGTCAATGACGGCAACTCTATGATGGCATCTGCAAGGACTGCATCTTCAAGGCCAAGACTTCAAGACAAGAATTCAATATACCTCTGGGTGGAGAATGGTTAAGAAGGGTACATTGGTGCGTCCAGTACTCAGTGATTCCGGAGAAGCGCCATGATATCAGGCGGAAAGCTCCACCAGGCTCAAAGAGACGGAAGAATACTTCATGCCCGGAAGCTTACCTGTGCAACCGCATGTCACTATGGGCTCTGGCTTGGTTGACCTTAGTGGTGACTCTGGCTGGGATGGTCCTAGCAGATGTAGAACTACGGTAGGATTGCATGAGCACCGGACAGTGGTGAGAGGAACTCTTCGGAAGACCATGTTTCGGTCATCTTGTTCTCGAACACCCTGAAGTGCGAGAACACAAAAAGAGGGATCGAATCTTGCGGGTAAAGTGTACAAACCTCTGCAAAGGGTTAAAACCTAATCAATTAGCCGTGTCCCCGGTTACGGACAATTTGAGCCTCTAGACATGGATCTATCTCGGAACTCACAACACCGGACTGATAACTTAATTGTGGGCAACTTATGATGATTTTGGCCTATGAGACATCGGTTGGCGGAACCATGACACGATAGAAAACACCGTAGTACAGACTCCTGATATTCCTTTGATGTAGGGAAAATAAAACTAGCTTTTACGCAAACAAAACTCAGACACAGAGCCACAGAGCCATATTGCATATAGTATAGTTTATCATCTATTTTTCTTACAGTGATCTTGCCGGTACATTCAATGTACTGACCTACACGGCTGCAACGCCTCATGTTGCAGATCTTTTCTTCGACGAGTAAGAGTTACGATACAGGGTTACGGTCTACACTCAACCTGCTGATGGCCTTGATGGGACTCCACACCCGATTGTTTGTTTCCGCTCAGACTTACGAGGTATATATCTGTTTTACCTTTTTTATACATGTGACTGCACTTTGATATATACATCGATGTACAGTGTGTGCCAGCATACCAATCCAGGGATGGCACGGATACACAGAGGCTTGACCGTTTGAGGTCGGGTCGCTACAGAGATGGTATCAGAGCACATGTTTGAAGGAAATATGCCCTAGAGGCAATAATAAAGTTATTATTTATTTCCTTATATCATGATAAATGTTTATTATTCATGCGAGAATTGTATTAACTGGAAACGTAATACTTGTGTGAATACATAGACAAACAGAGTGTCACTAGTATGCCTCAACTTGACTAGCTCGTTGATCAAAGATGGTTATGTTTCCTAGCCATAGACATGAGTTGTCATTTGATTAACGGGATCACATCATTAGGAGAATGATGTGATTGACTTGACACATTCTGTTAGCTTAGCACTCGATCGTTTAGTATGTTGCTATTGCTTTCTTCATGACTTATACATGTTCCTATGACTATGAGATTATGCAACTCCCATTTACCGGAGGAACACTTTGTGTGCTACCAAACGTCACAACATAACTCGGTGATTATAAAGGTGCTCTACATGTGTCTCTGAAGGTACTTGGTGGGTTGGCGTATTTCGAGATTAGGATTTGTCACTCCGATTGTCGGAGAGGTATCTCTGGGCCCACTCGGTAATGCACATCACTTAAGCCTTGCAAGCATTGCAACTAATGAGTTAGTTGCGGGATGATGTATTACGGAACGAGTAAAGAGACTTGCCGGTAACGAGATTGAACTAGGTCTTGAGATACCGACGATCGAATCTCGGGCAAGTAACAATCCGATGACAAAGGGAACAACGTATGTTGTTATGCGGTCTGACCGATAAAGATCTTCATAGAATATGTGGGAGCCAATATGAGCATCCAGGTTCCGCTATTGGTTATTGACCGGAGACGTGTCTCGGACATGTCTACACAGTTCTCGAACCCGTAGGGTCCGCACGCTTAAAGTTTCGATGACAGTTATATTACGAAGTTTATGAGTTTTGATGTACCGAAGGTTGTTTGGAGTCCCGGATGTCATCACGGACATGACGAGGAGTCTCGAAATGGTCAAGACATGAAGATTGATATATTGGAAGCCTATATTTGGATATCGGAAGTGTTCCGGGTGAAATCGGGGTTTTACCGGAGTACCGAGGGGTTACCGGAAACCCCCCCCCCCCCCCCCGGGGGGGGGGGGCGCTTAATGGGCCATAGTGGGCCTTAGTGGAGAAGAGGAGAGGCGGCTAGGGCAGGGCCGCGCGCCCCTCCCCCTCTAGTCCGAATAGGACAAGGAGAGTGGGGCGGCGCCCCGCCCCCTTTCCTTCCTCTCTCCCTCCTCTTTCCCCCTTCTCCTAATCCAACAAGGAAGGGAGGGACTCCTACTCCCGGTGGGAGTAGGACTCCTCCTGGCGTGCCTCCTCCTGGCCGGCCGCACCTCCCCCCTTGCTCCTTTATATACGGGGGCAGGGGGCACCCCAAAGACACAACAATTGATTTGATCTGTTAGCCGTGTGCGGTGCCCCCCTCCACCATAGTCCACCTCGATAATACTGTAGCGGTTCTTAGGCGAAGCCCTGCGTCGGTAGAACATCATCATCGTCACCACGCCGTCGTGCTGACGAAACTCTCCCTCAACACTCGGCTGGATCGGAGTTCGAGGGACGTCATCGGGCTGAACGTGTACTGAACTCGGAGGTGCCGTGCGTTCGGTAGTTGATCGGTCGAATCGTGAAGACGTACGACTACATCAACCGCGTTGTGCTAACGCTTCCGCTTTCGGTCTACGAGGGTACGTGGACAACACTCTCCCCTCTTGTTGCTATGCATCACCATGATCTTGCGTGTGCGCGGGAATTTTTTTGAAATTACTACGTTCCCCAACAGTGGCATCCGAGATAGGTTTTATGCGTAGATGTCATATGCACGAGTAGAACACAAGTGAGTTGTGGGCGATATAAGTCATACCGCTTACCAGCATATCATACTTTGGTTCGGCGGTATTGTTGGATGAAGCGGCCCGGACCGACATTACGCGTACGCTTACGCGAGACTGGTTCTACCGACGTGCTTTGCTCACAGGTGGCTGGCGGGTGTCAGTTTCTCCAACTTTAGTTGAACCGAGTGTGGCTACGCCCGGTCCTTGCAAAGGTTAAAACAACACCAACTTGACAAACTATCATTGTGGTTTTGATGCGTAGGTAAGAACGGTTCTTGCTCAGCCCGTGGCAGCCACGTAAAACTTGCAACAACAAAGTAGAGGACGTCTAACTTGTTTTTGCAGGGCATGTTGTGATGTGATATGGTCAAAGCATGATGCTAAATTTTATTGTATGAGATGATCATGTTTTGTAACCGAGTTATCGGCAACTGGCAGGAGCCATATGGTTGTCGCTTTATTGTATGCAATGCAATCGCCCTGTAATGCTTTACTTTATCACTAACCGGTAGCGATAGTCGTAGAATCATAAGATTGGTGAGACGACAACGATGCTGCGATGGAGATCAAGGTGTTGCGCCGGTGACGATGGTGATCATGACGGTGCTTCGGAGATGGAGATCACAAGCACAAGATGATGATGGCCATATCATATCACTTATATTGATTGCATGTGATGTCTATCTTTTATGCATCTTATATTGCTTTGATTGACGGTAGCATTATAAGATGATCTCTCACTAAATTTCAAGATAAAAGTGTTCTCGCTGAGTATGCACCGTTGCCAAAGTTCGTCGTGCCTAGACACCACGTGATGATCGGGTGTGATAAGCTCTACGTCCATCTAGAATGGGTGCAAGCTAGTTTTACACACGCAGAATACTCAGGTTAAACTTGACGAGCCTAGCATATGCAGATATGGCCTCGGAACACTGAGACCGAAAGGTCGAGCGTGAATCATATAGTAGATATGATCAACATAGTGATGTTCACCATTGAAAGCTACTCCATTTCACGTGATGATCGGTTATGGTTTAGTTGATATGGATCACGTGATCACTTAGAGGATTAGAGGGATGTCTATCTAAGTGGGAGTTCTTAAGTAATATGATTAATTGAACTTAAATTTATCTTGAACTTAGTACCTGATAGTATCTTGCTTCTCTATGTTGATTGTAGATAGATGGCCCGTGCTGTTGTTCCATTGAATTTTAATGCGTTCCTTGAGAAAGCAAAGTGGAAAGATGATGGTAGCAATTACACGGACTGGGTCCGTAACTTGAGGATTATCCTCATTGCTGCAAAGAAGAATTACGTCCTGGAAGCACCGCTAGGTGCCAAACCTGCTGCAGGAGCAACACCAGATGTTATGAACGTCTGGCAGAGCAAAGCTGATGACTACTCGATAGTTCAGTGTGCCATGCTTTACGGCTTAGAACCGGGAATTCAACTTCGTTTTGAACGTCATGGAGCATATGAGATGTTCCAGGAGTTGAAGTTAATATTTCAAGCAAATGCCCGGATTGAGAGATATGAAGTCTCCAATAAGTTCTACAACTGCAAGATGGAGGAGAATAGTTCTGTCAGTGAGCATATACTCAGAATGTCTGGGTATAACAATCACTTGATTCAACTAGGAGTTAATCTTCCAGATGATAGCGTCATTGATAGAATTCTTCAATCACTGCCAACATGCTACAAGAGCTTCGTGATGAACTATAACATGCAAGGGATGGATAAGACGATTCCCGAGCTGTTTGCAATGCTAAAAGTTGTGGAAGTAGAAATCAAGCAGGAGCATCAAGTGTTGATGGTTAATAAGACCACCAGTTTCAAGAAAAAGGGCAAAGGAAAGAAGAAGGGGAACTTCAAGAAGAACAGCAAGCAAGTTGCTGCTCAAGAGAAGAAACCCAAGTCTGGACCTAAGCCCGAGACTGAGTGCTTCTATTGCAAGCAGACTGGTCACTGGAAGCGGAACTGCCCCAAGTATTTGGCGGATATAAGAAGGATGGCAAGGTGAACAAAGGTATATGTGATATACATGTTATTGATGTGTACCTTACCAGAGCTCGTAGTAGCACCTGGGTATTTGATACTGGTTCTGTTGCTAATATTTGCAACTCAAATCAGGGACTATGGATTAAGCGAACACTGGCCAAGGACGAGGTGACGAAGCGCGTGGGAAACGGTTCCAAAGTCGATGTGATCGCCGTCGGCACGCTACCTCTACATCTGCCTTCGGGATTAGTATTAGACCTAAATAATTGTTATTTGGTGCCAGCATTGAGCATGAACATTATATCTGGATCTTGTTTGATGCGAGACGTTTATTCATTTAAATCAGAGAATAATGGTCGTTCTATTTATATGAGTAATATCTTTTATGGTCTTGCACCCTTGAAGAGTTGTCTATTTTTGATGAATCTCGATAGTAGTGATACACATATTCATAATGTTGAAGCCAAAAGATGCAGAGTTGATAATGATAGTGCAACTTATTTGTGGCACTGCCGTTTGGGTCATATTGGTGTAAAGCGCATGAAGAAACTCCATACCGATGGACTTTTGGAACCACTTGATTATGAATCACTTGGTACTTACGAACCGTGCCTCATGGGCAAGATGACTAAAACGCCGTTCTCCGGAACTATGGAGCGAGCAACTGATTTATTGGAGATCATACATACTGATGTATGTGGACCAATGAATATTGAGGCTCGCGGCGGGTATCGTTATTTTCTCACCTTCACAGATGATTTAAGCAGATATGGGTATATCTACTTAATGAAACATAAGTCTGAAACATTTGAAAAGTTCAAATAATTTCAGAGTGAAGTTGAAAATCATCGTAACAAGAAAATAAAGTTTCTACGATCCGATCGTGGAGGAGAATATTTGAGTTACGAGTTTGGTCTACATTTGAAACAATGCGGAATAGTTTCGCAACACACGCCACCCGGAACACCACAGCGTAATGGTGTGTCTGAACGTCGTAATCGTACTTTACTAGATATGGTGCGATCTATGATGTCTCTTACTGATTTACCGCTATCATTTTGGGCTTATGCTTTAGAGACGGCTGCATTCACGTTAAATAGGGCACCATCGAAATCCATTGAGACGACGCCTTATGAACTATGGTTTGGCAAGAAACCAAAGTTGTCGTTTCTTAAAGTTTGGGGCTGCGATGCTTATGTGAAAAACCTTCAACCTGATAAGCTCGAACCCAAATCGGAGAAATGTGTCTTCATAGGATACCCAAAGGAGACTGTTGGGTACACCTTCTATCACAGATCCGAAGGCAAGACATTCGTTGCCAAGAATGGATCCTTTCTAGAGAAGGAGTTTCTCTCGAAAGAAGTGAGTGGGAGGAAAGTAGAACTTGATGAGGTAACCATACCTGCTCCCTTATTGGAAAGTAATTCATCACAGAAACCGGTTTCTGTGACGTCTATACCAATTAGTGAGGAAGTTAATGATGATGAACATGGAACTTCAGATCAAGTTGTTACTGAACCTCGTAGGTTAACCAGAGTAAGATCCGCACCAGAGTGGTACGGTAATCCTGTTTTGGAGGTTATGTTACTAGACCATGACGAACCTACGAACTATGAAGAAGCGATGGTGAGCCCAGATTCTGCAAAATGGCTTGAGGCCATGAAATCTGAGATGGGATCCATGTATGAAAACAAAGTGTGGACTTTGGTTGACTTGCCCTATGATCGGCAAGCCATTGAGAATAAATGGATCTTCAAGAAGAAGACTGACGCTGACGGTAATGTTACTGTCTATAAAGCTCGACTTGTTGCGAAAGTTTTTCGACAAGTTCAAGGGATTGACTACGATAAGACCTTCTCACCCATAGCGATGGTTAAGTCTGTCCGAATCATGTTAGCAATTGCCGCATTTTATGATTATGAAATTTGGCAAATGGATGTAAAAACTGCATTCCTGAATGGATTTCTGGAAGAAGAGTTGTATGTGATGCAACTGGAAGGTTTTGTCGATCCAAAGGGAGCTAACAAAGTGTGCAAGCTCCAGTGATCCATTTATGGACTGGTGCAAGCCTCTCAGAGTTGGAATAAACGCTTTGATAGTGTGATCAAAGCATTTGGTTTTGTACAAACTTTTGGAGAAGCATGTATTTACAAGAAAGTGAGTGGGAGCTCTGTAGCATTTCTGATATTATATGTGGATGACATATTATTGATTGGAAATGATATAGAATTTCTGGATAGCATAAAGGGATACTTGAATAAGAGTTTTTCAATGAAGGACCTCGGTGAAGTTGCCTATATATTGGGCATCAAGATCTATAGAGATAGATTAAGACGCTTAATTGGACTTTCACATAGCACATACCTTGACAAAGTTTTGAAGAAGTTCAAAATGGATCAAGCAAAGAAAGGGTTCTTGCCTGTGTTACAAGGTGTGAAGTTGAGTAAGACTCAATGCCCGACCACTGCAGAAGATAGAGAGAAGATGAAAGATGTTCCCTATGCTTCAGCCATAGGCTCTATCATGTATGCAATGCTGTGTACCAGACCTGATGTGTGCCTTGCTATAAGTTTAGCAGGGAGGTACCAAAGTAATCCAGGAGTGGATCACTGGACAGCAGTCAAGAACATCCTCAAATACCTGAAAAGGACTAAGGATATGTTTCTTGTTTATGGAGGTGACAAAGAGCTCATTGTAAATGGTTACGTTGATGCAAGCTTTGACACTGATCCGGACGATTCTAAATCGCAAACCGGATACGTGTTTACATTGAACGATGGAGCTGTCAGTTGGTGCAGTTCTAAACAAAGCGTCATGGCAGGATCTACGTGTGAAGCGGAGTACATAGCTGCTTCGGAAGCAACAAATGAAGGAGTTTGGATGGAGTTCATATCCGATCTAGGTGTCATACCTAGTGCATCAGGTCCAATGAAAATCTTTTGTGACAATACTGGTGCAATTGCCTTGGCGAAGGAATCCAGATTTCACAAGAGAACCAAGCACATCAAGAGACACTTCAATTCCATCCAGTATCTAGTCTAGGTGGGAGACATAGAAATTTGCAAGATACATACGGATCTGAATGTTGCAGACCCGTTGACTAAGCCTCTTCCACGAGCAAAACATGATAAGCACCAAGACTCCATGGGTGTTAGAATCATTACTGTGTAATCTAGATTATTGACTCTAGTGCAAGTGGGAGACTGAAGGAAATATGCCCTAGAGGCAATAATAAAGTTATTATTTATTTCCTTATATCATGATAAATGTTTATTATTCATGCTAGAATTGTATTAACCGGAAACGTAATACTTGTGTGAATACATAGACAAACAGAGTGTCACTAGTATGCCTCTACTTGACTAGCTCGTTGATCAAAGATGGTTATGTTTCCTAGCCATAGACATGAGTTGTCATTTGATTAACGGGATCACATCATTAGGAGAATGATGTGATTACTTGACCCATTCCGTTAGCTTGGCACTCGATCGTTTAGTATGTTGCTATTGCTTTCTTCATGACTTATACATGTTCCTATGACTATGAGATTATGCAACTCCCGTTTACCGGAGGAACACTTTGTGTGCTACCAAACGTCACAACGTAACTGGGTGATTATAAAGGTGCTCTACAGGTGTCTCCGAAGGTACTTGGTGGGTTGGCGTATTTCGAGATTAGGATTTGTCACTCCGATTGTCGGAGAGGTATCTCTGGGCCCACTCGGTAATGCCCATCACTTAAGCCTTGCAAGCATTGCAACTAATGAGTTAGTTGTGGGATGATGTATTACGGAACGAGTAAAGAGACTTGCCGGTAATGAGATTGAATTAGGTATTGAGATACCGACGATCGAATCTCAGGCAAGTAACATACCGATGACAAAGGGAACAACGTATGTTGTTATGCGGTATGACCGATAAAGATCTTCGTAGAATATGTGGGAACCAATATGAGCATCAGGTTTCGCTATTGGTTATTGACCGGAGACGTGTCTCGGTCATGTCTACATAATTCTCGAACCCGTAGAGTCCGCACGCTTAAAGTTTCGATGACAGTTATATTATGAAGTTGATGAGTTTTGATGTACCGAAGGTTGTTCGGAGTCCCGGATGTGATCACGGACATGACGAGGAGTCTCGAAATGGTCAAGATCTGAAGATTGATATATTGGAAGCCTATATTTGGATATCGGAAGTGTTCCGGGTGAAATCGGGATTTTACCGTAGTACCGAGGGGTTACCGGAACCCCCGGGGGGCTTAATGGGCCATAGTGGGCCTTAGTGGAGAAGAGGAGAGGCGGCTAGGGCAGGGCTGCGCGCCCCTCCCCCTCTAGTCCGAATAGGACAAGGAGAGGGGGGCGGCGCCCCCCCCCCCTTTCCTTCCTCTCTCCCTCCTCTTTGCCCCCTTCTCCTAATCCAACAAGGAAGGGAGGGAGTCCTACTCCCGGTGGGACTAGGACTCCTCCTGGCGTGCCTCCTCCTGGCCGGCCGCACCTCCCCCCTGCTCCTTTATATACGGGGGCAGGGGAGCACCCCAAAGACACAACAATTGATTTGATCTTTTAGCTGTGTGCGGTGCCCCCCTCCACCATAGTCCACCTCGATAATACTGTAGCGGTGCTTAGGCGAAGCCCTGCGTCGGTAGAACATCATCATCGTCACCACGCCGTCGTGCTGACGAAACTCTCCCTCAACACTCGGCTGGATCTGAGTTCGAGGGACGTCATCGGGCTGAACGTGTGCTGAACGCGGAGGTGCCGTGCGTTCGGTACTTGATCGGTCGGATCGTGAAGACGTACGACTACATCAACCGCGTTGTGCTAACGCTTCCGCTTTCGGTCTACGAGGGTACGTGGACAACACTCTCCCCTCTCATTGCTATGCATCACCATGATCTTGCGTGTGCATAGGAAATTTTTTGAAATTACTACGTTCCCCAACAAAGTTGACTCTAGGACGTAACCCTAGGAATCGGAAAGCCCCTAGGATAGGATAGCTGTAAAACTTTATTTTCAAAAAGACTCTTTCTTCTCATATTTTCTGATTTTATCAAGTAGTCCCTCTTACCTCCAATAGACGGAGTATACCCTTTTCCCTTTTGACCACACGGAGGAATCAACTGAATTCACTCCAAGAAGTACAAGATATCGGACAATGGATGGCCCCTTCAGAGTAAAGAGGATTTCACCATGCATTAGAAGAGTTGAAGCTACAATAGTTGAAGACTCCGAAGACTTGAAGAATTTGAAGACTCTGAAGATTTATTTAACCTTTAGAAAACCAAACCCCTATTATATACTTACATTAGATGCGCCGATTTGTGAGCTGTCCTTTGTTTGATGTTTTTCCGTCAGCCACAAAACAAAACTCGTTTCTTCAAAATTGTTGTTTGTGTTGTGTGTATCTATCTCTATCTCTCTTATCTCTCCCCAAAGCCTTGGATCCAATAGATGAGGCAGGAAGAAGGACTAGTATTCTCTGGACCGATGACTCAACGGGAGGTAGAACTATGGATTCAAAATATGGAGGATCACTTCAGGAACAACTTGATTGGAAGCAAGTATGAGGTTCAATACGCTCTTCGGTACTTTACAAAAAGTGCTGCAACCTGGTGGAAAATGCATCAAGCCATAAAAGGATGTAATGGAGCAAGAACTTGGGAGGAATTCAAGAAGACTATGTTGAGATCACGTCTCATCCGGAAGCACTGTGACCTGTTGAAGAAATCTTGTGCTTGCAAGATTTGCGGAGAAATAGGACACACCCATGAAGAACACAAGGATGGATGCCCTCATTGTGAGGAAAATCACCCAGCCGAAGAATGCCCCACTAGGCAGGTGACTTGTTTCTTGTGTGAAGGGACTATGCACTACCCTGCTCAGTGTCATATTTACCCGAAGGTACAAGAGATTACCAAGCAGCAGAAAGAAGCCGTGAAAGAAACCCTCAGGGAAAATTCAGAAGAACCTGCGATGAAGGAAGTTATTCAAGACCCTGATGGTGAAGGCCTAAACAGATTTTTCGCCCAAGCCTGCTATTCATGTGGAGAAGATGGACATTTTTCGGAGTATTGCACGAAGGAATGCCGAGAGTATCTCGGAGACTTCCCGACAATAGAAGTGAAGTTTGACCCTCGAGAAATAGAAGCTCCGATCATTATGGAGAAATCCAGGAAGAGAAAATGAAGGAATCCCCAGAACAACCTAATTTCTGCAGAAAAAGACCTGAGTTCTATCCCATGTTTCAAGTGCAAGACCTTAGGTCACTATGCCAGTATGTGTCCGGAGAAGAAGCCAGAGAAGGAACCAAGAACCCAAAAAGCAGACACCATCCCCAAGAAGCCCAAGGACTTATCGGAAGTTATCTATTTTCGCTGCAAGAAAGTAGGACATTATGCTACTAAATGTCCCAACAAGATGAAAGCTAAAGATGAGTAGTTGGAATTTTGATATTGGTAATAAGTGTAGTAGGAAGCATTTATTTTCATATGGATATGGAGTTGAATTTATGTAATGGGAGTCTCAGATATTGTAATGACTTCATGACTCAATAAAGTTAATGTGTCATGATTTCATACGTTGAATTTTATGAGTTGTTACCCTATGAACAAGGAGTTTGACCATTTTCGAGGATATGAGAAATATGGTCTATGGATGAAATTGTTCATTTCATTTTAAGGGTGGTAGAACCCTGTGAGAACACCTGACCAATGGTAAGGAAAAATGTATCCCACAGAGTGGAGTTGGATGAATTAAGTTTAAAGATTTTATTTCATATATTGATTACCTCGAGAGTATGAAGGAATGAACTAACGTTGGATTTAAAGGAGATATAATGTTGGAATATGGAACAATATAACTCGAAATGATGAGTTACAGTGGTGCAAGTATTGAAGTGGACCATAACCCATAGGCTCAAGAATTAATAAGGATCAAGTACTCCCTGGAGGAAGAAATTTTGGAAGAAAACTGTGATTTGTTCAGCAGACGTTCCTTAGGGGGGTCACGAAAACCCGAGAGTTGTGAAGAACGATAGATGTTTTGTTCAGCTTGCAGAACCTATGGATATATCCGAACTCGGTTCGTCGACAAGAGAAATTCTGCAATGCTTGTGAGAATGCCCGAGTGTTAGAAATGCGAGATTCGCTAAACCTTATATATGGTAATGATCTGGGTGCGGAATGAATTGATCACCATACCGACTTACTCTTATCATTCGCTCTTGCTATTAGGGATGGTAAATTTGGAGTGACTTACCCATAGTAGAGTGACGACGATGTCAAAACCTTGTTTTAATCCTAGAATGGTAGGACGGTTGATCCATGTACAGGCAACCATTGCCAATCGTAAGATATACGGTGAGATTCAACCCAGACCAATTTTCTGCAGTAAAAACCATTAATGGATGACCACCATGAGGTTCCGATAGTTGTTTAGCATTGGCGACAGACCGGTCAGCTAAGAAGACCCAGTCTCGGACGAAACTCACCATGAATGAAAGGACTGAAAGATTGGAGGAAAAGGTTATGCCCCTACCAGAAGAGCCCTAGTGTAGGAGTTATCCTAAAGATCTGAGAAGACCGACATTTCTAATCAAAAAGGAAGGAGTACATCAGTTTTGTTGGAACCATAACCATGCTTCTAAGGGTGGTAGAACCACAGGACCGTTGTGACAATCAATGGAATTTCAAGATGACCCTCCAACCCTAAACTTTTTTCTAGCCTCTTCGAATCTCGAGGACGAGATTCATTTTAAGTGTGGTAGGTTTGTAACATCCCAAAATTCTAAATTTTGGAATGTTATATTAAATAAATATTTATGATTGTTTGTTTGATTGTTGTGTGACTGATTGTGTGAAATTGGGTGGAATTTGAAACTTTTTGAAAGTTGAATGAGAGGGAATAAAAGGACTTTCCTAAAACTTTCATCGTTGCATTTTGAGATCCATGAATTCAAATCCATTTTATCACAAAACCCAAGAGTGAAGATGATACGACTTCTTCCATATGAATAAATGAAAAGGGTTTTGAAAAGATTTGAATTCCATTCGAAAATATTTCAAATTCAGAAACTTTATGCAACTCAATGATTTTCATGAGAGAAGATAAAATGACTTCTTCAAATTTTAAGAAATATGAGTTGGAAGTTTATTGAAAGTCCCTTTGAACATATTTTGAAACCCACTTTTAATTTTGAGTTATTTGGGTTTTATTCAAAATATTTTTCTCCAAAAACTAAATATATGGAAATTAGGCTAAAATGATTCCCTACGGCAGCACTGTATGACTTTTGTGAATTTTGGAGGATTTTATTTGAACTTGAAAAATAGTTCATGTTGTAGTAAATCTTTTTCTAAATGTTTTGCTATATAATATGTATATATTATATTTATATTTTACTTTATTTCTTGCTTTTAATCTTCTCTGCTATCTTCAAAAAAAACCAAATAGGCTGAAGCCACCGAGGCCCAACTCTCTCTCTCTCCCTCGGCCCACCTACGCGCCAGGCTGGCCCAGCAGCTCACCCGCGCCCGAAACCCCTTCGCACCGCCCGCCGCTCCCTCGCTCGCCTGCCTCCCCCGCTGACCGGTCGACCCCGCCGTCTTCTTCCTCCTCACGCCAAGCCACGGCCACGCCCGACCTCGCTCAACCGCAGCCGTATCCTGGAGATCGCGGGATACTCTCCCCGATTCGCCCCCTCTCCCAAGTCGGCCTCCCCTCTATTTATACACCCCTCTCATCTCCGTTCTGCCCCTAAAGATGCCCCGAACCCCTCTCCCTCGCTGCCTATTGCTCGCCAGAGCTCCGCCTCCACCACGGTGCCATTGCCGCCCTGGCCACTCTCTCAATCACCCCCGAGCCCCACCACCTCGACCAATCGCCTCAATCCCGTCCATCGCACCTCCCCGAGCACACGCCCGAGCTCCTGCGCCCTCGGAATGCCGGCAACGCCGACCACCCGAATGCCACCGCCGCCTCGAGCTCGCCGCCGACCGTCTCCGACCACCTCCACCGACGCCACGACCACCGTTGGACTCCTCGTCGCCTGCTTCATCTCCCTGGCCACCCCACCGAGGCCGAAGATCAACGGAGCGCCGCCACCGTCTACGCCCGACGCGTTCGCCGTCGACCACCACCGCCGTGAGCTCTCTCTCTCTCTCTCCTCATCCGTCCGATCTAGATTATACGGTCATGATTAGATTACATCGAACAGTTAGGTTTTTTACTAGATCGGTTTAGCTTACGGTTTGTTTTACGGTTTAGTCCAGATCGGTTTAGCCGATTGGTTTTCTTTTCGTTTTTTTTTGCCCGTATGCGTTTCTTTTAATCTACGGCCGAGCGATTATACATCGGATCTCACATCCTCTAGGCCCAGTAGCAGCCCGACGCGTAGCACCTGTCCGTTTTTTATAGTTTATTTTCGTTTCTGTTTTTTTAAACAGAAATAGTTTCTGTTTTAGATTCCTTATATCTTTTAGGTTTTAAGTCCAAATTTAGTGATTCTTCTTGCATTACAGGCTTCTGTTAGTGCACTTGGATTTCAATTTTGAGTAGTTTTAATTTGAATTTGCATGAATTTGCTTCAAACACTATTTTCGCCATAACTTGAGTTTGAAAATATATTTTAAGTTGATTCTTTTTGCTCCTGGTCACTAGGACTTTTTCCTATCTAGTAGAATATAGTGATTTATTTTTAGTTTATTTTAAAGTAGGTTTTTAGCAAAACAGTATTGTTTTAGTCTTTTCTTTATTGTTTTTATTAGTTTTAAATTATTTCTTTTTGTCACTTTTGACAAATTTAGTTTTGTTTCTGTTAGTCAACCAAAGAAAAATTTATTTTTATTTTAAAAATTTATTTTATTTAGTTTTGTATGAAAACTTGTTTAGGTCATAGTTAGTGTTTCATAAAAGCTTTATATTTATTTCTTTTTGCAAATAAAATTTTATGAAAAATATTTTCTGTTAACTTAGTTGTTTTACATTTTATTTTCTGTTAACTTATGAGTTTAGTGTTTTAATTGCTATTAAGATTTTACTTATGGCAAAACTATGTTAGGTGTTTGTAGTAAAGTCATAGACTTTCCTTAGTAGTTTTCTTTGTAGTTTTACTTGAAATTTCTTTGGAGTTCATTTGAGTTTATTATTGCATTTTCTTTGTTGACTTAGTTGTTTTTTTTTTGAGTGCTAGAATTGTTTTCTTATATGAATGCTATGTATGTTAATATAGATTTTCACCGGAGTGACGAATAATATCAAGTTATTTTCGAGAGCGCTATTACCTTCATCAACTTACCAGGCAAGTTCACTTTGACCATGCTTTTCATACCTATGTTTTTATTGCATTTAGTGTCACCTTTGCAAAAAAATCCCTCCAGTAGTTATATTGAATTCTTGTGGTGTGAGTATGAAGAACTCTACGTCAATGACGGCAACAACATGATGGCATCTGCAAGGACTGCATCTTCAAGGCCAAGACTTCAAGACAAGAATTCAATATACCTCTGGGTCAAGAATGGTTAAGAAGGGTACATTGGTGCGTCCAGTACTCAGTGATTCCGGAGAAGTGCCGCGATATCATGCGGAAAGCTCAACCCAGGCTCAAAGAGACGGAAGAATACTTAATGCCCGGAAGCTTACCTGTGCAACGGTATGGCACTATGGCCTCTGGCTTGGTTGACCTTAGTGGTGACTCTGGCTGGGATGGTGCTCGCAGATGTAGAACTATGATAGGATTGCATGAGCACCGGACAGTGGTGAGAGGAACTCTTCGGAAGACCATGTTTCGGTCATCTTGTTCTCGAACACCCTGAAGTGCGAGAGCATAAAAAGAGGGATCGAATCTTGCGGGTAAAGTGTACAAACCTCTGCAAAGGGTTAAAACCTAATCGATTAGCCGTGTCCCCGGTTACGGACAATTTGAGCCTCTAGACATGGATCTATCTCGGAACTCACAACACCGGACTGATAACTTAATTGTGGGCAACTTATGATGATTTTGGCCTATGAGACATCGGTTGGCGGAACCATGACACGATAGAAAACACCGTAGTACAGACTCCTGATATTCCTTTGATGTAGGGAAAATAAAACTAGCTTTTACGCAAACAAAACTCAGACACAGAGCCACAGAGCCATATTGCATATAGTATAGTTCATCATCTATTTTTCTTACAGTGATCTTGCCGGTACATTCAATGTACTGACCTACACGGCTGCAACGTCTCATGTTGCAGATATTTTCTTTGATGAGTAAGAGTTACGATACAGGGTTACGGTCTACACTCAACGTGCTGATGGCGTTCATGGGAGTCCACACCCGATTGTTTGTTTTCGCTGAGACTTATGAGGTATATATATGTTTTACGTTATTTATACATGTGATTGCACTTTGATATATATATTGATGTACTGTGTGTGCCAGCATACCGATCCAGGGATGGCACGGATGCACAGAAGCTTGACCGTTTGTGGTCGGGTCGCTACAGAGATGGTATCAGAGCACATGTTGACTCTAGGACGTGACCCTAGAAATCGGAAAGCCCCTAGGAAAGGATAGCTGTAAAACATTATTTTCAAAAAGACTCTTACTTCTCGTCTTTTCTGATTTTATCAAGTAGTCCCTCTTACCTCCAATAGCCGAAGTATACCCTTTTCCGTTTTGACAACATGGAGGAATCAACTGAAGTCACTCCAAGAAGTACAAGATATCGGACAATTGATGGCCACTTCAGAGTAAAGAGGATTTCACCATGCATTAGAAAGGTTGAAGCTACAAGAGTTGAAGACTCCGAAGACTTGAAGAATTTGAAGACTCTAAAGATTTATTTGACCTTTAGAAGACCAAACCCATGTTATATACTTACGTTAGATGCGAAGATTTGTGAGATGTCCTTTGTTTGATGTTTTTCCGACAGCCACAAAACAAAACTTGTTTCTTCAAAATTATTGTTTGTGTTGTGTGTATCTATCTCTATCTCTCTTATCTCACCCCAAAGCCTTGGACCCAATAGATGAGGGAGGAAGAAGGACTAGTATTCTCTGGACCGATGACTCAACGGGAGGTAGAACTATGGATTCAGAATATGGAGGATCACTTCAGGAACAACTTGATTGGAAGCAAGTATGAGGTTCAATACGCTCTTCGGTACTTTACAAAAAGTGCTGCAACCTGGTGGAAAATGCATCAAGCCATACAAGGATGTAATGGAGCAAGAACTTGGGAGGAATTCAAGAAGACTCTGTTGAGATCACGTCTCATCCGGAAGCACTGTGAACTGATGAAGAAATCTTGTGCCTGCAAGATTTGCGGAGAAATAGGACACACCCATGAAGAACACAAGGATGGATGCCCTCATTGTGAGGAAAATCACCCAGCCGAAGAATGCCCCACTAGGCAGGTGACTTGTTTCTTGTGTGAAGGGACTACACACTACCCTGCCCAGTGTCATATTTACCCGAAGGTACAAGAGATTACCAAGTAGCAGAAAGAAGCCATTAAAGAAACCCTCTGGGAAAATTTAGAAGAACCTGCGATGAAGGAAGTTATTCAGGACCCTGATGGTGAAGGCCTAAACAGATTTTTCGCCCAAGCCTGCTATGCATGTGGAGAAGGACATTTTTCAGAGTATTGCACGAAGGAAAGCTGAGAGTATCTCGGAGACTTCCCGACAATAGAAGTGAAGTTTGACCCTCGAGAAATAGAAGCTCCGATCATTATGGAGAAATCCAGGAAGAGAAAACGAAGGCATCCCCAGAACAACCCAATTTCTGCAGAAAAAGACCTGAGTTCTATCCCATGTTTCAAGTGCAAGACCTTAGGTCACTATGGCAGTATGTGTCCGGAGAACAAGCCAAAGAAGGAAACAAGAACCCAAAAAGCAGACACCATCCCCAAGAAGCCCAAGGACTTATCGGAAGTTGTCTGTTTTCGCTGCAAGAAAAAAAGTAGGACATTATTCTACTAAATGTCCCAACAAGATGAAAGCTGAAGCTGAGTAGTTGGAATTTTCATATTGGTAATAAGTGTAGTAGGAAGCATTTATTTTCATAAGGATATGGAGTTGAATTTATGTAATGGGAGTCTCAGATATTGTAATGAATTCATGAATCAATAAAGTTAATGTGAGAGGAACTCTTCGGAAGATCATGTTTTGGTCATCTTGTTCTCAAACACCCTGAAGTGCGAGAACATAAAAAGAGGGATTGAATATTGCGGGTAAAGTGTACAAACCTCTGCAGAGGGTTAAAACCTAATCGATTAGCCGTGTCCCCCGTTACGGACAATTTGAGCCTCTGGACTTGGATCTATCTCGGAACTCTCAACACCGGACTGATAACTTAATTGTGGGCAACTTAAGATGATTTTGGGCTATGAGACATCGGTTGGCGGAACCATGTCACGATAGAAAACTCCGTAGTACAGACTCCTGATATTCCTTTGATGTAGGGAAAAGAAAACCAGCTTTTAGGCAAACAAAACTCAAATACAGAGCCACAGAGCCATATTGCATATAGTATAGTTTATCATCTATTTTTCTTACAGTGATCTTGCCGGTACATTCAATGTACTGACCTACACGGCTGCAACCTCTCATGTTGCAGATATTTTCATCGACGAGTAAGAGTTACGATACAGGGTTACGGTCTACACTCAACCTGCCGATGGTGTTGATGGGACTCCACACCTGATTGTTTGTTTCCGCTGAGACTTACGAGGTATATATCTGTTTTACGTTATTTGTACATGTGATTGCACTTTGATATATACATTGATGTACTGTGTGTCCTAGCATACCGATCTAGGGATGGCACGGATACACAGAGGCTTGACCATTTGAGGTCGGGTCGCTACAGTCTGGCTGGACGTGTAGGGGCTGTCCTGCCTAGACGCAGAGGGGCTTGGCCTGCCAGGACCCTGGTTGTCACTGATTTGACCAGCTAACATGGATGGGACGTGCAGCGTCGGTCGCCCTCCCCGCGTTTTCTATAAAAGCAGCAATGTGCTATCTCGCTTGGCGTGGCCTTCCATATCCTCCTCATCGTGTTGAAGCCCACGAGCTTCCTCTCGCCTCTCTCCCTCTGTGAGTTTCTTCATTGAGCCAGTAGAGGAAGAGCCTACTCCAATGCCTACACTGTTCAAACTGCCAGTGTCCAGGTCCAACAAGCTTGAGCCGAAGAAGCGCTGCGACGAGATGATGACGGAGGTGTATGAGGCGAAACAAGTGTCGGCACCGATCGGGGTAACATCTGGTGTCCTTTTTTGAAGGTTGAAGGACAAGGGACCTATCTTAGTGTCGGTGCTTTGTTTGTAGGCGGTGGGGGCAAGAAAATTTTCAAGAAGAAGAATGTTGAGGGCTCCCATGTCCATAAGCCCTCGAGGAGCAAAGGGACTGCTCTCGCTACGAAAAAGAACAAGAGCTAATGCGAGAAAAGAAATCGTCACGTGTGTCCCAAAAAATGGAGGAGCCAGATGTTCCTAGATCGTTATGGGCTCATTGCCACTTCGAGTGGATGACGAAAAACACCGACATGGGGGTGTTCGGTATACTCCATATATACCGACGCATACAAGGAATCATACTCAAGTTCCTAATGTGGTCATGCATATTCTTTGTAGTGTTGAATTTGTGTTTGTTCGTAGTCATGAAAGGAATTCTTTGCGGTTGTTTGTTTGTTCGGTCATGCCCTGCCGAGCAATCTCCTCAACGACCACTGGCAACACACCCAAAATCATGACTACGTCATTTGTTTTTCCGTCACAATTATGAGATGGGGAATGGCTAAATGGCCATGCAGTTGTTGTAGGTCGCAATGGTGAAATGCCGATAGAGATGGCAAAAGACACCATCCGACATGTTGTCTATTGGTTGTGTTTCTTCTTGGGTGTAGTTGGTCTTTGCATCTTGATGGGTTTTATTCACGATAACACCCTATGGGGATAATTCATAAAACGAGTGATTTCTAAGAATGACATAGTTTGCTTAACTTCTTGATGCAGTTGGTCTTTGTGCCAGTGGTTCAACGGGTGGCTCCGGAGGAGGAGTTGTGGGAGGCTTCTCCTGCAATGGTAGTAGAATTCACTGTAATTATTTTGATGCTATGGAACTAAACGCTTAGAACCCACATTCATTCCTCGGTTTGCTATCATCTCGAGCCTGAGAAATGAGCTCCTCTTTTTAGTAAAAGTAGAAGTAGGCGCATGAGAAAAGTATGTAAGTATCAACTAGTTCCTGAGTGAAACCTGATTACAGTAGGGTGAAACTTCCTGATAAATTGTGGACAAGAATAACTAACCATTCGCGTTAATAAAAAATCGCCTTCCTAGAACTACCTGGGTAAATACCGCCACGTGATTGATGAGTAACAATAGCATGCTCATCTTAAGAAAGTGATTTCCACTATATATATATCATTGTCAAATGAAGGACCTAGCATGAAATTGACATGAGACCACCAATTTGGCAAATGTTCTAGTAACACTAACTGAATCAAGTGAAATGTATACTTTGTTTCCGTGTCTGCTCACATAAAAAGAGGTAGAAATGGCAATGATTTAATAATGCACTAAAATGAAACAGATCCTCAAATAATGAAATAGTTGCGCCGGTATTTATACAAGATAAATAAGTTCAGAACTGCACATAGAAGAAGCATCCTTAAAAACACATAAAAAACGACCCCAAATGATGATGCACCTACTATGAAAAAATGTCTAGTATATATCATTTATGTTAGGTGTTTCATATTTCCAATTCCTTTATATGTATCTAGGTCATGTGTTCAAAAATGGGTATGCACAATTTCCTGGTTTTGGTATGATTTATTACTGAAGAAGACACACCTAAACAACATCAAATAGATCCCGGTGGGTACACTTTATACTACAAATTTATATAGTTCTATTATGCGACATATATGTATGAACTCTCCAATCAGCAAATTATGTTTGGCTATATACAAACTTTCAACTACTACACCTCAAATATGAAAAATTGGAAGAAAACTAGATGAAATAGGTCAAGATGGGCATATTGAAATATTGTACATTTTTCCTAGAAAAAATGTATCAAGTGTTGGAAACCTAGAGTCAAGAATATTGTAGTATTATATGTCTATGTTCACAATTAAGACTTTATATTCTATGCCATAACTGCTAAGATCCTGGAATATGCGATTCAGTGGGAACTCATATGCACGTGTGAAATGATAAACGGTAAAATAAGATTCCTAGTCTCACCTCTAAGACAAGCTCAAGTGTTGTTGGTGGTCATGTTTTCCGGATATTAGGATATCGATAAGTGTGATGATAGTTGTAAAACAACATCGAGAGAATGACGTTAGAAGAATGATCATATTGAATCGATCCAAACTTGTTTGTTATACTTTGAGATTCAATCGTCAACAGTCAATTGCTATAACCACTACTGGAATCAGGATCTTTGCCGTCAGCCATGTCTTTGCCGTCCGCTAGCTGACGGCAAAGACCTTCTTTGTTGTCAGCTCAATAGAAGCTGATGGCAAAGATTTGGCTGACGGCAAAGACCATATTTGCCGTCAGCCAAGTCTTTGCCGTCCGCCGGCAGACGGCATATAGTCTTTGTCGTCCGCCATGGAGTATTAATGTGTGATTTAGTTCCTTAGACCATGCGAGTAACGTAGTCACTTCTTACCGTATGATAAACTTTGGGGTTTCTCAAACGTCATCTGTAACACGGTGATCATAACAATGACTTACAGGTTCATCGAAAAGTTTGACAAGAGACTAGATAGCTCAAGAGTTGAATTTGCTCCTCCGACGATGAAGAGATATCCTTAGTGCTTTCTCGGTGTGATGGTATCCACCATCGTCTGGCCTGACACAGGTGACCAGGTCACGGGGATGCCAGAAGATGTCAACGAGAAAGAAGAACAAAACTGGTAACGAGGAGATCGGTATAGTGAGCATGTGTATGACTCAAGAGGATACCAATATATATCACCTCGGGTCTTGTCAAGTATCGTGAAGTAAAGGGACTAACACATGATAGTTCACTCAAACTGCATTCATGTACTCATAGGGATCGATATGTGATACGTCTCCAACGTATCTATAATTTATGAAGTCTTCATGCTATTATATTACCAACCTTGGATGTTGTTGAGGATATAGACCTTAGAGTCACCCGCCAGGAGGGGCCGGGTTACTCGTATGGTCGTTCCCAGAAGCCCGGAGCCAAGCTTGAAGACGATGGGCCAGAGATGGGCTAAGACCCGGATATGGCTTAAAGCCCGTAGTTACAATCATTATTATGGTAGAACTTGTAGTGTAAGGCAAGTATAGTTGAGAGTCCGAGCCGGACACTCTTATGAGCCGGCCGGGACTCTAAGGGCTGTTGGGCGTCAGCCTCCCTATATAAAGGGACGACCCGGCAGCGGTTTAGGGACGACAGCAATCTGATCGAGAGCCGGGTATAGCTGTTTAGCTCCCTGGTAACCCTAATCAATACCACCTCAAACTGGATGTAGGCTTTTACCTTCACCGTAAGGGGCCGAACCAGTATAAACCCTCGTGTTCCTTGTCCCGCATTAACCCCTTCAAGCTTCCTAGTTGCGATGGCTCCACGACTAAGTCCTAGCTCGAGGACATCTGCCGTGACAATTCCACGACAGTTGGCGCCCACCGTGGGGCCAGCGCACGGTGGATTTGAGTTCTTGAAGGGCAGCTTCAAAAGGCTCAAGGGATACGCTGTGGGCCGGATGACCAAGAGTCGTCGCAGCAAGCTCTACATCGACGATGCAAACTGGGGCCCCGACGCCGTCTCAATTGAGTACGGGTACCGGTTCCCCTTCGGCGGAATTCATGTTTTCATTGGCAAGATTGGTGAGCCGGGCCCTGAGCCGGGTCTCTGCGCTGATCTCATTGAGACGGCTCAGCTTGCACGACCCGCCCAGGCCCGGCCTGCCTTAAGCCATGCTTTTGTGGGGTGCATCCATGGAGGACTCTCCGATCAATCTGGATTTGGTGATGAGACGGCCGCCGGCTCTGACGGCGAGTCGGCCACCGATGAGTCAAACTCGTTGTACCAACTTCAAGATGGCAGGCTCATGGGTTGTTCCGATGGTGACAGTATTCCGGACCTTTTTGAGCCACCAAGTCAGGTTGGAGTTTTTATGGCTGGTGCGCAGCCTGTTCAGAACCCCGCTGCTGGAGCGGGAAACCCGGTGCCTTCTCCGGCTCAGGTGCTAATGGATCTCACGGACAAGATGACGGCCCTGTTAACCGCCACGATTGACCCGGCGGATCAAGCTCAACATGATGCGGAGGTGGCACAGTTAAAATTGGATCTGATAAAAGCTAAAGAGGATCTTGCAGCCGAAGGGATCAGGCTGGCTGCGGAGCGGGCGGCTCTCGATGCCCAGACTCAGCTGATTCAGGCGCAGTCCTTCCAACTCACGATGGATCAGAACGCGGCCAATGAGGTCATGAGAAGGAGGCATCAAAAGGCCCAGTCTCGACTCCCACAGGTTTACGATCCACGCAACCTCTTCAACACGCCAGGTGCAGGGTCTAGTAACCCGCCAGGGGTCATAGCGCCCGGGTCTGGACCCCTTGTTCAGCCACGAGTGATGGGGCCTCCCCAGGTGCCCCCTGCCCCGCCTCAGTATGTGCCAATACCCCCGGGTCATTATAATAACCCGCTGGAGAACATGGTCGCTGCGGCAGCACGGCTGGCGGCTCTCCCAGTTGACGGCGACTCTCCGACGGCTGTTGAAACCCGCCGGGTCAGGGAACTCCTGCAGACGGCACTGGCACAGCAGGAGGCGTACTCCTACAGCCGGGATAGGATCCACTCGACCCTTCATCCGGGGCAGAGCCCGAGTTACAGCCGGCACATGGTCTCAGCAACCGGCTCAAGTAACGTCCGACACCATGACCCGCCCCCTGGCCATGGTCTGGCTCATAATGGAGCCTTTTATGCAACAGAGCAGGACAAAGCGCGGCAAGAGGCAGAGCAAGTGCCTCAATTGACGGCTTACCAGACCCCCCCGGCTTATCCGACGACTTCCACTGATGTGGGTATCCCTACCAGGACCGGGGGTGTCCCTTGTTTGGTGCCAGCTATCCGTAATGAACGTCTACCTAAGGACTTCAAGGGCCCTAGGAAGGTGCCTAACTACACAGCTGACTTACAGCCTGCAGCCTGGATCGAGAGTTATGAGATGGCCATGGAGCTACTGGAGGTTAGTGAGGCAGCCATGGCTAAGTACTTCACCATGATGTTGGATGGGACTGCCCGCACTTGGTTGAAAGGGCTACCACCGAACTCCATCGGATCTTGGGTTGAGCTGAAAGCCCGGTTCATCCAAACTTCAGGGATACCTGTAGGCAGTCTATGTCAATTGTGGATTTGACTAACTGTAAGCAGCAGGAGGGTGAATCCATGACTCATTGGGTTCGCCGGGTCAAGGAGATCATACATTCATCAGATAAGATGGATGCCGACTCTGCAGTCTTAATGTTGGAACAGAATTGTCGCTTCGTGCCCCTGAAGATGAAACTCGGGCGGCTTAAGCGCGACTGCAGTGACATGGGCACGGTAATGGCGGCTCTTGTCAAGTACGCCGATTCTGATGGTACCAAGGATCCCCCTTCAGATGATGAAAGGGCAGGGAAAGGAAAGAAGAATGGCAATGGCAAGGGTCCCCAGCATAACCCGGGGAACCAAGGAGGAGGCAAGCGCAAGGCCGATGGCAGCCTAGAGTTTGTAGCCAACGCCAGCTCACAAGGTAATAACCAGCGACGCAAGGGGAGACCCCCTCCCTGCGGCGGCGGGTCAGGTCCGACGCTGGAGCAGCTGTTGAATGAACCTTGTCCAAGGCATGGCTCTAGAGAGAAGCCAGCGATTCATCTATGGAAGGATTGTGCAATCATGAAAGCCTTTAAAAACTACAATGGCCCGGGCGGTGGCTCAGGCGCCGGCGGCTTTCATGGCCCAGGGGGCGGCTCAAATTCTAGTCCTCAGAGTGGTCAAGGGGGCTTTAATCAACAGTCTGGCCAGGGTCATCAACAGCAGTAGGGGGGTTATCAGACCAATCCAAAGCAGCTTAGCGGTGGACAGTATCATGTGTTTACCACTAGTTTGTGCAAGCGAGATCAGAAGCTTCACAAGAGGGCTGTGAATGCGGTTGAGCCGGCGGTCCCATGCTACTTGCGGTGGTCTGAGCAGCCTATAGTGTGGAGTAGGGAGGATCACCCTCCCCGGGTGGATAACCCGGGCCACTTGGCCTTAGTGGTGGCTCCTCAAGTGGGAGGATATAAGTTCACAAAGGTGCTCATGGATGGAGGCAGCAGCATCAACATCCTCTATTATGAGACCTTTCGCCGTATGGGGTTGGTTGATAAGAACCTCAGCCAGTCAAACACCATCTTCCATGGTGTAGTACCAGGTAAGTCGGCTTATCCAGTTGGCAAGATCGAATTGGAAGTGGCCTTTGGTGATGAGAACAACTACAGGGTGGAGAAATTGACCTTTGAGGTGGTCAAGATAAGAAGTCCATACCATGCTATATTTGGAAGGCCGGCTTACGCCAAGTTCATGGCACGGCCGTGTTATGTGTACTTACAGCTCAAAATGCCGGGTCACAATGGGACTATTACGGTTCACGGCAGCCGGAAAGTGGCTCTGGAGTGTGAGGAAGGCGACGCGGCTTATGCAGAATCTGTGTGTGCTACAGATGAGTTGAAGTTTTACAAAGACAATGTTGACCCAACAGATATGACCTCTCTGAAAAAGCCAACCACAGAACAAGAGCCGGCAATGAAATTTAAGTCAGCTGATGAGACTAAACTTGTTGATTTTGTTCCAGGTGACTCATCTCAGCAGTTTAGCATTAGTGCAAATCTGGATCCAAAATAGGAAAGCGCGCTCATCAAGTTCATCCGTGAGAATAGGGACATCTTCGCGTGGAAACCTTCTGACATGCCAGGTGTACCTAGAGAACTCGCTGAGCATACTCTCAATGTTGATCCGAAATTTAAGCCGGTCAGACAGTTCCTTCGGCGGTTTAATGAGGAAAGGCGGAAAGCTATTGGTGAAGAAGTAGCCCGGCTCTTGGCGGCCGGGTTTATCGTTGAAGTTTTTCACCCAGAGTGGTTGGCTAACCCGGTGCTCGTACTTAAGAAGAACGGCACCTGGCGGATGTGTGTGGACTACACGGACTTGAACAAGGCGTGTCCGGCTGATCCTTTTGCCCTCCCCCGTATTGATCAAATCATTGATGCTACGGCAGGTTGTGCACGTTTAAGTTTCTTGGATGCTTATTCTGGTTATCATCATATCAAGATGGCAGTTAAGGACCAGGAGAAGACGGCGTTCATCACTCCCTTTGGAGCCTTCTGCTATGTGTCTATGCCCTTTGGACTCAAGTGTGCACAGGCGACTTACCAGCGTTGTGTGCAGAACTGTCTTCATAAACAGATCGGACGCAATGTTCACGCTTACGTGGACGATATTGTGGTTAAATCCATCAAAGAGGAAACCCTGATAGATGATTTAAGGGAAACCTTTGATAATCTCCGGGTCTATAAGATGATGCTTAACCCGGCCAAGTGTGTCTTTGGTGTTCCTGCAGGCAAACTCTTGGGCTTCTTGGTTTCTGACAGAGGCATTGAGGCTAACCCGGAGAAGATCAAGGCCATCACCTCCCTGGCTAAGCCGGCGTGTATAAATGACGTTCAGCGCTTGGCGGGTCGCATCGCTGCGTTAAGCCGGTTTATAAGCCGTTTGGGTGAGAAGGCCATGCCCTTATATCAGTTGATGAAGAAAACTGATAACTTTGTCTGGAATGATGCAGCTAATACCGCCTTTGAGGATTTGAAGAAGCAGCTGGCAGAGCCCCCAGTCCTTGCTGCTCCGATTCATAAGGAGCCCTTACTACTATATGTGGCGGCAAACGCACGAGCCGTCAGTGTGGCTATTGTGGTGGAGCGCAAGGAGGAGGGTAAGGAGCATCCGGTTCAGCGGCCGGTTTATTATGTCAGCGAAGTGCTCATTGAGTCCAAGCAGCGGTACCCGCACTTGCAGAAGCTGGTATATGGTGTGTTCATGGCAAGCCGGAAACTTAAGCATTATTTTCAGGGTCATCCCATCACTGTGGTCAGCTCTGCCCCCCTTGGCGATATCATTCAAAACAGAGAGGCCATAGGGAGAATTGCTAAGTGGGCTATAGAACTTGGACCTCATGGTCTCAAATATGTGCCACGCACTACTGTTAAATCTCAGGCCTTGGTGGATTTCATCAATGATTGGACAGAGTCACAAGTACCCGAGCAAAAGCCGGATAACACATATTGGACCATTCACTTTGATGGGTCCAGGCAGTTGGAGGGCTTGGGGGCTGGTGTTGTATTAGCTTCCCCTAAGGGTGACAAGTTCCATTATGTGCTACAGTTGATGTTCCCCTGCACTAACAATGCGGCTGAGTACGAGGCCCTGCTCCACGGTCTTCGGATGGCTAAGGAGATGAGCTTGAGCCGGGTAAGGTGCTTTGGTGACTCAGACTTGGTGGCTCAACAAGTATCAGGCAAGTGGGATTCTAAGGATCCTCTCATGGCGGCTTATCGCCGCGAGGTTGATGCCATTGCTGGGCACTTTCAGGGCTACCAAGTGGAGCACATTGATCGCAGGAAGAACGAGGCGGCGGATGCTCTAAGCCGGCTGGGCTCTCAGCGAAAGCCGGTGCCGCCTAACACTTTCCTGGACGTCCTGTATAACCCTTCAGTTAAGTTGCCTACAGAGGAAGACTTGGCTATCCCTGACCCGGAGGCACGACTGGTGGCGGCTCTTCATGTCATACCAGACTGGACAATGCCATATCTGGCTTATATAACCCGGGGAGAGTTGCCTGAGGATGAAACTTTGGCCAGGCAAATAACCCGGCGGGCTAAGTCAATGATCGTTATCGATGGCGAGTTGCATCATCGCAGTGTTACAGGGGCATTTCAGCGTTGTGTCTCCCCTGAGGAAGGTCAAGAGATCTTGCGTGAGATCCATGAAGGGGATTGTGGCCATCATGCCGGCTCAAAATCCCTTGTGGCCAAGGCTTTCCGTCATGGTTTTTATTGGTTGACGGCTCATGCTGATGCAGAGGACTTGGTCAGTAAATGTGATGGTTGCCAAAGGTTCTCACGACGGGCTCACGTGCCGACTCAGGAGTTGAGGATGATCCCAATCACTTGGCCCTTTGCGGTCTGGGGGCTTGATATGGTTGAGCCTTTTAAAAGGTCCAAGGATAAGAAGACCCACCTCTTGGTGGCAGTTGATAAATTCACAAAGTGGGTGGAAGCTGAGCCAGTTAGCAAGTGCGATGCAGCCACGGCGGTTCAATTTATGAAAAAGGTGATTTTCCGCTTTGGCTTTCCGCACAGCATTATAACTGACAATGGCACCAATCTTTCCAAAGGCGCCATGGAAGAGTTTTGTCAACGAGAGCATATCCGACTTGATGTTTCCTCAGTGGCTCATCCTCAATCCAATGGTCAAGCTGAGAGAGCTAATCAGGAGATTCTGAAGGGCATCAAGCCCCGGCTTTTGGTCCCTTTGCAGCGGACGCCGGGTTGTTGGGTGGAGGAGCTGCCCTCCGTCTTATGGAGTATCAACACTACTCCTAACAGGTCTACAGGCTTCACGCCTTTCTTCATGGTTTATGGAGCAGAAGCAGTCCTTCCTAGTGACATCCGTCACGACTCACCTCGCGTGGCGGCTTATGTTGAGACGGATAATGAACAGGCGCGTCAAGATGCTCTTGACTTGTTGGACGAACAGCGTGATGTGGCAGCAGCCCGTTCAGCGATTTACCAACAAGACCTGCGCCGTTATCATAGCCGCCGGGTCAAATCCCGGGTCTTCCAGGAAGGCGACCTTGTGCTCCGGCTCATCCAGGATCAAACAGATGCACACAAGTTATCCCCACCTTGGGAAGGTCCCTTTGTGGTCAGCAAGAACTTGCACAACGGGTCATATTACCTCATTGACATTCGGGAGCACAAAGATTCACGTAAGTCGGAGGAAGAGACCCGTCGGCCGTGGAACATAGCTCAGCTTCGGCCTTATTACACTTGAGCCACCGGCTCTTGTGGTGTACATATTTCTCTCAGCCATGTATATATTATGATAAGCAATAAAGCAGGACCTCTGTCCTTTTTTCTCCTCCAAATATGCACGTGTTGTTTACATGATGACTTAAAGGAGAATCCGGCTTATGATCGTATTCGAATTTAGTTGTAAGCGGTAAAGTCACTTGGGGGCTTCCTGTTCAAACATGGGTCGTATTCGAACCAAAGAGAACATAGTTGTCGATACCCATTTCATTGGCAAAGTGCCGAGCTCATTGGGAGGTTACCTTTGGTCATATTTGAATCATGGTTTACCCCCTCTGAGAACCGACGTGGATCATATTCGAATCAGTGTCGTTAAACAATTCTAAAAGTCACTTGGGGGCTTCCTGTTCAAACATGGGTCATATTCGAACCAAAGAGAACATAGCTGTCGGTACCCTCTTGATTGGCATCGCCACACCCACTGGGAGCTATATGATCGTATCCGAATCTTGGCTTAACCCCTTTGGGCCGGGTCTCTGGTCGTATTCGAACCGGAAGCCCCTAAAGTTCCTCTGCTTTATCACAGGTTTACTCTGATTATGTCAAGGTGTGTACGGCCGGGTCTCACTTTACCGGCTTAACTTTGGTTTATAGTATTCGTTGAACACCATGGTTGTCATTACGACAGGTAAATCGGAGTTAAGATACCAACCTTGTTACCCGGGTTATCTAAACCGGAAGTATGCTTACAGGCCTCTAAGTGTATTATTACGGCTGTGTTAAGGATATAATTGAGGACCAGATTTTTTGATTCATATTCCGGGTTATCTATCCGAAACACCTGATTCTCAGGGCGGTAAGCTGCCTTGAGACTTGTGATTTGCCTTTCTATGCAGGTTATTTAAAGGCACCTCTTTGAGGTTGAGAAAAACAAAGGGATGGTTATAACCCGGAGAAATGTCAACGAGACAACTTCAAAGGATTTTCGCATTCAATACGTGCACGATGGCACGGCCGAAAAGAACTGTTGCACCTATTCTATTACAAAAACTCATCAAGTCTGAGACGGGTGGAACATTGTTTGGTGAAGCGCCAGCCGAGTCACGATGCCCGCTGAGTTGAAGTCTCCGGCTCGTTCTTGTCTTCTCCTCCGGCTGATCCCAACACCTGGAAGGTTGATGACTTCCAGTCGATGCCGCTGAGAGCTTCGAATTGGGCTTCCTCGTCAATTAACCCGGCCGGGTCAATCTCCGGGGCGAAGGTGTGCTGACGAGCCGGAGGGATCAGGTTGAGGGCTTCATAGCGAGGGGTTGGAATCCTCTGATTCTCCGCATCATAACCCGGCTGGTACTTGGTCAGATCCGTGTCGTTCCCGATAAGGGTGGCCACCGGGCGTACAGCCTTCACGCACGCTGCGAAGTCCTTCTGGTCGAAAGCTGAGCCGTCCTCCTTCAGACTTGGATAGCCAAGGGCTATGTCCGCCGGGTCTAACTCCGGCAGGAATGCCTTGGCCCGGCTCAGCGCGGCGATCGCTCCAGCTCTCGCAGAGGCCCGTCGCAGCTCTTGGATCCGCTGAGGCAGAACGGCAAGCCGGCGCAGGACTTCTGCCAGGTGAGTCGGCACCTTGTTGGATAGGGCCACCACAGCTAAGGCGCGATGTGACCCGGTGTAGAGCTGCTCCACCAGGGTGTACACGGCCTTTAGCTTGGTGACCATGCTCTGGTTGAGGTTGGCACTTCTGGGACCTGTTTAACAGAATCAGATAAGCCGGTGATAAGGATGAAACATGAGACATAAACACTCTACACTTGATGACAGCCGGTGAGGCGACTTACCGAAGATAGCGGCCACCATTTGGGAAACCTGGCGCTTTAGGCCGGAGAGCTCGGCGGTTTTCTCAGTGAGAGCCTTCTCCGCCTGTTCCGCCCGGGTCACCAGTGCGGCCTTCTCTTCGACCCAGGCTTTTCTCTCAGCATCAAACTCGGTCTTCAATTTTTCTTGATTGGCGATGCTGGATACAAACTTGGCGTTTGCCTTCCGGGTCTCCATCTCCTGCATCTTCAGCCGGCTCTTGAGATCCGCAAGGTCCGCCTCTAGTTTCTTGCCAACAGCCTGCATATATTTCCGGGTTATTAACAGTCATTATATAAGTCCCAAGCGTTTTCCAAGCAAAGACACTTGGCACTTGGGGGCTAATGCATATTGAACGTATCTATCTACATACTGCCGGCTCAATTGAGTAAGCCGGAACCTAAGTCTACAACATATTCAAATCATAAGTCGTCGACTTGGGGGCTAGCATGGCAAAGGTAACTATGCAGTAAGTAAGAAGGTGGCAGAAGGATACCTCAGATTTTTGCTGGATCTGGTTTACCATGGCGACCTCGGCGTCCCGGCTCTTGTGTACTTGGCTGATGTAGCCAGAGACGAGCTCTCCAATGCTCAGGTTGCTGTAGCTGGAGAGGTCTAGATTCGCCCGGTGGGGCTGCAGTAACTCCCCCTTGGCGGAGCACTTGGCCAACACGGTCGGTCTCCCCGGCTCAACATACTCCGTCCGGGTAATTACCACGTCCGGGTCGTCTGCTGGTGGAGCTGAGCCGGAGGCCTCCGGGTTAACCGAAGCTTCGGTCGTTGCCTTGGTAGTTGGGGCGGTGGCTTCAGGTGCCGTGTCCATTGGAGTGGCGGCTTCGGGGGCGGAGGCAGCTGCCGGTTCTTGGACTATCACCGCCGGCTCAGGCAAATCTGGCACTCCGGCCGACTTGGTTTTCTTCACCCTCTTGGTGAGCTTTGCTTGGGCACTGAAAGAACAACAAAGGTTAGTACAAAGCATATGAGTAAAGATCAGAACAACATGAGATGATTGTTGTTACCCGGGCGCGGTCTTGAAAGCCGGCAGATTTGACTGCATGGAGTCACCCGAAGAGGGGGAGGTCTCCTGATAATTGGAGTCAGAAGAGTTGAGTGGTTGACGGATAACACCCGCCAACGGGTGAAAAGGGTACAAGTGGGAAATAACCTCAGTTCAGCGCTTCCTTGTTGCATCGGGTAACCCGGCGGAGAGGTCGGTGTCCTTGTTGGCCCGGGTATGACGCCGGCTTTCGTGAACCTGTTGCTTCAAAAGAAATTGAGGGTCTTGATGAGCTAAAGGATGTGAAAAGCTTACTTTCCGGGTTACCCTTCGGACTTTCAGCTGTGGCAAGGGCTCCGAGTCGGAGGAAAGTGACATTACCTCTTCAACCACCGGGTTACTGGCGCTGGTGTCATCCTGTCAATGAGCAAGTGTTGATAAGGCGGACAGCAACAGACAACAAATACAACAAGAATTTAAAGGTTTAAGGGTTACCTCTGACTCGGAGCTGTCGCTTAATTGCATCAGCTCCGAAGCAGTAGGTCTGCTTCCTTTTTTGCGAGGGGCGGTTTTCTTGGCGGCTTTCTTCGCCTTCCTGGCTTTCTTGGCCGCCTCATGGTCATACTTGACCCGCCAGAACTTATCATCAGCCTGAAAAATACAATGAGGAATTCTTAAACAGGTTCAGATGAAGTTTATATGCAGACGAAGATAAAAATTTAAAGTCAGCGGCTTACCGCTGGGGCTGGATTGGTCTTGCAGAAGGGGGCTAACCCGGTCCTTCCGCAGTCTGCCAGGCTCTCATTTAAAAGAGCCTTGGTCTCCTCCTCTGCAACGTCTTCTGGAAGATCATTGCGGCTGTGCCTCTGAGGGTCATCCTTTCGCCCTGTGTACTCACACGTTAAGCCGGGGCGGCGGCTCAACGGGATCACCCGCCATGAGATCCAGACCGGGACCAGGTCGATTCCGTTCAGACCGTTGCCCAGGAGGGCTTTGATTTTGTTGATAGTAGGAAGCAGAGGCTGGCGCTCCGCTTGAGTCAGCTTGTCCGACAGTGGGTGAGTCGGCTCCAGACGTGTTGGGAGAAAGCCGGGCAGCGGGCTTTCATCAGCCGGGGATGTATCTTGGCAGTAGAACCAAGTCATGTTCCAGTCTTTGGGGTGGCTCGGCGGCTCTGCATAAGGGAAAAGACAGTCCCTGCGCCGCTGGATGGAGATGCCACCTAACTCCAGACTTGGCCCATTGGCACACTCATTCTGGCGGTTTAAGTAAAACAGCTCTCTGAAGAGCAGCAGACTTGGCTCTTCTCCAAGGTAAACCTCGCAGAAGACTTGAAAATTGCAGATGTTGGATACGAAGTTGGGTCCTATAGCTTGAGGCCGCAAGTCGAAGAAGTTGAGCACGTCCCTAAAAAATTTTGAGTCGGGCGGTGCGAAGCCCCGGCTCATATGATCTGCGAAAATCACTACCTCCCCGTCCTTTGGCTGTGGTCTCTCTTCTGACGGGTCAGGGGCACGGTAGGACATGATTTCCTTCTTAGGCAAATATCCGGACTTAACAAAATTGGCTAGGGTTTCGTTGGTGACGTTGGACCTCATCCAGTTGCAAGTGATGGGAGCCTTGGGAGGCATGGTGAAAGTTGGCGGTCTATGACAAAAAGGAAAAATGTCCGGGTTAATTATAAACCGGAGATCTACAGTTCAAAACTAAGGTGGCGGCTTATGAAGGGGACTGATGGTATATACTCAAATACAGTGGGTTATTTAAGCCGGAGGATTCTACGAAGCATGGTTTTCTTTAAACCGGAATTATAAGCCGCCAAGATTCAATGGTTGCAGTTTTTACTAAGTGTGGTAAAACAGGTTTCACATATTGCAGTAACTTTTTTGGATCAAAATGGTCGGGCAAAAGAAAAAATTTCTAGACCTAGAAACAGCAGGGAGGGAGTTCTTGGGTTCAAACAGAGTTCTTATGCAGTTCAAGGAAGGCTACTTGCGTGTGAAATGGATCTTAAAGAACCACCGCACTAGTTCTATGCAGGACTAACATCAAGCAGGAGCAGTAACTAGGAGAACTACCGAACTTGCGGGCAATGGTGACGAACACGAAGAACGTGGATGAACCCTACTGCAGATCTACTCTACGGGGTGGTGAGAACTTACCGGAGCTGAAGAGGTGCGGGAGTCGCCGCCGTTTATCTGGTCCGAGTCAGGGTGATGCAGCAGCCAAGGTTGACGAAGACCGGAGGCGAGACGACGGCGGCGGAGTGCGAGCTCAGTGAGAAAGGCAGCGGCGCGAGGAGGAAGAAGAGAGCGTGAGAAGAGCCTGTCGGGCCGGCCTATTTATAAGGCAAGGTCATAAGTGGGCGCGAGATTCAAGGAGACCACGGCGTGGTTATCTCCCCCCCATGACGCCTCGATTTTCGGAATGGCAGTAAAAGCAAAGATCCGTTGCGGATCTGGTGGAGTAAAAAAGGGCTTAATGGAAGATGACGTCACGACGGATTATCCGGAGTCCAGAGGATGACGTCACGCCGGGTTATGGCCTTCACATGAATGGTAAGCCGGAGATTTTTTCTGTCGGCAGAGTTGAAGATTGACATGAGCCGGCTCAAATCGATCTGGGGCCTAATGTTGAGGATATAGACCTTAGAGTCACCCGCCAGGAGGGGCCGGGTTACTCGTATGGTCGTTGCCAGAAGCCCGGAGCCAAGCTTGAAGACGATGGGCCAGAGATGGGCTAAGACCCGGATATGGCTTAAAGCCCGTAGTTACAATCATTATTATGGTAGAACTTGTAGTGTAAGGCAAGTATAGTTGAGAGTCCGAGCCGGACACTCTTATGAGCCGGCCGGGACTCTAAGGGCTGTTGGGCGTCAGCCTCCCTATATAAAGGGACGACCCGGCAGCGGTTTAGGGACGACAGCAATCTGATCGAGAGCCGGGCATAGCTGTTTAGCTCCCTGGTGATCGTAACCCTAATCAATACCACCTCAAACTGGACGTAGGCTTTTACCTTCACCGTAAGGGGCCGAACCAGTATAAACCCTCGTGTTCCTTGTCCCGCATTAACCCCTTCAAGCTTCCTAGTTGCGATGGCTCCACGACTAAGTCCTAGCTCGAGGACATCTGCCGTGACAATTCCACGACAGATGTTTTATATGCTATTTTATATGATTTCTGGGACTAACCTATTAACCTGGAGCCCAGTGCCAGTTTCTGTTTTCTCCTTGTTTTAGAGTATCGCAGAAAAGGAAAAACCAAACGAACTCCAATTGACCTGAAACTTGACGGAGCTTATTTTAGGACCAGAAGAAGGCCACGGAGTCAAAGAGTTGGGCTAAAAGAGTCCCAGGCTGCCCACGAGGGTGGGGGGCGCGCCCACCCCCCGGGCGCGCCTACCTGCCTCGTGGACAGCCGGAGACCCCCTTGACTTGTTCTTGACGCCAACACCTCTCATATATACCCAAACTTCGAGAAAGAAACCTAGATCGGAAGTTCCGCCGCCGCAAGCCTCTGTAGCCACGAGAAATCAATCTAGGCCCTCTCCTGCACCCTGCCGGAGGGGGCCATCATCACCGGTGGCCATGTAGGAGTATCCTGGAGAGGCCATCATCGCCATGAAGGCCAAGGACCAGAGGGAGAACCTTTCCCCATCCAGGGGGGAGGCCATGGAGGAGGAAGCACAAGGGGGAGAATCTCTCCTCCTCTCTCTTGGTGGCACCGGAGTGCCATTGAGAGGGAAATCATCGATGCGGTGATCGTCTTCATCAACATCACCACCATCATCACCATCCTCATCTCTTTTACGCGGTCCACTCTCCCGCACCCCGCTGTAATCCCTACTTGAACATGGTGCTTTGTGCCACATATTATGACCCAATGATGTGTTGCCATCCTATGATGTTTTGAGTAGATATCCTTTGTCTTTGGGTTGATTGATGATCTAGATTGGTACGAGTTGTATGTTTTATTTTGGTGCTGTCCTATGGTGCCCTCCGTGTAGTGCAAGCGTGAGGGATTCCCACTGTAGGGTGTTGCAATACGTTCATGATTCGCTTATAGTGGGTTGGTGAGTGACTAAAACACAAACCCGAGTAAGGGGGTTGTTGCGTATGGGAATAAAGAGGACTTGATGCTTTAATGCTATGGTTGGGTTTTACCTTAATGATATTTAGTAGTTGCGGATGCTTGCTAGAGTTCCAATCATAAGTGCATATGATCCAAGAAGAGAAAGTATGTTAGCTTATGCCTCTCCCTCATATGAAATTGCAATGACGATTACCGGTCTTGTTAACAATTGCCTAGGATAATTCCGCACACCGATCCATCATTATTCCACACTCGCTATTTACAATATTTAGTAATATAGCTCTCCGATATCATGCAAAGTTATCCTCTTCATACCCACAACGTAGTTTTATTTCTCGTTGCTAGTTGGAAGCGAACGTTCGGTGTACGTAGAGTCGTATCAGTGGCAGATAGGGCTTGAGAGAATATAGATTCTACCTTTAGCTCCTTGTGGGTTCGACACTCCATACTTATCACTTCCGCCTTTGGAAATTGCTACGATGATTCCCTGCACTTGGGGATTATCAAGCTCTTTTCCGGCGCCGTTGCCGGGGAGCAATAGCGTGGGGTTGATATTCTCGTGTGTGCTTGTTTGCTTTCTCCACTAAGTAGATTTTATTTTTCCTTTTGTTTCTGTTTAGTTGTGGGTGAAACATACAAAAAAAATTAAAGACTGAAAATAGAAAAAAGTTTACTTGCCTCTCATGCCTAAAAAGTTTTTCAAAAAGAGAAGTGATTGGAAAGTTATGCATTGAAGAAGTGAGGGTCGACCTTGAGCACTTGTGTTCATGCTCACGGAAACAATGTAGAATTTTTCATGGAAGGTTCTCTGTAAATAATTATCCCCTTGTGTATATCCATTGTATTATAAAAATAATGTGCCAATCTTTGGTTTTAGGATGATTAGATTGCTTGTTTACTATGTGCAGAACAAAAACAGAAACTTTGGCTGTAGCACGTGATTTTACATTTTTTACTGGAAGTTCAAATGTGTCTGAAACTTTTTGAAAATTACTTATGTCCAAATTTTTAAAATTTTCAAATTTATTTCATAATTTTGGGAGTTACAGAAGTTTACTAAACTTCCATATTACTACAGACTGTCCTGTTTTTGACAGATTCTGTTTTTCGTGTGTTGTTTGCTTATTTTGATGAATCTATGGCTAGTATCGGGGGGTATGAACCATAGAGAAGTTGGAATAAAGTAGGTTTAACACCAATATAAATAAATAATGAGTTCATTACAGTACCTTAAGGCGGTAGTTTGCTTTATTACACTAACGGATCTCACAAAATTTTTGTTAAAGTTTCGTGTGGATGAAGTGTTCGAAGATCGAGGAGCTATCAATATGAGAAGAATAAAGAGAGGCAAGAGTTCAAGCTTGGGGATTCCCAAGGAACCCCAAGTAAATAGTTCAAAGGATACTCAAGCATCTAAGCTTGGGGATGCCCCGGTTGGCATCCCATCTTTCTTCTTCAACAATTATCGGTATACCTCGGTTTTTGTTTTGTTCACATGATTTGTGTCCTTTGTGTTTTTGTTTTTCCTTTAAGAACCATGCTAGTATGAGATGTACCTTCATCAATTTATAGAATGATTCATGTGCTTCACTTATATCTTTTGAGTATGACCTTATAGAATGCTCTTTGTGCTTCACTTAAATCTTTTGAGTATGGTTTTATAGACTGCTTCGTGTGCTTCACTTATATATTTTGATCTTGGATATTGTATAGTCTATATTAATTGTAGAATTCTCCATGAACTTCACTTATATGTTTTGGAGTATGAATAATACTATCATCTAAAGCGGGTTTGGAAGAGTGTCAACTTTAGGAATTAGTGATCCCACTATTCCGAATGAGAAGAATTTTGCTTATGTGGAGAGTAGAAAATTTTCTATGCTTATAGATCATGAAAATAATGCTTTATGTGATGGTTATATTGTTGAATTCATTCATGATTCCACTGAATGTTATTATGAGGGAGGAATATATGCTTGTAGGAGTTGCAATAATATCAAGTTTCCTCTCTATGTGCTTAAAGTTTTGAAGTTATACTTGTTTTGCCTTCCTATGCTAGTTGATTCTTGTTCCTATAAATTGTGTGTTCACAAAATCCCTAGGCATAGGAAGTGGGCTAGATTCAAATGTGCTAGTCATATTTTTCATGATGCTCTCTTTACGTTTCAATTCTTTTCTTTTATGTGAGCATCATTGAAATCATCATGCCTAGCTAAAAGGCACTAAAGAAAAGCGCTTGTTGGGAGACAACCCAATATTTACCCTTACTATTTTTGTGTGTTTACATGATTAAGCTACTGTAGTAATCATGCTGCTTTTGTTTCAATAAAGTGCCAAGTAAGACCTTTGGGAAGACTTGGGTGAAAGTTAATGTGATCTTGCTGTAAAAAAACAGAAACTTTGCGCTCACGAGATTAGCTGCCATTTTCTACAGAAGAGTGCTTTTAAGTTGATTCTTTTTTCAGAAGATTACTAGACAAATTCCTCACGTCCACCAATTTATTTCATAATTTTTGGAGTAGCATAAGTATGGTTTCTGTTCAGATCATTACAGACTGTTCTGTTTGTGTCAGATTCTGTTTTCATCGCAGAGTTTGCTTGTTTTCTAGTTTCTATGGCTTATATTTCTCAATATAAATTGTATAAATGATATGGTACAGTAGGAATTGTGTGAGAACAACTATGAACCTTGTCTTTGACAGTACCAAAGTGAATGGTTTTCTCTTTATCATACTAACCTATCTCACGAAGTTCCGCTAAGTTTTTTGTGATTGAAGTTTTCAAGCTTTGGGTGAGATACCGATATGAGGAGACTAAGGAGTGGAAAGACCCTAGGCTTGGGGATGCCCAAGGCACCCCAAGGTAATATTAAAGGAAGACTCAAGCGCCTAAGCTTGGGGATGCCCCGGAAGGCATCCCCTCTTTCGTCTTCAAAACTATCGGTATACCTCACTCAGAGCTATATTTTTATTCGTCACATGATATGTATTTTGCTTGGAGCGTATTTTCAATTATACTTGCTGTCTGAATAAAATCATTAGATCTGAAATCTTGAATGAAAAAGAATCCTCCCATGGCTAGTTAATTGTTTGACTACTCAGTGTTCTTCACTTATATCTTTTTGGAGTAGTTTGTCATTTACTCATGTGCTTCACATATATCCTATGAGTAAATGGTTGGATGAATTGAATACCATAAATCTGAATTTATATATGTTTTATATGCTTATACCATGGGGAGTAATGACTTCACACATAATAAATATAGGTAGTAAACTTATTGAAAGTTATCAAACGCAGAATTGGTCACTTGAACAATTCATGAAAGAATATTGAAGGAAGAGAGATTTCACATATAAATATACTATCTTATACATCTTTTGTAGTTGTGAGCACTCATTAAAATATGACATGCTAAAATGTTCATGTTGGATAAGGAAGACAACGTAATGGGTTATGTTTTCTTATATTCGAAATAAAGTATATTGTCTTGGATCATCCAACATGCTGAGCTTGCCTTTCCCCCTCATGCTAGCCAAATTCTTTGCACCAAGTAGAGATACTACTTGTGCTTTCGAATATCCCTTAAACTAGTTTTGACATGAGAGTCCACCATACCTACCTATGGATTGAGTAAGATCCCTCAGGTAAGTTGTCATTGGTGCATGCAATAAAAATTGCTCTCTAAATATGTATGATATATTAGTGCGAAGAAAATAAGCTTTATACGAACTTGTGATAGGGAAGAAATAAAAGCGACATACTGCATAATAAAGGTCTCTATCACAAGACGCAATATAAAGTAATGTTCTTTTGCATTAAGATTTTGTGCATCCAACCATAAAAGCGCATGACAACTGCTTCCCTCTGCGAAGGGCCTATCTTTTACTTTTATCTTCTACCTTATGCAAGAGTCATGGTGATCATCACCTTTCCGTTTTACACTTTTTCCTTTGGCAAGCACTTTGTGTTGGAGCGATCCGTATATATATATATATATATATATATATATATATATATATATATATATATATATATATATATATATATATATATATATATATATATATATATATATATATATATATATATACCTGGATGTAGGTTTTCATGAGTTATTATTGTTGACATTACCCTTGAGGTCAAAGGTTGGGAGGCGAAACTATAAGCACCTACCTTTCTCTGTGTCCGATTAAAACTTTGAACCCATAGATATCACATGAGTGTTAGCAATTGTGAAAGATTAAATGATAGTTGAGTATGTGGAGTTTGCTGAATCAAAGCTCTGACATTGACCCTTCCTGAAAATAAGATGAATTGCAATTGTTTGATGACTAAGAGCACTGTTTGTTAGTTTTCAAGAAAAGTTTATGATCTATACTTTAACATGTGAATAGGTTGTTACTTGATCATGAAAAGTTTTACGAGATGAGCTACTGTTATGACATGTATTGATGCTAGAAAAAGTGATTGAAATTATAATTGATCAAACTTGTGCACTTGCTAGCATTCACACTTCATAAATTATTTGTTTTATCATTTACCTACTCAAGGACGAGCAGGAATTAAGCTTGGGGATGCTGATACGTCTCCAACGTATCTATAATTTATGAAGTCATCATGCTATTATATTATCAACATTGGATGTTTTATATGCATTTCTATGCTATTTTATATGATTTTTGGGACTAACCTATTAACCTAGAGCCCAGTGTCAGTTTCTGTTTTCTCCTTGTTTTAGAGTACCGCAGAAAAGGAAAACCAAACAGAGTCCAATTGACCTGAAACTTGACGGAGCTTATTACCAGAAGAAGGCCAGAGAGTCAAAGAGTTGGGCCAGAAGAGTCTCGGGCTGCCCACGAGGGTGCGGGGCGCGCCCACCCCTGGGCGCGCCTCCCTGCCTCGTGGACAGCCCGGAGACCCCCCCTGACTTGTTCTCGACGCCAACACCTCTCATATATACCCAAACTTCCAGAAAGAAACCTAGATCGGAAGTTCCGCCGCCGCAAGCCTCTGTAGCCACGAGAAATCAATCTAGGCCCTCTCTAGCACCCTGCCGGAGGGGGCCATCATCCTCGGTGGCCATGGAGGAGTATCTCGGAGAGGCCATCATCGCCATGAAGGCCAAGGACCAGAGGGAGAACCTTTCCCCATCCAGGGGGAGGCCATGGAGGAGGAAGCACAAGGGGGAGAACCTCTCCTCCTCTCTCTTGGTGGCACCGGAGTGCCATCGAGAGGGGAATCATCGCCACGGTGATCGTCTTCATCAACATCACCACCACCATCACCATCCTCATCTCTTTTACACGGTTCACTCTCCCGCACCCCGCTGTAATCCCTACTTGAACATGGTGCTTTATGCCACATACTATGATCCAATGATGTGTTGCCATCCTATGATGTTTTGAGTAGATATCCTTTGTCTTTGGGTTGATTGATGATCTAGATTGGTACGAGTTGTATGTTTTATTTTGGTGCTGTCCTATGGTGCCCTCCGTGTCACGCAAGCGTGAGGGATTCCCGATGTAGGGTGTTGCAATGCGTTCATGATTCGCTTATAGTGGGTTGGTGAGTGACTGAAACACAAACCCGAGTAAGCGGGTTGTTGCGTATGGGAATAAAGATGACTTGATGCTTTAATGCTATGGTTGGGTTTTACCTTAATGATCTTGAGTAGTTGCGGATGCTTGCTAGAGTTCCAATCATAAGTGCATATGATCCAAGAAGAGAAAGTATGTTAGCTTATGCCTCTCCCTCATATGAAATTGCAATGACGACTACCGGTCTTGTTATCAATTGCCTAGGACAATTCCGCACACCGATCCATCATTATTCCACACTCGCTATTTATAATATTTAGTAATATATTCTAACTTTATGATAATAGCACCTACTTTTATATTTTAGCTCTCCGATATCATGCAAAGTTATCCTCTTCATACCCACAACGTAGTTTTATTTCTAGTTGCTAGTTGGAAGCAAACGTTCGGTGTACGTAGAGTCGTATCAGTGGCAGATAGGGCTTGAGAGAATATTGATTCTACCTTTAGCTCCTTGTGGGTTCCACACTCCATACTTATCACTTCCACCTTTGGAAATTGCTATGATGATTCCCTGCACTTGGGGATTATCAATATGGACGTCCATGATTCTGCTATGAGTCATTGCACGAAAGTGGTTTTGTGCATGTCTAGGTTTTACCAAAACTATAGGGTCACAAGATTAATGTAGTCACGATCTGCCTAGTGTTAGTAGGACAGGAGTAATGAGAATATATTTATGAAATAGTTTCATTAATATTCAAAATAGTTTTGAGAGGAGCCGGAAGCGTTTCGTGGTTTAATGGATAATACTGATAAACTATATATAGGTGGAAATAGTTTCCGGTGATGCTAAATTAATATTAAAATTCTCTAAATATTCTTAGGAGGCTTTTATTTTTATTTAGGTATCAACGGGCCTTAAAGGACTAAGTTGTGGAAAGCTACTTGGGCCACTTTGGCCCAAATAGAGGTGGGGCCCTTCCCCCTTGTGGAAGGAAGGGGAGGCCGAATTGGAGTGGGAGTGCCCCTCCTATTGCCTAGTCAAAGGGGCAGACTTTCCCCCCTAGGCTTTGTTTGGTGAACGGGGGAGATCCCCAGGGTACTAAATCCATATAGGGGAATTTCAACAGCACGTGAACAGAGGGCCGCAATTTCGGATTGCACGAGGAAGATGGATGTGGGGAAATTTTCCACGAGTGTTGAGGGGGGGACCTCTACCCGAGGAAAGCGTGGGGTACGGACAGTTATACCCTATCGAACGGGTCGTGTAAATGTCAGACTCGTTTTCCCTGGTGAGCGCCTCCATATGGGTTTTGGGCCCTGGAAAAAGGAAGGGATCCCAGGGGGAACCCATGCAACCAAATGAGCCCCTAGTGTGGCACCCCCTCCCCCTCCTCCAATCTATGTATACTAGAGGTTTGGGCACTTTTGAATACATAAGTTTTGGAGCCTCCTCTAGTTCTCTAGTTCTAGTTGATCCTAGTTAATCTAATTAGAGCGAGACCTACATCCTATAATCCTCATAATTAGAAGCATGGTGTGGTTCTAATCTCCTCCCTCTAATTCTTAGGTGACTATTAGCTCTAGATGGTGAAGCACTGTTGGATCGTGAAGACCATACGCTTGCAATTTGTGGAGAGGATGTACTTTCGTTTTTACGTTTGAGGGACATTATCAAAGGTTCGAGGGACTTCAAGTATGATCTACACCGACACGTCTTCTTCCGCTGCAACTCGGAGTTGGTAATGATCCAATCCAACCCGCTATATATTGCATCTTTATAATGTTCCTGATTGATCGTAGGGCGAAACTTTTTGTTTACTACTATGTTTCCCAACAGTGGCATCAAGAGCGGTTCTATGAGTAGATGAAGGTTTTGATCTAGACCACATGTGGATGTGAGGGCTTGATGTTCTTACTATGCTTCCGTCTAGTGTTTCTTCAGTTCAGTTCATTGACGACATGTTGTAGCTTTGTACAAAGTCCTGACAAATCAGTTCTGGCTGTTGACGATCAGCTAATAGTTCTTTGGGCTGCATCATAGTCAAGAATAGTGAACTGTCGCAAACATGAGAGGGCGATGAGAATGCACTGGTGCAGAGACGTGCTATACAAACGGTTTTTACCCCCTTACCACGACAGAGTTTTAAACCGTCGCCTGGTCAGTGTGCGATAGGGGGGATCCTTCCCACACAGCCCAGAAACCATTGGGGATAGGCCCTCCGGTAACACATGCGGGGAAAAATGAGCTCGTGTGCGATCGGGCGAGGCATCAGAGACAATTATACAGGCCCAATCATTTTCGTTCGTATGTACATCCCACACGGTGAATCCCAAAGAAACGTCTCCGTTCGTATGTATATCACACACAATTTTTTATGTGGAAATGTTTGTGCAAGGTGGCCTAACGCAAATGTTCTCTGGAGGAAGTTGTGTGTGATTGTTAATTGATCCAGCACGCCTACTTTCTAGAAACAGTGTGTGTTGTTTGAGTACACCGCCCACGGTGTTGTCAGAGAAACCGTCTGCAATAGAAAACCCCAAAGGCAGGGCAATTGGCCTATTATTGATAATCCATGTAGTAATCAAATTAACATTTCTTATAAAATACACCAGATATTTCATATCCATATAATGGCAACCAAGATTTCCTAATCGCATTACATCAGATAGCTTCAGCACTCAGTTACACCATATAGGGATATAGCTAGCTACACCATTACACAACAGCACCAAGTTTCACATGCAACATCAAAAACCTTTGGAAAGTAGCATCATACACGATAAATAGACAGATGAATCTCATCTGGGAAACTGCAGAAGCAGAAGGCGAATATTGAGCCTTCAGTGACGTTGAATGTCCTTGCAACTTTAGGCCAGCGACTATGGATAATTGCCCACCCAACCTTCATCCTATTGAGGAAGACGTCAATATTGTGTCGTTGGTGTTGAATGAATACCTTCCTTGCCTCTTGACCATGCAGGTGGTTTGAGAGGTAATCATTGGTGAACTGCTTTGGAAAGTACTGAAAAAAAGATATGCATAGATCGCTGTTATAAATTTTGAAATGGCACAAGGGGCAAAAACAAGGTAAAAGAGTTAGTGCCATCATATATTTGACTGATGTCTTCTTCATTGTGCAAACAAAGATCTTGCTGTTATTCGTCGCAAGTTTCTTTATCCTAACAATCTTTCTGAGTTTCTTGACTTGACTGGTATTCATGGACATCTTATTTTTCCCATATGCAAAATGGGTCAAACAGTGAGTCTAAGCCTCTGACAACAGGACCTACATGTGCAAGACCAAATTGTAAGAAACCTAAATATTAGAATGATTCCTGCAACTGCACAATAATGTGCTATTAGCGAAAGGACCATGCATGAGCAAACCTCGATGGTAAACTGCGGTGCCTCCCATTGTTTCCCTGCAACACATATAAGGAAAATCTTGTTTAACTTAGAGTTGCCATACTATCAGTATAATATGTTAATGAAAAATAAACAAATTGTAGATCCAACAGATTAACTCGAGACGCATGGAAAAGCCAGGTAACCTAACCAAGCATGCTAAACAACTTGGAAATAGAGCAATTATATATGTTTCTTGTCTAATGAGTATAGCCAAATTCGATTTATTTCTCAAATGCATAACAATACAAAATTGCACCCACAACAAATGAAAATCAAATTGCAGAATTCAACCAAACAGTTAACTGGACAGCAGAACATATGAACCAAAATGGTTAACTGAGCACGAGATTGCAGAATAGAACATATACTAGAAGATAAGACAGTTAACGAAACCAAGAATGCTTGAGAAGTACTATGAAATGTAGCAATTGTTGGACCAAACTGTTAACTGGACATTACATTTCAGAATATCAGATTGCATATTAACATTACAGAGGACAAATCACTAGAAGGCACTGGCGGTGGCCTCGATAAAACATCACAAACTGTATTTTAAAGTGGACAACCGCGTGGCGGTGTCAATGGTGGCCTCAAAGACGAGGTGCTCCTTCAAGATCTGACGGTCAGCATGCATAGCAGCCGTTGCAACCTTGTCCGCGAGTGCCGCCGCAATTTGCTTCTCCGCTACCAGATGCTACTGAGCTCCATGCCATACTATGTGCAAAATGGCTGTGGGCAACGCTTAATTGGAGGACAGGGCAGTGATTTGAGTGAAATGTGTTGCGCCATCGGTCGGGGCATGTGGGTTGGGGAAGGATGAGGATGGTGTGGGTGGGGTGTGGATTACCTGACCATATCGACAAGGCCACGCAGCAAGAAGAAGGGTCGTCGGCGAGGAGGCGGCGCTGCAAGAAGAAGGGTCACCGGTGAGGAGGCGGCGCTACCAGTAAGCAGCTGTGAAGGTTTGAACTTGGAAAGTAAGGAGGAACAGTGAAAATGTGGCTTTTGGTGGGGGCGGGGAGATAGATATTTCCGTGGTGGCAGAAAAATTTGGCTCGGTGCCGCAAGAAACTGGCGCGCAAGTGTGGTTCACGCGCGGGAGATGGACTATAGATGACAAAGCTTCCTGCGTAGGCCAGACAAGATGGTGCGTCAAGATATTTTATATCGCATCCCACACGATTCTTGCTAGTAAACTGTTTGTGGTATACCTGATATTTTTCATTCTATTTTGGAAGACAAAATGGTGTTATGGAGGGAAAGGATGGTGTTTGAATTGCTAGAACATTTTTCTGCAGTGAACATGCAACTATATGAGTGTCGTGTTAAAATTTGGAATTATTCCGGGTTCCTTTGCCCTTTTTATGCATTAATTGAGTTTTCGGGCATTTAATGTGGACAATTCAAATTTGAACTCCAAGCACATGCTCCAGTGCACCAAAGTTTGTTGAAAAATCACATGTGTGTCTTTGGGTGAATTTATAGGTCCCATGCAAGAAATGGGAACATCTGGGTGGCGTGGCTCGGCCGGAAACATTGAGAAACTTGGTTTTTAAATTCATGTAAATCCAAAACTCGCCTGAAAATCATGAAACTTGGCATGGTGTCATGTCATGGCACCAACATGCTATGATAAAAACTTGGCCGAATTGGGACAAGTTTTGGTATAAGCTTCTTGCAAATCGGAGCTTTCTCTCACAATGCTCGTGGTTCCGAGAGGGAACGTGTCACCTTTCTGTGCGAAACGGCATACGCTGCCCTCCCCCCTCTTGATTTTTTACAGAGCCAACATAGTGTTAGAGTAGTATATATATAACATGTAGCCTTTTGTATTTACCCCATTGTATAAGGGGTTTCTTGCATATGTCCCGCACATGTATATGTATATGTATATATACTGGCCTATGCCCCTGTTGGAATACAAGTTGCTTTTCTAACATGGTACGTATTAGAGTTTAGGGTTTTTTAGCACGCGCAACTCGTGCTTGATCCTCTCCCCGCGCCGTCGTTTTCTTCTTGCCGGCTGTCGTTGTTTCCGTCGCCGCCACGTTTTCTCTCCCAACTACCTCGGTCGGAGCAGCTATCCTATTCACCCGCCTCAAGCACTCAGATCGAGCTGGTGGACTCCTTCGTGCTGACTACAGATCAAGCCCGAGCGACCGAAGGACTCCTCCGTTCGCCCCCCTCCAGCCGTTGTCCGCCTCCGCCAACGTTGGCCACCGTCCGGCCGCCGTTCATCCGCTGCCTCTAAGATTTGTGTGTGGCCCTTCATCAGCACCCGAAGTCAGCCGCCGCTGAGATCTATGCGTGCCTGCTGTGATCTGTTCGAGGCTGCGTTGTGTGTTGACCTAGGCGTGGCTGCTTTGGGCCATGGTTTGGGCCGTCTTGCTGGTGGCCTGCTTGGCTGCATTGTCTGTACTGAGGTGGTTCTGTACTGCTGGTGTGTCAGGTTGTTTGTGTTCTTAAAAAAAGTAAAGTGTGTCTTTGTTCAGCACAATGTGTCTGCATTGCTCCTAGTTGCCTATCAACGGTGTTTCCTATACTGGTCCCGTCGCGCATATGCATTGTCTCTCGATGCTTGGTGCTCGTCCGTCCGTGACGTCGTCTTCGTCGATGTCTTCCGTAGGTTGTGCTGGTCATTCTTTTGCGGCTCCTCCTGCGACTTCCGCACATGGTGATTGTTGCTCTACACCAACTCCTTTCGCGACTTTCACTGGTTGTGCTGGTGCATATGACTCCATCGACCGTGCCTCGCACATGCGTATTCCTTTGGCAGTTGGTGCTTGTCTGCGTACGGCCTCGTCTCCTCCACCGGCCTTTGTGGACCCTACTGGTCATGCTACACCGCCACATGTAGCGGCTTCCACAGGAGGTAGTGGCCACTGCTCTGTGAGTCCTACTACGTCGACTACTTCAGCTGTGTACTTCACTCAAGAGGAGATTGTGCAACTTCGCACCCTGCTGGGTGCCTCTACGATGACCTCTTCAGTTGAGTCCCTGACCATGCAGGAGCTTGTGCGACTTCGAGGCCTGTTAGCTACAACTTCCGGTTCTCCATCGACAGGTTCTGCTACTGACTCTTCTGACATGGTGAGACCACCTTCTACATAGGAAGGTACATCTCCATGGATTCTTGATACTGGAGCATCTTTTCATATGACTCATGACTCATATACTTTGTCCTCTGTTCGACCTCTTGATTCTCATGTTCATGTTCTTACTGTTGATTGTACATCTGTCCCTGTTACTAGTCAAGGCATTCTTAGCACTTCATCTTTTCATGTTCCTGATGTTGCTCATGTTCCTCGACTAACCATGCAGCTCATGTCTGGTGGTCAGATTGTTGACTCTAGTTGTCGGGTCATTCTCGACTTCGACTCTTGCTCTGTTGTAGACCATCATACTGATGCTCTTCTTGGTGCTGGCCCCCGGCATCGTGACTCCCGGGGCCTTTGGGAGCTTGACTGGCTTCATCTTCCATCCGCTGCCACTTCCGCCAGTCACTCCACTTATGTTGCCTTGTCTGCCAGTTCTTTTCAGCAGCGACATCATCGTCTTGGTCACATGTGTGGCTCTCGTCTCTCCTCCTTACTTTGACGTGGTCTTCTTGGATCCATCTCTGGCGGTGTGTCTTTAGACTACCAGGGTTATCGGCTTGGTAAACAGGTTCAGTTACCATATCCTCATAGCTACACTATATCTCAACGTCCTTTCGACCTTGTTCATTGTAATGTCTTTGGTCCAGCTCCCTTTGCCTCAAAAGGGGGTCATCGTTACTATATTATCTTCATAGATGATTACTCTCACCACAGCTGGATATATTTTATGTCTTCTCGTACTGAGGCTTTATCTATCTATAAGCGTTTTGCTGCCATGGTTCACACACAGTTCTCTACGCCTATTCGTGTGCTTCGTGCTGACTCTGCTAGAGAGTATATCTCCAAGATGTTACATGGCGTTCTCGCCGAGCATGGTACTCTTGCTCAATTTTCTTGTCCTGGTGCTCATGCTCAGAATGGCGTGGCTGAGCGCAAGCATCGTCACCTTCTTGAGAAGGCTCGTGTGATGATGATCACCGCCTCTCTTCCGCCTCACTTTTGGGTTGAGGCTATCTCCACTTCCACTTATCTCATCAACCTTCAGCCGCCACTGCTCTGAAGGGTGGTGTTCCTTTCGAATGTCTCTTTGATCATTCTCCTGAATACTCGGCGCTTCGTTTGTTTGGTTGTGTTTGCTATGTTCTTCTAGCCCCTCATAAACGCACCAAACTGTCCGCTCAGTCTGTTGAGTGTGTCTTCTTAGGCTATAGTGATGAGCATAAGGGATATTGTTGTTGGGATCCTGTCAGTCCTTGGATGCGTATTTCTCGTGATGTGACTTTTGATGAGTCTCGTCCCTTCTACTCGCGTCCATCTTCCTTGACCTTTTCAGTGAAGGATATTTCTTTTCTCACTTTTCCTGACACACCTATCACTCCCGTTGAGCCCTTGTCCATCCATCCCGTTGCTCCTGCTTCTCCCACTATTGTAGACCTGACGCCACCATCTCCCATGGTTTCCTCACCTCGCTTGTCACAAAATTTTGCACCTTCATCCCTGGTGCCTTCTTCCTCTCCATCCCCTAAGTCTCCCTCGGCGACTCCTTGTATTCTTCCATCTTTTCCTCAGTATTATACTCGTCGTCCACATGTTGTGGATGCATCTACTGATGAGCCATCTACTTCTGATGTCCCATCTTCCTCCTCTCAGCCTACTTTTGGCTTGCGTCCTCGTCCGCTTCCGTCTGTTGATCATTTTGGTTTTCCAAGCGTTTGTGCTGCTGTTCTTGAGCCGACTTCTTATCGTCAAGCCATTGTTCACCCAGAATGGCAGTTTGCGATGGCAGAGGAGCTTGCTGCTCTTGAGTGAACTGGCACATGGGATCTTGTTTCTCTTCCTCCTGGTGACCAACCAATCACGTGTAAGTGGGTCTATAAGGTTAAGACTCGCTCTGATGGTTCTCTTGAGCGCTACAAAGCTCGTCTTATGGCTCGTTGTTTTCAGCAGGAGCATGGTTGTGATTATGATGAGACTCTGCTCCTGTGGCCCATATGACCTCTATTCGGACAATTCTTGTCGTGGCCTCTGTTCGTCACTGGTCTGTGTCTCAGCTTGATGTTAAGAATGCCTTCCTTAATGGTGAGCTACATGAGGAGGTTTACATGTAACCCCCACCTGGCTATTCTGTTTATAATGGCATGGTCTGCCGTCTTCGTCGCTCTCTCTATGGACTTAAGCAAGCCCCTCACGCCTGGTTCGAGCGTTTTGCCTCTGTGGTGACTGATGCTGGTTTTTCAGCGAGTGCTCATGATCCAGCGTTGTTTGTCCACCTTTCAGCTCGTGGTCGGACTCTTCTTCTTCTGTATGTCGATGACATGATCATCACTGGCGACGATCCACAATATATTGCCGTTGTGAAGGCCCGTCTTAGTGAGTAGTTTCTTATGTCTGATCTTGGTCCTCTTCGCTACTTTCTTGGGACCGAAGTCTCTTCTACCTCTGATGGCTTTTTTATTTCCCAGGAAAAGTATATCCAGGATCTTCTTGCTCGTGGTGCTCTTACTGATGAGCGCATTGTTGAGACTCCCATGGAGCTCAATGTTCACCTCCATGATACTGATGGTGACCCCTTGTCTAATCCGACGTGTTATCGTCATCTTGTTGGGAGTCTTGTCTATCTAGCCATCACTCATCTGGATATCTCTTATTCAGTCCATATTTTGAGTCAGTTTGTCTCTGCTTCCGCTTCGATTCACTATAGTCATCTTCATCGTGATCTCCGATATTTTTGTCGCACGATCACTCACCGTCTGTTCTTTCCTCGCTCCGTTTCATTATAGCTTCAAGCCTTTTCGGATGCTACATGGGATAGTGATCCTTTGTATCGCTGTTCACTTTTTGCTTACTGTGTTTTCCTTGGTGGTTCCCTTATTGCCTGCAAGACGAAGAAACAAATCGCAGTTCCCGTTCGAGTGTAGTGGCTAAGTTGCGAGCAATGGCTCTTTTGACGGGAGAGGTGACTTGGTTACGGTGGTTACTTCAGGATTTTGGTGTTTCTGTCACTACACCTACTTTGTTATTGTCTAACAGTACAGGTTCTATTAGCATTGCGCGCGACCCTATGAAGGATGAGCTCACCAAGCATATTGGTGTTGATTCTTTTTATGTGTGTGCTGCTGTGCAGGATCAGGTTATTGCTCTTCAGTATGTGCCTTGAGAGTTCCAGCTGGCGGATTTATTTACAAAGGCTCAGACTAGAGCACAACATGGCTTTTATCTCTCCAAACTTAGTGTTGTTCATCCACCATGAGTTTGAGGGGGGTGTTAGAGTAGTATATATATAGCCATGTAGCCTTTTGTATTTACCCCATTGTATAAGGGGTTTCTTGCATATGTCATGCACCTGTACATGTATATATACTGGCCTATGGCCCTATTGGAATACAAGTTGCTTTCCTAACACATAGAACTATATGAGTGTCGTGTTAAAATTTGGAATTATTCCGGGTTCGTTCGGCCTTTTTTATGCATTAGTTGAGTTTCTGGCATTTAATGTGCATAATTCAAATTTGAACTACAGGCACATGCTCTAGTGCACCAAAGTTGGTTGAAAATCACATGTGTGTCCTTGGGTGAATTTCTAGGTCCCATGCAAGAAATGGTAATGAAATCCAAACATCTGGGTGTCGTGGCTCTGCCGGGAACATTGAGAAACTTGGTTTTTAAATTCCTGTCAATCTAAACTCGCCTAAAATCATGAAACTTGGCATGGTGTCATGTCATGGCACCAACATGCTGTGCTAAAAAAATTAGCCGAATTGGGGCAAGTTTTGGTATAAGCTTCTTGCAAACCGGAGCTTCTCTCAAGAAGGCTCATGGTTCTGAGATGGAACATGTCACCTTTGTGTGTGAAACGATATACGCTGCCTCTCCCCCCCCCCCTTTATTTTTTTATAGAGGCAACATAGAACTATATGCGTGTCGTGTTAAAATTTGGAATTATTCCGGGTTCGTTTGGCCTTTCTATACATTAATTGAGTTTCTAGGCATTTAATGTGCATAATTCAAATTTGAACTACAAGCACATGCTCTAGTGCACCAAAGTTGGTTGAAAATCGCATGTTTGTCCTTGGGTGAATTTCTAGGTCCCATGCAAGAAATTGGAATGAAATTTAAACATCTGAGCGTCGTGGCTCAGCTGGAAACATTGAGAAACTTGGTTTTTAAATTCCTGTAAATCCAAAACATGCATGAAAATCATGAAACTTGCCATGGTGTCATTGACATGGCACCAACATGCTATGGTAAAAAATTTGGCCGAATTGGAACAAACTTTGATATAAGCTTCTTGCAAACCAGAGCTTCTCTCAAGAAGGCTCATGGTTCCAAGGGGGAATGTGTCACCTCCTTGTGCGAAACGACATATACTGTCTTTAGAGAGGCCGCATGGACCAATAGGAGTTCCGTGCTACATTTTGGAATTATTCTAGCACTACTAGGGAAAACCCTAGTAGTAGCGCGGGTTTTGATGCTATCAGCAGCGCGGGTAGCTGCGCTACTACTACGGTGTAGAGCTAACAGTTAGTAGTAGCGCGGTCTAGACCCGCGCTACTACTATTGACTATATCAGTAGCGCTTTTCTAGCGCTACTACTAAGTAGCTGTAGCGCTTTTCTGTCCCCGCGATGCTGCTGTATCTTTCATCATTTTTTTCCTGCTTCCTACCCCGTTTCAATAAACTGCAATTTCACATACACCAAATAACAATATCATTAACCATAATACCTTATAGTCATACAGTAGTCATACAATATCATAAAGCATTATAGCTACTCATATATAGTCAACATGCATCCTCACATGAATATAGCATATATGATAAGCAGTACTAGGTAGTCTTACAGCCACACATATATAGCAGTTCTACTAGGTATATATAGTCATACAGCCACACACACATATGTAGTTCTAGATGATATCGACGACGATCATCATCCTCAAGCCTGGGCGGTGGGTGTTCCTGATAGTAATTAGGATGGCCTATCCAACACGAAGATTCTTGCCAACGAGGAAGTTCTTCCACCCAACCGAGCTTAAGTGTGTGCGGCCGTCCGTGTCCACGCCGTATGTACAGGTAGTGACGGAGCCCCTTGCGGTAAGGCATATTCCAGCTGAGCCTTCTTCATCAGGCTTGATACCACAACTCACAGATAGGCTCTTTGGCAATTTCTGAATAAGAAAAACAAATCAATTAATAAGTAGCCTCGCACATACTCCTGCAAATATATTTCTACTAAGTATAGATTTTTACACTATCAAAATACACAGTACTACACATTTCTACTAAGCATGAATTCTACTAATAAGTATGGATTATCTACACTATTAATAGTTCCTTGGATTCTACACTAATAAGCATGTCATCGAACTCTGCACTAAAGCATATCATCGACTAGATTCCACACAGTATATCATTGGACTTTACACTAAGCATATCATCGGATTCACGAAGCATATCATCGGATAATTTGCATTTGTAAGTATAACAATAAAGCATATATATCATCAAATTACTGCAGTTAGTACAAGATAACATATCATGCCGATCAACCATGGTACTTGTCAGGCGGGTCACAAATGGCACCCCGACAAAGTCATCACGTGGCAGAATTATGTCCCATAGGTTGCACACCTCCTCCTCGCTCAGCCTCATTCTTTGAGCTACGATGGCTTCATCAAGTGGGTCCTCATCATCTTCATCAAGTGGGTCCTCATCATCTTCATCAAGTGGGTCCTCATCATCTTCATCATCTTCATCATCTTCCTCCTTGTTGATATAAATGACAGCCAGCTTGGGTCTTTCTGCTCTGAAGGAGAAGCTGATCAACTCACCACCAGTAACACCCATGCGGGCGAGGAAATGAACCCATCCATCTCCTCCAATCTATGACATATTGCGTCCTTTCTCGACCTCCATAGTGTAGGGCCGCCCAGGAGCCTCAAAGATCACAGTGTCTCCTGTCAGCTTGTTGAATTTCAACCTCACATTGCATGGGACGATCTGTGTAAAAAAAGCAAAATGATACAATGCATTAATGCCAACACTAAAAACAAAATAGTTGTTACAAGTTTCATATAATTTCTTACCACCGCATGACGAAAACTGGGCTGCAAGTAGATGCCGAACAGCTTGCCAGTTGCAAGGCTGCTGGCGCACCTTGACTTGCACAGTCGACATGGTGGTGGTGGTGGTCGCACCATTTTCCCAAAGCAATATGACCAAAGATGAACGATCCACTTCACAGGAAAGAAAAAAATACATAAAGCTAGCTAGCTAGAGAGCACCCTTCAGAGTTGCTAAGTGAGTGAGTAAGTATAGTAAGATACAAATTAAAGGTATCTCTGAATTATGAGAGAGACCCTTGTTGTCTGTGTCTGAACCTGGGTGATGCTTGTAGCTAGAAAATATCTATCTAATTTGCACACCAGCAAAAGCACACCCCCAACCCTCAAAATAAAATATATATCTAATTTGCACACCAGCAAAAGCACACCCCCAGCCCTCACAAGAAAATTTGATAAGTCCAATGTAAACAACTACTGTGAGCATGAAGATGCACAACGCATCGACTCCAGTAACTTAGCACTTGCAAACAAAATACTTGTATCAAAACCAATATCTACCAGAAAAAATAACGAACTACACCTCACTAAGCCGCTGCCTATTCCATTAGCATTTGAACTTTCCTACGAGGTAGTTAACGAACTACACTAGCACTTGAACTACACTATGGTCATGGTCAGCCCTGTTACTTGAAAGAAGCTGGAAATCAAAGTTTGCTTATAATGTGCTAGGGATAGCATAGAAATAGTAGTAATGAACTACAAGGCGCAAGAATAATCGAGTCGGCAACCCCTACACGGCCCCGTCACGGGCGTCCCCCTCCACGTACGGCCCCGCCATCGGAGTGGGGGCGGCGCTGGAGGTTGGGGCAGAAGGGGGAGTGGGGGCGGCGGCGGAGTTGAGGGCAGTAGGGGGAGTGGCTTAGGCGGGCGGCACAGACCGGGGCAGCGAGAGAGGGGGCCATTACCTACAGCGGCGGGATGGAGGGAGATGGAGGTGGCAACTAGGGAGGGAGGGGGCGACGGTAGCGGGATGGAGGGGGGAGGGGATGTAGGATGGAGGGGCGATGGCGACAGCAGTTGGCGGCACTGCGGCGGCGGCGCACGACGGGGTGAGGAAGGGGATGAAGGAGAGAGTGGAGAGGGGAGAGTGAGGGGTGGCCGGGCCGGTGGGTGGGGAAGATAGGATGGCTTTAGCTGTAGCGCTCTTCGGGGAAAAACGCTACTACTAAACTCTATAGTAGCAGCGCCTTCTACTAAAACGTGCTACTGCTATGCCTGTAGCAGTAGCGTCTCCTACGATAACGCGCTACTGCTAAGGCTAAGCATGTAAAAATAAACATCAAAAATACATTGGTCATGAATAATCTTTTTGTGTAGAATCTAAATAGTCAACATGAATCCTCACCTATTTAGGTACAGGTGAAGATTCATATTGCGGCCACATATCCTACACATAGAGTTCAATGAAGACCAAGTGCATGTGATAGTTTGAGAAGTAACATATTTAAGGTGGTAAACACCCTGTTCGCTTAGCAGTATGGGACTAAACTTAGTTGCAAGAGGGGATGATTCTTAGCAGCAGCGTGTGTTGGCGAAACGCGCTACTCCTAAGTACGTTAGCAGTAGTGCGTCCATTGAAAGATCGCTACTACTATACCTAGTTTGGAGGCAACGCCCTGGCAATTTTAGTAGTAGCGCTCTTTTCACCTAGCATGCTACTGCTACTGGGATATTAGTAGCACGGTTTGGTACAGAGCGCTACTGCTAACTAGCAGTAGCGTTTGTTTTTAAACCACGCTGCTGGTAAAATTCTATGTATATGGTTTTCCCTAGTAGTGTGGGTTCATTTTGCCTTTTTACACATTAATTGAGTTTCCAGGCATTTAAGGCGCATAATTCAAATTTGAACTACAAGCACATGCTCCAGCGCGCCAAAGTTGGTTGAAAAATTATTTATGTGTACTTGGGTGAATTTCTATGTCTCATGCAAGAAATAGGAATGGAATTCAAACATCTGGGCGTCGTGCGGCCGAAAACATCGAGAAACTTGGTTTTTAAATTCCTGTAAATCCAAAACTCGCCTGAAATCATTAAACTTGGCATGGTGTCTTGGCATGGCACCAACATATTGTGGTAATTTTTTGTCCGATTTGCGAAGGCGCACACATTAACAACCAACAAAGTCATTTTGGAACAACTGTTGTCACGTTACAATCGGAAACACAAGTATTATTGAAACCGTTGGCGTTCTACTTACCATTTATGTGCCGCCACGTGTTCCCTTTTTATTGGCTAGGAGGCGCCGTGCGGGGTAGCTATTTGAGTACGGGAGGTGTGAAATCAGACCCCTGCGTGTGCTTATCGGGAGGAGAGACCTTTGACCTCCATCCGCCACCCACCTCTCTCCCAACATCTCCATTAATGGCGCTCGAGTCCCTGTTTTATGGCGTGACTATGTCTCACTTGACTGAGAATTATGTGAGAAAAGAGAAAATTTGAAAAGAAAATTTTGCACGGATCTTGTTGTAAGATCTGACGGACATATATAGCATCGACTGCGACTTATAGCAAGATTGATATGAATATACAAGGACGATGACAGTGGATAATAATTGTCTTACATATTCGGGAAGATAATTAAAAATGCCACATGCGGCAACGCCCGAAATACACAAGGGCAAAAGAAGAAGGAAGACGCAGACAACGATCTGGCTCGCTGATCTCTACTTTCTTTAGGCGCTGCAGGCCGCGGAGACTAGTTCGCGCGCAAGTGGCGATGATCTCTTTCATGTCCTCAATACGCTGCTTGGTAGCATCCACGGATTCCTCCACCAGCCTTTCATGCTCGATGTGGAGCATGGCATTCTCGTCCATAAGTTTCTTGACGATGACGCCCATCCTCTTCAACAAGGCGGTGGTCTCCTCGTGCTCCTTCTCCCTTCCGGCGATCTTCGCCCTCAGCAGGTCACGCTCGGTGCGGAGCTTCGCCTTGTCCTCCCCTAGTCCCCGGATGATATCAATAGCATTTTCAAACGGGGCATTCATCTCGTCCTGCAGCTTCATCCAGCCAGAGATCCGATCCATCAGGTCAGCGAGCATAGCACGCATGCGCCCCTGAGAGTCCTCGCCTGCCCGTGACACATTTTCCTAGGCCGTCGCGGCACGGGAGGACCTCTCTGCTGCACTCGCGGTGCGGCGGGACAACTATGCTGCTTCCGCGGCGCAACCAGGCCAGTCTGCTGCATTGACGGCGCGGCGGGACCTCTGTGCTGCTTCGGCGGCGCGGCGGGACCTCTAAGCTGCTACGCGGCGTGGCGGGACATGTCGGCTACTTTCGCAGCGAGGCGGGACATCTCTCGTGCTTCCGCTTCCATGCTCGCCTCTCCCTGGTAGTGATCTCTCGAACCAGAACTCATGCGGGCCATGGCAGATGCAAGGGAACGACGATGAAAGACTTGTTTGTTTTTGTATATAAGGAGTTGAGAAGGAATGTGTAGTCATCCTGGAGTAGGTAGTATTTATAACCGAGTACCAATACGCTCCTAAGTGAGAAACCATTTAGGTTTTGATCGTTGTGAACATGTTTGCAATTAAATATAGCATGATAGTAATTTGGAATGTGACGGGACACAATCTCAAAAATTATTGACGGTTATAGTTTCAAAGTGCGGCACTATTCCCGGATGGCATAACGTGGGCACGCATTCTCGGCCCCGTATGTGGCATTTGCACCATAGGGTGCACCGCAATAGGCGATGTCAGCACACATCTTGTTCCATCAACCATGCGCGCTCGTTATTACCATCGCGCACGCTTCTTTTAATTAGAATATGTGCCCGTCTAGCGCACACACGTTGATCTGTCTAACTGTTTTTGTTTGTTGTGGCTAATCGCAAATAGTTCATCCGTGTGAAGTGTATACCGTCAATCGCAGACACATTGATCTGGCTGACCGTTTTTGTTGTGTTGCCTAATCGCAAACAGTTCATCTGAGTGAACTGTATGCCATCAATCGCACACACACCTCGATCTACCCGACCGTTTCTGTTGTGTTTCCTAATCACAAACAATTCATCCAGGTGAACTGTATGTCGTATATCACATACACCTTCATCTGCCTGCCCATTTCTGTTGTTAAGCTCATCGCAAACAGTTCATTCGAGTGAACTATATGATACGCATGGCACACGCAACTATAATCTGAAACGTGTTTTTTGTATTCGCCATCGCTAACATTTTGTATCTTTTTTGATGGTTTTATTACATTATCGTTTCTGATTAATGCATCGCACACAGTTTGTCGAAGGGTCTCTGATTATAGTGTCGCGTTTGGACCATCCTGCAGTACTGACTGTCGATCTTCTAGGGGGTAATGAGTATTGACAAAGTTTAGTGTGGGGATAGAGATTTTTAATTAAGTATCTTTCCTCACACACCCCAAAAGTTAATCTAGCAACAAGAATTATCGCCATAATGGTGAACGTAGGTATCTAGTGTTATCCGAAAACCCTAGAAGCCACGTAATAAAATTTGCCAAACCTATTAGAAAACGTCTAACTTGGTTTTGTAGGTTGCATATGATGTGGTATAGCCTTCGTCATGATAATGAGTATGAGATGGTTATATGTTGTAATGTTAAGTGGCATGCGCATCACAATAAGGCATGATGGCTAGACCCAAGAGATTGTTATTTTAATGACCTGCTGATACGTCTTCAACGTATCTATATTTTTTTATTGTTTCGTGCTATTATATTATCAATCTTATATGCTTTATACATCATTTTATATCATTTTTGGAAACTAACCTATTAACTCAGCACCAATTGCCAATTGATGTTTTCTGCGTGTTTTTGGTTTTACAGGAAATCTATACCAAACGGAATCCAAACATGACGAACTTTTTGAAGATTTTTCTGGACCAAAAGAGACCCAGGAAGCTTCGAGGGGCGGTTCAGATGCCAGACGAGGAGACGGCAAGGCAGCACGGCGCGCACTTGGGGGGTAGGTGCGTTGTGCCCCCTTGTGGGCCCCTCGTGGCTCCGTCTAACCTAATTCCAAATATTCCAGAACCCATAGAGCGAGACCTGAAATAATTATCTGCCGCCAAAAGCCCTTGTTCTTCCGCGATCCAATCTGGAGGCCTCCGTCGGTACTCTTTCGGAGGGGAAATCAATCATGGAGGGCCTTGCTACTTATGGATGCGTTGGGATTCCCCTGAAGAGGAAGGGTGAAGTAATATAGGAGCGAAAAGTATTTCCCTCAGTAAACAACCAAGGTTTATCGAACTAGTTGGAGAATTATCCAGATGACCTTTAGCAGTACCTACACACAAGAGCAAATACTTGCACCCACGCAGTCCACGCGAACCATCTCGATTCCAGGCGAAATCCATTCCCCATCCTGCAAGATATGTCCTTCTTCGATCTTGCCGTCAGAATTTCAAAAGAAAAAATTGTGTGGGCGATCTAGGAAGAGGGAGCCTAGACGCCAATCAGATCTGCCATTGAGGGATGCCGAGGAAAATGATGCCGACCACAGGTGTGGAGGGAGGGCTTTCGGCGGCCTCATAGTTGCCTATGTCCCACCTACCCCCTCTGCTTCTATGGCCATGAATGCAACTTGCATTCACTCGCTGGTATCTTTCAATTTGTACAATGTCATTACTTGAATTGCTTGTTTCCTAGGTTATCTCTGATTGTCTATCACTTGGCAATAGATTTATGCAACTACGATTTAATTGTATTTATTATTTAAATTTGTCAACACATCATCTCACGCACTTGCTCATAATCATTTGTCTCGTTTGTCGTTTATATGTTGTTTTGCATTGATCAATATCACCTTAGCACAACTAAAATATGTATGGAATTACTTCGACATGGTTTATATGTACAACATTTGCTTTGAAACATTGTCTCCCACTCACCTTTTTTGTTGGTCTAATTATTCTGCAAAACCCAAGTTATTTCGGTATGATTTATAATTTCAACACAATGGAAACTACTTCTTGCAGATTTTACATGACATGTCACACCCAATCTTCTTTGTTTTTTTTAAGAAAAGGATGATCACCCCTGGCCTCTGCATCAGAGTGATGCATGCAAAGTACTTATTTGCCTCTAGCCAACATACTAATGAGTAAGTTGTCCTGTGAGTTTGCCCACTTTGGTGTATTGGATGAGCCTTGTTAAGTAAGCAATAATCTTTCACACTAAAAGTAGGAAAATAAGCAAGTATTATTTTTTTGCAAGGCAAATACGCGACTTTGCTGGTAACATAAATAGTGGAGCACTGTAAACCTCAGTCCACCATACTTTGACTTGACAGGAACATTAAAGTTGTCATAAATGGAAAAGTGAAGCGGTTATTTGAAAACAGTAGATGACATTACCTGGTCATCACACACATGTATCCTCTGTTTCTGGCTTCATAAGTGTGAACAAATACTGAAAATATTGAAAAAAAAGACAGACTTAAAGTGTCACAAACATAAATTACCTGCTCTTTTTACATAGAGTTATGCATACATGTGCACTTCCTTGTATAATAGTAGCCTCTTCCATGTATAATAATGCATATGTAAGTCTTTGAGGTTCTCTTCAGAACAATGATTTACTTTGGCCATTAAGAAGAAATCTAAAATATAATATCAGTGTGTTATAGCCTATTTGGTTCTCTTACATCCAGACGACTCAAGAGTAGATCAAAGTGTCTACGCTGAAGAAATGGACTGCTATTAGAACTCATGATTTGCAAGCTTTGGAATGTTTCAAACTTCCTTCTGCTTTCTATGCATCGTCTTGATCCAGACGCCCACCTTAGTAACCATTTTACTATACAGAATATATATGTGTTTTAAACAGAAAATCCTATATTTTTTTCTGTCTTTATGTTGTTATATACAGATACTACGACCACAAAGCTCCAAAGGTCTGTCGAGTTATTTGTAGGGCAAATAAGTCGCGGTGCTGCACTGGGTGCGACCGGCTCGTGTATGGGCGCGAGCAGGACGCATCGGGTGCGCCAGGACCGCGGGGTAGACGTGCGTGTGTGTGTGTGTGCGCGGGGTGCATGGGCGTGTCCATGCGGGAGAACACCGCACGAGTGCGTGCGTGGAGTAGCCGTTGGAGATCAGGGACGCGGCGACCACGCCGGTTTGTTGAGGGCTGGGCGCGGAGAGCGCGCGGGAGCGCGTCATGCGTGCGCGCTGAGCGGGCCAAACCAGGTGGCGTAGTGGGCAAGGGAGTGCGGGTTGTGGCCCGGTGTTGCCCGGGTATAATTGTGGCCCCGGTGATCATTGTAACGGTGTGGTGTGTGTATTGAGTTCGTGCTCAGGGAGGCGTTCGTGCGCCGGCAAAACACCACCGTGTCTCTGTCCTTCTTCCCCCTTCTTCCTCGTCTTCGTTGCTTCACGCCACGGCAGGTGAGAGAGAGGTCAGTGAGAGAGAGGAGAGCTAGGGCTAGGCAAGCTCGGCAACTACATTATTTACTTTCGTGCCTTGCTTTTCAGCTAGAAAATGACGTATGTCTATGGATAGTTAAAACACTGGTTTAAACGTGTTGGCATACTAAAGAAAAAGGAAGGCCCTATACAAAACTGTAAAGAAAGAACATCACATATTCACCTCCTGTGATAGATACTTTCAAGTTTTCTGATGCCGATTTGGTTGCAACACTTGTAGCAGAACAATAATTTCAATTTTAAGGTAATGTCAAGTTGTCGACAATAACCGCTGAAATTTACAGGTACCATACAGATTAGAATCATTCTGAAGAATTTTCAATTGTCCCAATAACTAACCAAGAACCAATTGAGGCAGCATGAATAGTCAATACGTGCAAGTATAGTGGTACATACACGTACACTTGCTTTATTTTACTTTTTTGGGCATAACACTTGGTGCCTTTCACAATTGATGATTGTGCTTTGTTGCTATCAATTAGGATGTTCTCTCCGTTAAAATGTAGAGACTAAATCATTAGGAATCCATGCGCTGATCCACATAATCAGTGCAACGTTAAGGAAATTGATGCTCCCTCAAACTTGCGCCCCTGCTTGGCCCCCACTAAACGATACAACAGTATAAGATGCAAGGGAATAGTGGATCAGAAATACAATAGAAAAGGCCCTGGTCTATTCCGCCATGATGCTGACCTAGTGGATAATATAAAAGCAGGATCTAACTGAGAACAAATATATTGGGAAAATACAGAAAGAATCAAGGCAGCATGTCTACTTTGGTTGGAGAACTGTGGTGAACTGCATCAGCATGTACAGGTGACGGTGGCGCTAGTGGCACGACACAATGGCTTATCGGCTGGAGGTGATGCTTCATGGGTGCTGCTGCTACCTGATGATCGAGCTATGCCCCTGCAGTGGACACAATCATTCAAGGTTTGACATGGACAGAGGCAGCCCATGATGCCACCAATCAGTTAGCCTAGCAACCGGAGATCAGCGAGCTGACAATCAGACCGAAGTACATGGTCGAATTAGTAGTGGTGGATGTCGAACACTTTGGCTGCTGCTGTGGCGAGCGAACCCGACGCTAGCATGAGCATAGAAGATGGAGGCACGCGACTTCTATCCACCTTGCACCAACAAATCAATTGGAGTCTCCTCCTCTAATGCATCAACTATCACGGGATAGTTTCATTTACTGGACCAAGAATTAGACACTGGATTGTAGTGTGGCCACCGTTTGAAGGCTGGGAAATTCAGACATAGGCTGGGCATGCAGCAGGTAGGTTTGGATCGTACATCTTTTCAGAACGATTCCAGATGGAACCTTGAAGCACAGCTTGCCGCGAGATGGAGGATGACCAAGAGCTGCGGTAGGTTATCGCTAGAAGATGCGCTGGTAGGGCGGCCGGCGACGGTGATGTAAAAGAAGGTTCTAGTAATAAATCAAGTGAAAATGTATAGATTGTTCCCATGGCTTCTCACATCGAGAGGGGCTGAGGAACAGTATAATGCATTGCTATAAGAATGCGTCGAAATGGAACAGAACCCTCAAATCATGAATTAGGTGCACTACATGTCTACGTAAGAACTATATCGGTTTAAAGAACTACATATAGAAAGAACGACTCCGTGTGAGCACGCATCTACTATCAAAGATTAGTAAATCTGGTATATTTTTCCATAGCGTGAAGTATAGAGGTATAATATAGAGGACAGTTTGGCTTTACCACACCCTTCTTTGGAAAAGAGATTGAAACCTCCAGCTTCTACATCAATATGATGCACACTATCATAAACTTACTACACCTCTACGGCTCTACAGCAGAAATTGATCCAGCAACCAGGCAAATCCATATTTAACAGATAAACTTCTGCTCAAAAATAAGATACATAGGTTACTTCTATTACTAATAAAAAGCCAGAACTAAAGGGAGAAAACGATAGTGCACATATTAAAGCAAACTGGACACAAATCCATGTTGTTCGCATTCACAAATGGTAACCACAACATAAAAGTTGACACAAGATAAAGACAACGGGTTCATCATAAATGCCTGCCACATAGACAGTCAACTAGGGAAAGGGTCAATTACAAAGAGACACGAGATGCAACTTTTTTTTGCATCTAAGCTTGGACATAAGCATATGCTAACTGAAGCTGACAATAGGGCGCTTCCCAATCTCTCATAGTCTTATTCCTGAAATAACAGAACAAAAAGTTCAGAGTAATGAAAAGATTATCAACCTCAGTCTGAACATGCAATTTGCAAATGCTTACCCTTTGTCCCTGTATACAGGGTTTGGACCCCTCAGAAAAATTCACCATGGATGGGCATGCCATCGAAGCTCGAAAGGTCCATGTTGCCAACGACATCCTGAGGAACATCAAAATTCAGTAGGCTATGAATTAGCTCATCCATGCCATCATCCATAAGATATCTCATCCAAGGTTCGAAATTGACAGCATTATTCTCCATAACAGGAGGCACCAGTGAGATGTAGGTGTTATTCTTGGCAAGCGCAGATTTTGCTCCTTCAGCAATGGTAGAATTGGGAGCAATGGATGATATATCTGGAGTCTTGGTGTCATACTCCCAGCCCAAGTCAGAGCAGCCAAAAGAGTTGCTTCCTTGGTCAGAGTACATATCTAGAACAGGAGCTTCAACAGGGACAGCAAAGTTCATTGCAGGCACAAGTGGTTGGTTTGATGCAAAGTCAGCAGATCCTGCTAGATGGATACCCCTGAATTGGTTCTTTCTCTTCCTTTTTGCTAGCCTTTCTGAAGGACCATCAAAACCAACAGTAGGCATGGTGTTTAAGTCATCTGCAATGGAAGATCAGTGTCAATGCTAAGAGGGATCAGCACAGACAAATTTCTCTCACAAATAGTAAATATTTAATGCAATAGTAAATCATGGTATTTTTTATTCCTATTTTTTACCATGATTTTAACTAATAAAACTACACTCAAATAAGAATCCAACAATAATTTTTTTATGACATGCATTAATATTTTACTAGTTAATTATGTGGTCAAACTTTGACCCAAAATACGATGGAGACTAACAAACCAAGACAAAGGTAATACGCTGAAGGTAATGATACGCATATTAAAAACTACTTCAAGCCACCCGGGGTCGATACCTTGCGAGAGGGACCTCTTGACGGTAGTAAAGGGCCGGATCTCGACGACCCCATCGCCGTCATCCTTCTCAGCCGCCCCACCGCACCCAAGCTCCAGGTTCGAGTCCCTGGAGTCGCCCTCGAACTCCTTGTCGACGTCCATCCTGTGTCCCCTCCACCCGCCAAGCCCGATGAAGCGCCGACACCTACCACCCCCCGCAGGGGCTTCTTATTCTCGGGCCACAGCACCGCCTCCGTCACCTTCTGCATCACCGCAGGAACCTTGAAGTCCGTGAGGACCCTTGTGCCACACATGATGGCCTCTCGTAGCTCGTCGCAGCTATTACTGGGGAAGGAGCCTCGCCGGAATTGGTAAATTGTCAGGGTTTGTAGGTGGACGCAAGGCCAGTTCCCTATATACACGATGGCCACATGAGGGGGCGAGGGGGCATGCGGTGGGCCCCACACATCAGTGATGAGTCGCGCGGTGGGCATCTGGGCGGAAGGCACGAGGCACATTCCGGAAGCAAGCGTTTCTACTCGGGGGAATCTTGCGAGCTGGCCCTTGGGAGAAGAGTATTTCTTGTATTTACCCAGGAAAATGAATGGATTGATGTACGTTTGACTTTCTTTCTTTCTTTCTTTCAGGCAAGACAACATTTATTAGCTAAAGATTGTTGTACTAAACACCTATAGTACAACTGTACTACTATGGTCGTACACTCCATCTGGGTTTATTAGACGGATTCATCCAACTGAAGGTCTAAGAAAAAATCTTCTCATAAATGATTGTGTATAATGCTAAGATCTTTGCGAATTACTCATAGCTACTGAGGCCAATTATTAGCTCAAGATCATACTACACAACTGCAGTACGACTGTACTACTTTCGTTGTGCTTCCCCGTCCGAGTTTAATGGACGGGTTCATCCAACCAAACATTTGACCAATATCTTCTCATAAACGATTGTACATAATTTTTAGATCCTTGCAAATAACTCATAGCTAGTTACATTATTTATTAGCTCAAGACTGTACTACGCAATGTAGTACAACTGTACTACTACCTGAAAGAAATATGCCCTATAGGCAATAATAAAGTTGTTATTTATATTTTCTTATATCATGATAAATGTTTATTATTCATGCTAGAATTGTATTAACCGGAAACTTAGTACATGTGTGAATACATAGATAAACAGAGTGTCCCTAGTATGCCTCTACTTGACTAGCTCGTTAATCAAAGATGGTTAAGTTTCCTAGCCATAGACATGTGTTGTCATTTGATGAACGGGATCACATCATTAGAGAATGATGTGATGGACAAGACCCGTCCGTTAGCTTAGCACTATGATCGTTTAGTTTATTGCTATTGCTTTCTTCATGACTTATACATGTTCCTATGACTAAGAGATTATGCAACTCCCGAATACCGGAGGAACACTTAGTGTGCTATCAAACATCACAACGTAACTGGGTGATTATAAAGATGCTCTACAGGTGTCTCCGATGGTGTTTGTTGAGTTGGCATAGATCGAGATTAGGATTTGTCACTCCGTGTTTCGGAGAGGTATCTCTAGGCCCTCTCGGTAATGCACATCATTATAAGCCTTGCAAGCAATGTGACTAATGAGTTAGTTGCGGGATGATGCATTACGGAATGAGTAAAGAGACTTGCCGATAACGAGATTGAACTAGGTATGACGATACGACGATCAAATCTCGGCCAAGTAACATACCGATGACAAGGGGAACAACGTATGTTGTTATGCGGTTTGACCAAAGATCTTCGTAGAATATGTAGGAGCCAATACGAGCATCCAGGTTCCGCTATTGGTTATTGACCGGAGAGGTGTCTCGGTCATGTCTACATAGTTCTCGAACCCGTAGGGTCCGCACGCTTAACGTTCGATGACTATTAGTATTATGAGTTATGTGATTTGATGAGCCGAAGTTTGTTTGGATTCCCGGATGAGATCACGGACATGACGAGGAGTCTCGAAATGGTCAAGAGGTAAAGATTCATATATTGGAAGGTTGCATTTGGACATCGGAATGGTTCTGAGTGGTTCAGGCATTTTCCCGGAGTACCGGGAGGTTACCGAAACCCCCCGGGAGAAGTTATGGGCCTTATGGGCCAGAAGAGGGAAGCACACCAGCCCCTTGCGGGCTGGTGCGCCCCCCCTTGGGCAGGAGGCCGATTAGGACTAGGAGAAGGGGGCCGGCCCCCCCTTTCCTTCTCCTTCTCCCTTCCCCCTTTCCTTCTTCGTGTGGGAGGTGCACTAGTAGAAAAAGGGGCTTTCGTTCGGGCCTGGCCAGCCCATTATTCCCGGTTCTGCCACGAACCGGGACCAATGGTGGCATTTGTCCCGGTTCGTGCGCCCAGGGGGGCGGCCGGGGCCTCGTGGGCATTGGTCCCGGTTCGTCTGGGCCCATTTGTCCCGGCTCTTGGCACGAACCGGGACCAATGGGCCTCGCTCCTGGCCCACAACCATTGGTCCCGGTTCGTGGCAGGAACCGGGACAGAAGGATGGCCTTTAGTCCCGGTTCCAGCCACAAACCGGGACAAATGAATTGCCTATATATACCCCATCGCCGGCGAGCAGAGCACTCCACAGTGCTTTGTTTTTTGCTGGCCGGCGAGGAAGGGCATTTGGGTGCTCTAGCTCACCTCTTATGCATGTGAGGTGTTCGATGAAATGCCCGAGCCACACTAGTTAAGCTTTCTCTTCTCGAAGCTCAACCTCCGAGCTCCATTTTTTCCAAGATTTGTCTAGGTTTAGCGGTCCGTCACGCCCCGTCCTCGTCTTCACCGCCGTCGATCGCCCGCGCCGATCTCGTCGCCGGCACCACCGTGGTGAGCCTCTTGTTCTTATCTTCTTTCTGAAAGAAAAAAAATCTTACTTTAGATAGATACTTGTCTAATTTTCTTACTTTTGACACACATAATTATATATAATGCACGCAGATGAACCGGCAATGGATGTACGGTGACAGACACACCTCCGAGTACATTAAGGGCGTGCATAATTTTCTCGAAGTGGCTGAGGCAAACAAGCAGAATGGTTTTATGTGTTGTCCATGCCCTAATTGTGGGAATACGAGGTCTTACTCTGACAAGAAAATCCTTCACACCCACCTGCTTTATAAGGGTTTCATGCCACACTATAATGTTTGGACGAAGCACGGAGAAATAGGGATTATGATGGAAGACACCGAAGAAGAAGAGGACGATGACAACTATGTGCCCCCTGAATACGGTGATGCTGCAATGGGGGAAGCTGAAGATCAAGAGGAACCAGACATTGTGCCCGATGATCATCTCCGCCGGGTCATTGTTGATGCAAGGGAAAAGTGCGAAAGTGAAAAGGAGAAGCTGAAGTTCGATCGCATGTTAGAGGATCACAAAAAAGGGTTGTACCCCAATTGCGAAGATGGCAACACAAAGCTCGGTACCGTACTAGAATTGCTGCAGCGGAAGGCAGAGAATGCTGTGCCTGACAAAGGATTTGAGAAGCTACTGAAAATATTGAAGAAGAAGCTTCCAAAGGATAACGAATTGCCCGACAGTACGTACGCAACAAAGAAGGTCGTATGCCCTCTAGGATTGGAGGTGCAGAAGATACATGCATGCCCTAATGACTGCATCCTCTACCGCGGTGCGTACAAGGATTTGAACACATGCCCGGTATGCGGTGCATTGCGGTATAAGATCAGACGAGATGATCCTGGTGATGTTGAGGGCGAGCCCCGCAGGAAGAGGGTTCCTGCGAAGGTGATGTGGTATGCTCCTATAATACCACGGTTGAAACGACTGTTCAGAAACAAAGAGCATGCCAAGTTGATGCGATGGCACAGTGAGGACCGTAAGAAAGACGGGAAGTTGAGAGCACCCGCTGACGGGTCGCAGTGGAGAAAAATCGAGAGAAAGTACTGGGCTCAGTTTGCAAGTGACCCAAGGAACGTATGATTTTCTTTAAGCGCGGATGGCATTAATCCTTTCGGGGAGCAGAGCAGCAATCACAGCACCTGGCCCGTGACTCTATGTATGTATAACCTTCCTCCTTGGATGTGCATGAAGCGGAAGTTCATTATGATGTCAATTCTCATCCAAGGCCCTAAGCAACCCGGCAACGACATTGATGTGTACCTAAGGCCATTAGTTGAAGAACTCTTACAGTTGTGGAATGGAACAGGTGTACGTGCGTGGGATGAGCACATGGGGGAAGAATTTGACCTAAAGGCGTTGCTGTTCGTGACCATCAATGATTGGCCCGCTCTCAGTAAACTTTGAGGACAGACAAACAAGGGATACCACGCATGCACGCACTGTTTAGCTGACACCGAAAGTATATACCTGGACAGATGCAGGAAGAATGTGTACATGGGCCATCGTCGATTTCTCCCGACCAACCATCAATGTCAAAAGAAAGGCAAACATTTCAAAGGCGAGGCAGATCACCGGAAGAAGCCCGCCATGCGTACCGGTGATCACGTACTTGCTATGGTCTCTGATTTACACGTAATATTTGGAAAGGGTCCCGACGGACTAGCTGTTCCGAATGACGCTGAGGGACGCGCACCCATGTGGAAGAAGAAATCTATATTTTGGGACCTACCCTACTGGAAAGAGCTAGAGGTACGCTCTTCAATCGACGTGATGCACGTGATGAAGAACCTTTGCGTGAACCTGTTAGGCTTCTTGGGCGTGTATGGGAAGACAAAAGATACACCTGAGGCACGGGAGGACCTGCAACGTTTGCATGAAAAAGACGGCATGCCTCCAAAGCAGTATGAAGGTCCTGCCAGCTACGCTCTTACCAAAGAAGAGAAGGAAATCTTTTTTGAATGCCTGCTCAGTATGAATGTCCCGACTGGCTTCTCGTCGAATATAAAGGGAATAATAAATATTCCAGAGAAAAAGTTCCAGAACCTAAAGTCTCATGACTGCCACGTGATTATGAGGCAACTGCTTCCGGTTGCATTGAGGGGGCTTCTATCGAAAAATGTCCGATTAGCCATTGTGAAGCTATGTGCATTCCTCAATGCATTCTCTTAGAAGGTGATCGATCCAGAAATCATACCAAGGCTAAGGAGTGATGTGGCGCAATGTCTTGTCAGTTTCGAGCTGGTGTTCCCACCATCCTTCTTCAATATCATGACGCACGTCCTAGTTCATCTAGTCGACGAGATTGTCATTCTGGGCCTCGTATTTCTACACAATATGTTCCCCTTTGAGAGGTTCATGGGAGTCCTAAAGAAATATGTCCGTAACCGTGCTAGGCCAGAAGGAAGCATCTTCATGGGCCATCAAACAGAGGATGTCATTGGGTTTTGTGTTGACTTCATTCCTGGCCTTAAGAAGATAGGTCTCCCTAAATCGCGGTATGATGGGAGACTAACTGGAAAAGGCACGCTAGGAGCAGACTCAATAATATGCATGGACGGGCATTCTTGGTCTCAAGCACACTACACAGTTCTACAGAACTCTACCTTGGTGACCCCGTATGTCGATGAACACAAGAACAGTCTGCGCTCCAAACACCCGGAGCAGTGTGACGACTAGATTACATGTAACACATCAGGACTTTCAGCAGTTGGTTGGAAACACGTCTCAGAGGTGACACCACTGTTTGTGATGAGCTGTACTCGTTGTCCAGGGGACCATCTTTGACTGTATTGACTTACAAAGGATACGAGATAAATGGGAATATATTTTACACGATCACCCAAGATCAAAAGAGCACCAACCAAAACAGCGGTGTCCGCTTTGATGCAGCAACCGAGAGGGGAAAGGACACATATTATGGTTACATAATGGACATATGGGAACTTGACTATGGACATGATTTTAAGGTCCCTTTGTTTAAGTGCAAATGGGTCAATCTGTCAGGAGGCGGGGTACAGGTAGACCCACAGTATGGAATGACAACAGTGGATCTGAACAATCTTGGGTACACTGACGAACCGTTCATCCTAGCCAATGATGTGGCACAGGTTATCTATGTGAAGTACATGTCTACCAAACCGAGAAAAAGAAAAGATAAGGAAGCGAATACATCATACGATGAGCCAAAGCACCACATAGTTCTTTCAGGAAAAAGGGACATCGTGGGAGTGGAGGGCAAGACAGGCATGTCTGAAGATTATGAAAAAGTTTCATGAAATTCCTCCCTCCAAAATCAAGGCTAACCCAAGCATCCTGATAAACGATGAAGATTATCCATGGTTACGGCGCAATAAGCAAAGCACACAAGCGAAAAAAAAGTGAAGACTTTCTCTCCACAACTATTATAATGATACCATGCCAACTTTCAACCTTTTCGTAGTTCATTTGAAATGCCTGTTGTAACAGACGAGTTTCCGTATGAAATCCTGATACTCCGAAACAGATTGTCCGTTTTGTACACGAAGTGCATCCAGTTTTTGCCGTAACCCTCTCTACTTTCTTGCACATGCTATGTGGGTGAAACGATGATACCATGCCAACTTTCAACCTTTTCAGAGTTCATTTGTAGTGCTTTTCAATTTCAGGGTCTTATAGCTCAAAATAATCAGTAAATGCATGGAAAATAACAAATGAAGTCAGAAAGGGTTGAAAATTGATGATGTGGCTTTGAATGGTGCATTTTGAACATAGAAAAACTATGGAGTTCAAATAAGTTCTAAAAAATGAAATCCCTTTGTAACAGACGAGTTTCCGTATGAAACCCTGATACTTCGAAAGAGATTATCTGTTTTGTACACGAAGTGCATCCAGTTTTTGCCGTAACCCTCTCTACTTTCTTGCACATGCTATGTGGATGAAATGATGATACCATGCCAACTTTCAACCTTTTCAGAGTTCATTTGTAGTGCTTTTCAATTTCAGAGTCTTATAGCTCAAAATAATCAGTAAATGCATGGAAAATAACAAATATCATAAAATAAAATAAATAAGTAATTAGAAACAGAATAAAATAAACTTTAATAAAATATATAAGTAGAAACAAAATAAAATAAACTTTAATAACATAAATAAAATTTATGAAACTAAAATTATCAACGTATTTTCTGTTCAAAACATTATAAGCAACCTCTAGTATTATTGAAACTAAAATTATATAAAATTGATACAACTAAAATTATCAAAGTTTTTCTGTTCAAAATCATTAAAAGCAAAAAGAATTTTCATAAAGAAATTTTTTTGTTAGAAACTTTAATAGCAAGAAGAATTATCAAAAAATAAAATAAATAAGTAATTAGAAACAAAATAAAATAAAATAAATAAGTATTTTGTTGTAAGTAGAAACAAAATAAAATAAATAAAGCAAAAAAGAAAAGAAATAAACTGGGAAAAATAAAAAAAAACGCCACCTACTGGGCCACCACGGCCTGAATACGACTAGAAACCCACCCATGGGCCAGGATTCAGGCCCGTAGAAGGCCCAATAGGCCCACAGGAAGATACAGTGTGTTTAGGCCCGAAAGCCTGCATTTGAGAGGAGCTCGAGAGGGCAGCGGGAGTGGGGCTTATAAACCACTCTCGAGCTCCCTCAACCAGCGAGGTGGGACTAAACTTTCGTGCCGCGACGCGGGCAGCACAAGGCCTTTAGTCCCGGTTGGTGCCAACAACCGGGACTAAAGGTATGCATTGGTACCGGTTCATGGTACCAACCGGGACCAATGCCCACCCTTTAGTCCCGGTTGGTGCCACCAACCGGGACTAAAGGTGGGCATTGGTCCCGATTGGTGGCACGAACTGGGACCAATGCTCTGTCTATATAATCAACACTTGTGAAAATTTCCGTTCAGTTCTTCGATCCTGCCCCTCTACCTCGCCGTCGCCGTCTTCGCCGCGCGCCATCCCGCGCCCCTCCGAGGCCGTCCCGCGCCGTCCCGATGTCGTCGCCGCCCCGCGCCACCCCTGCCCCGACGTGGCCGCCCCGGCCTGCTCTCTGGTTTTTTTTTCATACACTTTTTTGTTCATTGATGTATGTATATATGGATGTTGTATGTATATGTATATATATGCAGATGTATCTATGATCCATGGATGTGTATGCATTCATGTATGATTTTTTTTGTCCATAGATTTTTTTTGTCAATTTATGTATATATATGTTCATATATATATGTGCATATTTAAAAAATTGTGTTGCAAAAGTTACATTTAAGGTTAGTTGATTTAGTGCATTTTTGGTTATTAGTTCTACTGTTAGTGCATTTTAGGATAGTAGATTCTAGGTTAGTGGATCGGAGAGGAAAAAGTAAAATAATGAAAAGGAAGAAAAGAGGAAGAAGGAAGAAGGAAGAAGAAGAAAAAGAAGGAGAGGAAAAAGGAAAATAAGAAGAGGAAGAAGGAGAATAAGAAGGAGAAGAAGAGGAAAAAAGAAGAAGAAAAATGAGGAGAAGAAGAAAGGAATAGAGGACAAGACTCTATTCCTTTCTTCTTCTCCTCTTTTTTTTCTTCTTTTTTTTTCTTCGATCTTCTCCTCTATTCCTTTCTTTTTCTCCTCTTTTTTTTCTTCTTCTTCCTCTTCTTATTTTTTATCGGGTATGTCGTTGTTGATATACCCCCTCCCCGATAACTTCGACATTAGGGGGGGTCGATAAATAATAGAACTAGTTAAACTAGTTTATTTTTAGTAAGTACTACTTTATTTTATTTATAGTAAGCGCTTAGTAGTTGAACTAGTTGATTTAATAAAACTACTTTATTTTACTATATATAGAAGTAGTTTATTTTTAGTAAGTACTACTTTATTTTATTTATAGTAAGTGCTTAGTAATTGAACTAGTTGATTTAATAAAACTACTTTATTTTACTATATATAGAAATAGTTTATTTTTGTAAGTATTACTTTATTTTATTTATAGTAAGTTCTTAATTAGTAGTTGAACTAGTTGATTTAATAAAACTACTTTATTTTACTATAGAAGTAGTTTATTTTTAGCAAGAAAATTAATAGAACTAGTTTATTTTTTTAGTTCAAGCAATTATTCCCGCATCGACGTCGACGATGCCTATCCCGCATCCTCGTCGTCGACTCGGCGGAGGAGGCCGGCTTGATCAGAGGGGCCGTGTCCGGGATTGGGCTCCGTCGGGCTGGTATTGGGAGGTGCTACCTTCCGGGGGGCATAGGTTGGTGAGGAGCCAGCCCGTCATTGACCCGATCCTTGTTTGGTGGCGGTCGCGTGGGCCAGTGACGGTGCCTAGGCTTCCGGACACCGCGGAGATGGTACGTCACCGTGTCAGCGAGGAGGACGAGCACGTCCGTCGCTACATGGTTGCGTTGGAGGGCAGGTTCGACAATACCTGACAGGTTCTTCAGGGATCTCACTGGAGCTATGATCCTGTGATGGTTCCTTCCCTTTGGGTGTCCACCGCCCGCGCCGATACCCGTCGGGCGCTACGGTTCTAGCTGTACTAGCGATGCTATATATATGTATGATAGTATTCAAGGTGTATTAGTGCTAATATTCGACGATGTACGGACGGAAGAGATGATGTAGTTTTGCTTATAATTGAATGCATGCTAATTTGAATACTACTTTATTTTACGATTTGGTTTTGCTTATTGAATGCTCAAATTGGAAAACTACTCCTACTTTGAATGCTAAAATTGGAGAGGACTATGCAAGGCGTATGCATATGATTAGTTGATAGCTTATAGGGTTTTTGTTCTCGCGGAAATCTAGGAGCCCCCCTCCATCATCCCCGCCATCGTCCCCGTCACCGACCCCCTCCGACCTCGAGGTGAGACCAGCCAAATCCTTTTTTAGAAAGATAATTAAATGATATTTCGGGTTGACTTTAAGTCTGTCGAGTCTCCACCATATATGAGAGGACGAAGAATCCCGACTGTTGTCGTGGGGTAGCTTCTCCTTCGTTCCCGTGTGCTAGACAATTTGGTGTAATGCACTCGGGAACGAAAGGAGGAGCTACCATCACCGACGGTCACAAATGTCAGAGAGGAATCAGTGAGGGAGAGTTCCACCATATATATATGAGAGGACGAAGAATCCCGAGTGCTGTCGTGGGGGTCGCTTCTCCTTCGTTCCCGTGTGCTAGACATTTTGGTGTAATGCACTCGGGGACGAATGGAGGAGCGACCATCACCAACGGTCGAATGTATACACCACGTGAGCTGATAGTTTTCAAGAAAAGACTCGACAGACCGATAGTCAACCCGTGATGAATAATAATGATCTAATTTAGTTTTTGTAGTACATATATTTAATTGTACAAGTTTAATCTTTGAATTATGAACGTAGGAAATGTCGTCATCGGACGACGAAAGTCTCCCGGGGGAGTGCGGCTAGTGCCACGACGATCGAGGTTTGTGCGGCAGGCCTCACCTGGACGATGATCGGCGCTTCAGCATTAAGCTCGAGGAGACCTTCGATGTTGAAACGGTACGCAACGGCGACAAGTGTTTTTTCGTAATTAAGCATGACTTCAACTATTTCAACGTGTAATTTTCATCTTTTACAATTCGAGTATAGCTTATCCCATGCCATGCAAGACGCTATGTCTTGGAGAGGATGGATTTTGAAGACCATGAAAATTTTGAAACAAAGAAAATTCACCTAAGGACCCATCATGATGTGGATTTTGAAGTAAATATGTATAATGCTGAGAGCGTAACCCATTTTGGTTGCAAAAATTGGGAAGCATTTTGCAAGATGTATGGTTTTGATGAGGGTATGCTTGTCACCATGGATCTTGGTGATCCTGACATCGACCAAGACAATATGGACATTTGGGTCCTTGTTGATACGCCTCCAGTTCTACCGCTATGTGAGTTTCTCAAACATAGTTAATTATTAACTAATTTATATTGTTTATTTCAAAATAGTTGACAGCTTATTTCCATTGACAGCTTATTTTGATTGTTCAAACAATGTGCGGAACATGCTAAACAAAACCCACTACACTGATGGCTCCGAGTTAACTTATCAGGAGAAAAATCATCTGGTCGGATTTTGTACTGATCTTGAGAATTACAATATCTAAAATCAAACTCCTCAACATTATGGTCAATACGTGCCACTAGTGCACGTGTTGAACTACGGTAACTACCATGGAGATACCTTGGTAAGATTTTTTACTATTACGACATCCGTGCATCTTTTGCATACTTCTAAAACTAGTACATCATTGCTAACTATGAAGTTATTACTATGTTTTTCAACAGAGAATCCCAGAGGATTGTGTGCCTCATTTGATGTATCCGAATGGCAGCCTTCGTGTTTTGAACATATATCCAGATCATCCTACGAATCTCAACTGTCCATACCGGATTTCTAAAAGAAGTGGAGACATGCTAATCAGAGAATGGAAAAAATGTATGGACAGTCGTAAGGAGGTTCTTGGAAGCAAAAGGAAGCGCCACGCAAGAATTGGAGACAGGATGATCTCCATTCTCCATAATGGAGAGTCAGGGTCTATATTGTTTTATGCTATTTTACCTTAAATAGGGTATTTAGGTCCTGCCTAATACTGATGATCATGTGCTAAGAACAATTAAGTAGGGTTGGTTTGATGACTATCAGGATGATGATCGTATACTTGTTATTAATAACAAGTAGAATTTGTATGATGATGATTAGTAGGACTTGTTATTATGATGAGGCATGATGCGAGCATGAAGAGTTATTATATATCTGTGGGTGAAATGAACATGGATTGGATTGAAGTGAAGGCAACATGCATGTGGTGCATGTCGAAAGTAGTACAATCCAAACTTGATCAAGTTAGGATTAGTATTACTTTCGACATGCACCACATGTTGCCTCACTTCAATCTAAGTCATGTTTAGGCATAGCAATAGCAGTAGCACGGAGATAAGAGAGGACACATCTCCCTATTAGCTATCTATAACAACCTAAATTAACCCCCAAAACCCCTAAACCACCTCCTTTCAAAAAAAACCAGCCCCTGAAATGCTGACGCGTGGAAGCTTATTGGTCCCGGTTGGTGCTACCAACCGGGACCAAAGGCCCTCCTGCCTGGGCTCGCCGGAGCGGCCACGTGGAGGCCCATCTGTCCCAGTTAGTATAAGAACCAGGACTAAAGGCCTAGGGCATTAGTAACGACCCTTCAATTAGTCCCGGTTCCCCAACCGGGACAGATGGGCCTTATGAACCGGGACAAATGGCCCTTTTTCTACTAGTGGTGGAATCCTACTAGGACTAGGGAGTCCTAGTAGGACTCCACACCTTGGCACACCCCCTAGGGTCGGCTGCCTCTCCCTCTCCCTCCTTTATACGGAGGCAGGGGGCACCCTTAGAACACACAAGTTGATCTTTTAGCCGTGTGCGATGCCCCCCTCCACAGTTACACACCTCGGTCATATTGTCGTGGTGCTTAGGCGAAGCTCTATGCCGGTAACTTCATCATCACCGTCACAACGCCGTCGTGCTGACGGAACTCTCCCTCGGCCTCAACTGGATCAAGAGTTCTAGGGACGTCACCGAGCTGAACGTGTGCATATCGCGGAGGTGCCGTGCGTTCGGTACTTGATCGGTTGGATCGCAAAGACGTTCGACTACATCAACCGCGTTACTAAACACTTCCGCTTTCGGTCTACGAGGGTACATGGACACACTCTCCCCGCTTGTTTCTATGCTTCTCCTAGATAGATCTTGCGTGATCATAGGCAAAAAAATTGAAATACTGCGTTCCCCAACAGTGGCATCCGAGCCAGGTCTATGCGTATATGTTATATGCTCGAGTAGAACACAAAGAGTTGTGGGCGATAATAGTCATACTGCTTACCAACAACGTCTTACTTTGATTCGGTGGTATTGTAGGATGAAGCGGCCCAGACCGACATTACATGACCACATTCATGAGACTGGTTCTACCGCCGTGCTTCGCACACAGGTGGCTAGTGGGTGTCTGTTTCTCCAGCTTTAGTTGAATCGAGTTTGACTACGCCCGGTCCCTGTTGAAGGTTAAAACAGCACACTTGACAAAAAATCATTGTGGTTTTGATGTGTAGGTAAGAACGGTTCTTGCTAGAACTCGTAGCGGCCACGTAAAACTTGCAACAACAAAGTAGAGGATGTCTAACTTGTTTTTGCCGGGCTTGTTGTGATGTGATATGGTCAAGACATGATTATATATAATTTGTTGTATGAGATGATCATGTTTTGTAACAGTTATCGGCAACTGGCAGGAGCCATATGGTTGTCACTTTATTGTATGAAATGCAATCGCCATGTAATTGCTTTACTTTATCACTAAGCGGTAGCGACAGTAGTAGAAGCAATAGTTGGCGAGACGACAACGATGCTTCGATGGAGATCAAGGTGTCAAGCCAGTGACGATGGTGATCATGACGGTGCTTTGGAGATGGAGATCAAAGGCACAAGATGATGATGGCCATATCATATCACTTATTTTGATTGCATGTGATGTTTATCTTTTATGCATCTTATTTTGCTTAGTACGGCGGTAGCATTATAAGATGATCTCTCACTAAATTTCAAGGTATAAGTGTTCTCCCTGAGTATGCACCGTTGCGACAGTTCTTCGTGCTGAGACACCACATGGTGATCGGGTGTGATAAGCTCTGCGTTCACATACAAAGGTGCAAGCCAGTTTTGCACATGCAGAATACTCTGGGTAAACTTGACGAGCCTAGCATATGCAAATATGGCCTCGGAACACTGAGACCGAAAGGTCGAGCGTGAATCATATAGTGGATATGATCAACATAGTGATATTCACCATTGAAAACTACTCCATCTCACGTGATGATCGGACATGGTTTAGTTGATATGGATCACATGATCATTTAGATGACTCGAGGGATGTATATCTAAGTGGGAGTTCTTAAGTAATATGATTAATTGAACTTAAATTTATCATGAGCTTAGTCCTGATAGTATTTGCAAATTATGTTGTAGATCAATAGCTCGCGATGTAGTTCCCCATTTATTTTTTGATATGTTCCTAGAGAAAAGTAAGTTGAAAGATGATAGTAGCAATGATGCGGACTTGGTCCGTGATATGAGGATTATCCTCATTGCTACATAGAAGAATTATGTCCTTGATGCACCGCTAGGTGACAGACCTATTGCAGGAGCAGATACAGACGTTATAAACGTTTGACAAGCTCGGTATGATGAGTACTTGATAGTTTAGTGCACCATACTTTACAGCTTTGAACCGGGACTTCAAAAAAACGTTTTGAACGCCACAGAGCATATAAGATGTTCCAAGAGTTGAAATTGGTATTTCAAACTCATGCCCGAGTCGAGAGGTATGAGACCTCTGACAAGTACTTTGCCTACAAAATGGAGGAGAATAGCTCAACCAATGAGCATGTGCTCAGAATGTCTGAGTACTACAATCGCTTGAATCAAGTGGGAGTTAATCTTCCAGATAAGATAGTGATTGATAAAATTCTCTAGTCACTATCACCAAGTTACTGGGACTTCGTGATGAACTATAATATGCAAGGGATGACGAAAACGATTCCCGCGCTCTTCGCGATGCTGAAATCAGCAAAGGTAGAAATCAAGAAAAAGCATCAAGTATTGATGGTTGACAAGACCACTAGTTTCAAGTAAAAGGGCAAGGGAAAGAAAGGGAACTTCAAGAAGAATGGCAAGCAAGTTGTCACTCTCATGAAGAAGCCCAAAGATAGACCCAAGCCTGAAACTGAGTGCTTCTACAGCAAAGGAAATGGTCACTGGAAGTGGAACTGCCATAGATACTTGGCGGATAAGAAGGATGGCAAAGTGAACAAAGGTATATTTGATATACATGTTATTGATGTGTACTTTACTAGTGTTTATAGCAACCCCTTAGTATTAGATACTGGTTCAGTTGCTAAGAGTAGTAACTCGAAACGGGAGTTGCAAAATAAATAGAGACTAGTTAAGGGCGAGGTGATGATGTGAGTTGGAAGTGATTCCAAGGTTGATAAGATCACCATCGCACACTCCCTTTACCTTCGGGATTAGTTTTGAACCTAAAATAAATGTTATTTGGTGTTTGCGTTGAGCATGAATATGATTGGATCATGTTTATTGCAATACGGTTATTCATTTAAGTCCAAGAATAATTGTTGTTCTATTTACATGAACAAAACCTTCTATGGTCATACACTCAATATAAATGGTTTATTGAATCTCGATCATAGTGATACACATATTCATAATATTGAAGCCAAAAGATGCAAAGTTAATAATGATAGTGCAACTTATATGTGGCACTGCCGTTTAGGTCATATTGGTGTAAAGCGCATGAAGAAACTCCATGTTGGTGGACTTTTGGAATCACTTGATTATGAATCACTTGATGCTTGCGAACCATGCCTCATGGGCAAGATGACTAAGACTCCGTTCTCCGGAACAATGGAGCGAGCAACTGACTTATTGTAAATATAATAATACATACTGATGTATGCGGTCCGATGAGTGTTGAGGCTTGCGGCGAGTATCGTTATTTTCTGACCTTCACAGATGATTTAAGTAGATATGGGTATATCTACTTGATGAAACATAAGTCTGAAACATTTGAAAAGTTCAAAGAATTTCAGAGTGAAGTGGAAAATCATTGTAACATGAAAATAAGGTTTCTACGATCTGATCGTGGAGGTGAATATTTGAGTTATGAGTTTGGTCTTCATTTGGAACAATGTGGAATAGTTTCACAACTCACGCCACCTGGAACACCACAGCATAATGGTGTGTCCGAACATCATAACCGTACTTTATTAGATATGGTGCGATCTATGATGTCTCTTACCGATTTACCACTATCGTTTTGGGGTTATGCATTAGAGATAGCTGCATTCATGTTAAATAGGGCACCATCTAAATCCGTTGAGACGACACCGTATGAACTGTGGTTTAGCAAGAAACCTAAGCTGTCGTTTCTTAAAGTTTGGGGTTGTGATGCTTATGTGAAAAAAAAATTAACCTGATAAGCTCGAACCTAAATCGGAGAAATGCGTCTTCATAGGATACCCAAATGAAATTGTTGGGTACACCTTCTATCACAGATCCGAAGGCAAGATATTCGTTTCTAAGAATGGATCCTTTCTAGAGAAGAAGTTTCTCTCGAAAGAAGTGAGTGGGAGGAATGTAGAACTTGATGAGGTAATTGTACCTTCTCCCGAATTGGAAAGTACGTAGTTCATCAGAGAAATCAGTTCCAGTGATTCCTACACCAATTAGTGAGGAAGCTAAAGATGATGATCATGAAACTTCAAATCAAGTTACTACCGAACCTCGTAGGTCAACCAGAGTATGGTCCGCACCAAAGTGGTACGGTAATCCTTTCTGGAAGTCATGTTACTAGACCATGACGAACCTACGAACTATGAGGAAGCGATGATGAGCCCAGATTCCGCGAAATGGCTTGACACCATGAAATCTGAGATGGGATCCATGTATGAGAACAAAGTGTGGACTTTGGTTGACTTGCCCGATGATCGGCGAGCCATTTAGAATAAATGGATCTTCAAGAGGAAGACAAACGCTGATAGTAGTGTTACTATCTACAAAGCTTGAATTGTCGCAAAAAGTTTTTGACAAATTCAAGGTGTTGACTACGATAAGATTTTCTCACTCATAGCGATGCTTAAGTCTGTCCGAATCATGTTAGCAATTGCCACATTTTATGAAATCTGGCAAATGGATGTCAAAATTGCATTTCTTAAATGGATTTCTTAAAAAGAGTTGTATATGATGCAACCAGAAGGTTTTGTCAATCCTAAAGGTGCTAACAAAATGTGCAAGCTCCAGCGATCCATCTATGCACTAGTGCAAGCATCTTGGAGTTGGAATATACGCTTTGATGAGTTGATCAAAGCATATAGTTTTATACAGACTTGCGGTGAAGCTTGTATTTACAAGAAAGTGAGTGGGAGCACTACAGCCTTTCTGATAAGTATATGTGAATGACATATTGTTGATCGGAAATGATGTAGAATTTTCTGGAAAGCATAAAGGAGTGTTTGAAAGGAGTTTTTCAAAGAAAGACCTCGGTGAAGCTGCTTACATATTGAGCATCAAGATCTATAGAGATATATCAAGACGCTTGATAAGATTTTTCAATGAGTATATACCTTGACAATATTTTGAAGTAGTTCAAAATGGAACAGTCAAAGAAGGAGTTCTTGCCTGTGTTGCAAGGTGTAAAGTTGAGTAAGACTCAAAACCCGACCATGGCAGAAAATAGAAAGAGAATGAAAGTCATTCCCTATGCCTCAGTCATAGGTTTTATGAAGTATGTTGTGCTGTGTACCAAACCTATTGTGTACCTTGCCATGAGTTTGGCAAGGGGTTACGATAGTAATCCAGGAGTGGATCACTGGACAGCGGTCAAATTTATCCTTAGTTACCTAAGAGGACTAAGGAAATATTTCTCGTTTATGGAGGTGATAAAAAGTTCGTCGTAAAGAGTTACGTCGTGCAAGCTTTTACATCAATCCAGATGACTCTAAGTCTCAATCTGGATACATATTGAAAGTGGGAGCAATTAGCTAGAGTAGCTCCGTGCAGAGCATTGTAGACATAGAAATTTGCAAAATACATACGGATCTAAATATGGCAGACCCATTGACTAAACCTCTCTCACAAGCAAAACATGATCACACCTTAGTACTCTTTGGGTGTTAATCACATGGCGATGTGAACTACATTACTGACTCTAGTAAACCCTTTGCGTGTTGGTCACATGGTGATGTGAACTATGGGTGTTAATCACATGGTGATGTGAACTATTGGTGTTAATCACATGGCGATGTGAACTAGATTACTAACTCTAGTAAACCCTTTGGGTGTTTTTCACATGGTGATGTGAACTATGGGTGTTAATCACATGGTGAATTGAACTATTGGTGTTAAATCACATGATGATGTGAACTAGATTATTGACTTTAGTGCAAGTGGGAGACTGAAGAAAATATGCCCTAGAGGCAATAATAAAGTTGTTATTTATATTTCCTTATATCATGATAAATGTTTATTATTCATGCTAGAATTGTATTAACCGGAAACTTAGTACATGTGTGAATACATAGACAAACAGGGTGTCCCTAGTATGCCTCTACTTGACTAGCTCGTTAATCAAAGATGGTTAAGTTTCCTAGCCATAGATATGTGTTGTCAATTGATGAACGGGATCACATCATTAGAGAATGATGTGATGGACAAGACCTGTCTGTTAGCTTTGCACTATGATCGTTTAGTTTATTGCTATTGCTTTCTTCATGACTTATACATGTTCCTGTGACTATGAGATTATGCTACTCCCGAATACCGGAGGAACACTTAGTGTGCTATAAAACGTCACAATGTAACTGGGTGATTATAAAGATGCTCTACAGGTGTCTTCGATGGTGTTTTTTGAGTTGGCATAGATCAAGATTAGGATTTGTCACTCCGTGTTTCGGAGAGGTATCTCTGGGCCCTCTCGGTAATGCACATCACTATAAGCCTTGCAAGCAATGTGACTAATGATTTAGTTGCGGGATGATGCATTACGGAACGAGTAAAGAGACTTGCCGGTAACGAGATTGAACTAGGTATGATGATACCGACGATCGAATCTCGGGCAAGTAACATACCGATGACAAAGGGAACAACGTATGTTGTTATGCGGTTTGACCGATAAAGATCTTTGTAGAATATGTAGGAGCCAATATGAGCATCCAGGTTCCGCTATTGGTTATTGACCGGAGAGGTGTCTCGGTCATGTCTACATAGTTCTCGAACCCGTAGGGTCCGCACGCTTAACGTTCGATGACGATTTGTATTATGAGTTATGTGATTTGATGAACCGAAGTCTGTTCGGAGTCCCGGATGAGATCACGGACATGACGAGGAGTCTTGAAATGGTCGAGAGGTAAAGATTCATATATTGGAAGGTTGCATTTGGACATCGGAATGGTTCTGAGTGGTTCGGGCATTTTTCCTGAGTACTGGGAGGTTACTGGAACCCCCGGGAGAAGTTATGGGCCTTATGGACCATAAGAGGGAAGCACACCCTCCCACAAGGGGCTGGTGCGCCCCCCCTTGGGCAGGAGGCCGATTAGGACTAGGAGAAGGGCCCCCCCTTTCCTTCTCCTTCTCCCTTCCCCCTTTCCTACTCCGTGTGGGAGGTGGAATCCTACTAGGACTAGGGAGTCCTAGTAGGACTCCACACCTTGGGGCGTCCCCCTAGGGCCGGCTGCTTCTCCCTCTCCCTCCTTTATATACGGAGGCAGGGACACCCCTAGAACACACAAGTTGATCTTTTAGCCGTGTGCGGTGCCCCCCTCCATAGTTACACACCTCGGTCATATCGTCGTAGTTCTTAGGCGAAGCCCTGCGCCGGTAACTTCATCATCATCGTCACCATGCCGTCGTGCTAACGGAACTCTCCCTCGGCCTCAACTGGATCAAGAGTTTGAGGGACGTCACCAAGCTGAACGTGTGCAGATCGCGGAGGTGTCGTGTGTTCGGTACTTGATCGGTTGGATCTCGAAGACGTTCGACTACATCAACCGCGTTACTAAACGCTTCCGCTTTCGGTCTACGAGGGTATGTGGACACACTCTCCCCGCTCGTTGCTATGCTTCTCCTAGATAGATCTTGCGTGATCGTAGGCAAAAAAATTGAAATACTACGTTCCCCAACACTACCGTCCTACACTCTCCGTCCGAGTTTATTGGACGGGTTCATCCAGCCAAATGTTTAACTACAAATCTTCTCATAAATGATTGTGCGTAATGCTTAGATCTTTTCAAATAACTCATAGCTTGTTACGCCATTTAATAGCTCAAGATTGTACTACGCACCTGTAGTATGACTATTGTTGTCGTACTCACTTCGTCCGGGTTTGTTGGACAGGTTCATCCAAACGAATGTTTAACAAAAAATCTTCTCATAAATGATTGTGTGTAACTCTAAGATTCTTGAAGGCACTCGTAGCTACTTACTCGGTTGTTCTCAAAGAAAAATATATTTACTCCATTGAATTACTAGCATGTACTTTATGTGCAATCATTAGCATTATTATGCGATAATTATATGAATTATAAGTTAGCATTGTAACTTTCTCGTCACATTCTTGATCTAACCATGTATATGGAGATCTAACATTCAATTTTAAACAAGCATGACATCGACCTTGTATATTTCTTAATATTCAACCAATATCCCTTTATAATTGACTCTCTAACTCTATGATCCTTGTAAATCATACATATCTACTGAGCCCCATTGACTTACTATCAAGTATGTGCAATCATTAGCATTATTATATGGTTAGTGTATGAATTCATATGAACATTAAAACTTTTTTATATTGTGTTCATGATCTAACCATGTATATAGATATTTAATAAATGTAAACTAACATGGCAATGTTGATTCTCAACTTTGTGTGCCTTAGACATTGGTGTCGGTGGCAAAACCGGTGGATCTCGGGTAGGGGGTCCTGAACTGTGGATCTTGGATCGATGGGAAACAGTAGATGAGGGACAAGATATTTACCCAGGTTCGGGCCCTCTCTAAGAGGTAAAACCCTATGTCCTGTTTGATTATATTGCTTGTGTATATGAGGATTACAGAGCAGATCTACCACGAGATTAGATGAACTAAACCCTAACTGGTAGGATGACGATGGTTCTTCTAGCCTCTACGGACTAAACCATCTGGTTTATATAGATATCAGGGGTACTAGGGTTTACAAATAGTCGGTTACATCAAGGGAACGCCGGATCCTTCATCTTGACTTGGAGCACACACCAAGGCACCAAAAGGTCTTCGGTCCGGATACAATGCGGCCCAACAGTCTGGCCCATAAGAGATAGGCCGGCCACCCGAGGACCCCCTAGTCCAGGACTCCCTCAGTAGCCCCCGAACTAGCCTTCAATGTCGGCTCCTTGTAACTCCCATGACTATAGACCCCGACTTGCAAGTGAGTTCCCTTTCCTTCTGAGTATTTGAATAATCTTCTCCAGTTAAGCCTTTAAACAGTGCTTGATCCAGTCCGGCCACTTGTCGAGCCATATCCGGTATCCGAACTATCAATTTTCTCAAAGGCCAACCGCTTCAATACCCATTGTACCTTCAACTGATGAATTTTCGGTGAAGGGTCTCGGCCAGTCAAAAACATGAAAATTCGAAGCGCGGTTCGAGGCCGCCCCTCAAATGGCGCATCCCATCACGGCGGGGATCGTGTCCCACTTTTCAAGGGATCTGATCAATGATCCCCTATGCCCCACTCGCGCATAATGTCATGAGTATATCGGGAAGTGGTGAGGCCAACAGTGCGTTAAAGGACTCTTGGCATTTCAATCGCTTATAAAAGAAACCAGCCAGAGTTATCCCTTCACGCCTTCTCCTTCCTTTTGTCATGGCCCTTCCCAATCCACAGAGCTCAAGCGCTCCGATCCAACTTTTCCAAAGCTCCCCTCCCCCGTATTCGGCGATGGTCGGATCTGGCGCAGGAGGCAAGTGGGAAGCCTCGACCGTCACCAACAAGGATATCGAGGATCTAAAGCGCGCCGGCTATCTCCCGGTCGTCGTCATTCACTGGGCCCAAGAAGTAGGCCAGGCCATTCCCACCCTGCAACCTGGCGAGAGGGTGGTGTTCATTCCCCACTTCGTCCGTGGACTTGGCTTTTGATACGTCTCCAGCGTATCTATAATTTTTTTATTGTTCCATGCTATATTATATTCTGTTTTGGACATTATTGGGCTTTATTATACACTTTTATATTATTTTTGGGACTAACCTATTAACCGGAGGCCCAGCCCAGAATTGTTGTTTTTTGCCTATTTTAGAGTTTCGCAGAAAAAGAATATCAAACGGAGTCCAAACGGAATGAAACCTTCGGGAATGTGATTTTCGGAATGAACATTATCCAGAGGACTTGGACCCTACGTCAATACATCAACCAGGAGGGCACGAGGTAGGGGGCGTGCCTACCCCCCCTGGGCGCGCCCTCCACCCTCGTAGGCCCCCTGTTGCTCCACCGACGTACTCCTTCCTCCTACATATACCTACGTACCCCCAAACTACCAGATACGGAGCCAAAAACTTAATTCCACCGCCGCAACCTTCTGTACCCTTGAGATCCCATCTTGGGGCCTGTTCCGGAGCTCCGCCGGAGGGGGCATCGATCACGGAGGGCTTCTACATCAACACCATAGCCTCTCCGATGATGTGTGAGTAGTTTACCTCAGACCTTTGGGTCCATAGTTATTAGCAAGATGGCTTCTTCTCTCTTTTTGGATCTCAATACAATGTTCTCCCCCTCTCTCATGGAGATCTATTCGATGTAATCTTCTTTTGCGGTGTGTTTGTTGAGACCGATGAATTGTGGGTTTATGATCAAGTTTATCTATGAACAATATTTGAATCTTCTCTGAAATCTTTTATGTATGATTGGTTATCTTTGCAAGTCTCTTCGAATTATCTGTTTGGTTTGGCCTACTAGATTGATCTTTCTTGCAATGGGAGAACTACTTAGCTTTGGGTTCAATCTTGCGGTGTCCTTTCCCAGTGACAGTAGGGGCAGCAAGCCACGTATTGTATTGTTGCCATCGAGGATAAAAAGATGGGGTTTATATCATATTGCATGAGTTTATCCCTCTACATCATGTCATCTTGCTTAAGGCGTTACTCTGTTCTTATGAACTTAATACTCTAGATGCATGCTGGATAGTCGTCGATGTGTGGAGTAATAGTAGTAGATGCAGGCAGGAGTCGGTCTACTTGTCTCGGACGTGATGCCTATATACATGATCATACCAAGATATTCTCATAACTATGCTCAATTCTGTCAATTGCTCAACAGTAATTTGTTCACCCACCGTAATACTTATGCTCTTGGGAGAAGCCACTAGTGAAACCTATGGCCCCCGGGTCTATTTTCCATCATATTAATCTCCCGACAACAAGCTATTTCTGGTGCCGTTTTTATTTTGTTTTCTTTACTTTGCATCTTTATCATAAAAATACCAAAAATATTATCTTATCATATCTATCAGATCTCACTCTCGTAAGTGACTGTGTAGGGATTGACAACCCCTTATCCCGTTGGTTGCGGGGATTTATTTGTTTGTGTAGGTGCGAGGGACTCGTGCGTGGCCTCCTACTGGATTGATACCTTGGTTCTCAAAAACTGAGGGAAATACTTACGGTACTTTGCTGCATCACCCTTTCCTCTTCAAGGGAAAACCAACGCAGTGCTCAAGAGGTAGCAAGAAGGATTTCTGGAGCCGTTGCCGGGGAGTCTACGCAAAAGTCAACATACCAAGTACCCATCACAAACCCTTTGTTAAGGCATATGTCTCTAGATGTAGTTTTGGTGATTGATGACAACATGTTTGCGGACTAATCGTGTGCTTTGAGCATTTCAGAGATTCATCATTTGGCACGAGACGATTTCTTTCCCCTCGGAGTGTCATTCAAGACGGTGTAGCTCTTTCGCTTCTTTCAGTGGATTAGTTTCGTAGGAGTCACCGTACTATCAAGAGGGGGTCCGCTTTGGTAAGTCTAGGGTGGAATCAACACGTACACATCCTCTTTACACCCTCTGAGCCTTTCCGCTTCATTGGAGTTTTCTTTCCTCTCTCTTTGGGCTGAGTCTAGTCCCAGCGGTAGTACCGCGGTACCCAGCGGTAGTACCGCTTAGGGGTCACAAGCGGCAGTACCGCTCCGCAGCGGTAGTACCGCTGGTGGGTCCTCAGCAGTAGTACCGCTACGGTACCACGCCCCTACCGCGTCGACTCGAGGGGTCTTTTTTCATGTCAGATTGTGCGGTACTTCACAGCGGCCGTAGAGCGGCAGTACCGCTCTTAAGCGGTAGTACCGTCCTACCACCGCGGAAGTACCGCCCATGTCCATATCTCCCCTGCCCTCCAATCTCCACGGTAGTACCGCCGTGGGAGCGGTAGTACTGCCGTGGGAGCGGTAGTACCGCTGCCTTATGCGGTAGTACCGCCCTCTGCGAGGCTGTTGTGGGGGGTAACGGTTGGATTGTTCCCCCCACTATATAAAGAGGTCTTCTTCCCCATAGTTGACCTACCTCTTCCCCCAAAAGCTCCATTGTTGCTCCAAGCTCCATTTTCGCCCGATCTCTCTCCCTAGCCAATCAAACTTGTTGATTTGCTCGGGATTGGTTGAGAAGGCCCCGATCTACACTTCCACCAAGAGAAATTTGATTCCCCCCCCCCCACTTATCCCTAGCGGATCTTGTTACTCTTGGGTGTTTGAGCACCCTAGACGGTTGAGGTCACCGCGGAGCCATAGTCCATTGTAGTGAAGCTTTGTGGTGTCGTTGGGAGCCTCCAATTAAGTTGTGGAGATTGCCCCAACCTTGTTTGTAAAGGTCCGGTCGCCGCCTTCAAGGGCACCAATAGTGGAATCACGGCATCTCGCATCGTGTGAGGGCGTGAGGATAATGCGGTGGCCCTAGTGGCTTCTTGAGGAGCATTGTGCCTCCACACCGCTCCAACGGAGACGTACTTCCCCTCAAAAGGAAGGAACTTCGGTAACACATCCTCGTATTCACCGGCTCCACTCTTGGTTATCTCGTCCCTTTACTTTCGCAAGTTTACTTGTGTTATATCTCTTGCTTGTTTGCGTGCTTGTTGTCATTGCATCATATAGGTTGCTCACTTAGTTGCATATCTAGACAACCTACTTTGATGCAAAGTTTAATTTGGTAAAGAAAAGCTAAAAATTGTTAGTTGCCTATTCACCCCCCCCCCTCTAGTCAACTATATCGATCCTTTCAATTGGTATCAGAGCCTCGTCTCTTTTTAAGGACTTTACCGTCCGAAGAGTATGGTTGACGTCGTAGACGGTGTGGAGGAGCACTCCGGTGTGAATCCGGTCTCGTCTACGGGAGATGGGGGAACCGCGGTCTCTCTTGAGGAATTAAATGTGGCGTTGGACACATTGAAAACCTCCATGACTACCGAGGTCGAAAGCATGTTTAATAAATACTTAGAACGGCTTAAGCTTTCCACCGCACCGTTGAAAGTGGGTGATCCCGCCAACAAGGTGACGCATGCTACCTCCGACAAAGGGGAAGCTACTAGCGAGAAAGCTCCTTCTTCTAGTGGTAAAAATGGCACCGGCATCTTTGCCCATGTGGAACCTCCACTTGTCTATGGTGGACCGCTCCCTTCCACTCATTTAAATCATGCCGGCCCGGCTCCTAAGATTGAGAAGAATGTAGATTTTGATTCTTGGGTCTATCGTTTTAAGTGTCATTTAAATCATGTGAACACTAACCTTTGGAGAATCATTGAAGAAGGTTTTTATCTGCATGACCGAAGTAACTTCACTCCTACAGAAGTTGTGGATCATCAATTCAATGAGAATGCTATCTTCATCATCCAAGAAGCAATCCCACCCGAAGATCTTCCTCATCTCCGGCCCTACACCGTGGCCAAAGATGTTTGGCTCCAAGTTGTTTCCCTCTATCGGGGAAGCGCAAGCATTCAACGCTCCAACTATGAAGTGGTGCAAGATGAAGCCGACGAGTTTGCAATGAAAGAAGATGAAGAACCTTGTGAGATTTTTCGGAGAGTAACCAAACTCGCGGTCTCTCTCCGAGATCATGGAAGTAAGGACACGGATGACAATTGGATCAAGCGCAAATTCCTCAAGGCAATGATGCCCTACCACAAAGCCATGTCCTCCGTAATTCATCAAAGGCCGGACTTCCACACCTTGTCCTCAAGTGAAGTGTTGGATGAGTTCGTTGCTATGAGCATCTTGGACAAGACCGCCGACAATGCGGTTCTTCGCTCTCAAAGAGTAAAGGAGCCCAACCTTGCTCTAAAGGCCAAGGTTAGTATGGAGGAAGAGGATGAAGAGGAAGAAGAGGAGGGCAACCTCGAAGATACGAAGTATGCCTATCATGAACACATGGCTCTTGCTTCAAGGAAATTTTGGAGCAATAAGAACACAAGGCCAAACTTCAACAAGAACAATTCAAGTGGCGCAAAGGGCAAGCAACGAGTGAGGACTTGCTTCAATTGTGGCAATGTGAGCCACTTTGGGAGGAGTGCCCTTACGAGAAGAGGGAAGACAATGGTGGCAAGCTCATTAGAAATCTTCTTTGATGAATTGTGGAAATCTTGGAGATCTATTTGATGTAATCTTCTTTTGCTATGTGTTTGTCGAGATCCGATGAATTGTGGGTTTATGATCAAGATTATCTATGAACAATATTTGAATCTTCTCTGAATTCTTTTATGTATGATTGGTTATCTTTGCAAGTCTCTTCGAATTATCAGTTTGGTTTGGCCTACTAGATTGATCTTTCTTGCAATGGGAGAAGTGCTTAGCTTTGGGTTCAATCTTGCGGTGCTCGATCCCAGTGACAATAGGGGAAACGACACGTATTGTATTGTTGCCATCGAGGATAAAAAGATGGGGTTTATATCATATTGCATGAGTTTATCCCTCTACATCGTGTCATCTTGCTTAAAGCGTTACTCCGTTCTTATGAACTTAATACTCTAGATGCATGCTGGATAGCGGTGATGTGTGGAGTAATAGTAGTAGATGCAGGCAGGAGTCGGTCTACTTGTCACGGACGTGATGCCTATATACATGATCATACCTAGATATTCTCATAACTATGCTCAATTCTATCAATTGCTCGACAGTAATTCGTTCACCCACCGTAATACTTATGTTATCTTGAGAGAAGCCACTAGTGAAACCTATGGCCCCCGGGTCTATTTTCCATCATATTAATCTCCCGTTATTTCCATTACTGTTTACTTTGCTTTCTTTACTTTTACTCTTTATCATAAAAATACCAAAAATATTATCTTATCATCTCTATCAGATCTCACTCTCGTAAGTGACCGTGAAGGGATTGACAACCCCTTTATCACGTTGGTTGCGAGGTTCTTATTTGTTTGTGTAGGTGCAAGGGACTTGAGCGTGACCTCCTACTGGATTGATACCTTGGTTCTCAAAAACTGAGGGAAATACTTACGCTACTTTACTGCATCACCCTTTCCTCTTCAAGGGAAAACCAACGCAGTGCTCAAGAGGTAGCAAGAAGGATTTCTGGCGCCATTGCCGGGGAGGTGTGCGCCAAGTCAAGTCAAGATTTGACTCCCAACAACAAGACATTTTTGGCGCCGTTGTCGAGTCTACACAAGTCAAGACATACCAAGTACCCATCACAAACTCTTATCCCTCGCATTACATTATTTGCCATTTGCCTCTCGTTTTCCTCTCCCCCACTTCACCCTTGCCGTTTTATTCGCCCTCTCTTTTCCGTTCGCCCTCTTTTTCACTTGCTTCGCCGTTATGGCTAGTCCTTTATCTACTCCTTTGTCTCCCGAGAATGAAGTTCTTAATTTTAAACAAAGGGAGGGAGAAAATCTAAAAGATGCTTGGTATAGGATTTGCAACGCTCAAAATAAATCTACTAGAAAGCAATCTACTTCTGTTCTTCTTCGGAATTTTTATGTAGGCGTCACGCCTTGGAATAGATATATCCTTGATACCATTACTGGAGGAAATTTCTTGGGAAGCCATACTTTTGATTCTTATAATGCTATGATAGATTTGTTTGGCCCACCACCTCTTTTGGTTAATGGAACTATTTTATCTTTGGAACACGTGATGCAACGGCTTGAAATTATTGAAAATAAAGTTGCCACCGTAGAGTTGATTGAAAATTTGGATAGAAAGATCCACAACCAAACTACCCAATACGTATCTAAGGTAGGAGTCGCTCTTAAAAAATTTAAAGAAAAGGAACCTATGGTTAATGAGAAAATAGATCAAGATTCCACTAGGATTGATAAAATTGAGGATATTATTACCAACCTAGGATCTGCCTTTTCTTCCGTGAAAAACACTCCTTCTAATGCTAAGATTGCTAAATTGATGTATGTTCCTAAAAATAAGGGTGAAACTTCTAGTAAGGGAAATGCTGATCTCAAATCTATAAGTGTTCACCCCAACTTTCTCGCTATCCTTAAGGAACCTTTTGCTACAAATGATTTTATCGATTTTGTGCCTAGGAGTTTGATAATTAATAAAAAGAAAGAAACTCCTAAGGGTTATAGGTGTCTTATTGAAGAATTGCCTACCAAAGATGGCAATACCTAGATCTATCCTTCTTTTTATGCCTAGCTAGGGGCGTTAAACGATAGCGCTTGTTGGGAGGCAACCCAATTTTATTTTCTGTTTAGGAATAAATATTTGATCTAGCCTCTGGTTAGATTTGCTTTTGTGTTTTAATTAGTGTTTGTGCCAAGTTAAACCTATAGGATCTTCTTGGATGATAGTTATTTGATCTTGCTGAACATTCCAGAAACTTTCTGTTCACAAAAACAATTGTTACAAATCACCAGAACGTGATAAAATACTGATTCCAATTGCATCAGATCAATAAACAAATTATCTAGGTCGTCCTATTTCGGTAGTATTTTTGGAGTTCCAGAAGTTCGCTTTAGTTACAGATTACTACAGACTGTTCTGTTTTTGACAGATTCTGTTTTTCGTGTGTTGTTTGCTTATTTTGATGAATCTATGGCTAGTAAAAGAGCTTATAAACCATAGAGAAGTTGGAATACAGTAGGTTTAAAACCAATATAAATAAAGAATGAGTTCGTTACAGTACCTTGAAGTGGTGTTTTGTTTCCTTTCGCTAACGGAGCTCACGAGATTTTCTATTAAGTTTTGTGTTGTGAAGTTTTCAAGTTTTGGGTAAAGATTTGATGGACTATGGAACAAGGAGTGGCAAGAGCCTAAGCTTGGGGATGACCAAGGCACCCCAAGGTAAATCCAAGGACACCAAAAAGCCAAAGTTTGGGGATGCCCCGGAAGGCATCCCCTCTTTCGTCCTCATCCATCGGTAACTTTACTTGGAGCTATATTTTTATTCACCACGTGATATGTGTTTTGCTTGGAGCATCTTGTATGATTTGAGTCTTTGTTTTTTAGTTTTCCACAATCATCCTTGCTGTACACACATTTTGAGAGAGACACGCATGATTCGGAATTTGTTAGAATACTCTATGTGCTTCACTTATATCTTTTGAGCTATATAGTTTTTGCTCTAGTGCTTCACTTATATCTTTTAGAGCACGGTGGTGGTTGTATTTTATGGAAATTATTGATCTCTCATGCTTTACTTATATTATTTTGAGAGTCTTAAACAGCATGGTAATTTTCTTTAATTGTGAAATTAATCTTCCATATTGAGTTCATTGAATATCATGAGAAGTTAGATACTTGATAAGTGTTTTGAGATATAAAGGTGGTAATATTAGAGTGTGCTAGTTGAGTAATTGTGAAATTGAGAAATACTTGTGTTAAGGTTGGCAAGTCCCATAGCATGCACGTATGGTAAAAGTTGTGTGACAATTTTGACACATAGGTGTTCTTTTATTGCTTTCCTTATGAGTGGTGGTCAGGGACGAGCGATGGTCTTTTACTACCAGTCTATCCCTCTAGGGGCATGCGTAGTAGTACTTTGCTTCGAGGACTAATAAACTTTTGCAATAAGTATATGAGTTCTTTATGACTAATGTGAGTCCATGGATTATACGCACTCTCAACCTTCCACAATTTTCTAGCCTCTACGGTACCGCGCATTGCCCTTTCTCACCTTGAGAGTTGGTGCAAACTTCGCCGGTGCATCCAAACCCCGTGATATGATACGCTCTATCACACATAAGCCTCCTTATATCTTTCTCAAAACAGCCACCATACCTACCTATCATGGCATTTCCATAGCCATTCCGAGATATATTGCCATGCAACTTTCCACCGTTCCGTTTATTATGACACGCTTCATCATTGTCATATTGCTTTGCATGATCATGTAGTTGACATCGTATTTTGTGGCAAAGCCACCATTCGTAATTTTTTCATACATGTCACTCTTGATTCATCGCATATCCCGGTACACCGCCGGAGGCATCCACATAGAGTCACATTTGGTTCTAAGTATTGAGTTGTAATTGTTGAGTTGTAAATAATAAAAGTGTGATGATCATCATTATTAGAGCATTGTCCCATGTGAGAAAAGGATGATGGAGACTATGATTCCCCCACAAGTCGGGATGAGATTCCGGACTAAATAAAAAAGGCCAAAGAAAAAAAAGAGAAGGCCCAAGAAAAAAAAGAAAAAAAAAGGAAAAAATGAGAGAAAAAGAGAGAAGGGACAATGTTACTATCCTTTTTCCACACTTGTGCTTCAAACTAGCACCATGATCTTCATGATAGAGAGTCTCCTATGTTGTCACTTTCATATACTAGTGGGAATTTTTCATTATAGAACTTGGCTTGTATATTCCAATGATGGGCTTCCTCAAAATGCCCTAGGTCTTCGTGAGCAAGCGAGTTGGATGCACACCCACTTAGTTTCTTTTGTTGAGCTTTCATATATTTACAGCTCTAGTGCATCCGTTGCATGGCAATCCGTACTCCTCTCATTGACATCAATTGATGGGCATCTCCATAGCCTATTGATTATCCGCGTCAATGTGAGACTTTCTACCCTTTTTTTCTTCTCTCATAACCCCCCATCATTATACTTTACTCCACCCATAGTGCTATATCCATGGCTTGCACTCATGTATTGTGTAAGGGTTGAAAAGGCTGAAGCGCGTTAAAAAGTATGAACCAATTGCTCGGCTTGTCATCGGGGTTATGCATGATGAGAACGTTTGTGTGACAATATTGAAACATGGCCTAATAACTATATGATTTTGTAGGGATAAGCTTTCTTTGGCTATGTTATTTTGATAAGACATAATTGCTTGGTTACCATGTTTGAAGTATTATTTTTTTATGTCAACATTAAAATTTTATATGAATCTTTCGGATCTGAATATTCATGCCACAATAAAAAGATTTACATTGAGAATTATGCTAAGAAGCATTCCACATCAAAAATTCTGTTTTTATCATTTACCTGCTCGAGGACGAGCAGGAATTAAGCTTGGGGATGCTTGATACGTCTCCAACGTATCTATAATTTTTTATTGTTCCATGCTATTATATATTCTGTTTTGGATGTTTAATGGGCTTATTTATACACTTTTATATTATTTTTGGGACTAACCTATTAACTGAAGGCCCAGCCCAAATTTCTGCTTTTTTGCCTATTTCAGTGTTTCGCAGAAAAAAAAGATATCAAACGGAGTCCAAACGGAATGAAACCTTCGGGAACGTGATTTTCTGAACAAACGTGATCCAGAGGACTTGGAGTGGACATTAAGCAACCAACGAGGCAGCCACGAGGCAGGGGGCGCGCCTACCCCCCCCCCCCCCCCTCCACCCTCGTGGGCCCCTCATGGCTCCACCAACCTACTTCTTCCTCCTATATATACCTACGTACCCCCAAACCATCAGAAGCACCACGAAAACCTAATTCCACCGCCGCAACCTTCTGTACCCGTGAGATCCCATCTTGGGGCCTTTTCCGGCGTCCTGCCGAAGAGGGCATCGATCACGGAGGGCTTCTACATCAACACCATAGCCTCTCCGATGATGTGTGAGTAGTTTACCTCAGACCTTCGGGTCCATAGTTGTTAGCTAGATGGCTTCTTCTCTCTCTTTGGATCTCAATACAAAGTTCTCCTCGATTCTCTTGGAGATCTATTTGATGTAATCTTCTTTTGATGTGTGTTTGTCGAGATCCGATGAATTGTGGGTTTATGATCAAGATTATCTATGAACAATATTTGAATCTTCTCTGAATTCTTTTATGTATGATTGGTTATCTTTGCAAGTCTCTTCGAATTATCAGTTTGGTTTGGCCTACTAGATTGATCTTTCTTGCAATGGGAGAAGTGCTTAGCTATGGGTTCAATCTTGCGGTGCTCGATCCCAGTGACAGTAGGGGAAACGACACGTATTGTATTGTTGACATCGAGGATAAAAAGATGGGGTTTATATCATATTGCATGAGTTTATCCCTCTACATCATGTCATCTTGCTTAAAGTGTTACTCCGTTCTTATGAACTTAATACTCTAGATGCATGCTGGATAGCGGTCGATGTGTGGAGTAATAGTAGTAGATGCAGGCAGGAGTCGGTCTACTTCTCATGGACGTGATGCCTATATACATGATCATACCTAGATATTCTCATAACTATGCTCAATTCTATCAATTGCTCGATAGTAATCCGTTCACCCACCGTAATACTTATGCTATCTTGAGAGAAGCCACTAGTGAAACCTATGGCCCTTGGGTCTATTTTCCATCATATTAATCTCCCGTTATTTCCATTACTGTTTACTTTACTTTCTTTACTTCTACTCTATCATAAAAATACCAAAAATATTATCTTATCATCTCTATCAGATCTCACTCTCGTAAGTGACCGTGAAGGGATTGACAACCCCTTTATTGCGTTGGTTGCGAGGTTATTATTTGTTTGTGTAGGTGCAAGGGACTTGAGCATGACCTCCTACTGGATTGATACCTTGGTTCTCAAAAACTGGGGAAAATACTTATGCTACTTTACTGCATCACCCTTTCCTCTTCAAGGGAAAACCAACGCAGTGCTCAAGAGGTAGCAGCAATCTTGACCGAGTTTTGCAGAGATGTGAGCAAACTAATCTTGTCTTGAATTGGGAGAAGTGCCACTTTTTGGTTAATGATGGTATTGTCTTGGGACATAAAATTTCTGAACGGGGTATTGAGGTGGATAAAGCTAAAGTTGATGCAATTGAGAAAATGCCATGTCCTAAAGATATCAAAGGTATTCGTAGTTTCCTTGGTCATGCTGGTTTCTATAGGAGGTTTATTAAAGACTTCTCTAAAATTTGTAGGCCTCTTACAAATCTTTTACAAAAGGATGTTCCATTTGTTTTTGATGTTGATTGTGTAGAAGCCTTTGAAACACTTAAGAAAGCCTTGATTTCAGCACCTATTGTTCCACCACCTGATTGGAACTTGCCTTTTGAAATTATGTGTGATGCTAGTGATTATGTTGTTGGTGTTGTTCTAGGCCAAAGAGTTGATAAAAAAATTAAATGTTATTCATTATGCTAGTAAAACTCTAGACAGTGCTCAACGAAATTATGCTACTACTGAAAAATAATTCTTAGCAGTGGTGTTTGCCTGTGATAAATTTAGATCTTACATTGTTGATTCTAAAGTAATTGTTCACACCGACCATGCTGCTATAAAATATCTTATGGAAAAGAAAGATGCTAAACCTAGACTTATTAGGTGGGTTCTCTTGTTGCAGGAATTTGACTTACATATCATTGATTGAAAGGGAGCTGAGAACCCCATGGCTGATAACTTTTCTAAGCTAGAAAATATTCTTGATGAGCCACAACCTATTAATGATAGTTTTCCTGATGAACAATTAGCTGCAATAAATGTTTCTCATAATACTCATTGGCATGCTGACTATGCTAATTACATTGTTGCTAAATATATACCACCTAGCTTCACATACCAACAAAACAAAAAATTCTTCTATGATTTAAGACATTACTTTTGGGATGACCTACATCTTTATAAAGAAGGAGTAGATGGTATTATTAGACATTGTGTACCTGAGCATGAACAGGGACAAATCCTACGGAAATGTCACTCCGAAGCTTATGGAGGGCATCATGCGGGAGATAGAACTGCTCACAAGGTATTGCAATCTTGTTTTTATTGGCCTACTCTCTTCAAGGATGCCCGTAAGTTTGTTTTATATTGTGATGAATGTCAAAGAATTGATAATATAAGCGTCAGGAAATGCCTATGAATTATTCTCTTGTTGTTGAACCATTTGATGTTTGGGGTTTTGATTATATGGGACCTTTTCCTTCCTCTAATGGGTATACACATATTTTGGTTGCTGTTGATTATGTTACTAAGTGGGTAGAAGCTATTCCAACTAGTAGTGTTGATCACAACACCTGTATTAAAATGCTTAAGGAAGTTATTTTCCCAAGGTTTGGAGTCCCTAGATATTTAATGACTGATGGTGGTTCACATTTTATTCATGGTGCTTTCCCTAAATTGCTTGCACAGTATGATGTTAACCATAGAATTGCATCACCTTATCATCCTCAGTCTAGTGGTCAAGTTGAACTTAGCAATAGAGAAATAAAATTAATTTTACAAAAGACTATCAATAGGTCCCGGAAGAATTGGTCTAAGAAATTAGATGATGCACTTTGGGCTTATAGAACAACATATAAAAATCTTATGGGTATGTCTCCTTATAAAATGATTTATGGAAAGGCTTGTCATTTGCCTCTTGAGTTTGAACATAAAGCATATTGGGCAATTAAAGAACCCAACTATGATTTCAAACTTGCCGGTGAAAAGAGGTTATTTGATATTAGCTCACTAGACGAATGGAGAACCCAAGCTTATGAAAATGCCAAGTTATTCAAAGAAAAAGTTAAAAGATGGCAAGATAAAAGAATCCAGAAGCGTGAGTTCGAAGTTGGAGAATATGTTCTTTTGTACAACTCTCGTTTCAAATTCTTTGCAGGAAAACTCATCTCCAAATGGGAAGGACCCTATGTTATCGAGGAGGTTTATCGATCTGGAGCCATCAAAATAAATAATGCCGAGGGTACTAACCCGAAGGTTGTCAATGGGCAAAGAATAAAACGTTATATCTCAGGTATGCCCATTAATGTTGAAAGCAATATTATCCAAACTATGACACCGGCAGAACACATAAAGGAAACCTTCCGGAACACTGCAGAATCATGAAAAAAGAGGAGGTGCGTGATATGGTAAGTAAACGGACTCCGAAAAATCTGCAAAAATATTTTTTTGTCAGTTTTGGAATATTTAGAGAATTAGGAAAATAAGAAACTACCAGGAAGGTGACCCTGGTGGGCACAAGACACCAGGCGTGCCTGGCTTGCCAGGCGGGCCCAGGTGGGTTGTGCCCACCTCGGCTACCTTTCGGACTCTGTTTTTCTTTCGTTTGCTTGTTTCCCAAGATAAAAAAAATCTTTATATAACCCCCGAACCTATTGACCACCGTATCGCGGAGAAATCTTCTGTTTTCTTTTCTTGCTGTTTTCGGTCAGATCTGTTAAGCCAGGCATCATGTCTTCTCCCTCCTCCAACAATGTAGAATATGATGCTTGGTTGATGAAGATCAACCTGAAGAGAGAGGAGCCCGAAGGACCTCTCGAAGAGGGCAAGGACAAGGAGGCCATTGGAGATCAAGCGCCGGTGGTCGAGCAAGCCCTGCCGGCCGAGGAGGTAGAAGAAGATATCCTTAAACCTTACTATGCTCATCTTACCCCTACTGATATTGAAGCCTTTCGGATCATTGAAACGGTTCGTGTGCAAAATAAATATCTCACTCATGAAAATATTCTATTGCAAGAGCATATCATCGCCCTCCGGAGCATTATCCGTAGATTGGAGAATCTTTTGATCATGAAGGATAAGATTGCTACTTCTTCACCACCACCTCCTTCTTCATCACCAAAACAAAATTCAGTATCAGGTATGGGCACTCCCCTTGGCTTATGCCAAGCTTGGGGGAGGTGCCCCAGTATCGTATCACCTCCACTATCTTTTGCTTTTACTTATCTTAGTTTGATCCATAGTTATCTTTTGCTTTAGATGAATAAAAGTGTAGTTCGATGCTTTCATTTTGAGAGTTTGCTTAGTGATCTATCCATGTAATCGTGTGCGAGATATATAATAAAGTTTAGTTTGAGTTTTGCTTTCTTTACTTTCATGTTTCAATAAAAAGAAAGGAAATAAATGAAAAAGATCATATGCTAATCTTATGGTAAGTAATGACATCGCATAAGGAAGAGTATAAGTAGAAAATTTTATTGGAGATTTACAAACATAGCATTGGTCAATGATGCAATTCTTGAAAGAATTAACTAAGGAAGAGAAGATTCACATGCAAATACACTATCTTGGACATCTTTTGTGATTGTGAGCCCCCATCAAATTATTGTATGCCAAAATTGTTGACGTTGGACAAGGAAGACAACGCAATGATTCATGTTTGTTCATTTTCACATGGAAGTTATATTGTCATAGATCCTTTAACATGTGGTTCTTGCCCCTATCTTTGCTAGCCAAAAATTCCGCACTAAGTAGAGATACTACTTGTGCATCGAAAACCCTTAAACCCAAATCTTGTTTTGAGATTCCACCATACCTACCTATGGATTGAGTAAGATCCTTCAAGTAAGTTGTCATCGGTGCAATAAGGCAATAAAAAATGCTTCTAAAAGTGTTAGATCATTTAGTGTAAGAGAAAATTGAGCGTTGTACAAACTTGTGATGGAAAAGAATTAAAGCGACAGACTGCATAATAAAGGTTGCTATCATAAGGGGCAATATAATGCAACGTTCTTTTGCACTAAGAGGTTGAGAATACAAACAAAAATAGCATGGCAACCTCTGCTTCCCTCTGTGAAGGGCCTATCTTTTACTTTCATGTATTTACTTTTATGCAAAGAGTCAAAGTTTTTCTCTCTATTCCTTTTTATTTTCTCGTTTGGCAAGAATCATGTGGTGAGGAAAGATCTAGGCACATATATCCAGTTGGATGTGGGTAGCATGAGTCATTATTGCTGACATCACCCTTGAGGTGAATGCGGTGGGAGGCAAAACTATAAGCCCCTGTCTTTCTATGTGTCCGGTTGAAACGTTTTGCTCATGTGTATGCGGTGAGTGTTAGCAATCATAGAAGACTATATGATGGTTGAGTATGTGGACTTGCCAAAAAGGCTTTGATACGTGACCCTTCCTGAAAAGATGATGAATTGTAGTTGCAAAGTTGACTAAGAGCATAGTTTGTTGTTTTCCAATAGAGTTTACGCTTTATACTTCGATGTTGTGATGAATTGTTACTTATTCATGAGAAGTCTATGATAAAAGTTCTATGATAAAAGCTTTATGTTAAAGTTTGTTGTTGTTATAATAATATACATGATGCTTCTATGTCTGTATTATGTTTTTATCGACACCTCTCTCTCTCTCTAAGAATGTGGATATGTTTTTCGATTTTGGTTTTCGCTTAAGGACAAGCAAGGTCTAAGCTTGGGGGAGTTGATACGTCCATTTGCATCATGTTTACCTACTATTATTTATATTGTTTCTAATAATGCTTTTTGGAGTATTTCTAATGCCTTTTCTCTCATAATATGCAAGGTACACACAAAGAGGGAGAATACCGGCAGCTAGAATTCTGGACCTGAAAAAGCTATGCCAGGCTACCTATTATGCACAACTCCAAATGAGCTGAAACTTTACGGGGAATTTTTATGAAATATATAAGAAATATTGGAGCCAATAAGTACCATAGGGGGCCCACAAGGTGGGCACAACCCACCTGGGCGCGCTAGGGAGCCCAGGCGTGCCCTGGTGGATTGTGCCCTCCTCGGCCCACCTCCGGTGCCCCTCTTCTGGTAAATAAGTCATTTTGACCTAGAAAAAATAAGGATAGTACTTTCGAGATGAAGTGCCGCCATCTCGAGGCTGAACTTGGGCAGGAGCACTTTTGCCCTCCGGCGGAGTGATTCCGCCGGGGGAACTTAACTCCCGGAGGGGGAAATCATCGTGATCATCATCACCAACAACTCTCCCATCTTGGGGAGGGAAATATCCATCAACATCTTCGACCGCACCATCTCCTCTCAAACCCTAGTTCATCTCTTGTGTTCAATCTTTGTACCGGAACTATAGATTGGTACTTGTGGGTGACTAGTAGTGTTGATTACATCTTGTAGTTGATTACTATATGGTTTACTTGGTGGAAGATTATATGTTCAGAACCATTATGATATTTAATACCCCTCTGATCTTGAGCATGATTATTATCTGTGAGTAGTTACTTTTGTTCTCGAGAGAAATCTTGTTGCAGGTAATCATGTGAATTTTATATGTGTTTGATATTTTGATGGTATGTATGTTGTGATTCCCTTAGTGGTGTCATGTGAACGTCGACTACATGACACTTCACCATATTTGGGCCTAAGGGAATGCATTGTGGAGTATTTATTAGATGATGGGTTGCGAGAGTGACAGAAGCTTAAACCCTAGTTTATGTGCTATTCCGTAAGGGACTGATTTGGATCCAACAGTTTAATGCTATGGTTAGAATTTATTATTAAAACTTTTCTCGTAGTTGCGGATGCTTTCGAGGGGGTTAATCATAAGTAGGAGGTTTGTTCAAGTAAGAACAGCACCTAAGCACCGGTCCACCCACATATCAAATTATCAAAGTTGTCAGGACCCCGATCCTAAGTCACACCGATCTAGCATGTAACACATCATATCACTTTGCGGCCTCACGCACGGTATTCCCACGGGTGCCACCTCACCTGGCCCGGGACCGTTTGCCCCTTTTGGCTCACGTATATGATAGTGTCGCTAGCATCCATATGAAAAAGAACCCGGGCCGACATGACTAGTCGTAAACCCAAAGTGGCACTAACTTACAGGGACAGGCATACATGACCCTGCAACGAACGTGTCGGTCATCAGTGAGTGAATCCGGGCTGTAGCAGCTGGGCTAACAGGACTCCGGAGAATCCGGGCTGTAGTAGGCTAGCAGGACTCCGGTAGACACCACGTGACATTTCCCCGAAGGGACAGACACAGGAACGAAGAAGGACACATGCCGGCCAGCCTAAGTGTTCCGGAACAGTAGCAAGCTACCATGGCTCAGTGGAAGCACTAGGAGACATTTCCCGGTAAGAGAGGCTACCAAGGACAAACAACTAGGTTGTCGGATCCCACACATACCAAGCATTTCAAATCATACACACAATATGCTCGATATGTGCAAATACAACATGGCATCACAACAAAACTCTACAACTCAAATTATTTATTCATTAGGCTCCGAAGAGCCAGATATTACAAACATGGGTCTGAGGACCCAGCATTCAAGTCATACAAGCAATAAGCAGAAGCGGAAGCTTAACTTGTCTGAGTACAGACAACTACAAATGAAAAGGCTGATAAGCCTGACTATCTACAAGACCCTCCAAAGGGTACAAGATCATAGCTGAGGTAACAAGCTAAACGTCGAAGTCCATGCGGAACTACTAGTGAGACTGAAGTCTCTCTGCAAAAACATAAATTAAGCAAACATGAGTACAAATGTACCCAGCAAGACTTACATCAGAACTAGCTACATATGCATCAGTGTCAACAAAGGGGGGTGGAGTTTAAATGCAGCAAGCCAGCTTTGACTCGGTGGCTATCCTGAACTACGACTGCAAGTAACTCTTTTGAGGTGGCGCACACGAGTCCACATATTCACCATATCAATACACCACTCCCATCTCCCTACGAGAAGGCCATCCATAGCACTCACGCTTATCTTGCGCATTTTAGAGTATCCACTTTCACTTGTCTATGAACTGTACAGGCAACCCAGAAGTCATTTACCGCGGACACGACTATTCGAATAGATGATGTCAACCCTGCAGGGGTGTACTTCTTCACACACGCTCTGGCCACTTACCGCCATGTACACGTCATGTATCTCGACAACCTTCAAGCGGAAGCCTGGCGAGGGAGTCGGCCACGACCTGACTAACCACACAAGTCTCTAGTATAGGTTTATTGCCTATTCGGGTTCCATCCGCAAGGAGATCCGGCCGGGGTGTCGCTCATGCCCCCAAACAATGTGTGCAGGGTTCCCAAGCCCACCTCGACGGATGGATCTTTGCTTGGTACACCGTGCCACGGTGCCTAGTCTGTCCCAAGCCCACCTTTACCGGGTGCCACTTGGTAGACTACTAACACTACCTAAAAACACCAGAAACTAGTTGCAACTCCTGGACAGAGATCAAGGCGGTTAATAAGCCGAGAGGGGCACTTAAGCATTCCAATGCGTGGTAGTAACTGTTCATGGATCACAAACACAGAACTCAGTTCCTGAGGATGATTTCAATGAGACAACCCACCATGTACTCCTACATGGCCTCTCACCGCTACCTTTACCAAATCGTGTTCACACACTTAGCTCTCAACAGTAGGACATGTTCACCACATTCCAAGTCATCCCCGAGGTATCAGACCTGACTCAACTCTAAGCAGTAGCAGGCATGACAAACAAGCATGAATGAGTAGGCACATCAGGGCTCAAACAACTCCTACTCATGCTAGTGGGTTTCATCTATTTACTGTCGCAATGACAGGTCATGCAGAGGAAAGGGGTTCAACTACCGCAGCATGTAACAGTTGAAACGTTGTTGTCCTAATGCAGTAAAAGAGAGCAGGAGCGAGAGAGTGGGATCGTATCGGAATGAACAAGGGGGTTTTGCTTGCCTGGCACTTCTGAAGATAGTATAGCTCTTCATCGGTGTCATCAATCTCATCGTCGGAACCACGTCTACTGAGGGGGAACAATTACTGGCAACAGAGAGAAAACACAATCAATGCAATGCAACAATATGATGCATGATCATGACATGGCAATATGCTGTGATTTGAGCTAATGCAACTAACACCAGAAGGGTTTGAGCTAATTTGAACCAAGGGTTCAAATTCAAACTCAAGTTATGAATTTATAATGTGCATTATCATGTTTTGAACTAAACAGCAAGTTTAAGTTGTTTAAACATGCATGAAACTAGTACAGATGGAAAGATTGGATTTTTTTTATCATTTTTCATATATAATTTATTTCATTTGGAGTTATAGATTAATTTCTATGATTTATTGAAGTTGAAGCCTTTTTCTAGAATTTCTAAATAATTAGAATTAAACTAATCCCAGAAAAGGATTTACTGCGTCAGCATGACGTCAGCGAGTCAACGGTCGGTCCAGGTCAAACTGACTAGTGGGTCCCATGTGTCAATGACTAACTAAACTTACTAGATTTGGTTAGCACTAACCTAGGTTAATTAGCAGGGCAGGGCCCCACCTGTCATTGACTCAGAGAAGGTCAAACCCGGGGCTAACCAACGGCGTTTAGGCGTCAGCGGCAGCAGACGCGGCGGAGCAGCGCGGGTTTCGCGCTCCGGCGACCAAATGGGCGGCGGAGGCCATCTACGGGGAGCTGGCGGAGTGGCGCATCCAGTGGTGGAGGCTGCTGGAGCTGGGGTGGCCTGCAGAGGCACCGGCGACGAGCTTTGCGGCGGCCGGAGCTCGGGAGCGCGCGGGGATGGCGTTGTGGTGGGTAAGCGAGCGAGGCGAAGAGCTAGCGGGGCGCTACGCGTTGCGGGGAGCAGGTTGGGCACGCCAGGGTGACCGTTTGGTCACCGGAGTTGCGTCGTCGACGAGCTCAGGCGGCAGCGGCTATGGTCGGCAGTGGGGCAGCGTCTACGGCTCAAAATCGAAGCGGAGGAAGGAGGGGGAAAACACAGGTGCTCACGGCGCGTGCAGGGGGCGTCGAAGCGGGCTTGAGGACGGCTTGGAGTAGGCGGGGCGGCGAACGCGATCTCCAGCATCCGAGCTTGAAGGCGACGATGATGAGGACGTTGTGGCGCGTTCGGCAGCGTGCGGTTCGTCGAGGAGGTCGAGGGAGTCGCGGTGGAGGTAATGGACAGCACGGGGAGGCGAGGGGAGCACGGTGGCTGTGTCTACGGCGAGCGACGGTGACGGGCGCACTCAGGTGCGTGCGAGGGAGAGAGCAGAGGAGGGGGAGAGCGTTCGGGGGAGAGAGAGAGGAGTCCAGGGTGGTGAGGTGGGATCTTCGCGGCGTCGCGCTGGCCTCGGTGGAGGCAGGCAGGCAGGTGGCGTGGCGGCACGGCCGTGCGCGCGCGTCGGCCACACGCCCGCGTCCTCCTGGCGCGATGGAGAAGATGACTGGTAGGGGCCAGTGGACTGGGTCGGCTTGCTGGGTCGCAGGTGAGCGCCAGGTAAGGTTTCCCTCTTTCTGTTTTTGTTTTTTTATTTTGTTCTGTTTGTTTTGATTTAGTTTATAAACCAAATCATTTTGTAAATCCTGAAAATATTTGTGGGCAGTAACTGAATTGTTTCAGAGGCCATCAGTAAGTTTTAGAGTATTTGGAGCTACCAAATATTTTATAGGAATTAATAGCTCCAATTCAAATACAATATGAGTTAATTCAAAAATCCATAAATGACCTAGAAAAGTGTGCGCCATTTTTGGCAGAGGTTCTAGACCAATTCAAAAATCATGAACTTTTTTGAAGGGCATTTTGGGTTCATTGATAATATTTTTATTTTGATCCTAGTTGCATTTCATTTGGTGCTAAGGTTTGAACATCCCCATTTGAAGTTTAAGCAAAATTTAAACATGATGCAACAACCAAGACTAGTCCACAAGCAAAGCTAAAGCTATGGCTGTGACAGCTCACCCCCACTAAACAAGAATCTCGTCCCGAGATTCAAGATGTGAGGTAGGAAGGAAGGGGGTCACAAAACTATCACAATCTTCTCGATCCAACTGCCCTTCCCGAGGATGTTGATTCATTGCATCATCTTGATCTCAACGTCTTGCTTTGAGGACTTCATCCAACACGACAAAGAGAAGGAAGGGAAACCCTAAAGAGTCGATCTTCTTGAAGGTCGAGCAACTCATGATCAACTCACGAAATGAGACATAGAAACATCTCTTGAGCTGAGACACAAAACACACATCATGGGCAATGGAAAGAAGCAGATGACAAGGGTTCAATTTGGCAGGCAACAATTCCATGCTTGAGTAAGATGGTGCATGGTTTCAAAGTAGCGAGGAGATAATTGTCGTGATTCCATAACTGGGCACCTTAGAAGAGGTGACTCGTAGAGCTATTTCCTTAAGTGGCAAAAAGAATTACTTTTGATATCTAGATCATAGAAACTCTCTATACCAGCCTAAGGCAAATCACAAATGATTGTTTGACGGAGTTCGAAAGAATGGCATACTCGGACTAGAATGGATGATGTGGACTACCTTGTTGAAGACAATGCAATGGATCTTTACGTGTCATCGGAAATGGATGGGACCCATGGTAAGTCCACTTTTGAAGATGATCCTGGATAACAATTACTGAAAAGGTAGACCATAGTAAAATGGCACAAACGTGGGTGCAAGCTGGGAACAAAATGCAAATGTTGGGAATGTTCCAGACCATCATGTCTGCCTGAGATTCAGATCTGGTTAGTAACAGATACTTCAAACTCAACATGTCTGAAAAGAAGAGTTGCAACACAAATCGACGAGATAACATTGTGAGATTCTCTGGAAATGAACTACGATAGCAAGCTCCAAAACATGAGTTGGTTCTGCTACAAACCTGTGAACACGCTGTCCAAGACAAGCATGACCACGTAGTAGTCTTATAATAAAACACTACCGAGTTCAGGTGGGGAACCATCATCGAGGATATCGAAGTCCTTGTATAAGCCCCAGGTCTTAAGAAGGAGCTTCTTTTCCTTGAACAAACCAATCAGTGGCTTGGTGTGCTAGGAAATACATGTGGGATGGAGGTTGCAAATCTACCAGACCATAGTATACTTTGCATGTGCATGACTAACTTGGGATGATTCCAAAGGAAGCAAAACTACTTTCTCGAATTCACGGCGGCAACTATCACCAAGTGCACGTGAATCAAAGGTAGTCACTTCTTTCACCAAACATATACTTCATGAACGGGACATGAAGATAATGCTTACAAAAGTTTCCAACACTAGCTTGATGTTCAACATGAATCATGGACATGATGAAAATATTGTCAATGGGCTCAACAACAATTTATCAAGATTTCCATATAGATGTAATTCCATAACTATGTGAACAAAGTAATAGCATTGGTCAGACCCAAAAGATATAATGGTGTATGCTCGACAACCGCAAGTAAGACAACATTACGGACATCGTTGGTTCTGATTTGATTTGACGATAGCCCACACTCAAATCAAAGTTTTGACAAGGCAATAAATCCAACAACTGATCACGAGGATCAATTGATGAAGATATCATCTTTCTTCAACAAACACACAAACACAAGGATATCCCTTCAAAATGAACTAAGTGGGACAAGCTTTCATCTTCCAACTCTCCAAGTTGTTGTTTAGCTTAACCAACTAGTTCAGGGTATCCAACACAGAGTCTTGGAGAATGGGTGGTTTACAAGAAACCAACTTGATCACAAACTCAACATAGCGGTCAGGTGACAACCTGGTAATACTTCTGAGAAGATATTCGGAACATCACGAACCACCGATATGTTACTAAGCTTGAGAACAATCTTGCTTTTCAGAGCAAGACGATATGATCAAATAAGCAAGGGCTTGAATAATCCTAACTCATTGATCGAAGAGTGCACCAGAATTAAGGACTAGGTAGCACAATCTATCTTAGAATGATGATTCAATAACCAACACGCTAAGAATGAGAATATTGTCCATTAACTACCGAGCAACGGAGTTGCTAGGAGTATTGATTTAACACATCATGATTCACTTGTCGGCATTCCGGTTACAATAACACAGGAACCGAGGAATGAACAATGATGGAAAGAAGTATCATTGCATCAAGAATTCATAAGATATGATGCAATTCTCATGAAAATCCTGACATAAAGGGGGTAATACTCCAGGGGAGAACGGAATAAAAGCTGGATTGGCATTTTGATCTGCGGAGCACAACTACTTTGACCCAATCCTGGATATGGATGAGGTACTGGAGTTTGTTTCTCCTAGTCATTCTGAAATAGAACGGATTGACGGACCACAAGAATAATAGGCATCGATGAACACAAATGCACACATACTCTTGGCTATCAACTGATAGAGGATGGTCGGGATACAACTGAGGAGGGTCAACTCAAGGAACATATAACTTTCTGAGTTGTGGATGCATAGATAGTATGTCAAACCAAGTTCAACAGATTTCTTCTAGATAACCCATGCAGAAAGGTAGAACTGGCAGAGTCACAACATAGAATCGAGAACTCATCAAGATCACTCTGGTTGTGATCTTTCGGTTCAACGAGGAACTTCTGCCATAAGTGGTTCGTGGTATTTGGAAGAGGAAAGTACCACGGACCTCGAGGACTATCGCAAAGGTTACTAATATCCTAAAGGAACTAGCAAACACTATCACATGAATGAGTACAGTGAATCTCGGGTTCAAGAACCCAGGAATAGAAAGCCTACTAACTAAATGGCATCATGAGATGCTTTTGAGAATGATGGCCAGAATCATCACACTGGGAACACAAAACATGGCTAGATTACTAGGTGACTCCCCAAGACACCCAGCGTCATAATAATAGCTCCAACATATATGTCGAGGCAACAGAGTACCTCAACTCACCGATATGTGGTTAAACTGGCCCAAAGAAACATCGGGAACAGAAAGAAGGGATTTGCAAATGCATTAGACTATTTAGAAACCTGGGATGAATCGGAGAGCATAACGGCTATAACTGCTCGAAAAGATTTGAGACATCATGCAAAATGGTGGCATAACCACTTAACATCACAATAGCAAGGTTCCGAGATCAACTGTCAACACACAGAAATAGTAGGAACTGAACTGAGAATTGAATCCATCAATCCTAAGAGCCTACGGATTAGTAACACGTGATCCTGATAGAAAGAAGAGAAAGCCTAGTTCCTTAACCCCGTAGGAAAGATAAGATGACTCGGATCAGAAGGGCATGAGGTAAAGGAGTAAAAAGAGCCTTACGTTCTCTTCCACAATCAATTCCCTTATATAACTAACGCGTTTCTAGACTCAACTTCGACCAGTTTGGCTTGGTAATCCTACACGTAGTCAAGCTCTGATACCAAAGCTGTCAGGACCCCGATCCTAAATCACACCGATCTAGCATGTAACACATCATATCACTTTGCGGCCTCACGCACGGTATTTCCACGGGTGCCACCTTACCTGGCCCAGGACCGTTTGCGCCTTTTGGCTCACGTATATGATAGTGTCGCTAGCATCCATATGACAAAGAACCCGGGCCGACATGAATAGTCATAAACCCAAAGTGGCACTAACTTACAGGGACAGGCATACATGACCCAGCAACGAACATGTCGGTAATCAGCGAGTGAATCCGGGCTGTAGCAGCTGGGCTAACAGGAGTCCGGAGAATCTGGGTTGTAGCAGGCTAGCAGGACTCCGGTAGACACCACGTGACATTTCCCCGAAGGGACAGACACAGGAATGAAGAAGGACACATGCCGGCTAGCCAAAGTGTTCCGGAGCAGTAGCAAGCTACCATGGCTCAGTGGAAGCACAAGGAGACATTTCCCGGTAAGAGAGGCTACCAAGGGCAAACAACTAGGTTGTCGGATCCCACACATACTAAGCATTTCAAATCATACACACAATATGCTCGATATGTGCAAATACAACATGGCATCACAGCAAAACTCTACAACTCAAAGTATTTATTCATTAGGCTCCAAAGAGCCAGATATTACAAACATGGGTCTGAGGACCCAGCATTCAAGTCATACAAGCAACAAGCACAAGCGGAAGCTTAACTTGTCTGAGTACAGACAACTACAAATGAAAAGGCTAAGAAGCCTGACTATCTACAAGACCCTCCAAAGGGTACAAGATCGTAGCTGAGGTAACAAGCTAAACGTCGAAGTCCATGCGGAAATACTAGTGAGACTGAAGTCTCTCTGCAAAAACATAAATTAAGCAAACATGAGTACAAATGTACCCAGCAAGACTTACATCAGAACTAGCTACATATGCATCAGTGTCAACAAAGGGGGGTGGAGTTTAACTGCAGCAAGCCAGCTCTGACTCGGTGGCTATCCTGAACTACGACCGCAAGTAACTCTTTTGAGGTGGCGCACACGAGTCCACATATTCACCATATCAATACACCACTATGGATCCGCTCCCATCTCCCTACGAGAAGGCCATCCATAGCACTCACGCTTATCTTGCGCATTTTAGAGTATCCACTTTCACTTGTCTATGAACTGTACAGGCAACCCAGAAGTCCTTTACCGCAGACATGGCTATTCGAATAGATGATGTTAACCCTGCAGGGGTGTACTTCTTCACACACGCTCTCGCCACTTACCGCCATGTACACGTCATGTATCTCAGCAACCTTCAAGCGGAAGCCTGGCGAGGGTGTCGGCCACGACCTGACTAACCACACAAGTCTCTAGTCCAGGTTTATCGCCTATTCGGGTGCCATCCGCAAGGAGATCCGGCCGGGGTGTCGCTCACGGCCCCAAACGATGTGTGCAGGGTTCCCAAGCCCACCTCGACGGATGGATCTACGCTTGGTACACCGTGCCATGGTGCCTAGTCTGTCCCAAGCCCACCTGTAACGGGTGCCACTTGGTAGACTACTAACACTACCTACAAACACCAGAAACTAGTTGCAACTCCTAGACAGAGATCGAGGCGGTTAATAAGCCGAGAGGGGCACTTAAGCATTCCAATGCGTGGTAGTAACTGTTCATGGATCACAAACACAGAACTCAGTTCCTGAGGACGGTTTCAATGAGACAACCCACCATGTACTCCTACATGGCCTCTCACCGCTACATTTACCAAATCGTGTTCACACACTTACACTACTAGAAAAAGGCTTACTAGTGGCGCACCAGTTTTGCCTACTAATGGCGCACTACTGGTGCGCCACTAGCATCACGCCACTAGTAATTTTTACTAATGGCGCACCGCTGGTGCGCCATTAGTATCTGGTACTCTAATGGCGCACCGGGCAGTGCGCCATTAGTATAGGCCACGGTGCGCCATTAGTATGCCTCCCAGGGGGCCATATATACCCATGTGCTTTGCCATACTAAAGGCGCACTGCAGTGTGATGCGCCATTAGTATCCTTCGGCATACTAATGGCGCACTGCTGGGTGATGCGCCATTAGTATCCTTCGGCATACTAATGGCGCACTGCTGGGTGATGAGCCATTAGTACCCTCTGGCATACTAATGGCGCACTGCTCTGGGATGCGCCATTAGTATCCTTTGGCATACTAATGGCGCACGTTGGTGTGATGCGCCATTAGTATGTATATTAGGGATTTTTTTCTTTTCTGATTTTTGCACAGATTACAAAATATATTATTGGACAGAAAATAAGCAGCAGGACACAGCAATAGCAGATTCATCGAATACAATAGAAGATTAGTCTCCGAATACAATTCATCATATTAGTCTCCGAATTCAAAAGACCGAACGAAGATAGAACATTACAAGTCTCGAGACCGCGAGTAGCGAGTTTGTCTTCACATTACAAGTCGATATCGATCATCTAAACTACCATCACATAGAAGAGAGATGCGGTCATCACGATGAGCATCATCTCGATGAAACTGGTCTTCATCCGGTTCCTCCAACGCTCCCTCCTCTCTCCCGCTAGATAGCGCGCGTATCTAGATTCCGCCTCCGCCCTAGTGGTGTACCCTTTGTAACTGTTACCGCTGAAACGGTGAACCTGTCTCCGACACTCCTCCCAGTCGTCGTAGACTCCGGGAACCTTACCCTTGTACACGACATATGACGGCATCTCTATGCACTAGCCAAACAACAGACAATACATAAGCAATATATAAGTATGCAACAAAAGGATCGGAAGAGAAAAGCAAGACATTAATAGCACGATTCATGGTCCTACTAACAAATAGCATCGATTACATCTAAGTTGAACGACTGTCCAAACCAAAGAGACATACAAGTTCACTACAGTTTAATTACAACATGAGCTAATGAATGTTTCAGAACTACACATAGCATCACAACTTTCGACTCGACTCATGGGACCGGAGCGTGGATGAAGCCGCCGTCTGTCGTGATGGTCATGAAGTCGCGGGCGTTGTCAGCCTGCATTTGTAGCGTTGTGTCTATCTCGCTGTTGGACGGTTGAAATTTGAGGTAGAACTGCCCCGAGGTACGAAGGACATCTTGATGGATGATTTCTGCAAACTCCGACTGGATGCGAAAGAATTCTTGTCGGATGTCCGCGTCCTGGATTGCCCCCAAGCTTGCGGCCCAATCTTTGAGATTATTTGGTAGCAGAAGGTGATTATGGTCCCGCACGATCGCCCGCATGTGATGGAGGGCATAGTAGGCATCCTTGTGACCGCCAGGCGGCTGCTTGACGTAGGGGAACGTCGTATTGTGGGTGAACACGTGCCTGCCGTACCTACGAACTGGCCTCTTAAAGGTGCCTCCAGATGCGGCGTAGCCGGGGAGAGCATCATCAAGAACTTTCTTGATATTTGTGTAGTCTATCTTGGAGTCACGGTCCGGGTCGAGATACGTGGCCATGGAATATTTCGGGCTTAAGAGGATGAGTGTGCAATGTGTGTCACTGCACAGAACACGGAATGTTAGAAAAAAAAGAACGATCGAAATCTAAGAAATCATATGTTACGGGGCGGTTAGGAGATGACTTACTCGGGAAAGTAAGGCACGAGGAAGTTATCCTTATCTGGGTTTGCCAGAATGACGCCTTCGAGGTGTGAACTCGCGACTTGCCGGTCCCCAGCGCTGCCCAAGATCTTGGCACGCATGTAGAAGGGGTCGACTATCACAATGTCCGGGGTCTTGTCTCTAATGATCCGCATCTCCACACTCAGCGAAAACAGCCGAACGAAGGTGTAGTGCAGCGGATGAAGGTTAAGCATAGCAAAGATGTCATCAAATCGCAGGACGATCGTACCCCCGACGGCGCTATCCACAAAGCCCTTGCCCTCTGGCACCTTGGCCACGAAAACCGGGTATGCCACATCATTCTCTCTGAGACGCCGCTTCTCCAAAGAAAGAACACTGTCATGCAGACTCCGCATAGCACCGGTTGCAGCATTGAGCATATTTGTCGGTAGCATCGGCCTACCCGCCACATGCACCCTCCTCGAGATATCCTTAGGTGAAGGTGGTCCGTCCTGAGCACGGATCATACTCGATGCCGGTTGGCTCGCACTGGCGCCCTTGTTAGTCTTTCGTTTCCGTCCCTTCTTCTTGATCTGCTGTAATGGGATCGAGTTCTGCTCACAGACCGCCTTCTTGAGCGTGTTGGGGCTGATAATATTTGGCACCTCAGCTATCTGAGGCTCGGTGAAGGCGGCAGCTGGAGGCGTCTCCTGAGAACTGAACGCCAGACGACGCCTGTTGCAATTGGGTTTCTCCGCCGTACCAGCTAGATCGCGGTTGTCTTTTTGAGGATTGGGTTCTTGAGAAGGAGGCCCGCAGAACTCATCACCGTACCCATGTTCGGCAAAGTACTTATCGACGTTGGTAAATGTACCGTCGTCGTTGTCGTCGTCGTCCGGATCCTATGCCATATGCATGTTCGGATCCTGTGCCATAGGGATGTCCGGCAGGTCCGGTAGCGTTGCGGCGTTCTTGCCATGGCTTGGCGCTGGCACGACTGGCGGTCTTGTCTGTGGGGTGGTGTCCCCCGCCCCAAACGAATCTGGCTCTTCGGCCAAAGCAGGGGCCAGCTTACACAGGCGCTGAGGGTCATCACATCATCTTCGTCGGCCCCAGCGGGTCGAATCAGAGGTAACAACTCGTCGCAGCCTGGCAGTACCCGAACCAGTTCAACCCTATAGAAGGTGGGTGGCATCAGATTACCGTGGAACACGCGGTTGCCCGGTTGAACGATTCTGCCCTTGGCGACATCGACCAACTCACCGCCCACGAAGTGCAGGAGAGTGCAAGGAACATCGGTGGCGCCCTACGAAAACATGTAGGGCGTCAGGGATGCCCAGTCAAAGGCAAGGAGATGAAGTCATCGGCCGAGAGGCTTAGTTACCGTGATGCCGTCGAGCTCGGCTAATGTCGAGGCACCGCCAACGGCGGGCGTGCGCGTGCAACTGACAGAGGGGCCGCTTGCTGGCGAGGTGCCGGTCGGCGTACACCCAGGTGCATTAAGCTCCAATGCCCGTGCCGGCGCCGGAGACACGAATACCGCCTCCGCCGGAGACACCAATGGCGCCGCCTGTGCGTTGTGCGAGTTGCTGGCCGTGAAGATGGGAACCGGGGGAGGCCCCTGTTGGCCGCCCGCAATCCACGTTGTCAGCCCCTGAATCAAGGTAGGCACAATGGCGGTGAGCGTCGTTCCCAGTTGTTGTTGCACTTGCTCTTGGACAATCTCCGGAATCCGTGCCACTTGTGCCTTGAGTTCTTGAACCTCGCGCGACTGGCTTTCCGAGCTGGTCTTTTTCTCCTTTCGCCCACCAGCGGTATAGTATGACGACCATTTTGTGGACAAGCCTTTGCCGGCCACACGACCAGCTGACGACGGCTTACTGAGCTTATCCTTGTTTTTCATTACGTTCAATGCCCTATTTAAAGGGGTGTCAAAAGGGGAGCTCTGGGATGACCCCGCGCTACTGCTTTCAGCCTCCTGCGGAAGGAATGTGAACCATTTAGAAATTTGTCTTCATTAACTAGAATGCAACCATATATGTAGCTAATTACGCGGGGGTGTATTCCTTACCAGAACTTTCTCAAGCGCCTTGGTCTTCGGATCCGTGGTAAGCTCCTTTGTTACCGGGTCCTCCTTGTACCGGGCCCTGACAAAGTTCCTGGTCTGCTTGTCAGGGAATTTCTCGAAGCGGGGCGGTAGGCCTTGCTCGGCACGCTCCGCGTCCTCCTTGTCCCATATAGGCTCCGCCACTCTATAACCGCCAGGACCGAGTTGTTGGACCCCTAAGTTCAACTGCCGCATTTCTTTCCCCCACTGACTTGATTCGGAGGTTGCGCTGCTCTCGCACTTGATCTTGAACTCCTTGTAGTCATCTTCGCTCATCAAAGGATATTTCGCCTTGATCTTCTCATAACTATCACCTTTTTCAATCATTGCCTTCACCGTGCTTCTCCATGTAGACAGGGCCGTGCTCATCCTCGTGAGGGCGGCACTGTTCACTTTATTCCCTGAGAGGCGTGTGTTTGCAAACTCATTGGGGAACTTGTATCGTTCGTGCAGCTTCATGAAGAGGAGGCAGCGCAAATTCCCTCGGTCCTTATGCCTTAGGTTCTCGGTGTTGATCGAGACGGTGCTCCGGAGAATGCACCCGAGCTGAACCGAGTACCCCTTGACTACATGTTTGGGCGCCGTTGGATGCCCGTCGGAGTTCACTTCAGTAAATTCCTCCTTGACGGTGCCGAGCACATTCGGGCGCCGGTCCTTCTGTTGCCTCTTCGGTTGGCTGCCATCTGTGCGTGCGCCGCCATCATCAGTGGTGGCATCCTCGGCGGCACCATCAGTGGTGTCATCCCCGACGCCACTAGGGGTTGTGTAGTCAGGATCGGTGTCTTCCACGGCGTCCTCATAGCGGTGAGGTTCTTCCTCCATCTCCTGGGACATCTCCCAGAATTGCTTGCCGCCCGAACCGCTGACCTCATCGTTGTGGGCCATGTTTCGCTCTAAATAGGAAAAAGTTTGGTCAAAAAGTTGGTTATTGTCAAGGAACAAGATCATGGTCTCATCATTTAGGGTTTGTCGACACCGAGGCATCCTAAAAGCTAAGCTTTTATCATTTAGGGTTTGTCGACGCCGAGGCACCCTAAAAGCCTAAGCGTACATCATTTAGGTTCTCATCGACACCGAGGCACCCTAAAAGCTAAGCTGGGAAGGAGAATTCTAAGTTGGGCCTAATCACTTGGCTCTATTGCCACCTATGGTTTAATGCAGCAAGAATAAAGGGGCAGTTGATCCTATTTAATTAAGTACTAAGATACCCCGGCCCATGCATTAGTCGCAAGTACCCCATATGTCCTATTTTTAGCAAAGTCATGCTAAAATTCATGAAAAATTTCAGCATGACCTTTCTGAAAATAGGACATATGGAGTACCCGAATTTGCCGGAACGGAAGTTAATCGACATTCCAGCAAACTCAAGGGCCTCTCGGGGTACGTGCAAAATCATCACGACACGATGGTCGGAGACATGACCTTTGCAAAATGGTCGGAGACACGATGGTCTTTCTCAATGTGATCAATTGATGGATCAACACGTAAAACATGTCCAATAAGTATGATTTATAGAGTCAACATCAGTATGAATATATATAAAGTTTTTCTTCATCAGCCAGGCCCATGCAAGTAACTGCATCCAGCAACTATTTCTGCTACTCTGTAACTAACTACACTCTGTATTTATAGAGTCATTTTAGATGAGATCAGATTGAGCTCCAGCTGCAGCTGCAGCTGAGGTATCCATGAGCCATCATGCCAGCCAGCCAGGAAATAAACTTTACTTTCCAAAGGAAAAAAAATACAATGCATATATAGATAGATGAGCATGTTCAGTTTACAAGAATGAATATAAACAAGCAAAGAATGCATGCATGCATATCAAGAGTTGGCATCTACTGCTACTGCTACTGCTTGCCTCTGCTGCTATTGAATATTTATAATTAACTGAAATCGTTCCTTTAATTACAAGTAAATGCAACTTTTCCATTAATTAAAACTAAACTGTTCCTTCATGATATTCTCTCTTCATCTACCCCTGGCTACTTTCTCTCTTCTCTTCTTCAGTTAATTAAATGAATCTTACTGATGTTGTTGTTAACTGAATTTTACTGATGTTGTTGTTGACTTGCTGTTAATGAACAGTGGCTAAAGATATATAAAACTCCATTGCAAATGTGCCATGTCAATACAACAACTCTTAGAAGTGAAGAACAGGTTCTCCAAAATGAGTAGAAAGGGAGCATGCTGACATCTATACAAGCCAATAATGATTTACTACTCAATGGAACAGGGTAAGATAAACACCAGTCAATAAATTTACTACATCAAAAGGAGTAAAACTCAACAATGCAGCACTATCTCTGAACCTAACCTTTGTTTAGTATGGGTATGACAAATCAATGAGTTGGTCATCACAATGTCAAATGCCATTGGAAGACAAGAAATCAGGTCATCACATAACAACAATTGGATGGCCTCGTGAACAACCAAGACATCCTTGAATGGCTGCCAAGTTACTACTAGCAGGCTCAAAAGTCAAGTAAACTGAAGATTGACCTTCTGAAGGTCTAAGTATGGATGTGCTGTCAGGTTACTACTAGCAGCAACATGCAAGTAGACTTGATGATAACTATTGCACAAATATGTAAGAAAGGAGCAAGTGCATCTACTTATTGGAACAAGCCTGACAGTGGGAAAGCTATAAACTTATAATGACCGCGTTCAGATAAAAGATTGCAACCAAGCAAATCTGGAAAATGTATTATCAACTATAAAATATGGGTTGCAAACCAAACAACTAAGCATACTTTGTCAGATGATAACTATTGCAAACCAAACAAGTAAGCAGAGCACATGTATATACCTGTATCACTGTCTTGGAGCCAACAAACGCCTCAATTTTTCTCCAACCGCGATCGAACCTGTTACGCAGAAACACAAACAGAGAGATACATGTAACTAACGAGGACAGACAGACAAGGTAACAAGAACTCCACAGCTCAATTAAGCCTATGCTTCTTCTTTCACTCTAGTGTACCATTGTGGCAAAGCCATATATGTATGTACAGAGGAACTTTGTTTTGGATGACTGTTTTTCAATGGTTTTTGAATGAAAACATTATGACAGCTTGCAAACACAGGACCATGTCATTATCATGGCAGTCCACTATATATTTTTATGACAAAATACATCATTATCAGGGCACATTATGGCCATTTTCTTACATGATGCCAAGCTAATGACTGACATCTGTTCTTGGCAAATGATGAGTCTCTGGTGCCCCTTGCAAATTGTTGATGCCACATTGTACTTGTACCCCATATGTTTAACCCCAAACACAAAAACATCACCACAAGGACTGAGATAAAAACTAATACTATCATGTACTTGAAGAAACCCTGTTCTTTTCTCTTTCCGTTTTGAACCTGACACACACTGCATCATCACATATTTTCCTAGAAATTCAGTACAGCATGTTGGGGGTGAGGGGCATCACCTCGAATCACCTAGAGGACGCCGGCGGGGAGAGAAACCTAGGGGGAGGGAGGGGAGGAGAGAGGAGGAATCACCTAGAGGACGCCGGCGTCGAGGAGGCTGCGGGCGGCGACCCGGAGGAAGGGGCCCGTGATGTCGTCGGCGTCCTTGGCCGCCTTCTTGACCTTCCGAGCAGAAGAAGGCACGGGTGGTGAGAGGAGGAGGAGGAGAAGCTAGGGGGATGGGGGAAGGGAGGGAGGGGACGTACGTGCTCGGGCGGGGCGGCGAAGGGGCGGCGGACGCGGGGGTGGCGGCGCGAGGGAGCTGCAGTGGTGGGGGCGGCGAGGGTGGAGTCCGGCGGGGGTAGGGGCGGCGGCGTCGCGGCAGCGCAAGACCACAGCGGCGGACGACGTGCAGGCGCGGCGGACGGAGGGGCGGAGCAAGGGGGCGGCAGCGTACGGTTGGGGTCGAGTGGGGGATCTGGCGAGGGAGGGAGGGAGGCCACAGTGCGAGGGAACAAGTACGTCGATTCTAATGGCGCACCTCCCCCTGGTGCGCCATAAGTACGTCGATTCTAATGGTGCACCTCCCCCTGGTGCGCCATTAGAATTTTGTTTTACTTACTAGCCCGACTGGTCAGGTTATATTCCACCTAACCCTATCTCCATCAGAACACGCCCACTAGCCCGACTGGTGAGCACGCAGCACACACACTAGGAGGTCTTGGGTTCGATTCCCAGGCTCCCCAATTTTTGTTTTTATGCATTTAAAATGCCGTTTGATATTTATTTGTGTTTAAATATGTTCAAACTTGTTAAAATCATAACAGTAATATTTTTTAATAAAAACAGTAATGATTTTTTAAAAAATATCATCAAATTTGTTATTTGAAAATATAATCAAATTTGCTTTTTTTGCAAATTTAGTTGCATTCATTTGTGACGGTGGAGCGGGCCGGGGAGGGTGCGGGGGAGAGGGTGCGGGGGGTCGTCGGCGACGGCCGGTGGAGCGGGGGAGGGTGCGGTGGGTCGTCGGTGACGGTGGAGTGGGGGAGGGTGCAGGCCGGGGGTCGGCGGCGGCGGCCGGTGGAGCGGGGGAGGGTGCGGTGGGTCGTCGGCGGCGGTGGAGTGGGGGAGGGTGCGGGGGGTCGGCGGCGGCGGCCGGTGGAGCGGGGGAGATGGTGCCCATGAAATACAATCGAGAAATGAAGGCTGCAATTTAAATACAATCGATCTTAGCTAGCTATCTGTTCACAATCTTCTTGCCCTTATTTTTCGTAAATGGAGTTCTTCTCTTGAACGGACGTCCTTTAGGTAGGGTGGTCCTACTTCTTCTTGTGGTGTATGCTAATACTTCATCGTCGTCGTCATGTTCCATCTTCGGGTCACCGTACTTGTCGAAGTCTTGCTCATTGGCGACTCCATCCATTCCGATGATCTTCCTTTTGCCTCTCCTCACGACAACACGACTGGGCTTTGATGGGTCGGTAATGAAGAAGCATTGGTCCACTTGGGAAGCCAGTACCCATGGCTCATTTTTCGCGGTGACGTTCGCGCCTGCGGTCTTGGATTTGGCTTCGGGTATAACCATGGTGGTGAAATACCGGTCTTCTTTTATGACGCTCTTGGCCCATCTGACACGGAACATCGGGACCTTCTCTCCAGCGTAGCTCAGCTCCCAGATCTCCTCGATCCTTCCGTAGTATCTATCCTTGTCGTTACCGGTGTAGGATTCCATCGTTACCCCGGAGTTCTGATAACCATCGCTCTTCATGTCCTTGTCCTCGGTGTAGAATGTGTAGCCGTTGATATCGTACGCCTCATTCGTCATCAGGTTGTGCTCGGCGCCCTGTGACAAGGCGAATATGAGTTGTTCTTCCGCGGAAGAATCCTCATGTAAAGGGTACGACAGAAGCTTCTGCTTGAACCAACGCGTGAAACATGAGTTGTGCTCTTTGATTATATCTCCGTCTGTCCTCTGTTGGCCTCGGTCATTGTACGTCTTCTCAATAAACGTTTTGTGCTCTACCACCCAAGGATCGACCACGTCTATGTGTTGTAGCGCGACTAGGTTTGCTCTTTCAAAGTCGGCGAGTCGACCATCGAAGTCGACATGCATTTCGCCGCGACCCTCACGGTGACCCCATCCAGCGAGCCTGCCGAGGTGCCTGTTGACGGGCAGACCAACGGGGTTCTCGATGCCTAGATAATTCGTGCAGTAGGAGATGCACTCTTCGGTCAGAAAGCCCCTGGCTATGCTTCCCTCTGGACGTGACATGTTGCGAACGTATCCTTTGATGACACCATTCATCCTTTCGAACGGCATCATGCTGTGCAGGAACGTCAGCCCGAGTTGGATGATATCCTCCACGATATGGACCAGCAGATGCACCATAACGTCGAAGAATGCGGGAGGGAAGTACATCTCAAGCTCGCATAGTATCACCACGATCTCTTCCTGTAGCCTTCTGAGTTGCCTCACGCCAACCGACTTCCGAGAGATGACGTCGAAAAAGTTGCATAGGCCAAATAGCGTTTCACGGACGTGCGCGTCCATAATCCCACGGATTGCAACTCGAAGTATCTGCGTCATCAGCACGTGACAGTCGTGAGACTTCATCCCGCTGAACTTCTGCTTCACTGAGTCTAGGTATCTGCTTATCTTCCCCGCGTAACCGTAAGGAAGTTTTACTCCTACGAGGCAGGTGAAAAACTGATCGATCTCCTCCTGACTTAGAGTGAAGCACACGGGAGGGAAGTCATTTTCGGTCTTCTTGGCCTTTTTGCCTTTGCGACGACTTTCCGTGTCCTGCTTCGCCTCATCATCATCATCATCATTAGCGTGAAGCTCCTCCCTGATGCCCATTGATTTCAAGTCTGCCCTTGCTTTCGGCCCATCTTTGGTCCTCTCTGGCATGTTGAGCAGGGTACCAAGCAGACTCTCGCACTTGTTCTTCGTGATATGCATGACATCAAGGCTGTGAGGCACACGGTGGATCTTCCAGTACGGCAAGTCCCAGAAAACAGACCTCGTTTTCCATACCTTCAGCAGTGGCTCTGGCGCCTTTCGCTTCTTTCCCGGCTCTGGCGCCTTTTGCTTCTTTCCCGGCAGTGGGCAATCTTTCCAATTTTTCAACAGCTCGTCTATTTCCTCGCCGCTCCTCGTACGCGGGCGTCTTCGGGGTTCGGTTTCACCATCGAACAGATCCTTGCGTTTCCTCCACGGGTCATCGTCGCGAAGCCACCTTCGATGTCCCATGAACACGGTTTTCGAAGACCCGGGATCTCTATCTAGCTGGTGATACGTTGTGTCATCCATGCACCTGACACATCCAGAAAATCCGTGGACCACCTGCCCCGCGAGATATCCGAAACCGAGAGTCGTGCACCGTCGTGAGCAGTGCGGCTCTCATAGGGAAATATTCTTTCTCTGCGGCGTCCCACGTCTTGGCTGGCGTTTTCCACAGCGTGTCTAGCTCTTCTTCCAGCAGCCCCAGATACAGATTGATGTCGTTCCCTGGTTGTTTCGGCCCTTCAATTAGCATACTCATGTGAATGTACTTCCTCTTCATGCACAACCAGGGGGAAGGTTGTACATCCACACAAACACAGGCCAGGTGCTATGTGTGCTTCTCTGGCTGCCAAACGGATTGACTCCATCGGTGCTCGCGCCCAGCATGATGTTCCTTGGATCGTTCCCAAATTCTGGGTGTTCGAAGTTCAACGCTTGCCACTGGCTCCCATCCTTAGGGTGACTCAGCATCTTGTCTTTTTTATTTATCTCCAGATCATTTGCGTCATCTTCTCGCTTCTCCTCCTCCCTATCCGCGTGCCAACGCAGGAGCTTTGCTACCTTAGGGTCCGCAAAATACCGCTGCAGACGAGGAGTGATCGGAAAGTACCACACCACTTTTCGAGGAGCTTTCTTCCTCTTCTTGTATCGAGTGACGCCGCACACCGGACATATGGTAGACTCCGTGTGCTCGTCCCGATAAATAATGCAATTGTTCATGCACACATGGTATTTCACGTGTGGTAAATCCAGAGGACACATGATTTTCTTCGCCTCCTTGAAACTGGTCGGGCACTTGTTCCCCTTGGGAAGACGTTCGTGCCAGAATGACATGTTCTCGTCGAAGCATGCGTCGGTCATTTTGTGCTTTACCTTCATCTCCAGAGCCATGAGCGTTACTTTCAGGCGGGTATCCTCGGGCCTGCATCCTTCATACAATGGAGTAACCGCGTCTATCTCCAGTTGATCCAGCTTGGCTTTCTCTCGGGCGGCAGCTCTTGCATTATCCGTCTGCTTGAGAAGCAGCTCTTGAATATGAGGGTCCTACACCCAGCCCATCGATGGTCCATCGTCGTCTGCTCCGCCGGCATCTTCATCTTCATGATCATGCCCTTCGTCTGCTCCCGCATCTTCCTCATCATCATGTCCGGCATCTTCTACATGATGACTGTGTACAGCATCACCGTCGTGATCATGTCCTGGAGATTCTTCGTCTTCTCGCCCGCCCGAGCCGCGGTGGTTGTCTTGCTGCCCATCCTCATTTCTTGCCCGACCCCCATGGACGAATTCATAGTCATCTTCATCACCTTGCCACCGATAGCCATCCATGAAACCACGCAAGAGCAGGTGGTCCCGCACCTGCCCGGAATCCGGGTCCGCAATAAGGCTCTTCAGCTTGCATCTTCGACATGGACATCTTATCTCCGTCTCATTCTTTTCAAGCATCTCGGCCTTCGCGGAGCTCAAAAACCTATTCACGATTCCTTCGGTCATCGTGCGGACCATAGTCACCTGCGGGGTAGAGCAAAACGATATTTTAGAACCAAGAAAAAATTTGGCATGACTTTCCCTAAAAATAGGACCAAAAAGAATGCATAGTGCCAAAATTCTTGCCGAAACGGAAATGAATCAACATTCCGGCAAAATATTGGCAACTATCGCATTTCAAATACCGGTACCTGCAAACACAAACATATATGCAACACCACAAACATACATAGATCTAGCTAGGACATAAAAAGTGCATGTGCACGTTGTTGGAGGGAGAACAACATAAAGATAGCTTCCCCCTTACTTACCTATCAAAAAAAGGGGCTTTAACCACGTAATTTGGATGAATTTATGGTGCAAATGAGGTGAGGAGGAGGAGGCAGCCGAGACAAGCTTGGAGGAGGGAGGAGAGAATGAAGGGGGGAAAGTGAGTGGGTAGGTGTGGCTGTCCAAAATATCTAGCTCGTCCCAGGTTACTAATGGCGCACCACCACATAATGCGCCATTAGTAACCCTGGTTACTAATGGCGCACCTGCTGGTGGTGCGCCATTAGTAGTTTTGCAAAAAAACACTACTGGCGCACGGGGGAGCAGTGCGCCATTACTAGCTTAAACTAGTAATGGCGCACTGCCCCAGGTGCGCCATTAGTAGTTTTGCAAAAAAGTAAAAAAAAATATTGTAGTGGCGCACTATGTTGCCGATGCGCCATTACTAGTTACAACTAGTAATGGCGCACTATGTCCTGGTGCGCCATTAGTATGTCTGGCAAAATAAAAAAATAAAATTTGTTACTAATGGCGCACCGCGTGTCTGGTGCGCCATTAGTGTATTTCACACTAATGGCGCACCAGCACACGGTGCGCCACTGCTACATAGCAATGGCGCACCACATGTCTGGTGCGCCATTAGTGGCCATTCCATCTATAGCCCTTTTCCTAGTAGTGTTAGCTCTCAACAGTAGGACATGTTCACCACATTCCAATTCATCCCCGATGAATCAGACCTGACTCAACTCTAAGCAGTAGCAGGCATGACAAACAAGCATGAATGAGTAGGCACATTAGGGCTCAAACAACTCCTACTCATGCTAGTGGGTTTCATCTATTTACTGTGGCAATGATAGGTCATGCAGAGGAAAGGGGTTCAACTACCGCAGCATGTAACAGTTGAAACGTCGTTGTCCTAATGCAGTAAAAGAGAGCAGGAGCGAGAGAGTGGGATTGATCGGAATGAACAAGGGGGTTTTGCTTGCCTGGCACTTCTGAAGATAGTATAGCTCTTCATCGGTGTCATCGATCTCATCGTCGGAACCACGTCTACTGAGGGTGAACAATTACCGACAACAGAGAGAAAACACAATCAATGCAATGCAACAATATGATGCATGATCATGACATGGAAATATGCTGTGATTTGAGCTAATGAAACTAACACCAGAAGGGTTTGAGCTAATTTGAACCAAGGGTTCAAATTCAAACTCAAGTTATGAATTTATAATGTGCATTATCATGTTTTGAACTAAACAGCAAGTTTAAGTTGTTTAAACATGCATGAAACCAGTACAGATGGAAAGATTGGATTTTTCTGATCATTTTTCATATATAATTTATTTCATTTGGAGTTATAGATTAATTTCTATGATTTATTGAAGTTTAAGCCTTTTTCTGGAATTTCGAAATAATTATAATTAAACTAATCCTAGAAAAGGATTTACTGCATCAGCACTGCGTCAGCATGATGTCAGCGGGTCAACGGGTGGTCCACGTCAAACTGACCAGTGGGTGCCGCGTGTCAGTGACTAACTAAACTTACTAGATTTGGTTAGCACTAACCTAGGTTAATTAGCAGGGCGGGGCCCCACCTGTCATTGACTCAGAGAAGGTCAAACCCCTGGTCAAATCCGGGGCTAACCAACGGCGTTTAGCCGCCGGCGGCAGCAGACGTGGCGGAGCGGCGCGGGTTTCGCTCTCCGACGACCAAATGGGCGGCGGAGGCCATCTACGGGGAGCTGGCGGAGTGGCGCATCCAGTGGTGGAGGCTGCTGGAGCTAGGGTGGCCTGCAGAGGCACCGGCGACGAGCTTTGCGGCGGCCGGAGCTCGGGAGCGCGCGGGGATGGCGTTGTGGTGGGTAAGCGGGCAAGGCGAAGAGCTAGCAGGGCGCTACGCGTTGCGGGGAGCAGGTTGGGCACGCCAGGGTGACCGTTTGGTCACCGGAGTTGCGTCGTCGACGAGCTCAGGCGGCGGCGGCTATGGTCGGTAGTGGGGCGGCGTCTACGGCTCGAAATCGAAGGGGAGGAAGGAGGGGGAAAACGCAGGTGCTCACGGCGCGTGCAGAGGGCGTCGAAGCGGGCTCGAGGACGGCTTGGAGTAGGCGGGGCGGCGAACGCGATCTCCGGCGTCCGAGCTTGAAGGTGACGATGATGAGGACGTTGCGGCGCGTCCGGTGGCGTGCGGTTCATCGAGGAGGTCGAGGGAGTCGCGGCGGAGGTAATGGACAGCACGAGGAGGCGAGGGGAGCATGGTGGTTGCGTCTACAGCGAGCGGCGGCGACGAGCGCACTCGGGTGCGTGCGAGGGAGAGAGCAGAGGAGGGGGAGAGCGTTCGGGGGAGAGAGAGAGGAGTCCAGGGCGATGAGGTGGGGTCTTCGCGGCGTTGCACTGGCCTCGGCGAAGGCAGGCAGGCAGGTGGCGTGGCGGCACGGCCGTGCGCGCGCGTCGGCCACACGCCCGCGTCCTTCTCGCGCGGTGGAGAGGATGACTGGCAGGGGCCAGTGGACTGGGCCGGCTTGCTGGGCCGCAGGTGAGCGCCAGGTAAGGTTTCACTCTTTTCTGTTTTTGTTTTTTTTGTTCTATTTGTTTTGATTTAGTTTATAAACCAAATCATTTTGTAAATCCTGAAAATATTTGTGGGCAGTAACTGAATTGTTTTAGAGGTCCCCAGTAAGTTTCAGAATATTTGGAGCTACCAAATATTTTATAGTAATTAATAGCTCCAATTCAAATACAACATGAGTTAATTCAAAAATCCATAAATGACCTAGAAAAGTGTGCACCATTTTTGGGAGAGGTTCTAGACCAATTCAAAAATCATGAACTTTTCTGAAGGGCATTTTGGGTTCATTGATAATATTTTTTATGTTGATCCTAGTTGCATTTCATTTGGTGCTAGGGTTTGAACATCCCCATTTCAAGTTTAAGCAAAATTTAAACATGATGCAACAACCAAGACTAGTCCACAAGCAAAGCTAAAGCTAGGGCTGTGACAAAAGTAGCAAACACAAATCGAACCAACATGATGAAAGTGACTAGCTGAAATTCCCGTGTACCCTTAAGAACGCTTTGCTTATCATAAGAGACCGTTTTGGCCTGTCCTTTGCCTCAAAAGGGGCTATCTTGCTTCTCTTTTGTTACTATTACTGTTACTTGCTCGTTACAAATTATCTTGCTATCAAACTACTCGTTACTTATAATTTCAGTGCTTGCAGAGAATACCTTGCTGAAAACCACTTCTCATTTCCTTCTGCTCCTCGTTGGGTTTGACACTCTTACTTATCAAAAGGACTACGATTGATCCCATATACTTGTGGGTCACCATCAGCTCAGCTGGAAGAGATGCTGGCCATGGCGCCTTACAAGGCGCCAGAGAGAAAGGAGAAGAAAAAGAAAACCCCTACGAGGGAGGCCCGGGAGGGTCTCCGTTCACGAATCCCTCCGGACACCAAGTCCGGAGATACCCACGCCCCCTCTACACATGAGGGGGAGAGGGATGAGGAGGAGGAGGATAGCGGCTCCTCCCGAACCAGAAAAAGAGCAGCGTCGGCAGAAGCCGAGGGAGATCATCCTTCTCCAGCTCCAAAGAAGAGGAACAGGGGCAAACTGGTCATGCTGGATGATAGTTCGGACTCCGACAAGGAGTCCGCGGCCTCCGAGAAAATCCCGGAGAAGGGTCCAAGGGTCAAGCCTCCTGCCGAAAGGTGAGAACCCGAAGACCATTCGGATACTGGTTTTACTAACCCATTATTATCAATATGCACGCTCTCATGTTGTAGCCCACCGCGCGACCTTCCTACCGACCAGATGTCGGAGGGCACTTCTCCACCAACCGATATGGCGGAGAGTGGGGGTGCTTCACATTCTGCACCTCCTCCATTCATCGGAGAGACCGAGGAGGTGCTATCCCAGAGGACCCCTCCCGTGACGGACACGGGGGTGATGTTGACATCGACATGGCCGAAGCTAACAATTCGGCCGTTGAAGACCAGGAGAAGGAGCTCAGGCAAGTCAAGCCCTCTCAGAAGACGGTTTCGGGGCCTTCACAGCCTTCTGAAACATCACAGCCACCCTTTGCCAAAGGGGAAGCCAGGGCTCCACCACCGGTGCCGGACACCGGGGACCGGGTCACGGCAGGGTGGCCGAACATGATGGAGGAGGCCATGAATGGCTCCTCCATAGTAGCAGAACACCGCGCCCTGATGGGCGTGGTTTTACAAAGCGTTCGGTCCATTAACAGGCTTTTGACGGCCTCCTAACAGGCTTTGAGGTAAGCAATGTAATGCTCTTTCTTTATAAAAGTGCATTTTGTGGTCGAGATGTTAGCGATCCTTATATACATAGGAGCCCGCCAGCCCCCGAGACGCTGGCAGGCTTTGAAAAAGCCTGGCTGAGGATCAAGACCGTCAGACCAAATAGGCTAACCCAGATGCTTGCTAGATGATTGCAGACCTCAGCGTTAGCAGTGGCAGCCAATGCCGCTGAACTGGCTGAGATGAATCGGAAGCTCAAGAGCTCCGATGAGGAGCTTGATCTCGTCAACAAGCGATTTGACGAGGCACAAGGTAAGTCTATTCGAATTGTGGTTCCTTGATTTTCTTTGCAAAGTATTCGGGATTATCCCTAAGCAAGGGGTGTTTCGTAGCTGCCGCCGCAGAGATTGAGAGCCTCAAGGCCGAGCTACTGCGGGCGAGGAAGGAAGGAGCCGAACAAAAAGCGGCGGCCGAATAGGCGGCCGCCGAACTCACCTTGGTGAAAACCGAGCGCGAGAAGCATGAGGCCAGGGTGGCCTAAGTACAACAAGAGCTCAAGGATGCCATCACAAAATGTTGAGTACCTTGAGTAGAAAAATAAAGATCACGCCACCGAGTTGGCAAACATAAAGACGGAGATCTCAGAGGCACGGTCAGAGACGCGGTGCGTCCGGGAGGAGCTCTAACAAGTAAACCAAGTGGTGAATGGTAAGCAATACTTACTGTAGAGTGTCTTTCGTGGCCACAGGTTCGAGTTGCTCACCTGGGTCTGGCGTTCCGTGGGCACGTTTGCGGATCTCCCGAAGAGTGTGGGAGATGCGTCAAGGCATTATGCGGCCCGGGAGGGTGATGCCGAACTAAGGCTGTTCTGGGAGCAATTCCAGGCGCCCGAGCACCCTCCCCTCCTCATGAATCAAATGAAGCAACTGATGGAGCTACACCGGATGGCGGAACCGGCTATGAAGGACCTCTGTATCCGGCTATGGCCCTCCGAGCCCATACCGACCAGCTACTTTGGTCTAGTGGTGAAGCTGTCTGATGGTTCTGCCCAGATTGAGGCCGTCAAGCGCTCGGTGTGCATCGAGGGGGCCCGGATGGCATTCTCGAAGACGATGGTGCATTGGTCGAAGATCAAGCCTGTTGAGATGGCCATCGGACCTCCTCCAGCTAGGAAGGAGCATAGGCGCCCCAAGCAGTATTTCGCCGCCGTGATGGACGGGGCTCGGGCGGTAGAGGCGCAGTGTTCGAAGGATGTACTCCTTGAATAGTTGCGTCGTTATGTATAGACTTGTGGTAAAACCGCATACTTTATGGTATAATATTATTTTGTATGGGTTGTCATACTTGTCCATGTTTGTGTTTAATTTTGACTCATGTGCGGCCGTTTTATGCTGAAAGTTACCAGTCGTTGTTGGGGAACGTAGTAATTTCAAAAATATTTCCTACGCACACACGGGATCATGGTAATGCATAGCAACAAGCGGGGAGAGTGTGTCCACGTACCCTCGTAGACCAAAAGCGAAAGCGTTAGCACAACGCGGTTGATGTAGTCGTATGTCTTCACGATCCGACCGATCAAGTACCGAATGCACGGCACCTCCTAGTTTAGCACACGTTCAGCTCGATGACGTCCCATGAACTCCGATCCAGCAGAGCTTTGAGGGAGAGTTCCGTCAGCACGACGGCGTGGTGACGATGATGATGTTCTACCGACGCAGGGCTTCGCCTAAGCACCGCTACGATATTCTCGAGGTGGACTATGGTGGAGGGGGTCACCGCACACGGCTAAGAGATCAATGATCAATTGTTGTGTCTATGGGGTGCCCCCTGGCCACGTATATAAAGGAGTGGAGGAGGGGGGAAAGGGCCGGCCCCTATGGCGCGCCCTGGAGGAGTCCTACTCCCACCGGGAGTAGGATTCCCCCCCTTCCAAGTAGTAGCAGTAGGAGTCAAGGAAAGGGAAGAGAGAAGAGAAGGAAGGAGGCGGCGCAGCCCCTCCCCCTAGTCCAATTCGGAATAGGCCTTGGGGGGGCACGCGGCCTGCCTCTCTCTCTTTCCCCTAAAGCCCAATAAGGCCCATATACTCCTCGGCGAATTCCCGTAACTCTCCAGTACTCCGAAAAATACCCGAATCACTCGGAACCTTTCCGATGTCTGAATATAGTCGTCCAATATATCGATCTTTACGTCTCGGCCATTTCGAGACTCCTCGTCATGTCCCCGATCTCATCCGGGACTCCGAACTACCTTCGATACATCAAAACACATAAACTCATAATATAACCGTCATCGAACTTTAAGCGTGCGGACCCTACGGGTTCGAGAACTATGTAGACATGACCGAGACACGTCTCCGGTCAATAACCAATAGCGGAACCTGGATGCTCATATTGGCTCCCACATATTCTACGAAGATCTTTATCGGTCAAACCGCATAACAACATACGTTGTTCCCTTTGTCATCGGTATTTTACTTACCCGAGATTTGATCGTCGGTATCTCAATACCTAGTTCAATCTCGTTACCGGCAAGTCTCTTTACTCGTTCCGTAATACATCATCCCGCAACTAACTCATTAGTTGCAATGCTTGCAAGGCTTATAGTGATGTGCATTACCGAGTGGGCCCAGAGATACCTCTCCGACAATCGGAGTGACAAATCCTAATCTCGAAATACGCCAACCCAACAAGTACCTTCGGAGACACCTGTAGAGCACCTTTATAATCACCCAGTTACGTTGTGACGTTTGGTAGCACACAAAGTGTTCCTCCGGTAAACGGGAGTTGCATAATCTCATAGTCATAGGAACATGTATAAGTCATGAAGAAAGCAATAGCAACAAACTAAACGATCAAGTGCTAAGCTAACGGAATGGGTCAAGTCAATCACATCATTCTCCTAATGATGTGATCCCGTTAATCAAATGACAACTCATGTCTATGGTTAGGAAACTTAACCATCTTTGATTAACGAGCTAGTCAAGTAGAGGCATACTAGTGACACTCTGTTTGTCTATATATTCACACATGTATTATGTTTCCGGTTAATACAATTCTAGCATGAATAATAAACATTTATCATGAAATAAGGAAATAAATAATAACTTTATTATTGCCTCTAGGGCATATTTCCTTCAGTCTCCCACTTGCACTAGAGTCAATAATCTAGTTCACATCGCCATGTGATTTAACATCAATAGTTCACATCTTTATGTGATTAGTTCACATCTCCATGTGACTAACACCCAAAAGGTTTACTAGAGTCAATAATCTAGTTCACATCGCTATGTGATCAACACCCAAAGAGTACTAAGGTGTGATCATGTTTTGCTTGTGAGAGAAATTTAGTCAACGGGTCTGCCAAATTCAGATCCGTATGTATTATGCAAATTTCTATGTCTACAATGCTCTGCACGGATCTACTTTAGCTAATTGCTCCCACTTTCAATATGTATCCAGATTGAGACTTAGAGTCATCTGGATGTCTATCAAAACTTGCATCGACTTAACCGTTTACGACAAACCTTTTGTCACCTCCATAATCGAGAAACATATCCTTATTCCACTAAGGATAATTTTGACCGCTGTTCAGTGATCTACTCCTAGATCACTATTGTACTCCCTTGCTAAACACAGTGTAGGGTATACAATAGATCTGGTACACAGCATGGCATACTTTATAGAACCTATGGCTGAGGCATAGGGAATGACTTTCATTCTCTTTCTATCTTCTGTCGTGGTCGGGCTTTGAGTCTTACTCAATTTCACACCTTGTAACATAGGCAAGAGTTCTTTCTTTGACTATTCTATTTTGAACTACTTCAAAATCTTGTCAAGGTATGTACTCATTGAAAAAACTTATCAAGCGTCTTGATCTATCTCTATAGATCTTGATGCTCAATATGTAAGCAGCTTCACCGAGGTCTTTCTTTGAAAAACTCCTTTCAAACACTCATTTATGCTTTGCAGAATAATTCTACATTATTTCCGATCAACAATATGTCATTCACATATACTTATTAGAAATGTCGTAGTCCTCCCACTCACTTTCTTGTAAATACAGGCTTCACCGCAAGTCTGTATAAAACTATATGCTTTGATCAACTCATCAAAGCGTATATTCCAACTCCGAGATGCTTGCACCAGTCCATAGATGGATCGCTGGAGCTTGCACATTTTGTTAGCACCTTTAGGATCGACAAAACCTTCTGGTTGCATCATATACAACTCTTCTTTAAGAAATCCATTACGGAATGTAGTTTTGACATCCATTTGCCAGATTTCATAAAATGTGGCAATTTGCTAACATGATTCGGACAGACTTAAGCATCGCTACGAGTGAGAAAATCTCATCGTAGTCAACACCTTGAACTTTGTCAAAACCTTTTTCGGCAAGTCTAGCTTTGTAGATAGTAACACTACTATCAGCGTCCATCTTCCTCTTGAAGATCCATTTATTTTCTATGGCTTGCCGATCATCGGGCAAGTCAACCAAAGTCCACACTTTGTTCTCATACATGGATCCCATCTCAGATTTCATGGCCTCAAGCCATTTTGCGGAATCTGGGCTCATCATCGCTTCCTCATAGTTCGTAGGTTCGTCATGGTCAAGTAACATGACCTCCAGAACAGGATTGCCGTACCACTCTGGTGCGGATCTTGCTCTGGTTGACCTACGAAGTTCGGTAGTAACTTGATCTGAAGTTTCATGATCATCTTCATTAGCTTCCTCACTAATTGGTGTAGGTGTCACAGGAACCTGTTTCTGTGATGAACTACTTTCCAATAAGGGAGCAGGTACAGTTACCTCATCAAGTTCTACTTTCCTCCCACTCACTTCTTTCGAGAAAAACTCCTTCTCTAGAAAGGATCCATTCTTAGCAACGAATGTCTTGCCTTCGGATCTGTGATAGAAGGTGTACCCAACTGTCTCCTTTGGGTATCCTATGAAGACACATTTCTCCGATTTGGGTTTGAGCTTATCAGGATGAAACTTTTTCACATAAGCATCGCAACCCCAAACTTTAAGAAACGACAACTTTGGTTTCTTGCCAAACCACAGTTCATATGGTGTCGTCTCAACAGATTTAGATGGTGCCCTTTTTTAACGTGAATGCAGCTGTCTCTAATGCATAACCCCAAAACGATAGTGATAAATCGGTAAAGAACATCATAGATTGCACTATATCCAATAAAGTACGGTTATGACGTTCGGACACACCATTATGCTGTGGTGTTCCAGGTGGCATGAGTTTGTGAAACTATTCCACATTGTTTTAATTGAAGGCCAAACTCGTAACTCAAATATTTTCTTCCACGATCAGATCATAGAAACATTATTTTCTTGTTACGATGATTTTCTACTTCAACCTGAAATTCTTTGAACTTTTCAAATGTTTCAGACTTATGTTTCATCAAGTAGATATACCCATATCTGCTCAAATTATCTGTGAAGGTCAGAAAATAAAGATACTTGGCGCGAGCCTCAACACTCATCGGACCGCATACATCAGTATGTATTATTTCCAATAAGTCAGTTGCTCGCTCCATTGTTTCGAAGAACGGAGTTTTAGTCATCTTGCCCAAGAGGCATGGTTCGCAAGCATCAAGTGATTCCAAAATCCCATCAGCATGGAGTTTCTTCATGCGCTTTACACCAATATGACCTAAACGGCAGTGCCACAAATAAGTTGCACTATCATTATTAACTTTGCATCTTTTGGCTTCAATATTATGAATATGTGTATTACTACGATCGAGATCCAACAAACCATTTTCATTGGGTGTATGACCAAAGAAGGTTTTATTCATGTAACAGAACAACAATTATTCTCTAACTTAAAAGAATAACCGTATTGCAATAAACATGATCAAATCATATTCATGCTCAACGCAAACACCAAATAACACTTATTTAGGTTCAACACTAATCCCGAAAGTATAGGGAGTGTGCGATGATGATCATATCAATCTTGGAACTACTTCCAACACACATCGTCACTTCACCCTTAACTAGTTTCTGTTCATTCTGCAACTCCCGTTTCGAGTTGCTACTTTTAGCAACCGAACTAGTATCAAATACCGTGGGGTTTTTATAAACACTAGTAAAGTACACATCAATAACATGTATATCAAATATACCTTTGTTCACTTTGCCATCCTTCTTATCCGCCAAATACTTGGGGCATTTCTACTTCCAGTGACTAGTCCCTTTGCAGTAGAAGCACTTAGTCTCAGGCTTAGGTCCAGATTTGGGCTTCTTCACTCGAGCAGCAACTTGCTTGCCCTTCTTCTTGAAGTTCCCCTTCTTCCCTTTGCCCTTTTCTTGAAACTAGTGGTCTTGTCAACCATCAACACTTGATGCTTTTCTTGATTTCCACCTTCGTCGATTTCAGCATCACGAAGAGCTTGGGAATCGTTTCCGTTATCCCTTGCATATTATAGTTCATCAGGAAGTTCTAGTAACTTGGTGATGGTGACTAGAGAATTTTGTCAATCACTATTTTATCTGGAAGATTAACTCCCACTTGATTCAAGCGATTGTAGTACCCAGACAATCTGAGCGCATGCTCACTGCTTGAGCTATTCTCCTCCATCTTTTAGCTATAGAACTTGTTGGAGACTTCATATCTCTCAACTCGGGTATTTGCTTCAAATATTAACTTCAACTCCTGGAACATCTCATATGGTCCATGACGTTCAAAACGTCTTTGAAATCCCAATTCTAAGTCGTTAAGCATGGTGCACTAAACTATCAAGTAGTCATCATATTAAGCTAGCCAAACGTTCATAACGTCTGCATCTGCTCCTGCAATAAGTCTGTCACCTAGCGGTGCATTAAGGACATAATTCTTCTGTGCAGCAATGAGGATAATCCTCAGATCACGGATCAAATCCACATCATTGCTACTAACATCTTTCAACTTAGTTTTCTCTAGGAACATATAAAAAATAAAACAGGGGAGCTAAACGCGAGCTATTGATCTACAACATAGATATGCTAATACTACCAGGACTAAGTTCATGATAAATTAAAGTTCAATTAATCAAATTACTTAAGAACTCCCACTTAGATAGACATCCCTCTAATCATCTAAGTGATCACGTGATCCAAATCAACTAAACCATAACCGATCATAACGTGAAATGGAGTAGTTTTCAATGGTGAACATCACTATGTTGATCATATCTACTATATGATTCACGCTCGACCTTTCGGTCTTAGTGTTCCGAGGCCATATCTGCATATGCTAGGCTCATCAAGTTTAACCTGAGTATTCTGCGTGTGCAAAACTGGCTTGAACCCGTTGTAGATGGACGTAGAGCTTATCACACCCGATCATCACGTGGTGTCTGGGCACGACGAACTTTGGCAATGATGCATACTCAGGGAGAACACTTTTATCTTGAAATTTAGTGAGAGATCATCTTATAATGCTACCGTCAAATAAAGCAAAATAAGATGCATAAAAGATAAACATCACATGCAATCATAATATGTGACATGATATGGCCATCATCATCTTGTGCCTTTGATCTCCATCTCCAAAGCATCGTCATGATATCCATTGTCACCGGCATGACACCATGATCTCCATCATCTTGATCTATATCAATGTTTCGTCACATGGTCGTCTCGCCAACTATTGCTCTTGCAACTATTGCTATCGCATAGCGATAAAGTAAAGCAATTATTTGGCGATTGCATCTTATGCAATAGAGAGACAACCATAAGGCTTTTGCCAATCGCCGATAACTTCAACAAAACATGATCATCTCATACAACAACTTATATCTCATCACGTCTTGACCATATCACATCACAACATGCCCTGCAAAAACAAGTTAGACGTCCTCTACTTTGTTGTTGCAAGTTTTACGTGGCTGCTACGGGCTGAGCAAGAACCGTTCTTACCTACGCATCAAAACCACAACGATAGTTTGTCAAGTTAGTGCTGTTTTAACCTTCTCAAGGACCGGGCGTAGCCACACTCGGTTCAACTAAAGTTGGAGAAACTGACACCCGCTAGTCACCTGTGTGCAAAGCACGGCGGTAAAACCAGTCTCGCGTAAGCATACGCGTAATGTCGGTCCGGGCCGCTTCATCCAACAATACCGCCGAACCAAATTGTGACATGCTGGTAAGCAGTATGACTTGTATCGCCCACAACTCACTTGTGTTATACTCGTGCATATAACATCTACGCATAAAACCTGGCTCGGATGCCACCTCGTAGACCAAAAGTGGAAGTGTTAGCACAACGCGGTTGATGTAGTCGTACGTCTTCACGATCCGACCGATCAAGTACCGAACGCACGGCACCTCCGAGTTCAACACACGTTCAGCTCGATGACGTCCCACGAACTCCGATCCAGCAGAGCTTCGAGGGAGAGTTCCATCAGCACGACGGCGTGGTGACGATGATGATGTCCTACCGACGCAGGGCTTCGCCTAAGCACCGCTACGATATTATCGAGGTGGACTATGGTGGAGGGGGTCACCGCACACGGCTAAGAGATCAATGATCAATTGTTGTGTCTATGGGCTGACCGCTGGCGACGTATATAAAGGAGTGGAGGAGGGGGAGAGGGCCGGCCCCTATGGCGCGCCCTGGAAGAGTCCTACTCCCACCGGGAGTAGGATTCCCCCCCTTCCAAGTAGTAGGAGTAGGAGTCAAGGAAAGGGAAGAGAGAAGAGAAGGAAGGAGGGGGCGCGGCCCCTCCCCATAGTCCAATTCAGACTAGGCCTTGGGGGGCGCGCGGCCTGCCTCTCTCTCTTTCCCCTAAAGCCCAATAAGGCCCATATACTCCCCGGCGAATTCCCATAACTCTCCAGTACTCCGAAAAATACCCGAATCACTCGGAACCTTTCCGATGTCCGAATATAGTCGTCCAATATATCGATCTTTACGTCTCGACCATTTCGAGACTCCTCGTCATGTCCCTGATCTCATCCGGGACTCCGAACTACCTTCGATACATCAAAACACATAAACTCATAATATAACCGTCATCGAACTTTAAGCGTGCGGACCCTACGGGTTCGAGAACTATGTAGACATGACCGAGACACGTTTCCGGTCAATAACCAATAGCGGAACCTGGATGCTCATATTGGCTCCCACATATTCTACGAAGATCTTTATCGGTCAAACCGCATAACAACATACGTTGTTCCCTTTGCCATCGGTATGTTACTTACCCGAGATTTGATCGTCGGTATCTCAATACCTAGTTCAATATCGTTACCGGCAAGTCTTTTTACTCGTTCCGTAATACATCATCCCGCAACTAACTCATTAGTTGCAATGCTTGCAAGGCTTATAGTGATGTGCATTACCGAGTGGGCCCGGAGATACCTCTCCGACAATCGGAGTGACAAATCCTAATCTCGAAATACGCCAACCCAACAAGTACCTTCGGAGACACCTGTAGAGCACCTTTATAATCACCCAGTTACGTTGTGACGTTTGGTAGCACACAAAGTGTTCCTCCGGTAAACGGGAGTTGCATAATCTCATAGTCATAGGAACATGTATAAGTCATGAAGAAAGCAATAGCAACAAACTAAACGATCAATGCTAAGCTAATGGAATGGGTCAAGTCAATCACATCATTCTCCTAATGATGTGATCCCGTTAATCAAATGACAACTCATGTCTATGGTTAGGAAACTTAACCATCTTTGATTAACGAGCTAGTCAAGTAGAGGCATACTAGTGACACTCTGTTTGTCTATATATTCACACATGTATTATGTTTCCGGTTAATACAATTCTAGCATGAATAATAAACATTTATCATGAAATAAGGAAATAAATAATAACTTTATTATTGCCTCTAGGGCATATTTCCTTCAGTCATCAGCTTCAGCCCCCACGTAGATGCCACGAGGGGTGTTCCGTCCTTCGTACTGTAACCCTTAGCCGACGTCTCGGTGCCCGGAGGCGGTAGTGTAGGAGGGGAACAAGGCAATCTGATTATGCGGCTTTATGACTTTCACTTAGCCATAGGAACTTGTCTGCGGGGGCTGGTGACTAGCATCGAGTGTATTTGTGATATGCGTAAGGTCCGAGGTGTATGACTTTATCACTTGGTTTGGCCGAAGACAAACCCTTCGTATGACACGGGTTTTAATGTCCAATGATTTCTAGTTTAACACTAGTCATCGGATCGCCGACCAGTTCTCGCGTATTATAACAGTCAGTTTTCGGCTTTCTCCACTTAGGTACTTGACCGGACTAACCGGAAGGACAATCGCAGTGGTTCTCCCTTTACCTACTTACCCGAACATGCAGAACGTAAGAAGGTAAGAATAGGAGCGGGGCGACCCAACTATTGACCCAAGACATAATTCGGAACCGGTGCATATAATGCCATATCCGAGACGTCGAACACAGCAAAAAAAAGTGTCGGTCTTTAATGTACAGGGCGAGCATCTAAGCCAAGCCCCCGGTCTAATAATCAGTACATATATATATATATATATATATGAGATCCAAAGTGTATCACATTTGATTGAGGCAGATCCGAAGAGCGAGAAGGAACAAGGAAAGGTACAACATGGACAACTGTAAAGGAAGCGCAAAAAGGTTTTGCTTTATTTCCAATAAACTCAGGACGTCTAGCCGTACCATTCGAACTGCCGAACAAGACCTCGGATGGGGATACGTTGTAAAAAGGAGAAAAGATAAATTTACAGATGAAAGGTTTACGTAGGGCCTTGATGTGTGGGTTAACACCCGAACTGTGCCCTGCTGCACGTCTGTGCCTTTGCTCTTGTTAGGAGGAACAACTTCATTCGATGGATGCCCAATGATGGGTTCTTGACAAGGAGTCCTCGAGAGGTTGCTTCATTGGTGGGTCTTGATGCCGGATAGGTCCTAGATGGTACCTGTGCATCGTCCGAAGACGCGTTATTCCATGGTGCGATCGAACCGAACTCTTGGTTTTAATCCCCATAGCTGACCATGGTATTTTGAGTGCAAAGTTGTGATATCTAGGCACGTAGTGTGGTGCTGAGGTGGGCCTGCCATGGGGGCGTATCCCTATGCACGTCAAACGCAGGAAGACCCCTTGGCTGGGGTAGGGCCCAGGCTCGTTTGCCTGCCTCATGTGCCTTGATGGTGTGCTGCCACTTAGGTCCTTCGGCACCGGATTGGTCTTCGGCCATGAGGGCCACGGTGTGTTCCTCCGTCCGAAGAGAGCGTTCTATGTTGCCATTGACCGTTATGCCGCCTCTGGGTCCGGGCATTTTTAGCTTGAGGTAGGCATAGTGGGGAACAACATTGAACCAGGCGAAGGCCGTCCGGCCTAAGAGGGCATGATAGCCACTGTGAAAGGGAACGATGTCGAAGATCAATTCTTCGCTTCGGAAGTTATCCGGATAGCCGAACAATTACCTCCAAGGTGATGGTGCCCGAGCAGCGAGCTTCAATGCCGTGGATTACCCCTTTAAAGGTGGTGTTACTGAGTTTGATCCTTGATGGGTAAATGCCCATTTTCCTGATGGTATATGCGCAGATCAGATTGAAGCTGCTGCCTCCCTCCATGAGGACTTTGGTAAGGTGATACTCGTCTATAATGGGGTCTAGGACCAAAGCTGCCGATCCTCCATGACGGATACTGGTCGGGTGATCCTTGCAATCGAAGGTGATCGGACATGTTGACCATGGGCTGAATTTCGGGGCTACAGGCTCTATGGCGTAGACGTCCCGAAGTGCGCACTTCATCTCCTTGGGTATATGAGTGGCATAAATCATGTTCACTATTTTAACTTCAGGAGGGAATTGCTTCTGGCCTCCACTATTCGGCCCGCGAGGTTCCTCATCGTCCTCGCTGCGGGGCTTTTGCCCGTGTCCTTGGCTGTGAGTTTGCCGGCCTACTTGATTACCCAACAATTGCGGTTGGTGTGGTTAGCGGGCTTGTCCGAGGTGTCATTGATCTGGCACGGCCTATCCAGGATGACATCTAACTTAGAGGGTCCGTCCTAGTTTCCCTTAGAGGGCTTTCTCCGCGGTCCTGACTTGGAATTGCGAAATCTGGCATTCACTGCCGTGTCGTCAGCTTCGGCGCCACCGTGCCGACATTTATTTTTATTGCACCATAGCTTCCCATTGCCGTCCCGGACCTCTGAAGTGTCGGGGTCTTCGGGGTTGGTGCTTCTACGAGCCAACCAGCTATCTTCGCCTGCACAGAAGCGGGTCATGAGGGAGGTGAGAGCCGCCATTGTCTTTGGCTTATCTTGGCCGAGTTGTCGTGTGAGACACTCGTCCCGGATACTGTGTCTGAACGCGGCTATGGCTTCGGCATCCAGGCAATCGACTATCTGGTTCTTTTTGGTCAAAATCGATTCCAGAATTGTCAGGCTGACTAACCGAGCTGTTGGACCATGTGGCTCAGGTCATCGGCATCCGGAGGCCATACATAGGTGCCTTGAAAGTTGGCTCGGAAAGCATCCTCGAGCTCTTCCTAGCTCCCTATGGAGTCTTCGGGGAGGTTGTTCAACCAGTGTCGGGCTAGTCCTTTGAGCTTTAACGGCAGGTATTTGATGGCGTGAAGGTCATCTCCTCATGCCATATGAATGTGGAGAAGAAAATTCTCAATCCACATGGTCGGGTCTGTAGTTCCGTCATATGGCTCGATGTTTACGGGTTTAAACCCTTCTGGGAATTGGTGCTACATCACCTCATCGGTGTAGCACATTGGGTGAGCAGCGCCCCTTAACCGGGCCACATCGCGTCGAACCTCGGATTCCATCCTGGCCCGGTGTTGATCACGAACTCTATCATTCCGGTCGAGCCATGCTTGGTATCCGTCTCTTCTATTGGGAGGGTAACCTCTTGATCCGTAGATGGACCTTGACTGGCCTGCTCTGACGGCCAAGTCGTGTCGAAGATCGTATTGATATGTTGGCTGTGTCGCCTCTTTGCCTTTAAGGCGAGGAGGGGCCGGTGGGTGTTCGGCATCGCCAGCCGGTCTGTCCCTTCCTCGAGGGGGGCGGTCGGGCTGGTCGCCTTGAGTTCGTTTGGGTGGTGCAGGCTCAAGAGCCTCGTCATCGAATTGCGGCAGCAATTTGCGCTTGGGATAACTCTTTGTTTGTCGTTCCTAGCCGTACCCTTCTTCGGCTGCTAGGACTTTCGTCCATCTGTCGTTGAGGGTGTCTTGTTCGGCCTTTATCTGTTGCTGCTTCTTCTTCAGGCTTCGCGCGGTAGCTATTAGTTGTTGCTTGAACCGCTCTTGTTTGAGTGGATCTTCTGGGACGATGAAGTCCTCAGCGCCAAGGCTGACTTCCTCTTCGGAGAGAGGCATGTAATTGATGTCTTCGGAATATCGGGGTCTTCGGCGTTATGCTGGCCCATTTTCTCCTCTAAGTCATCAGTCTGGTGCTCGGGAGTGGGGTCGCCGAGGTCGTCCGCGTTGTCCGGAGTGTCGCTGATACGTTTCCAACGTATCTATAATTTTTTATTGTTCCATGCTATTATATTATCTATCTTGGATGTTTTATATGCATGGTACTATTTTATATCATTTTTTGGGACTAACCTATTAACCTAGTGCCCAGTGCCAGTTGTTGTTTTTTTCTTGTTTTTGACTTTTACAGAAAGGAATATCAAACGGAGTCCAAATGGAATAAAACTTTATGATGATTTTTTTTGGACTAGAAGACACCTACGGGGCTTACAGAGGAGGCCAGAAGAGTCCCGAGGAGGCCACAAAAATACTTTTCCGCCGCCTCAAGCTTCTGTTCTCGTGAGATCCCATCTTGGGGCCTTTTCCGGCGATCTACCGGAGGGGGATTCGATCACGGAGGGGGATTCGATCAACCTTCCTGCCCTACCGATGACAAATATTGAGTCCATGAATTATACGCACTCTCACCCTTCCACCATTGCTAGCCTTTGTAGAACTTGTTCGTGTATAGACTCTAGTCCTAGTACTACTTGGACTCCAATTAAACTCAGCCTAAACAAATCACACAACGTACTAACCTATAGCTAGGACTAACTTCTAACGTGACTTGAAGCAGCACTACTACACGTGTAAATCAAAGACACCTCATAACCAGACTAATCAATTTAGCTAGAAACTAATTAATCTACCAGACAAGATTACTTCTAACAGCGGTCTCATAGTAATATCGACAAGAACACGAGGGGCTTGATTTAGGGAAAACAATGTGCCCACACATTGCTGATATTGGAGCAAAGAATGCTTGGTATGAGGATCCTTGAAAACCTTGCTAGGACCTTGATGCTTCATTATGAGTTAGTAAAAACGCCCTTTATCCAAAAAAGGATCAAAGCAGAGGATCCAACATTCCAGTATACTTTTCAGGTTGGTAGTAACTGTAGAGTGAGGCCACTACTCTGGACCAGTAGCCAGAACCTTCAGTACAAACACTTTGACGATGTGATTATCTTCGACGCCACCTACAGATCGAACATGTATGAAAAACCGTTCAGCCTATTTGTTGGAGTCAACAACAACTTCGAGACCATGGGCAGGGTGATGATGAGAGATGGAAAATAGAGCTACAGATGATGTTCAGAAAGTTTTTCCAATTAATGGGTGGGAGATACCCCCAAACTCTTGACCGGTAAGATTACTTCCGTACACTCTTCTCCCTACCCAACAATATCTTTTGCAAACTTTATTATTATTTTTAGATTGATTTACTTGGTGATTTCCTCTGTACAGGACATGTGTGCTGTTCTGAAAAAGGAGCTTCTGTGTTGGTGGTAGCCGTGATGGTAGTTTTACAAAGAGTTGTAGCACGGGAAAGTGTGCCTCATAATTCTTTGGCCGTAAACCGCACGGGTCAATTTGATATTATTGGCTATTAATTACTTGAATTTTAACTTTTGTGAAATCCAGACTTGTAAAGGCGGTTATCACCTAAAATGGTCTTCAAGTAATCAGCAACCGTGTCAGTTTTTCTTCTGTTCACTTGAAAAGGCGGCTAGCATCTAAAAGTTATAACCGTTTCCAAATTTTGAATAAATATATTTGATGTATATTATAGAAGGGATGCAAGCTCAACGGAGAAACAGAGTTCACCTGACCTGTTCATCATAATAAAGAGTAAAAAAGATCACGCAGATCCTCTGTTGAAAGAGAATGCCATGTAAAAGTGGAACGGAGATGTAAGAAATCAATATATTTGGCACTTTCAAGGATGACAAAAGAAAGCAAAAGCTCCAAGTACTTGATCCTGCTGAATAACATTTGGGAGGCCTTCTTTTGCCATTTTGTCACTGATGTGCCTATAGATGAATGGGGCATATTATTAATGTATAAATACAATATACTCCCTCTATTCCTAAATATAAGTATTTTTAAAGATTTATATATAAACTACATACGGATGTATATAGACATAGTTTAGCGTGTAGATTCATTCATTTTACTATATATTTTACTCCGTATGTAGTTCATATTGAAATATCTAAAAAGACTTATATTTAGGAACATATAACTTCCTGCATTCACAGCAGTAAGCTGCCTCACTTCATTAGTCCAGCGAGAATTATACTTCGATTTCCACCCAGGCACCTATTTAATTACAGTGTTTCACAGATGTTTTTTAAAACTAGACGTATTGTTTCCTTCTTTTTCCTAAATGCATCCGCTGCCCTGCTACATATTTGACTGCAGGCATGCGCTAATCAAGTTTGCCTAAAAAATGAAATGAGCTCGTAGACACTCACGGGTATATTTACTACGTAGGAGGGTGACCAAGGCATAGAATAAACATAATTTTGTTCGTGCTTTGTTTGGTCCAAATATGCAGTGTGAAAGAAGATATTGTTTGTAAATTCTGCTTGTGTAGGACGAGAATGGGTGGAAGAAATCGTGTATTCAGTTTTGTTTGTTTATTAAGATATCTATATACTTGTGGCTCTTAAATTGTTCATTACCGTTCTTCAATTTTTTGTTATCTTTTATCTCCTTCCTCAATCCTTCGGACATCATCAAATATTTATCCTGTCACAACGTTGGACACCTTACTATCTTTACAGAAGATAGGTGGTACCAAATCAAGAAATTCTTTGAAAATAAATCTGTTGTATAAATGGCCCATATTGAGAGGATTCAGTTATGTATTTGTTTGCAAGAAAATTGCAGCTTCATTTTAAAAGATGAAAATATGATATAATTTTCATTTGTCATAGTGGCAGATTCAATTCCGAAGGAGGGTCCGCCGGACCTATAGGATGCATATTTACTACTCCTTCTGTTGACTTTTATAAGACTTTGAAGATATTTCAGACAATGTACAAAACAGCTTATTTTGAGTTGTCTGAAATGACTTACAAAAATGAAAGGAGGAAGTTGTACTTTACTAATGGCTTCTCATATCGATGAGGGGTTGAGGGGCAGTAGAGCGCAATTCTATAAGAATGCAATGAAAATGGAATAGATCCCTCAAATCATGAATTAGGCGCACTAAGTAAACAACAACAACAAAGCCTTTAGTCCCAAACAAGTTGGGGTAGGCTAGAGGTGAAACTCATAAGATCTCGCAATCAACTCATGGGCACATGGATAGCAAGCTTCCACGCACCCCTGTCCATAGCTAGCTCTTTAGTGATACTCCAATCCTGCGGGTCTCTCTTAACGGACTCTTTCCATGTCAAATTCGGTCTACCCGCCCTCTCTTGACATTCTCCGCACGCTTTAGCCGTCCGCAATGCACTGGAGCTTCTGGAGGCCTGCGCTGAATATGCCCAAACCATCTCAGACGATGTTGGACAAGCTTCTCTTCAATTTGTGCTACCCCAACTCTATCTCGTATATCATCATTCCGGACTCGATCCTTCCTCATGTGGCCACACATCCATCTCAACATACGCATCTCCGCCACACGTAACTGTTGAATATGTCTGTAACGCCCCGGATCCGACGCGCCAGGTGTCTGCCAGTTATTCGTCGTTGTTGCCATGTCATTTGCTTGCGTGTTGCATTTTGCCATGTCATCTTCTGCATTTCATATCATGTCATCATGTGCATTGCATTTGCATACGTGTTCGTCTCATGCTTTCGAGCATTTTCCCCGTTGTCCGTTTTGCAATCCGGCACTCCGTTGTCACCCGGCGCCCCCTCTTGTCTTCTTTTCGTGAGTGGGTGTTGAACCTTCTCGGAATGGACCGAGTCTTGTCAAGTGGCCTTGGTATACCACCGGTGGACCACCGGTCAAGTTTCGTTCCATTTGGAGGTCGTTTGGTACTCCAACGGTTAACCAGGCATCCGCAAAGTCCATTTGTTTGTTGCAGCAAAAAAAACCTTCTAACAGCCCCAAAACACCTCTAAGTCTCCGCCATGCTCTCGGTCGTTCGATCACGATCGCGTGGGCGAAAACCGCACCTCGTTTGGACTCTCCTAGCTCCCTCTACCTATATAAACACCCCCTCCCCCGAAATTCCGGATCAATTCCACCCTAACCCCAGTATTTTTCTTCCTCCTCGCGCCACCGGACACTCCCCGCCGCGCCGGACATGTCCATCTCGCCGCCGCCGCCTCTCTCCTCCCGCCGCCGCGGGACGCCCGGGCCCGGGGCTGGCCCGCCAGGCCCATCGGGGCCCGAGGCGCCCAGATCCGCGCCGCCGCCCCTCGGCTCCCGCTCGCCCGCCGCCCGAGCTCGATCGCCCGCCGTCGCCGGACTCCGCCTGCGCCGCCGTGCATCCTCCGCCGCAGCGCCCGCCGGGGCCACCTCCGCCGCCGCCCGCGACGGCCTGCGCCTCCCGACCCCGCCGCCTCCCGAGCGCCTCCTTGCTCCGCCGCGCCGGAGCTCGCCTCCGCCCGGCGCCGGAAGCCTCCTCCGCCGCGCCCTCGTCCCCTCCGGCGATCTCCACCGACCCCCGATCCAGATGCAGTGAGGTCTCCCCGCGTTGACTTCTTCCCCTCCCTCTCTCAAATTTGCCAAGTCCTAGAATTTTTCATCTCATGTGCACTTGTTTGACCTGGTGTAACTTCCTGCTCGTAGATCCTTTTTGCATGTATTATATATAAAATTGTTCGTCTCGTGATGTTCCTCATTTTGTTCAATTGCACCATGTTCATTAGAGGTCATCTTGATGCTCAAATCTCTGTTGGAAGAGGGCTAGTTGCTGTTATCTGCTGGTTCTTAGCAGAACTTGGAGATTTGTTATTTTTGTATCATTTAATCTGTGCATCTTTTGAGTATGAGATTTTCATGTGTTTTGAAGTATGACATGCCATATTTCCAGTGGTGTAGTCCATGTATTTTTTGTGATCTCTGTGGTGACTAGCACAAGCATGCAATGTAGGCTCCGTAATATTTCTGATTTCAGGGACTTGGTGATTTCTCTAAGTCCTTGTCTGCTGTAATTTTGTTGCCATGTAAACTTGATGTTACAGAGAGATCCATGCATATTTTGGAGATGTTCAGTAAGGATGTTTTGTAGCTATTGTTGTAATTGATCCATTCCTGCCCTTGTTTGCAATTATGCAGTGCCATAGCATGACTCAATCTTACTCTACTTTTGCTATAAAATATTTCTGGCAGATTCTTAGCATGATATGCAATTTTGCCAAGCTTATTGTAGTTGATCCATACATGCTATGTATTTGCTCTTGCCATGGATAGCTTCCTAAACATGTCATCTTGCTGTAGGTATGCTTGTTTTGTCATTCATTGCTTTGTGGTGAGTGTTTCAAGCTCACCAACATGCCTTCTTATTATAGTTTCTGCCATGCTCTGTTTTCTGCTAAGTCTGAAACCTGTTAACGAAACTTGCTATGTTTACATGCTTGCCATCATATCTTCTGATCCTTTTTGGCTTAAGGTAAGTAAGGGACATTTGTTATATGCTTTGAATAGATTCATGCCATGCCTTGTTCTGCCATGTTAAGTTCCTGTAGCATGTTGATTTCGTGCTCTGAACATTGCAACCTGATGCTGTTTCTGCCATGTCCAGTATTTCACCAAGTCTGTGAACCTGTTATTATTTGCAATCTTGCCATGTCCTTTTGAGCATGTTCTAGTGATTTCTGGAGATAGCTCAGTGTTCATGTTTTGTTGTGCTTTACCCGTACATCATGTCCATGTCATTTGTTTTCATGTTAAGGTGCTGTAGCATATTGTTTTGATGCTTGCTAGTTGCATAGTTGCTGTTATGGCCAGATTGTTGCTATGTCTTGTTTGGAGTGTATGTGTTGCACCGTTGCTCCGTTTTGAGCATGCTCTACATGAAACTTGCTTAGTTTTGCATGTAGTCTCATATTATCATGTTGCATCCTTGTTTTGAGGTGTTTGCTTGATGTTTGTATGCATTTTGCATCAATGCCATGCTTATCTTGTGTTGCTCATATCTTCTAGGCCGTAGCTCCGAATCTATTGAACTTTATATGGAACTTGACTAGAATTTCGTGTAGATCATCGTGGTGCTCTTTAACTTGCTGTTTAACAACTTTAACTTAAAGTTTATTCAGTTCTGGACCAATTTCAAAATTGCATATGAGGACTTACCGGAATTGTTATATGTTGTTTCCGGCCTCATTTAAACTTGCCTTGGCGTGTTGTTCTTGTATGCATCATCTCTTGTCATGATTAGCTTCATATAGCCTTGTCATGCATCATTCTTGTTTGAGCATCATGCCTTGTTCATGCGTGGTGTGTTTACCTTGTTGTGTGCTTCTTCTCGATAGTTCCCGTGTCGTTGCGATCGTGAGGATTCGTTCGTCTTCGTGGCTTCATCTTCTTCATGGATTCATTCTTCTTCCTAGTGGGATTTCAGGCAAGATGACCGTCACCTTGGATCTCATTACTATCATTGCTATGCTAGTTGCTTCGTTCTATCGCTTTGCTGCGCTACCTATTCAATTGCTCCTCAAGCCTCCCAAATTGCCATGAACCTCTAACCTTTGTCACCCTTCCTAGTAAACCGTTGTTTGGCTATATTACCGCTTTGCTCAGCCCCTCTTATAGCGTTGCTAGTTGCAGGTGAAGATGAAGATTGCTCCATGTTGGATTATGTTTATGTTGGGATATCACAATATCTCTTATATTATTAATGCATCTATATACTTGGTAAAGGGTGGAAGGCTCGGCCTTATGCCTGGTGTTTTGTTCCACTCTTCCGCCCTAGTTTCCGTCATACCGGTGTTATGTTCCCGGATTTTGCGTTCCTTACACGGTTGGGTGATTTATGGGACCCCCTTGACAGTTCGCTTTGAATAAAACTCTTCCAGCAAGGCCCAACCTTGGTTTTACCATTTGCTCAGCCTATTTCTTTTCCCGAGGGAGTCGCTCTCTCGAGGGTCATCTTATTTTAACCCCCCCGGGCCAGTGCTTCTCTAAGTGTTGGTCCGAACTGAGTAGACTGCGGGGCCACCTCGGGGAAACTCGAGGTCTGGTTTTACTCGTAGGATGTCTCATCCGGTGTTGCCCTGAGAACGAGATATGTGCAGCTCCTATCGGGATTGTCAGCACATCGGGCGGCTTTGCTGGTTTTGTTTTACCATTGTCGAAATGTCTTGTAACCGGGATTCCGAGACTGATCGGGTCTTCCCGGGAGAAGGAATATCCTTCGTTGACCGTGAGAGCTTATCATGGGCTAAGTTGGGACACCCCTGCAGGGTATTATCTTTCGAAAGCCGTGCCCGCGGTTATGTGGCAGATGGGAATTTGTTAATGTCCGGTTGTAGAGAACTCGACACTTGACCTTAATTAAAACGCATCAACCGCGTGTGTAGCCGTGATGGTCTCTTCTCGGCGGAGTCCGGGAAGTGAACACGGTTTCTGGGTTATGTTTGACGTAAGTAGGAGTTCAGGATCACTTCTTGATCATTGCTAGTTTCACGACCGTTCCTTTGCTTCTCTTCTCGCTCTCATTTGCGTAAGTTAGCCACCATACATGCTTAGTCGCTGCTGCAACCTCACCACTTTACCCCTTCCTTTCCCTTTAAGCTTTGCTAGTCTTGATACCCATGGTAATGGGATTGCTGAGTCCTCGTGGCTCACAGATTACTACACCACCAGTTGCAGGTACAGGTTTTGCGATGATCATGACGCGAGAGCGATGTTTACTTGTTTGGAGTTCTTCTTCTGCTTCTTCTTCGATCAGGGGATAGGTTCCAGGTCGGCAGCCTGGGCTAGCAGGGTGGATGTCGTTTGAGTTCCTGTTTATGTTTCATCCGTAGTCGGATGTTGAGCTTATGTATGATGTACTGATGTATTCTTGTGGCATTTGTATGCCTTGTATGTATCCCCAAATATTATGTAATGTTGATGTAATGATATCCACCTTGCAAAAGCGTTTCAATATGCGGGTCTATCCTTGGTGGGACCTTCGAGTTCCTTTAGGATAGGGTCGCATATTGGGCGTGACAATGTCGTCTTTTAGTCGGCCAACACTCAGCGCCATACAACATTGCGGGTCGAACCATCGTCCTGTGGAACTTGCCTTTTAGCTTTTGTGGCACTCTCTTGTCACAGAGAATGCCAGAAGCTTGGCGCCACTTCATCCATCCGGCTTTGGTTCGATGGTTCACATCTTCATCAATACCCCATCCTCCTGCAGCATTGACCCCAAATATCGAAAGGTGTCCTTCTGAGTACCACCTGGCCATCAAGGCTAACCTCCTCCTCCTCACCTAGTAGTACTGAAACCGCACATCATGTTCTCGGTTTTAGTTCTACTAAGCCTAAACCCTTTCAATTCCAAGGTTTGTCTCCATAACTCTAACTTCCTATTTACCCCCGTCCGACTATCGTCAACTAGCACCACATCATCCGCAAAGAGTATACACCATGGGATATCTCCTTGTATATCCCTTGTAACCTCATCCGTCACCAATGCAAAAAGATAAGGGCTCAAAGCTGACCCCTGATGCAGTCCTATCTTAATTGGGAAGTCATCAGTATGGACATCACTTGTTCGAACACTTGTCACAACATTATCATACATGTCCTTGAGGATAATGTACTTTGCTGGGACTTTGTGTTTCTCCAAGGCCCACCACATGACATTCCGCGGTATCTTATCATGGGCCTTCTCCAAGTCAATGAACACCGTATGCAAGTCCTTCTTTTGCTCCATGTATCTCTCCATAAGTTGTCGTACCAAGAAAATGGCTTCCATGGTCGACCTCCCAGGCATGAAACCAAACTGATTTTTGGTCACACTTGTCATTCTTCGTAAGCGGTGCTCAATGACTCTCTTCCATAGCTTCATTGTATGGCTCATCAGCTTCCACGGTAATTAGTACAACTCTGAACATCCCCCTTGTTCTTGAAGATTGGTACTAATATACTCCGTCTCCATTCTTCTGGCATCTTGTTTGCCCGAAAAATGAGGTTGAAAAGCTTGGTTAGACATACTATCGTTATGTCGGGCCCATCGCCTTGCCTCCTTTCATCCTTTCTAAAGCCTCCTTGACCTCAGACTCCTGGATTCGCCACACAAAACGCATGCTGGTCTCATCAAAGGAGTCGTCCAGTTCAATGGTAGAACTCTTATTCTCCCCATTGAACAGCTTGTCGAAGTACTCCCGCCATCTGTGCTTAATCTCCTCGTCCTTCACCAAGAGTTGGCATGCTCCGTCCTTGATGCATTTTACTTGGCCAATATTCCTCGTCTTCCTCTCTCGGATCTTTGCCATCTTATAGATGTCCCTTTCGCCTTCCTTCGTGCCTAACCGTTGGTAGAGGTCCTCATATGCCCGACCCCTTGCTTCACCAACAGCTCGCTTTGCGGCCTTCTTCGCCATGTTGTACTTCTCTATGTTGTCTGCATTCCTATCCAGGTATAGGCATCTGAAGCAATCTTTCTTCTCTTTAATCGCCTTCTGGACATCATCATTCCACCACCAGGTATCCTTATCTTCGCTTCTCCTTCCCCTGGACACTCCAAACTCCTCCGAGGCCACCTTACGAATGCAAGTCGCCATCTTCATCCACGCATTGTCCGCATCCCCTCCTTCCTCCCAAGCGCCCTCCTTAATGACCCTCTCCTTGAACACATGTGCTACCTCCCCTTTGAGCTTCCACCACTTCGTTCTAGCGACTTTGGCACGCTTATCCCGCTGGACACAAATCCGAAAGCGGAAGTCAGCAACCACCAGCTTATGCTGGGGTACAACACTCTCTCCGGGTATCACCTTACAGTCTAGGCACGCACGCCTATCTTCTCTTCTTGAGAGGATGAAATCAATCTAGCTAGAGCGTTGGCCACTACTAAAAGTCAGATGTGATTCTCTCTTTCTAAAGAGGGCGTTAGCTACAATCATGTTGTAGGCTAGAGCAAAGCTTAAGACATCTTCTCCTTCTTCATTCTTGATGCCATAGCCAAAGCCCCCATGCGCCCCTTCAAAACCTGTGTTAGATGTACCCACGTGGCCATTGAGGTCTCCTCCTATGAAGAGCTTCTCACCAATCGGTACACTCCTAACCATGTCTTCCAGGCCTTCCCAGAACTCCCTCTTGTTGTTCTCATTGTGGCCTACTTGCGGGGCATACGCGCTGATAACATTGAGAACCAAGTCCTCAACTACCAGCTTGACCAGGATAATTCGGTCCCCACGTCTCTTGATGTCTACCACTCCATACTTGAGGCTCTTGTTGATCAAGATGTCTACGCCATTTCTGTTTGCAGCCGTCCTCATGTACCACAGCTTGAAGCCGGTATCCTCCACCTCCTTCGCCTTATGTCCTCTCCATTTGGTTTCTTGGACGCAAAGGATATCAACCCCTCTCCTCCCCGCTGCATCAACTAGCTCCCGAAGCTTCCCTGTCAGAGACCCTACGTTCCAGCTACCTAAGTGAATCCTCCTAGGCTCGGCTAGCTTCCTTACCCTTCGCACTTGTCGAGTCAAATGCGAAGACCCTTGCTCATTTTCCACTACATCCGGGCGCCGATGTAGCGCGCCACTAAGGATGAGACGACCCGATCCTCGCTCACTTGCCACCGTATCCTGATCAAGATACGGCGCGCCACCTGGGGGTGACGGCCCGGCCCTTGCCCATTTTCCACCACACCCGGGTTCCGATGTGGCGCGTTGCTGATAGGGTTACGCCCCAACAAAAATCTTTTGGGTTTCATCTCTAATTAGGTGCACTAAGTAGCTATGTAAAAATTACATCGGTGAGAACTACATGTAGAGAAAACGACTTTGTGTGATCTCACAGCTAGTATCAAAGATCAGCAAATCTGGTACATTTTGCCAGAGCCCGAAGCAATAAGTGTTATCCCCAAGAATATCGAGGAAGTTTTGCTTACCACCCCTATATGACAGAAATTGTGCAAGCAACCGACAATCCCAAATCTAACAGATAAATTTATGTACAGAAATAAATTATATAGATTACTTTTATCACCAATTAAACTGCCAAAACTAAAGGGAAAAGGTGACTAAGTGTACAGATTAAAGCAAACCGGACACACATTCATGCTGTTCACATTCAGGAATGGCAGCAACAACATAAAAGTTGCCAAAATATAGGGACAGTGGGTCTCATAAATGGCTGCCATAGAGAGACAACCAACTAGGAAAGGGGTCGATTGCAAAAGAGACTCATGATGCAACTTTTTTGCATCTAAGCTTGGACATATGCTAGCCAAATGTGACAATAGGGTGCTTCCCAACCTCCCAGAGACTTATTCCTGAAACACTGAACACGAAGTTCAGAGTAAGGAAAGACTATGCTCCCCAGATTGAACATCCAAATTGCCAAGGCTTTTACCCTTTGTCCCTATATATTGGGTTTGAATCACTCAGTATAATTCACCAGAGATGGGCATGTTGTCGAGGATCCAAAGGTCCATGTTGACAATGACACCATGACATCAAGGTTTAGAAGGTTTATCAATCGACTCATCCACGCCATCGCCCAAAGGAAACCTCATGCAAGGTTCAGAAATGGAAGTTCATCGGTCAGATCGATTATTCTTCTCCATTTGGAGGCACCCCTGAGCTGTAGGTGCTACTATAGACAAGATTCGTCTCCTTCGGCAAATGCTAGAAAATCTGAGCAATGGATGATACAGTAGTATATGGATTCTAGATGTCATACTCCCAGCCTAAGTCAGAGGAGGCAAAGGAGTTACTTCCCTAGTCAGACGATAAGTACCCATAGATGCCTCGTTAATGCCAGCATACTTGTGTCCAGGCTACAACACTACCATGGGTCCACAACATATATGTGTGGTATTTGTTTGCTCACCAACAAAAATCAGACCACTCGATTTAAAGGGAAGAAAGAGCCACCAGAACTCAAACACACACAATTGTTGTTCTTAAAACAAGGAGAAGACTAGTGCAATGCCAAAATGATAGCCCCAAATAGTTGTGTGATTGGACTAGAATTAGGAGTCATCGGGAAGAAAACAACTTGCTCTCCATAACAGCCTCCAGCAAACCAGCAAGCTCTAGCCATGAATCAACAAAACAACTAGAAGATTCGGGCAAGAGTTGGCCGTCTCGGATTATTTTGGAGTTGGTATGCACTTTTGATACCAGTGAAACTACCGCATGGAAGTTGTCTTCATACCTCGCTTTGATGTACTCTCATCTGCGAGTCGTCCATCTTTTGTGAGAGAAACATGTAAGTGACAGCCAGTTATGCCTTCGTGGAAACTACCTACGTGAATACCTTTGGTGAACCCCATGTGATTGTCGAGTAATAATAACTTACTCATCGTAAGAAGGTGACGTGCAAATGCATATGCAGGACGCCACGTTTCTAACAGACAACTTAACGCTAGCCAAAGCAGCTGCAGCAAGAAATCCAAGGAATCATCCTGGGCACTGAAAAATCAGATCAGCTCTTGTAGATTTCTGTGTATTTACAAGTACTTTATCAGCTCAGGTCTATATCATACAGTATATCCAGGAATTTCAATGAAAGCGCTCACATCTTCGCTCAACAGTCGACAGTCAGGACACTGTAACTACCACAGTTTTTTGCGGCAATAGTTCTACCCACGATTAGAATGCAATGCCCGATGTTACATAGTATTGCAGATTTTATCCCCGAGGGCTTTGTTATCCTCAGTGTAATCTGTGCTTCAGTGGAATACATGGCGCCGGCGCCTTTTCTTGTTCAGAGAAAAAGAATGCGACGTGCACTACTTATGCCGACGACGTCAAATCAAATTAAGGACCTAACATGACAATGACATGAGACCACCAATTCGGTGAAGGTACTAGTAATAAATCAAGTGAAATGTACATGTTGTTCACATGGCTTCTCACATCGAGAGGGACTGAGAGACAGCAAAATGCATAGCTATAAGAATGCACTGAAATGGAATAGAATGGAACAGATCCCTGGAATTACGAATTAGGCGCCCTAAATATTTATAAGAACTACATGGGTGAGAACTAAATGTAGAAAAAATGACTCCCTGTGATCACGCAGCTAGTATCAAAGATAAGTAAATCTGGTTTTTTTAAAACAAATCTGGTACGTTTTGCCAGAGCCTAAGTGAAAAAAGGAGTATAATATAAATTACCACACCTGTACAGCAGAAACTGTGCGAACAGCCAAGAAAATCCATATTTAACAGATAAACTTATGCTCAGAAATAAGATATATAGGTTACTTCTATCACCAATTAAACAGCCAAAACTAGAGGGGGAAAACGATCGAGTGCACAGATTAAAGCAAACTGGACACAAATCCATGCTGTTCACATTCAGAAATGGTAGCGACGACATAAAAGTTGACAAAAGTTAAAGACAACGGTTCATCAGACTCATAAATGACAATGGTTCATTGACAGTCAACTAGGGAAAGGGTCGACTACAACTCAAGATGCGACTTTTTTGCATCTAAGCTTGCACATAGGCATATACTAACCAAAGGTGACAACAGGGTGCTTCCCAATCTCCCATAGTCTTATTCCTGAAACACGCAACAAAAAGTTCAGGATAATGAAAAGATTATCAACCTCAGACCGAACATCCAAATTGCGAAGGCTTACCCTTTGTCCTGATATACAGGGGTTTGAATCCCTCAGAAAATTTCGCCACAGATGGGCATGTCATCGAAGCTCCAAAGGTCCATGTTGCCAACGACATCCTGAGGCACATCAAAATTCAGAAGGCTATCTATCGGCTCATCCACGCCATCATCAACAAGAAACCTCATCCAAGGCTCAAAATCGACAGCATTGTTCTCCATAACAGGAGGCACCACTGAGTTGTAGGTGTTGCTCTGGACAAGCGCAGATTCAGCTCCTTCGGCAATCACTGCTGGGTTGTAGGTGTTACTCTGGAGAAGTGCAGACTCTGTTCCTTCAGCAATGGTGGAAATGGGAGCAATGGATGATATATCTGGAGTCTTGGTGTCATACTCCCAGCCCAAGTCAGAGCAGCCAAAGGAGTTGCTTCCCTGGTCAGAGTACATATTCATAACAGGAGCTTCAACAGGGGCAGCAGAGTTAATTGCGGGAACATATGGCACGTTGTCAGGCTGAACAAGTGGCTGCTTTGATGCAAAGTCAGCAGACGGGTAGACGAAAGCATTTGGGTTGGCAAGGTTGTTGACTGCTGGTATGACGGTAGGTTCCTGTGCTGCGCTTGACTTGGGAACTTTAGGAGCAGCAGGGCAAGCACGGCGCTTCTGATGAACTGTTAGTTCCTCTGGAAAGTTAACCTTGGCCTTCTTGCCACGGATCCTTCGTGCTTCAACATCATAAGCTCTTGCAGCTTCTTCAGCACTGTTGAAAGTACCAAGCCAGACACGGACACCCTTGCTAGGATCTCTGATTTCAGCAGCCCACTTACCCCAGGGGCGCTGGCGGATACCCCTGAACTCGTTCTTTCTCTTCCTTTTTGCTGACCTTTGTGCAGGACCATCAAAACCAGCAGTAGTCATGGTGCTTAAGTCATCTGCAATGGAAGATCAATGTCAATGCTAAGAGAGACCAACACAGACAAACTTCTCTCACAAGAAATAATTAATTTCATCATGGACATGAATTCATATGTAAAATATCACAATCATAATGAGCATTGAACCATGATGGGTGCAATCCTCTTCAAGTTTGGGTGAAAGCATCAGTCACCCGCAAAACAAATAAAATGAAATAAAATAAATCACAACTGATAAAAATCCAGGATTCTGATAAAGAGACCTCATGCTATAGACCTTTGCTATCATTCTGCAGTTATTAATCTACAAATCCCATTATACATGATGCAGAATCAAGGATATTTTTAGTAGGATTCAACACTTACCAGGATAATCTTTTAACTGATAAATCAACAAGTCTAGAACAATCCTCACGCAAATCAACAACCATCTAACAAGGAAAAATTCAAGAGGCCGAGACCTCAATTGGAGAAATTCGGCCCTTTACCTTATATGACTATAAACAGCAGTAAGCATATGAGTCACCATCAAAGCTCATGAAAAGTATAGATCACAAGATAAGCAACCTAAACAACCAAAATCGCTTCTCTAAAAGGAACAGTGTGGAAACAGCCTACCAGCCTAATTATTTCAGGCTAACACGGGAGAGTAAGCCCTTAACCCAAATCACTTCATGAAAACGCATCCAATCAATTCCAATCCAAAATCTCTAAACAAACAGGTGTAACACCCAACAAATCCAACCTTCCAACACCAACCCCTAAACAATTACTCTTCTTACCCGATCGAACGGCCAAACCACTGAGTTGGTTAAGAGGGACCAACACAGACAAACTTCTCTCACAGAAAGTAGATAATTTCATCATGGACATGAATTTATATGTATAATATCACAATCCTAAACATTGAACCATGAAGGGTCATGTTTGGGTGAAAGCATCAGTCGCCCAAAAATAAAACAAATAAAATAAAATAACAACTTAATAAAAACACCAGAGTTCTGATAAACAGACCTCATGCTATAGACCTTTATCATCATTCTGCAATTATTAATTCTACAAATTGCATTATAGACGATGCAGAATCAAGGATATTTTTTTCTCAGGATTCAGCAAGTACCATATTAATCCTTCCTATTTGAGAAAAAAAAAACAGAAAACTCCTTCGGACTGAGAACTGAACCTAGTCTACAGCAACCCCCACGAAAATCGACAACCATCTAACAAGGAAACAGTTCAAGAGGCCGAGACCTCCAAGCAAAACGGAGAAATTCGCCCCTCTTCTGCAGATTTTCAACCCCTTTTGACTATAAACAGTAAGCATGTGAATCACCATCAAAGCTCACGAAAAGCATAAATGACAAGATCGACAACCTAACGACCCAAATCGCTTCTCTGAAAGGAACAGCGTCAGAAACAGCCTGCCCGGCTAATCACCTAACAAACACAACAGAGAAATGGAAAAAGGCCTAACCCTTCACCCAAATCACTCCATGATAACACATCCAATCCAAAATCTCTAAACAAATCGGAGCAACACGCCCCCAAATATAGCCTTCCAACAGCAACCCCTACACGATTTCTCTTCCTGCCCAATCACACAATCTCCTAACTCCTACAGCAGTCAATCGCAAACGGTAACAATACGCGGATTAAAGAACGAGTCCAAGCGACGCGGGGCCGATACCTTGGGAAAGGGACCTCTTGACGGCGAATAAGGGCTTGATCTCGACGACCACGTCGTGGCCGTCCTTCCCAGCAACCCCGGCGCGCCCGAGCTCCACGTCGGAGTCCCCGGAGTCGGCCTCGAACTCCTCGAAGTCGGCCTCGAAGTCCACGTCGCCGTCGTCCAGCCCGAGCCCCCCGCGCCGGCCGAGCCCCGCGAGGCGCCGGGCCACGCCGTCGGCCCGCTTGGGCTTGTTCTTCTCGGGCCACAGCACCGCCGCCGTCACCTTCCGCGTCGGCGCGGGGACCTTGAGGTCCTTGAGGATCGCGCCGCCGCACATGATTGCCGGCGGTGCCTCGTCCTAGTCGTCGCCGGTGGGAGGAGGGTCGCCGGAATTGATAAATAAATGGGCAGTTTTTAATGAAGGGGGAGAGCAGGTGTGGGTTGGCAGGTGGGGCGAGGCCAGTCCTCTATATACGCGGCGGCCGCGTGACGGCTGCCCGCCAGGCGAGCGGGGCGCGCGGTGGGGCCCACGCGTCAGCGAGGGGCCGCGCGGGCGGATGGCACGAGGCAGGTTCGCGAAGCGAGCGTTTCCAGTCGGCGGAGTCTTGCGCGGCGGCCCCTGGGAGATGTGGTATTTCGAACAGTGCCCCTGGGGAGGAATAAACAGATGGATGCACGTTTGACTTTCTTTTTCCTTCGGGGCCAAGCAAACATTCATTAGTTTGCACTACATCCATGTAGTACGAGTGTACTACTACTATTCGTACTCTCTCTCAGGGCCGGCTCTGATGGGAGGTGGCTGGGGAGCTTAAAGAGTGTTGTACTACACCCATGTAGTACGAGTGTACTACTACTGTTCGAACTCTCTCTCAGGGCCGACGCTAAGGGGAGGCGACTGGGGAGCTTAAAGAGTGTTGTACTACACCCATGTAGTACGAGTGTACTACTACTGTTCGTACTCCCTCTCGGGGTCGGCCCTGAGGGGAGGCGGCTGGGGAGCTTAAAGAGTGTTGTACTACACCCATGTAGTACGAGTGTACTACTACTATTCGTACTCTCTCTCGGGGCCGGCTCTGAGGGGAGGCGATAGGGGCGGCCGCCCAGGCCCCTCTCACACAGAAGCAGCTAGCCCATGGCCCGCGTTGGTAGTCTTGTCTCTAGAAAAAAACGTAGTCGGTAATTAAGGGTGTGGTCTTGTTTTCTTTTAGATCGAGTACATCCGTTACTGGTTCGCGATGATTTTGGCAAATTACTTTTCGCCCCATTATCAATCGCAAACCAGCCACTCCGGACTCATTCGGATCATCCTCGCCATTAACCCCAAGTCTCGGTGTCTGTTGATGGGTCGTCGAACTCTACTACCGCTTCATCGACGATGTCGCACAGGTTGGAGGCCTGGGAGATGTGGTATTTCAAACTTTCCCCTAGGGGATGAACGCATTACAAATGGATGTATGTTTGACTTCTTTTTTCTTTGGAGGCAAGCAAACATTCATTAGCTTAAGATTGATGTACTACACACCTGAAGTATGAGTGTACTACTACTATTCATACTCCCTCTCAAGGCCGACCCTAAGGGAGGCGACAGGGCGGTCGCCCAAGGCCCCTCCCACATACGCAGCTAGCCCATGACCCAGCCGCCGGTAGCCTTGTCTCTAAAAACCGTAGTCGGTAACCAACGAGAGCTTGGTCTTGTTTTCTTTCAGATCGAGTTCACCCGTTACTGGTTCGTGATGATTTCAGCGGATTTCTTTTCGCCCCGACTATCAATCGCGGGTCAGCCACTTCCGACTCGTCCAGATCGTCTTCGCCATCGACCCCAAGTCTCGCCTTCAGTAGGTGGGCCGTCAAACTCTACTACCAATTCGTCGATGTTGTCGTGGGAGTTGGAGGCCTAGGAGACCAGTCCAATCATTAGCAGTTGGGCTAGTGTGGCATTTGTTGAGCCATCCTTGTAAAACAGAATGACATTGCACAACATGGACGACCTATGCAAAATAAGTATGATGTGGACGTATAAGAATGTAGAAAAGTAAGATAGAGGGACTCCTATTTAGATTTAGTAGATAATGGAAACTGAAAGATGATGGGAGTAATGACTATAGTCAATGTATTAAATTTGGGATGCCAATAATGGGTCGATGTTCCAGGGGAGGGGGTAGCCCGAGCAAACGATTGTTCACTCTCCAGGGTGGATCAGAGTGACTATCATCCTCCCCCCCCCCCCCGCCCCCGCCCCGCTGAAACGTTCGCTTCCCTAACTGTAAGACCTGAACAACCTACCACCATCCCTTTCCCTCTCCCCACCTTATCCCTTGGCAAAAAGTTCCCCAAAATCCAGCGGAACGAGCTCCTACCCTGCCCTTCATGAAACCAAAATGTAGCGGGGGAAAATCAACCGACTCATCCTTGAAAACTCAGCCACTGAAGTTAAAATTCACCCCCCCCCCCAACGCCCCTCCTAAAATCTCCACCCTTACAAAAACATATATAAACTTCTGACGATCTGGACTACTTACTCCATGGGGGGATCACATTAACCAAAAAATTGTATGTGTTGGGGGGGGAGGTGCCCTTATGAAACCAATGGATTTGCCATGGTATATATAGTGAAAAATCATGTTTCATGCAAAAAAGTAATTGCCTCGATATGTATAAAATTGCTTGGCAGGATGTACACAATTAATTTACCATGGTTAGAAAGTACAAATAGGCACCTAAAAACAAAAGGATGATTTTTCCATGTTAAATAAATTTAATTTTACAAGATATACACGGGGGGGGGAGGGGCTTGCTCTCATGAAGCAAAAAAGGATGTGTCATCATATATACAATAATTTTGCCTAGTTACATGTAAAAAGAATTCGACATGGTATGTGTAAAAATAGTTGCCATGGTGTATACAAGTTAATTTGCCGTGGTTTGCCATGGTATGTATAAAATAATAATTTCTAGGGTGTGTATAGTTAATTTAACATGGGCCAAAACTCCAAAAAAGTACCTAAAACAGAAAATGGATTACCATGGTGTGTATAAATTATTTGCCAGGGCATATAAAATTAGTTAGACAAGTTTTGTGCAACTAATTTGCCATGGCAAAAAAAACATGCGCAATTTACATATGCAAAAAAAATTGTTTTCCATATGGGACAGTGGGAGATTTGCCACCGCAAAAAGAAACATCCAAATAGATCGCAGAAAGAAAAGAATGGAAACAAACATGTGTCTTCCCCTTGCACAATCCATTGCTGTGAACCTAGATGTGCACATCGTATAGTTAGCCATGCTTATGAAACTAGAATTGCCAAGCATGGGAAACTATTGTTGGAAATATGCCCTAGAGGCAATAATAAATGGTTATTATTATATTTCTTTGTTCATGATAATTGTCTATTATTCATGCTATAATTGTATTGTCCGGAAATCGTAATACATGTGTGAATACATAGACCACAACGTGTCCCTAGTAAGCCTCTAGTTGACTAGCTCGTTGATCAACAGATAGTCATGGTTTCCTGACTATGGACATTGGATGTCATTGATAACGGGATCACATCATTAGGAGAATGATGTGATGGACAAGACCCAATCCTAAGCATAGCATAAAAGATCGTGTAGTTTCGTTTGCTAGAGCTTTTCCAATGTCAAGTATCTTTTCCTTAGACCATGAGATCGTGCAACTCCCGGATACCGTAGGAGTGCTTTGGGTGTGCCAAACGTCACAACGTAACTGGGTGACTATAAAGGTGCACTACGGGTATCTCCGAAAGTGTCTGTTGGGTTGGCACGGATCGAGACTGGGATTTGTCACTCCGTGTGACGGAGAGGTATCTCTGGGCCCACTCGGTAATGCATCATCATAATGAGCTCAATGTGACTAAGGCGTTAGTCACGGGATCATGCATTGCGGTACGAGTAAAGAGACTTGCCGGTAACGAGATTGAACAAGGTATTGGGATACCGACGATCGAATCTCGGGCAAGTAACATACCGATTGACAAAGGGAATTGCATACGGGATTGATTGAATCCTCGACACCGTGGTTCATCCGATGAGATCATCGTGGAACATGTGGGAGCCAACATGGGTATCCAGATCCCGCTGTTGGTTATTGACCGGAGAGGCGTCTCGGTCATGTCTGCATGTCTCCCGAACCCGTAGGGTCTACACACTTAAGGTTCGGTGACGCTAGGGTTGTAGAGATATATGTATGCGGAAACCCGAAAGTTGTTCGGAGTCCCGGATGAGATCCCGGACGTCACGAGAGGTTCCGGAATGGTCCGGAGGTGAAGAATTATATATAGGAAGTCCAGTTTCGGCCACCGGGAAAGTTTCGGGGGTTACCGGTATTGTACCGGGACCACCGGAAGGGTTCCGGGGTCCACCGGGTGGGGCCACCTATCCCGGAGGGCCCCGTGGGCTGAAAGTGGAAGGGAACCAGCCCTTAGTGGGCTGGGGCGCCCCCCTTGGGCCTCCCCCCATGCGCCTAGGGTTGGGAACCCTAGGGGGGGGGAGTTCCCCCTTGCCTTGGGGGGCAAGGCACCCCTTCCCCCCCACTTGGCCGCCGCCCCCCCTTGGATCTGATCTCCAGGGCCGGCGCGCCCCCCCAGGGGACCTATATAAAGGGGGGAGGGAGGGCAGCACACAACAGCCTTGGGCGCCTCCCTCCTCCCCTGCAACACCTCTCTCTCTCTCGCAGAAGCTCGGCGTAGCCCTGCGGAGACCCGCTACATCCACCACCACGCCGTCGTGCTGCTGGATCTCCATCAACCTCTCCTTCCCCCTTGCTGGATCAAGAAGGAGGAGACGTCGCTGCACCGTACGTGTGTTGAACGCGGAGGTGCCGTCCGTTCGGCACTCGGTCATCGGTGATTTGGATCACGGCGAGTACGACTCCGTCATCCACGTTCATTGGAACGCTTCCGCTCGCGATCTACAAGGGTATGTAGATGCACTCCCTTCCCCTCGTTGCTAGTATACTCCATAGATGCATCTTGGTGAACGTAGGAATTTTTTTTAAATTATGCTACGATTCCCAACAGTGGCATCATGAGCCAGGCCTATGCGTAGTTACTATGCACGAGTAGAACACAAAGCAGTTGTGGGCGTTGAGTTTGCCAATTCTTCTTGCCGCTACTAGTCGTTTCTTGTTTCGGCGGCATTGTAGGATGAAGCGGCCCGGACCGACCTTACACGTACGCTTACGTGAGACAGGTTCCACCGACTGACATGCACTAGTTGCATAAGGTGGCTAGCGGGTGTCTGTCTCTCCTACTTTAGTCGGAACGGATTCGATGAAAAGGGTCCTTATGAAGAGTAAATAGAAATTGGCAAATCACGTTGTGGTCATACGTAGGTAAGAAAACGTTTTTGCTAGAAACCTACAAACCACGTAAAAACTTGCAACAACAATTAGAGGACGTCTAACTTGTTTTTGCAGCAAGTGCTATGTGATGTGATATGGCCAGAAGATGTGATGAATGATATATGTGATGTATGAGATTGATCATATTCTTGTAATAGGAATCACGACTTGCATGTCGATGAGTATGACAACCGGCAGGAGCCATAGGAGTTGTCTTTATTATTTTGCATGACCTGCGTGTCATTGAATAACGCCATGTAATTTACTTTACTTTGTTGCTAAACGCGTTAGCCATACAAGTAGAAGTAATCGTTGGCGTGACGACTTCATGAAGACACAATGATGGAGATCATGGTGTCATGCCGGTGACAAAGATGATCATGGTGCCCCGAAGATGGAGATCAAAGGAGCATGATGATATTGGCCATATCATGTCACTATTTGATTGCATGTGATGTTTATCATGTTTTTGCATCTTATTTGCTTAGAACGACGGTAGCAAGTAGGATGATCCCTTATAATAATTTCAAGAAAGTGTTCACCCTAACTGTGCACCGTTGTGAAGGTTCGTTGCTTCGAAGCACCACGTGATGATCGGGTGTGATAGATTCTAACGTTCGAATACAACGGGTGTTGACGAGCCTAGCATGTACAGACATGGCCTCGGAACACACGCAATACACTTAGGTTAACTTGACGAGCCTAGCATGTACAGACATGGCCTCGGAACACGGAGGACCGAAAGGTCGAGCATGAGTCGTATAGAAGATACGATCAACATGGAGATGTTCACCGATCTTGACTAGTCCGTCTCACGTGATGATCGGACACGGCCTAGTCGAATTCGGATCATGTTTCACTTAGATGACTAGAGGGATGTCTATCTGAGTGGGAGTTCATTAAATAATTTGATTATATGAACTTAATTATCATGAACTTAGTCTAAAATCTTTACACTATGTATTGTAGATCAAATGGCCAACGTTGTCCTCAATTTCAACGCGTTCCTAGAGAAAACCAAGCTGAAAGATGATGGCAGCAACTATACGGACTGGGTCCGGAACCTGAGGCTCATCCTCATAGTAGCCAAGAAAGATTATGTCTTAGAAGCACCGCTAGGTGAAGCACCAATCCCTGAGAACCAAGACGTTATGAACGCTTGGCAGCAGCGTGCTGATGATTACTCCCTCGTTCAGTGCGGCATGCTTTACAGCATAGAACCGGGTCTCCAAAAGCGTTTTGAGAAACATGGAGCATATGAGATGTTCGAGGAGCTGAAACTAGTTTTTCAAGCTCATGCCTGGGTCGAGAGATATGAAGTCTCCGACAAGTTCTTCAGCTGTAAAATGGAGGAGAACAGTTCTGTTAGTGAGCACATACTCAGAATGTCTGGGTTGCACAACCGCTTGTCTCAGCTGGGAGTTAATCTCCCGGATGACGCGGTCATTGACAGAATCCTCCAGTCGCTTCCACCAAGCTACAAGAGCTTTGTGATGAACTACAATATGCAGGGGATGGAAAAGACCATTCCCGAGGTATATTCAATGCTGAAATCAGTGGAAGGGGAGATCAGAAAAGAACATCAAGTGTTGATGGTGAACAAAACCACTAAGTTCAAGAAGGGCAAGGGTAAGAAGAACTTCAAGAAGGACGGCAAGGGAGTTGCCGCGCCCGGTAAGCCAGTTACCGGGAAGAAGTCAAAGAATGGACCCAAGCCCGAGACTGAGTGCTTTTATTGCAAGGGAAGTGGTCACTGGAAGCGGAACTGCCCCAAATATTTAGCGGACAAGAAGAAGGCCGGCAACACCCAAGGTATATGTGATATACAAGTAATTGATGTGTACCTTACCAGTACTCGTAGTAGCTCCTGGGTATTTGATACTGGTGCGGTTGCTCATATTTGTAACTCAAAGCAGGAACTACGGAATAAACGGAGACTGGCAAAGGACGAGGTGACGATGCGCGTCGGGAATGGTTCCAAGGTCGATGTGATCGCCATTGGCACGCTACCTCTGCATCTACCCACGGGATTAGTTTTAAACCTCAATAATTGTTATTTAGTGCCAGCTTTGAGCATGAACATTGTATCTGGATCTCGTTTAATTCGAGATGGCTACTCATTTAAATCTGAGAATAATGGTTGTTCTATTTATTTGAGAGATATGTTTTATGGTCATGCCCCGCTGGTCAATGGTTTATTTTTGATGAATCTCGAACGTGATGTTACACATGTTCATAGTGTGAATACCAAAAGATGTAAAGTTGATAACGATAGTCCCACATACTTGTGGCACTGCCGCCTTGGTCACATTGGTGTCAAGCGCATGAAGAAGCTCCATGCAGATGGACTTTTGGAGTCTCTTGATTACGAATCATTTGACACGTGCGAACCATGCCTCATGGGTAAGATGATCAAGACTCCGTTCTCCGGAACAATGGAGCGAGCAACCAACTTATTGGAAATCATACATACCGATGTGTGCGGTCCAATGAGTGTTGAGGCTCGCGGAGGATATCGTTATGTTCTCACTCTCACTGATGATTTAAGTAGATATGGGTATGTCTACCTAATGAAACACAAGTTTGAAACCTTTGAAAAGTTCAAGGAATTTCAGAGTGAAGTCGAGAATCAACGTGACAGAAAAATAAAATTCTTACGATCAGATCGTGGTGGAGAATATTTAAGTCACGAATTTGGTACACACTTAAGGAAATGTGGAATAGTTTCACAACTCACGCCGCCTGGAACACCTCAGAGAAATGGTGTGTCCGAACGTCGTAATCGCACTCTATTGGATATGGTGCGATCTATGATGTCTCTTACCGATTTACCGCTCTCATTTTGGGGTTATGCTTTAGAGACTGCCGCATTCACTTTAAATAGGGCACCGTCTAAATCCGTTGAGACGACACCGTATGAATTATGGTTTGGGAAGAAACCTAAGCTGTCGTTTCTAAAAGTTTGGGGATGCGATGCTTATGTCAAGAAACTTCAACCTGAAAAGCTCGAACCCAAATCGGAAAAATGCGTCTTCATAGGATACCCTAAGGAAACTATTGGGTATACCTTCTACCTCAGATCCGAAGGCAAGATCTTCGTTGCCAAGAACGGGTCCTTTCTAGAGAAGGAGTTTCTCTCGAAAGAATTGAGTGGGAGGAAAGTGGAACTTGATGAGGTGATAGTCACCCCTTCCAAACCGGAAAGTAGCGCAGCGCGGGAAAATGTTCCTGTAGTGCCTACACCGACTGGGGAGGAAGTTAATGATGATGATCATGAAACTTCAGATCAAGTTACTGAACTTCGTAGGTCCACAAGGACACGTTCCGCACCAGAGTGGTACGGCAACCCTGTCCTGGAAATCATGTTGTTAGACAACGGTGAACCTTCGAACTATGAAGAAGCGATGGCGGGCCCGGATTCCGACAAATGGCTAGAAGCCATGAAATCCGAGATAGAATCCATGTATGAAAACAAAGTATGGACTTTGACTGACTTGCCCGATGAGCGGCGAGCCATAGAAAACAAATGGATCTTTAAGAAGAAGACGGACGCGGATGGTAATGTGACCATCTACAAAGCTCGACTTGTCGCTAAGGGTTATCGACAAGTTCAAGGGGTTGACTACGATGAGACTTTCTCACCCGTAGCGAAGCTGAAGTCCGTCCGAATCATGTTAGCAATTGCCGCATACTATGATTATGAGATATGGCAGATGGACGTCAAAACGGCATTCCTTAACGGCTTCCTTAAGGAAGAGTTGTATATGATGCAGCCGGAAGGTTTTGTCGATCCTAAGAATGCTAACAAGTATGCAAGCTCCAACGCTCAATCTATGGGCTGGTGCAAGCATCTCGGAGTTGGAACATTCGCTTTGATGAGATGATCAAAGCGTTTGGGTTTACACAGATTTATGGAGAAGCCTGTGTTTACAAGAAAGTGAGTGGGAGCTCTGTAGCATTTCTCATATTATATGTGGATGACATATTGTTGATGGGAAATGATATAGAATTCTTGGAGAGTATAAAGGCCTATTTGAATAAGTGTTTTTCAATGAAGGACCTTGGAGAAGCTGCTTATATATTAGGCATCAAGATCTATAGAGATAGATCAAGACGCCTCATTGGTCTTTCACAGAGTACATACCTTGACAAGATATTGAAGAAGTTCAATATGGATCAGTCCAAGAAGGGGTTCTTGCCTGTATTGCAAGGTGTGCAGTTGAGCACGGCTCAATGCCCGACCACGGCAGAAGATATAGAAGAGATGAGTGTCATCCCCTATGCCTCGGCCATAGGGTCTATTATGTATGCCATGCTATGTACCAGACCTGATGTAAACCTTGCCGTAAGTTTGGTAGGAAGGTACCAAAGTAATCCCGGCAAGGAACACTGGACAGCGGTCAAGAATATCCTGAAGTACCTGAAGAGGACTAAGGATATGTTTCTCGTTTATGGAGGTGACGAAGAGCTCGTCGTAAAGGGTTACGTCGATGCTAGCTTCGACACAGATCTGGATGACTCGAAGTCACAAACCGGATACGTGTATATTTTGAATGGAGGAGCAGTAAGCTGGTGCAGTTGCAAGCAAAGCGTCGTGGCGGGATCTACATGTGAAGCGGAGTACATGGCAGCCTCGGAGGCAGCACAGGAAGCAGTCTGGATGAAGGAGTTCATTACCGACCTAGGGGTGATTCCCAATGCGTCGGGCCCAATGACTCTCTTCTGTGACAACACTGGAGCTATTGCCCTTGCGAAGGAGCCCAGGTTTCACAGGAAGATCAGGCATATCAAGCGTCGCTTCAACTCCATTCCTGAAAGTGTTCAAAATGGAGACATAGATATTTGTAAAGTACATACGGACCTGAATGTAGCAGATCCGTTGACTAAACCTCTCCCTAGGGCAAAACATGATCAACACCAGGATGCAATGGGTGTTCGATTCATCACAATGTAACTAGATTATTGACTCTAGTGCAAGTGGGAGACTGTTGGAAATATGCCCTAGAGGCAATAATAAATGGTTATTATTATATTTCTTTGTTCATGATAATTGTCTATTATTCATGCTATAATTGTATTGTCCGGAAATCGTAATACATGTGTGAATACATAGACCACAACGTGTCCCTAGTAAGCCTCTAGTTGACTAGCTCGTTGATCAACAGATAGTCATGGTTTCCTGACTATGGACATTGGATGTCATTGATAACGGGATCACATCATTAGGAGAATGATGTGATGGACAAGACCCAATCCTAAGCATAGCATAAAAGATCGTGTAGTTTCGTTTGCTAGAGCTTTTCCAATGTCAAGTATCTTTTCCTTAGACCATGAGATCGTGCAACTCCCGGATACCGTAGGAGTGCTTTGGGTGTGCCAAACGTCACAACGTAACTGGGTGACTATAAAGGTGCACTACGGGTATCTTCGAAAGTGTCTGTTGGGTTGGCACGGATCGAGACTGGGATTTGTCACTCCGTGTGACGGAGAGGTATCTCTGGGCCCACTCGGTAATGCATCATCATAATGAGCTCAATGTGACTAAGGCGTTAGTCACGGGATCATGCATTGCGGTACGAGTAAAGAGACTTGCCGGTAACGAGATTGAACAAGGTATTGGGATACCGACGATCGAATCTCGGGCAAGTAACATACCGATTGACAAAGGGAATTGCATACGGGATTGATTGAATCCTCGACACCGTGGTTCATCCGATGAGATCATCGTGGAACATGTGGGAGCCAACATGGGTATCCAGATCCCGCTGTTGGTTATTGACCGGAGAGGCGTCTCGGTCATGTCTGCATGTCTCCCGAACCCGTAGGGTCTACACACTTAAGGTTCGGTGACGCTAGGGTTGTAGAGATATATGTATGCGGAAACCCGAAAGTTGTTCGGAGTCCCGGATGAGATCCCGGACGTCACGAGAGGTTCCGGAATGGTCCGGAGGTGAAGAATTATATATAGGAAGTCCAGTTTCGGCCACCGGGAAAGTTTCGGGGGTTACCGGTATTGTACCGGGACCACCGGAAGGGTTCCGGGGGTCCACCGGGTGGGGCCACCTATCCCGGAGGGCCCCGTGGGCTGAAAGTGGAAGGGAACCAGCCCTTAGTGGGCTGGGGCGCCCCCCTTGGGCCTCCCCCCATGCGCCTAGGGTTGGGAACCCTAGGGGGGGGAGTTCCCCCTTGCCTTGGGGGGCAAGGCACCCCTTCCCCCCCACTTGGCCGCCGCCCCCCCTTGGATCTGATCTCCAGGGCCGGCGCGCCCCCCCAGGGGGCCTATATAAAGGGGGGAGGGAGGGCAGCACACAACAGCCTTGGGCGCCTCCCTCCTCCCCTGCAACACCTCTCTCTCTCTCGCAGAAGCTCGGCGTAGCCCTGCGGAGACCCGCTACATCCACCACCACGCCGTCGTGCTGCTGGATCTCCATCAACCTCTCCTTCCCCCTTGCTGGATCAAGAAGGAGGAGACGTCGCTGCACCGTACGTGTGTTGAACGCGGAGGTGCCGTCCGTTCGGCACTCGGTCATCGGTGATTTGGATCACGGCGAGTACGACTCCGTCATCCACGTTCATTGGAACGCTTCCGCTCGCGATCTACAAGGGTATGTAGATGCACTCCCTTCCCCTCGTTGCTAGTATACTCCATAGATGCATCTTGGTGAACGTAGGAATTTTTTTTAAATTATGCTACGATTCCCAACATCTACACACTTAAGGTTCGGTGACGCTAGGGTTGTAGAGATATATGTATGCGGAAACCCGAAAATTGTTCGGAGTCCCGGATGAGATCCCGGACGTCACGAGAGGTTCCGGAATGGTCCGGAGGTGAAGAATTATATATAGGAAGTCCAGTTTCGGCCACCAGGAAAGTTTCGGGGGTTACCGGTATTGTACCGGGACCACCGGAAGGGTTCCGGGGGTCCACCGGGTGGGGCCACCTATCCCGGAGGGCCCCGTGGGCTGAAAGTGGAAGGGAACCAGCCCTTAGTGGGCTGGGGCGCCCCCCTTGGGCCTCCCCCCATGCGCCTAGGGTTGGGAACCCTAGGGGGGGAGTTCCCCCTTGCCTTGGGGGGCAAGGCACCCCTTCCCCCCCACTTGGCCGCCGCCCCCCTTGGATCTGATCTCCAGGGCCGGCGCCCCCCCCCAGGGGGCCTATATAAAGGGGGGGAGGGAGGGCAGCACACAACAGCCTTGGGCGCCTCCCTCCTCCCCTGCAACACCTCTCTCTCTCTCGCAGAAGCTCGGCGTAGCCCTGCGGAGACCCGCTACATCCACCACCACGCCGTCGTGCTGCTAGATCTCCATCAACCTCTCCTTTCCCCTTGCTGGATCAAGAAGGAGGAGACGTCGCTGCACCGTACGTGTGTTGAACGCGGAGGTGCCGTCCGTTCGGCACTCGGTCATCGGTGATTTGGATCACGGCGAGTACGACTCCGTCATCCACGTTCATTGGAACGCTTCCGCTCGCAATCTACAAGGGTATGTAGATGCACTCCCTTCCCCTCGTTGCTAGTATACTCCATAGATGCATCTTGGTGAACGTAGGAAAATTTTAAAATTATGCTACGATTCCCAACAACTATAACTTGGCAGACCCTAAAAGCATAGAAAAAAGTAGCAAGGGATGTTTCTAAATTTTTGCCATGATTGTGTGGAAAAATATGAAATTTTTCCATTTGAGTAGTAAACATTTTTCCTGCATTTGACGTGCTATGGATAACTAAAAAGGTCCACACCTACAATGTGACGAGTACAAATTATCTAAAAAACTGACAAGAAATTAGAGTGCCATTACACGTACAGTTGCCATGATGTATAGTTTTGCCATGACATGGACAGTTTAAAAACTGTAATTGCAAATATTTATTGAACTTTAAGACATGGCAAAATGCAGTAAAAAACTAGTATTACAAATCTAAAATGGGTCACATAGTAAAACTTTGAAAACTTATTGATATCCAAGATTTTATTGTAAAATTTGCCATGAAGTTTTGGTTTCTAGTTTGATAGAAAACTTAGGAAAAACAAAAGTGCAAGTGACATGGCAATTTTATAGAGATCATGGCAAAGAAGAAGAAGAATATTTTATGATTGTCATTCTTTGGTTGATGGCAAATGTAGGAAAAACAAAGGACAAGTGACATGACAACTTTTAATGGCAAATGCACAAACTGATTTGAAAATAGTTTGACAATGTGTGTGACATGGCAAAGAAAATGATCTGCGGGTCATGGCAAATGCATAAACTGCTTTGAAAAGATTGTTTGCATGGTAGATGACAAATTAGGAAAACAAAAGTGAAAGTGACATGGCACTTTAAAAAATGATCTGTGGGTCATGGCAAATGCATAAACTGTTTTGAAAAGTGTGTTCTCTTGTTGATGGCAAATTTAGGTGAACAAACTACAAGTGGCATGACAAAAATAAAATAAAAAGGTTGATGTATGAGTCATGGAAAATGAATAAACTGCTTTCGGAAAAATCTTTCTCCGGTTCATGGCAAATTCAGGAAAACATAGTAGAAGTGATATGGATTTTCTTTTTTGCTTTATAAGTCATGGCAAATGCGGAAACTGCATTGGAATTTTCGTTTTCTGGTTGATGGCAAATTTAGGAAAAGAAAAGTACAAGTCACATGGCATTTTAAAATGACCTACAAGTCATGACAAATGTAGAGGCAAAATGTAATGGTTTCATGGCAAAATATGTGATTTTTACTCATTTGAACATGGCAACTTTTAAAAAAAATGTTATCTAGGAACACTGCTCGCTAGAAAATCATGTCAACTTCAGTAGAATTTGTTTTAAACAAATGATGGCAAGAATTATGAAAAATGTGTAATGGTCAAATTTTGAAACGGGAAAAGTCTGAAATTTTGAATTGTCTAGTCATTGCTCATCTTATCAATCCAAATCTGTGGCATTGCAGTGTATGTTCATGGCGGTCTATGATGCCAGTCCGGACGCCATCCAGCCTCATTTTGCTTATCCCATGATCTTAGACGATGCCCAACAACCCCAACTCCCGCCGCTCAAATCGACCAATGTCGACTAGACACCCAAAATCTCCCAAATCGACATATCCCCGTTTGTTCAAGGAAAATTATCGGTTGCAGATGGTGACAAAAAAAGTGAAGGGTCGACGAAGGCATCGACGAGTACCTTGGTTGGGAGAGGAGCAACACATGTTGGCGCTTCCCATTGAGCCCAGTGACCGCCTGGAGCTCCTCGTCACAGGTGACGCAGATCGTGGCGCGTCGGTGCTAGTGCTTCTCATCGAGCCTGAAGGTGGCGTGCTGCTCCTCCTCGCGATAGCATAGATCAGGACGCGCGCACAACCGAGCTTGGTGCTTCCTATTGATCCTGACGCCATTGTGCAGCTCCTTACAGTCGCGGCGAATCCCCATGGTCGCCAAACATGGAAGGGATGAGTCATGTATGGCGAATGCGGAGGCGGTGGTCGTCTGCTGGGCAAATGGAGTAGCTATGTCGAAACCCCCATGTCTGCCAGATGAGCGAAGATAGCAGCCGCATGCGGAGGAGACGAAGGCGAGCCCGAATCGGGAAAGGAGGGAGCCCCACATGGCGTAGGGGGATGCGAAAGAGCGCGATCGACGATGGGCGCGAGCGGGGACAAAATGTGCAGTTGTGAGAAAAAAGGGAGAGAAGTGTGGTTGTTTTAGAACGAGGAAAAGGCTGGCCACCGACCGTTCGCGAGAAGACGCCGTGGAAGTGAACGGATGCAAAACGATGAGGTGGCAAGGACCCAATCGACAAGATTTCCACGGCCGATCCGACGGGCACACCATTGCGAGCTGAGCATTCGCACTTAGGTAAAATTATGTCCGTTCTACTCGCAAAAATGAAATAAAATTATGTGTGTTGTATGTTTAGCAGTTTGGTCCGCCCAACAAATCTATTTGTATCCCCATCACGGGTGGGCCCATCGTGGTAGTAGGCCATTTTCCGTGCAAGCCGGCCACCATGTCATGTGGCTGCCATGCTTCCCCTGGTCAATTTCCGCACGTTTCATCGCGAGGTCCACGGACAGACGGAGCTGTCCCCAAAAGCGCGGGGCCCACGTGCTCGCCTCGTCGTACCTAGTCCATGACTGCGACTGCGACTGGTCCTGCCTGCTTCATGGCGTCACCCAATCAGTTTTGACTGGCGAGCCCGACAGAGAGACAGCGCGGTCAATGGTTCAAGGCTTGAAGCCGTCTGTACAGGCACGCATCACACTTTGGTGCTTATTTTAACCGTCTCCCCGTGATCCACCCCCTTTGGTTAGCCATCGAAAATGCATTTGATTAACCTTCGGAGCACTAATCCACTTGATGGTGGATTCTTTACCTGGATCTGCACGAGACAGCGAAACGCACATGGGGCACGTACGTGCGTGCTCTGTGGTTCGTTCGTTCCTTCTGGTGGATTACCGTGTGCTCAACTGCTGTTATCCACGTTTTGTAGTAGCGACGATGCGTGAGCAACATTTCGTGCACGTTGCACCGTTTGGGCCTACTGCATGTTCGCTCGTATTAGTAGTACTGTGCTGCACAACGTACGTCGTTAGAGGTGGAGACGGACACTAAAATATCATGGCCGAGGGACTACGACTGGTGTTTTATACGAAAAGGTCTTCTCTCTCCATGACTCTCTGTCGTGGGCTTTTTCTGCTCCAGGTTCTTCCAGTTCCAGGGATCAATCGGTCCGTGCCAAACGCACCTGCCGTTACGTCCACCATCGACTAGTCCGGAATTGCAACAAGGTCCTCAAATTTTAATTTAAGTTTAAATAGTTTGACCGACCAGCAAAAATGAGATCCATGGGCACTAGTGTCTAGGGCATGTTTTTATAGAAGAAGCGCATCGGAGTGAGGCACCAGAAATTCGCTCCCGACGAGATTCAAACTCTGGACGTAGGGTGCACCGCTGTGACTCTTTGCCACTAGGCTACTGCCTAGTTCTCAAGACCGACCATCAAGACTTCTTACTATAAACTGTAGCGGACATAACAACCGACCGTCGAACCCCTGCGCGCCGGTCGGCCAACCACCGCAAAGCACCAGATCGGCCCCCTTCTGAGCCGTAGGATTACGACAAAAGCGACCATTGGATCTCATCCCCTGGTTCAGTGCACAAAATGCATCGTCCTCCTCCCGACCCTCGAACAGGACGTGTGCTTGCCCGACGGGAAGAAGCTGCAGGCGTTGGCTGCAGATCCTCTTAGCTTCTAGCACCGGTCGTCTCTACTCGCAGCTGTCCTTGTCACCGACCGCGTCCTGACACGGCCACCACTGGCGTTAGTAGCATCGTGTGTCTTCCGTTGCAGCAAGCCACTTCTCGGGTTGCAACCCCCACAGACACCGTCAGTGGCGGATCTAGCCAATGGGCCAAGGTAGGCCAACAATGAAACTGTTCATATAAATTTTTTTATGTATATTTAAAAAAAATCTATGATACAAAATTTTATTAAGAAATTTCCGGGTGGGTCGTGGCCCACTCTGTCCACCCTCTACCTCCACCATTGACACCGCCATTCGAGTCGCGACACCGTCGTAGCATCTCGTGCAACTACCTATTCACCATTGTAGCATGTTGGTCTTTGGTCGCAGAAGCCGCCCTGCATCGTCCCAGCAAACATGCACGGTCCTAACACTGCTGAGCCGCCGACATAGCATCTTGCGCGTCTACCATGTGCCAGGTAGCACATTGTGTTTCTGGTCGCAGCAGTCGCCATGCACGGCCATAGAACCCCGCGATGCATGGTCCCAACACTTGCACGCATCCGAGCTCCTCTCCTTTGCGCACGACATCCCTGGGGTTGTAGCTTTTGCGCAAATGGTTGTAGCTTTGCCATCGGGGGTCACAGCTCTACCACCAGTCGATTCCAACAAGTGTTCCACGCAGTTGTAGCGCCGACACCAGCCAGTTCCAGCACTCGGTCACCGCATCTCCAGCATTGGGCGTCGTCATCTCCAGCCCATGCAGTTGCTGGTTACAACACTGGTGGTCCTCATCTCCAGCACTGACGGTTGTCAGTAGCAACTTTCTTCTTTGTTGGTTCCAGCACCTTGTGGCACCTTCATACTCGCCCTCGCGACATCAGTTGCCTGCTCCCACGCAGCACCGCCGACCATCTCCGCATCACCGCCCTTTGCCATTAGTAGCACCAGTGAAGGCAGCTCGTAGCACCGCTTGTGGCTACGCGCGTTGCCGTCGAGGAGAACCAGTGGCCCCGGCTGTCGTGGCATCGAGAGAGGCGACAATACGGCCTCGACGCGTAGCGGTCTAAGAACGACAGGAGGCATGGCATGTCGTGCGTCGATAGAAAGCGAAACAGAGAGAGGAAGGGAATTGTGTCGCTGCTCGGGGATAGGGAAGGTATGAGATAGAAACATAGAGAGGAAGGAATGAGACAGGGAGTGAACCAGCGAGGAGACGAGTAGGAGGACGAGAGCAATCAGGAATGCAACGTGGTCGAGCAAGAGGGTAAGGTTCACGGGGAATGAGTTTGGTGTGGTATGCTCAATCAGGCTTGATTCGACAACGAGCATACGATCAATGCAACGCCTGAGGGCCGATCGACAACTTTTTTTAGAGTACGGAATGTTGTGACATATTTTAATAGAAAGCAAAAGACAATTATAAGAGACTACCTCTAGCTATGAACAACAAGTGTAGACCACGTCGCGGGCTAATCAAAAGATTAACCACAACACACATTACAACGCAACGCAAGGAGCCTGCCCTAAAAAGAACCTGTCACCTTGATGAGCAGGAACTTCAACCATACCTCCCTTGACGAGCACCAACCACCCATGAATATCTAAAAGGAGACGGCGAGTGGGTGGCGGGACTCGGTTGGTCCCGACAAAGTCATCATCTTTGACTCACCGGCAATGGCGTGCATTGCGCTGATGAAGATCTACCTGGACCAATGGCAAGCACCGAAGAACTACAACACAAAACCTCGAAGCCGTATCTCCACACACGATGCTCCCAACAAAGTAACGACATCGAGACGCCACCATCACCGATCCAAAAATGAACCTAGGCTTTCATCCAGAGACAAACAACCCAAGCGAGAGGGGGGATGCCGACAACACCTCAGCGACGCCTCCAAGGAGGGGAACAGCACCCACATGCGTCGCCGCTGAGCACGGATCGAAGACGGGCATGATTTTCATCCAAAGCATCGCGCACCTCCATCCTTGCCCACCGGATTAGGGCCACTATCCATGATAGGCTTGTGTGCCGCTGCTGCAACACCTCACCATTGTGATGATAATGTTGCAGAACACCGACACCCAACACAGCCGAAGGCGCATTACCTTTCTTTCCACCTCCCACGCAGCCAAGAACCCACAGCTCCCAATCATCCTCCACCTCCAGCACAGCCAAGGGCCGCCTCACCACATGCAGTAGCCATCACACCAACTCCGGGCGAAAAGCATCACAACGCTTGCGCCCCTGAGACCCATATGAGGCCCAGAATGGGCTTAGATCTGATCCGCGCCGCCGCCTCCAGCACCTGCGCCGACGCCACTAGGAGTCCCCCCGCCGTGAGACCCAACCACCCCTTGCGCAACACCACGTGGTCAAGCGCCACTGCGGCGCAACCTCCATGGTCGAGTCACATCGCCTCTGCCCTCTCCCATGCCGGCGCTTCCCGGATGGCCCCACCGTGCTTGCACCTCCTCCACGAGGCTCCGACCGTGCTCCGCCGCATTAGATTTGCCCTCCCGTGCCGCCCACTTGACGTCGCTTCCCCGCGCTTGTCGGGGTGCTCCGACCATGCCCGCCGCCGCCACAACTGTCGCCGGCGGCCGCGGTGGCTAGGGGATCTCTGGGAGAGGTGGTTTTCGGTGCCGGGAGGGGAACCTTTTCCTTTTTTAGAAAGGAGCTTGAAGTCAACTCTTGTTATTTTTTAAGTGGCCACGCGATATACTTTTTTTTGAGGGGAGCCATGCGATATACTAGTCCATGTGTTCCTAGCACCCGCGGCTTGGGAGTTTGTCTTGACTTTCCGGTCTATTAACGTCCAAAACACCACTGGCACGTGCTCGACTTGGCCGACTCCCATGTATTCAGTTATTTTCGGGGGAAGAGTATATATACGCAGTTCGATCAGCAGAAGCTTTGGGTGAGCACGAGCCAAATTAAGGTGCTTTGGTCGTTCCTACAACCGTCCCCATGGTCGCAGTGAGTAGGGATAGTGCATTTTGTGAACCGAAACGAAGGCACGCACGTTTGGAATATCTAAAAGGGTCGCCTTTTGACGGTGGCTTGAGTTTTGGCACGAGCATGTGGAAAGAGAAAAATATATAGAACTCCTTCGTAGGCCAGGGCAGAGCAAAATCTATTCTTGGCCGCCGCTCTGACCTAGTAGTAGTAGTAGAGAGCCATGACCCAGACACATCCCATGTCATAGTATATATACTCCGTACGAGGAAAAAGGAGCCATCGGCCCATACGCTGCGACTGGACCCGACATGCGCAGGACGGGGAACGTGAGCGCGTACGAGGCCTGCCGGGCACCGTGGAATCTACTAGGAACGGATGGATGCGGCGCCGACATCGACGCTCCCGTCGGTGGCCGCCGTACGTACTCTCGTGGGCGGCGGCGCCGGTAAGAAGAGTCGCTGCATGCGGTGGCGCGTTTGGCTTTGCCGTCCTCCGCTCCGGTGGCTGCTAGCTGGCTCTAGCCTCTAGCCTAGCCTAGCCTAGGGGATGCGAAAACGCCAGGACCGACCGACTGACCGTGATTGGTTGGCCAGAAGCATAAACTAAACGGAAATTACTGTTTTTCTTGTCTAGGTATCAGCACCACATTTTTGTAACCCAATTGGTCCTCTCGACGGTCAGAAACTTTTCAGCTGGTCTTGTTCTTTCCCGGAGGCAATTTACCATGGTCAAGAAGTCACATACGTACCCCGACACGCATCAAAGAAAAACTCATCCAAAGATGTTGCACATTTGGCCTTTTTGCCTTGTTTTTTCCACACTCCAACACACGCACTGTCACCCTCTTTGTCGAAAACACACGCTGTCACCCTAAGAAAAAAGAAAAAGGAAAAAACGCACTGCCACCCTATGCAGTTTCCTTGAGAAGAGGAAAAAAAAACACAAACCCAGCAGACTGGAAATGGCTTTTGGGCTTCTGGCTGGTGCAAATTCCCTCAGGAGCAGGCGTCTTTCACAACGGCCCAACGCTAGCACGGCCCAAGAAGAGCAACAAGAGGGCGCCCCCGAAACATTTTGGCGGGACGAGGCTCCCTCCCTCCCTCCATTTCGCCCCCTCCGAAATCCCCAAATCCGAACCGAAGAAAAAAAGGAAATCCCCAAACCCGGAGGCGAGGAAGGGGGAAGAAGAGAGGGGGAACAAAAAAAAAAAAATCCCAGGCCGGAACCCTAGCGCGCGCGGCGTGGGGGATGGCGCGCGGCGGCGGGCGGGCGAGGGAGGAGGAGGAGGAGCTGAGGGGCGCGAGGCGCGGGTACCGGGAGGCGGTGTCGGAGGGGAACCGGGAGGAGGAGGCGCGGTGGGCCAACGTCATCGGCGACATCCACAAGCGCCGCGGCGAGTACGTGGAGGCGCTCCGCTGGCTGCGCCTCGACTACGACGTCACCGTCAAGTACCTCCCGCAGCGCCACCTGCTCGAGTCCTGCCAGTCGCTCGGGGAGGTCCACCTCCGCCTCGGCCAGTTCCCCCAGGCCCTCACCTACCAGGTACGCCCGCCCGCCACCGCTCCCGGAACCAAATCACCCGCACTTGGCCGGACCTGATGCCTGGGCCGTCTAATTCTGATCAAGATTTCGAGTTGTAGAACTAGAATGGGAGGACTGTTGCTAGTATATCACTGTATGTTTGAATGAACAACTCAGTGGCAAGCATCAGGCTAGGCTGTTGAAATCACTGTGTCGAATTTACATCAATTGATTGAAATGTTTGGCGCTGGTCTGCTGGGCATTCGGCTGGCGTAATTTGGCTGGAGTCTTGCTTGTTTCAATACGCCTGGTGGTGTTTTTATTGATCGAATGATCTGTCAGCAGAGCTTGTGGGTGCACTTAGTGTTGAGCTGTGTAAATTTGCTAGTAAAGTTCACTGGTGTTAATATGTCAAATAATAATAAATACACTAGCACCTCACATTCTCCAAGGCACAAGTTGGCGTATTTGTGGATGCCTGCTGCTGATGAGTTTAGTCCCATATTGTTATTTTATTTTGCCGAGGCCATACTGTTAGTTTAGTTAGTTGCTTTAAACTTCCACTCGCCCTTTCAGTAACCATCCATGCCACAACCGGGTTAAACCTTTTTGGAAAATGAGGGTTAAAAGCTAACTGTTATTATACCCTGAATCTGGATGTACCAGGCCTGTTAGAGTACAAAACTACAAACCAAAATATGACATTTCGGGTTATTTGCTCACTACGCTTGTGTAATAAGGTCTGATCTCTTGTTTCATTTCTGTTGTTGTTTATTTAGGTAATTTCACCGTTACCTTTTTAACCCAAACTATCTGGGTTGGTTTCTACTACATCAAGTCGTCAACTCATGTTCTTTTTCCTCGATGTTTGCATGCTTCACAGAAGAAGCACCTACAACTTGCCAAGGAAACCGATAACCTTGTTGAGGAGCAGCGAGCTTGTACCCAGCTTGGGAGGACCTACCATGAAATCCTTCTAAGTTCTGAAAATGACCACAGTGCCATACGGAATGCCAAGAAGTATTTCAAAGCTGCCATGAAACTGGTAAAGGGTCTAAGAGAGAATTCCCCGTCTGGAAAATCACCCCACCTGAAGGAGCTCATTGACTCATACAATAATTTGGGCATGCTTGAACTAGATCTTGATAACTTTGAAGAAGCTGAGCAACTACTTAACCAGGGTTTGAAAATTTGTGATGAAGAAGAGGTAAATCAGTATGATGATGCTCGCACTAGGCTCCATCATAATCTAGGAAATGTTTATACTGAGTTACGCAACTGGAACAAAGCCAAGGTTCATATTGAGAAGGACATAGATATATGTAGAAACATAGACCATATTCAAGGTGAGGCAAAGGGATTTATAAATCTGGGGGAGTTGCATTCTCGGATTCAAAAGTATGATGATGCAAAACTTTGCTACGAAAGAGCCCTTCAAATAACAAAGGGTTTGGAAGATGAAGATGCACTAGTTGATCAAATTCATCAGAATATTGAAACTGTTATGAAAGCAGCTGAAGTTCTTGAAGAGTTGAAGAAAGACGAGCAGAAACTGAAAAAGCTTGTCAGAGATACTTCCAATGCTCGTGGAACATCGAACGAGAGAAAACTCCTCTGTGAGCAGCATGCATGGCTGGATAATCTTATTGAAAAGGCAAGAATGATATCTGCATGGTCAAAAGTAAGTGTATTAGCTGTAACTTGTACCTGTTTTCTGTTTATGATTTATTTCTCTTTGCTGCTAAATTCTATTTAGAAAAATGTTCCAGTATTGTTCTGACATTTATGCATAACTGGACATAATTTTAACGGTTTGGTTGACTTGGCCAATCCTGTGGATGACGGTAGAGTACCTTGTTAGATGCTATCTTTAAGTCAAAATAAATATCCATGTTTTATTATAAGCCTCCTGTCAGAATTATTCTGCCCATGTTCCTGAGTCCCAACTATTCATGTTATGCTGAATTTATTTGGCTCTATTTTGTACAGGCACTTGTTGAACTGCATGTAGATTTTTACATGTTTTTGCATTGTACTAAGGACTTACAGGGATTGATAAATTCTTGTTTATTTTCAATTGGTGAACAAAATCTTGGTTCAAATTTCAGAACTGAAGTTGAAAAACAGTTCTGATGAATCAAAGGTGAAAAACAAAACATGCTTAGTGTGCCTCTGCATACTCCAATAACATTAATTATCAGGCGGCAGTGTGATGAAAATAAGCACATGTCTTAATTCTGATATAAATTATTTGCTTTCCAGCACAAGGAATTTTCGAAAGCGAAAAAGAGAGTAACAAATGAACTTCGCGAGAAGGAAAAACAGAGTGATGCTCTTTTGTCCATAGGAGAATCATACCAAAAGCTTAGAATCTTCGGCAAAGCTCGTAAATGGTACATGAAAAGCTGGAACATGTATCGATCGATTGGAAACTTAGAGGTTAGTTTATGTTCCCTTAGTTATATTTGTGTTTATGCTGGCATTCCTGCTACCTAATAATAAAACTACCTTCCTGTTTGCAAACTTCTACTTGGTGCTAACAGTTCCATATCCTGCTCACCTTGGATACATGAAATTTCAGGGGCAAGCATTGGCAAAAGTGAACATTGGTAATGTTCTGGATTCTTGTGGTGACTGGGCTGGTGCGTTGCAAGCTTTTGAAGAAGGCTACAGGTAATATCTCCGTGCCTTCTTATCTACAATAATTATTCAGACACACTCGCAATCTTGCAAAGTAGAAATATGGCGGATTAAATTTTAGTGGTTACAAAGAGCACATAGGTCATGACATGGGTGGCTTATCTACGAACATGTTTTGATCCACTGAAACACCCTATTGCTGAATATACGAACAATGGCACCATTTTGAAAGCCTGTTAAGAATCTGGAGTGCCAGTATTCTGTGGCAGCCATATATCCTAATCGAGGCTGTGCATGAGTGTTGTACAATGTCCAACACATGTCAGACAACTCAACCCTTTTACATACATCGAAGATGCTGAGCATTCAAACACATACTCCTACATAAGGCATTGTAATCATGTGTAGTTTGCTTTGAGAAAATGACTTGTAGTGACAGACCTACAAGGGCACCACACAACAATTTTGAAGTCTTATTATTAACATAACTGGCCAGAACTGTGGACTATTATAGACTAATATAATACGTCCTGTAGCATGTGCTGTATAAAATGCCCAAGGAAGTTTAAACGTGTGCCTTTTATCTATATAGCTACTTAGCTAGGGTACTGTGGTAATTATTATTTTCAATGCCATACTGTTGTTCTAGTTTTGTGCCATGTTGTTCTCTTGTGTATGTGTACATGTGATCTATTATCTATCTGGTATATGTTCTGGTAAGTCTGGAAATGCATGTGGTCATCATTGCATTTTGCCTCCACCTATAGATTCTGATACTTGCATTTCAATGATATTCAGAATTGCTGTGGAAGGGAATCTGCCAAATGTGCAACTTTCTGCCCTCGAGAACATGCATTACAGTCACATGGTCAGATTTGATAGTGTAGAAGATGCCAAGTAAGTTACGTACAGATGTTGGATAGAAGAAAGCTAATTTATCCAGACCTGTCATAAAATGGATTTATTTTTTCTTCAGGAAGGTACATGAAAAAATAGAAAACTTGAAGCAAAAATTGAATCAGCACGGAGCAAGGGATACTGTAAGTGATTATTGCTCAGAAACTGAATCTGAAGGTGGTGATGCATCTGATAAAATGCTTGATCAAGAGGACAGTGATGGGCATGCTGCAAATACATATTCTGAGGAACCTGATGATCATGTTGTTCTTGCTTCACTGGTTCATAGAAGTAGGAGCTCATCCAATACGAAGGCATCCAAGATACATAGCATCCAGAAGAAGGTTGATAGATCATGTGATATGGATGAGCGCACTAGAGAAGTTTTAAGTAAATCATGCAGTAACCAGTCTGGTAAAAGACGTGTCCGTGTGTTTATATCAGACGATGAAGCTGATGAGAGTCCTGAAATTGATCAATCAAAAAAGAAGCGAACTAATCGAACAGATAGTCTGTCTACATCAGGTGCATGACTTATGAGCATTGTCCACATTTAGTTTTTGGAATGCCTGGTAACTGTCTCCTAATTATTTTGCATACATTTTTCTATGACCAACAGAGGACATAGCAAATGGAGCAAACAACAGGAATCAGGTTATACAAAGCTTGTCTCTTGAGATTTATATAATTTTACATTCTTGATATGTCGAGAGATATTGTTTTTCTTACATATGTTCGTTACCATGTATCCCATCAGATGTTGGTAAAAACTTAAAGAGATGGTGATTGTTTTTATTTCTTTTGAGCGATAACTAGTACTCATCTGCAGGTAGACCCTACTGAACCCAGGGATGTGTACAGTATCTGCACACCCTGCCCTGCTGAGGAAAGTATATGCTCATTCAAATCAAGTAGCCCCACTGGTCATGGTAATGATGGACTGGAAATTGGAGCTTCTAGTGGAGGAAAGGTGTCTTCATCCAAGCCAGTAGCAAGTGGTTCCAGAATTTGTACTCCTGCATCTCATAGTCAACCACATGGTCAAAATGCTGTTGGCCTCCTATCCACAGATGCTGATCATGTAAGTATTATTGCAAATTCAGTCTTTCCAGGATCGCTGAAAAGCATATGGCGATTGTGGTTTTCGTTGCTCTATCCTTTTTGTTACTTGGAGATTCCATAATGCCTTTGTCAGCTGGTAACTTCACCACTTTAGATGTCATTGAGTGGTGAAATACATTAGAAGGGATCCATATGTCAAATGGAACGTTTATTTTCTGACATCCAGCGTTAACTTTTGAATGTCCATATGTTCGTACTTTCCTTTTCTGTTTGTTGCATGAACCAGACACTCAGTGGCGGAGCTTTGTGCAAGTAAAACAAGGCCATGGCCAGCCCAGCCCAGCCCAGGAAGAAATCAGTGAAGTGTGAGCAAAATGGGCCATGTGAGAACATTTTGGGCTTTCCTTTAGCCTGGCCCGCCCAGCATATCTGTAGCTCCGCCACTGTAGACACTCAATGCAAGTTAAACTTGTCTTAAGCTACTATTTGCAGAACACTTAGAAATATCAATCACAGGGTAGGCAGTTGACATGTGAACCTACCCTTGATTGACACTACTCTCGATGTGTATCAGTGCTGTACAGTTCCTACATGTCAAAACACTTTTTTTGTTGAAGCGAGCTGTGTCCCATATTCACATTGGAGCTTATCTAGGATTTGTTTTCAGATCATCTGAAACATTCCACTTGTGTCGATTCGAAATCTAGAAATGATCTAGATGAAGTTCTTAGCGCTGTTACTTGCGAGTACAACAATTGCTCCAGTTATGGATATTCGTTGTGGTCTGTGATTTAAATTATTAAATATGATGAGTTCCTTAATTGCAGCAACATTTGGCGTTCAGAATTGGTCAGCATCTGGTGTATTTGGATTTAAATGCTTGCATATGTGAGGCTGCTTTTAACATTGAGTCTCTTAAAGTTGAAGTGGCATGTGTATACCACCTTCAGATTCCTGATGAAAAGAGCTCCAAAGGTTTGCCCTTGTTTTCTAAATTTCGACAAGTCATGCAGTATGCCCATTAAGGTTTTTTTTTTGCAATATTTCCTGTGATGGGAATTGTATTCAATCTTCTATGCCAGTGGCTTCGCCTTTAATATTCTCATTATGAAAATATTGGAGGTAGAGGGAGGGATGTGAACTTGAGAAGCCATCTCCATAACTTTTACCATTACTCTTATCTAGTTATCTTGTGGTGTTGTTGAAGAAATGTAGAATGTCCTTGTGTGGCGATGCATTCTTCGGTTCTTCCTTGATCTGTTATATGCATGCGTTGTGATATTTGGCCCATTTGTCCAGCAATACATATCTGATTGTTCAGTTCTTGAACTGTATCAACTGTTCAGCTTATCTGGAAATACAGTTATTGTTCCCTAGTAACATGTTTTCCAGTACGTGCGAATAAACTCTGTGTATACCATGTCTTAGCTATTTATCCAAGATTTATGTATGTGCCTAATATGTTACAGGAGACAGTTTGCGGTGGGTTAGTTCTTGTGGTTCTTATGGTGTCATATTTGCTAGGGAACAACCTCTTGTTTCTTTCTTTTCTGTTGGAACTTACATTTATCTTACTTTGTAGGCTTGTTGCCTATTATTGGGGAGCTCAAGTGTTGTGGGAATGTACTGGATGGTGCAGAATCAATTGATTATATTGGTCAACTTGCTTCTGAACAGAAGTGCATTGAGGCTTTTGTTGATGGTATGGGTTCAGTGTACTCAACTTTGTTCATAGAACTGCTGTTGTTGCATGAGTTGCATGAGTCTTATGTCTCTAGGACATATGAGCATCATTTTGATTTTGGCATCCTTTTTGTTGGCGTTGAATATGCATTAAGTATTTAAGGGACACTCATTTGATGATTGAAGTAAACTGAGCACAATACATTATGGTTGTTTGGTTCTATATTCTTCGTGCTAATAGCCTAAAATAGCGGGGAATGTGAAATTACTGAATGTATTTTTCTGTATGCTAAATAATCTGAATTGTCAAATACAACAGATGCTTATTTAAAGTCCAGAAGTCTCCCTCACAATTTGCACAAAGTTTCAAAATGTATCTGTAGTTGTGCTGCACTAGCTCATAGGAGTTTAAATTTTATATATGTACAATTATGCTGGTTATGCTACTGGTTAAATTTTAATGTAGCAAAAAATGACACCTACCTAACTCCCAAGTTTCTGATTGCAATCTCAGCAGCATTCAATCTGGGTTTGTTTCTTATGACACGTTGGTCTGTCATTGACACATGTAAAGTGCTGATGAGTTAAACCTTTTTTGTAAGGGAAAGGGTTTGGTTCACTGTGAAGTTTTGAGCTCTTCTGCTTGAAAGCAAGTCTTCTGAGCCGCCACAGATCCCCACCACCACAACCTCGCCGCCGCCGCCGGCGACGGCTGCCGGCGGCTCCTCAAAGCAGGTGGCGCATCTCCTGTCCAAATCCAAGTCCGTTCGCGTGTGCTTCTCCGCCCCTCCATCCCATCTCCGCCTTCGCTCGTGGTGGCCGTCAGGTGGCCTCCAGCCGGCGGCCGCTCGGTCTGCGGGCACTCGACTACTTGCACGGCCCGCATACCTCCCCCTCGCTGCTTCGAGCCTCGGTGGCCGCCGTCGGGCCTGCTCCCCGCGCTCAGATCGAGTTGCTCGCGACGGTCGCGTCATCGCCTGGATCTGTCCATCCCTCCGTCCACGACCACAACCCCTGCGCCCTCCTCCACCACCTGCTTCCCCCACTTCCGCTTCGCTCCACGGAGAGCACCGACGGCGCCGCTCTGCATGGAGCTCTGCGGATTTGCATCTTCCGGGCGCGGTCGGGCCTCCATCGGCTGTGCGCTGGACCTGTTCCGCGCCGGGGTGGCCCTCGGCTAGTCACCTGGCTCCTGTGCGGCATGCTCTTGCACGCCCAGATGCGCCATCGCCAGGTTTTCCCCGGATCCTCTAATCCAAAAATGCATCCACCCCTCCCATCCTTTGGCTCTGTTGCGTGATGGATTTGGTGTGGTGTCTGCGCAAGACCTTGGTCTGCTCTGTCTCCGGGAGAAATCCTTTCGCTAGCTCCTTGCTAGCGGCAGCAACGGCGACGCATTCTCGGCGCCGCTTTCCTTCTTGGAGGCGCTGCTGTGGAGCCCCAGTGCAGTTGTGGGTTCGGGCGAAAGCCTTGCGATGATGGCGCCCGTGGGCGTCATTCAACCTTCCTGAAGGTGTCGCGCAAGAGTCCATGCGTCAATCCGCTCATCTCCACCCTGTCCATCCCGTATTGCCGTCGACATTGCATCTTTGTCACGCCCTTCGCCATGATCCATTTGCCCGTGCCCAATGTCCGGTGGGTCGTCCATATTGCTCTGCATGCTCAAGTCCCCCCATGGCTGCCGTTGTGGTGCGGCGAGCTTTATGCTCATGACTCCGTGACATCCCCCCTCCAACCCATCCGACACCCGCCCTTCAGTGGTGAGTCTTCCTGTTGTCATGCCTGCTCAAGACCCTCCAATGGCTGCCGTTGTGTTGCTTCCTTGTCGAGCCCTTCGCCACCATCCATCTGCCTTCGACCATCATTTTGTGCGTCATCCATGTCGCTGTGTTTTTCTTCATGTGTTTTCTCTTCGGCTGTCCTTCGCGTGGTCTCCGTCCTGTTGTTATGCATGCTCATGACCCTCCCATGGTTGCCGTTGTGCTGCGGCGAGCTTCGGGCTCTTGGTGTTGTCTCGGTTCACTTTTGCTCAATGACGACGCAATGATGCCTCCCCAACCTGCTAATCGTCTCGACCGCCCGTGGCGGATCTCCCAGTCAAGGTTCGTGTTAAGGTTTGGCACTCGTTGATTATGGATGATCCTCTGTTGTGCCATGGGGCTCGGTACGCACGCCGATGTGGTGCGTTAGGTTGTTTGCAGAGTCTTGGTATTGTGATCCCTCAACAGCACCCCTCATCTACTTGTGTCTCTCGTGGTGTTGGTCTTTCTGCCTGCTAGCTAGGCCGTGCCTTCTCCTAGGCGTCAATTTTTTTTCCTTCTGTAACCTTGTTACATGTACGGTTTTCGGCCCGGTTTCCCTCATAAACGGGGTCAACTTGTTAGGTTTTCGATCTGGTTTTCCTTATAAACTGGATCAGCCAAAGCTTAAGGGGTGACTCTTGGCTTTGGCAGCTTTTTGAGCAATATATTCAGGTGGGGATCCTCTCCCCCCTGGTGACCGTTCAAAAAAAAAGCAAGTCTTCTTCTTCTTCTTCTTCTTCTAAGCCTTTTGTCCCAAACAAGTTGGGGTAGGCTAGATATGAAACCCTTTCACGAGGACTTCCCAGGAGGTCACCCATCCTAGTACTACTCTCGCCCAAATGGGTTTCATACCCAAAGGACTGGCTAGTTTTTATGTTGGCTCGCCAAGCCTATCACAACCCTTATATATGAAACCCTTTCACGAGGACTTCCCAAGAGGTCACACATCCTAGTACTACTCTCGCTCAAATAGGTTTCATACCCATGGGACTGGCTAGTTTTTACGTTGGCTCGCCAAGCCTATCACAACCCTCCTCCTTTACCTGGGCTTGGGACCGGCTGTGCCTAAAAGACATAGACGGAGTTTCTTCTTGAAAGCAAGTGTTTGATTAAATTCATCTACTTGCTTTACTTTATATTTGTGTTTTTTCAATGCTGAAGCAAGACTTGTGTTGGTCTCGTTGTGCTCACCTGTGCGCTCTCTACACAGACAAATTTCACTCAACACTTGTAGCTGCTTGGTTTCATGTATAATTTCTTGTGCTGCATGCCGATCTATTCTATTAAAAGTCTAATGTCCATATTTCTTATGAAGATTGGGTGCCAAAGCGGTTGATGAAATTGTACATTGATTTCTGCACAAAGTCCTCAGAAGCACCAAATAAGAAGCTATTGAAAAAATTGTATAATCTTGAAGTAAGTTTGTTGGATTTATATTACTTGTTTTCATTTATAATTTCGTAAATCAGGTCTGAATAACTTGTCAAAGCTAAATATGTTTTACTGGCCTTCTGTTTCCCAACAACAGGTCTCTGAAGATGAAATCATTCTGTCTGATTGTGGACTGCAAGATTTGTCAATTTCACCTCTTCTTGAAGCCCTAAGATCACATAAAACAATAGCCATGTTGGATCTTTCTCATAACATGCTAGGTATCATTTTTCAGTATCTCTGCTTATTTCCAGTATGTGTTTAATTTAAGCATCACGAGTTTGGCAGAAAGACAGTTATAGACTTAATAGGTAAATGGAAAGCACCTTTAGCTCTGTGACACAGAGTGTGCTGCATTAGTCACCTGTACACCCTAGACTATCCTTAAAGGATCATCGTAGACTGATTAAGCATTCATTTGTATGAATTGCAGGAAACGAAACAATTGAAAGCCTTCAACAAATATTTACTTCGTCATCCCAAACATATGGTGGCTTGACACTGGATTTACATTGCAATCGATTTGGTCCAACTGCTTTATTTCAGGTGTTTTTTCCTATCACAGAAACCTGGATATTAAAGTGGAATGACAGTTAGTTCTGAATTCATATTTGGTCCATAATTTACTGATGAACAGATCTGTGAGTGTGCTGTTATGACTGAACGACTGGAAGTACTTAATCTGGCTGGGAATCGCCTCACAGATGGTTGCAGCTCTTATCTTTTCACAATCCTACAAAAGTGCAAAGGTATGTGTGAGTCTCAATACCCAGTATTAAGTGCGTTGTATGTTTATGGGGCTGCAGAAACAATAGGCCTTTTGTGTTTATCTGCAACAGCAGACCTTTGTTTGCACCTTTGGGAGCTTTTGCCATCTTGTTTTTTCTCAGTGTACACCATTACTTTCCTCTTATAGAATGCATGTTTTGTTTCCATTCGTGACAGCACTATATAGCTTGGATGTTGAGCAGTGTTCTATCACATCAAGAACAGTTCAGAAAATGGCAGATGCACTACATGAAGGCTCGGTCCTTTCACATCTCTCGATAGGTACTTTGTTGCCTCTGTTGTATATAACTAGCCATCTTCATGTATAAACGGTCGGCATCTTCAAAATTCCATACCTTTGACAGGAAAAAACAATCCAATTTCTGGCAACACAATGCTTAACCTTCTCTCCAAACTGGCTTCTTTGAAAAGGTTGGCAGACATTGTTCCATCACTGTTGACAGCTATGAATTGTGGTGAAATAATAAACCAGCTATGGATTTGATCACTGCAGGTTTTCACAACTAAGCCTAACTGGTATAAAACTGAACAAGTTAATCGTTGATAAACTGTGTCTACTTGCACAATCCTCGAGTCTATCTGGATTTCTGCTAGGTGGAACTTCCATTGGACCTGTGAGTCTGTTTTCCATATATGGTCAGTATTTACAGCTTGTAGTGAACATGATGCCTTATGGATGAATTTCTTTCTGCAGGGAGGAACAATTAGGCTCACCGAGGCATTATCTAGTGCGTCCCAAGAATTGATGAGGTTGGATTTATCCAACTGCGGGCTCACAACTCCTGAATTCTCACAGATCTGTACAAATCTTTCTAGAATTAATATTCTTGACTTGAACCTCGGAGGAAATTACATCAACATGGAGGTTCGCTTCCTATCCTCAGATAATTTGGTCTACCTGATTTTGGCCCCCATGATCGTTTGTTTAACATTGCGAGGTTGCACAATGCAGGGATGTGATGCTGTTGGGGCAATACTTGCAAATCCCCAGTGCAGCCTTAGATCTCTCACTCTCGACAGATGCAATCTTGGGCTTGGTGGCATTACTCGAATTATTCAGGCACTAGCAGGCGAGGAACAGAACAATTACATGTTATACTTAAACAACGCCTTCTGCGCCAAACTCACAATCTTCTGGTCCTTCCAGGGAATGATCAACTGGAGGAGCTGAGCGTGGCCGAGAATGCAAACCTGGCACTGGAGAGAACACTGCACTTCGATGAGGACATGCAGGATGTGTCGACAGGCACCGAGCACAGACACGGCCACAACGCCGAAGCAGGCGACAATGTAGCTCCAGGAAACGTCGATCTGGAGAAGATGGTGGTGGCGGACAGTGAGGACGAAGCAGCAAACGAGGACCGACGTACAGTTTCTGGTCCTGCCAGGAGCTGCGCGAGCTCCTGCCAGCGAAACTCCTATTCCGGCTGCCAGTTTGTCCAGGAGCTCGCGGAGGCCCTCGTCTCGGCGAAGCAGCTGAGGGTGCTCGACCTCAGCCGGAACGGGCTGTCGGAGGAGGCCATCCAGTCGCTGTACTCTGCCTGGGCGTCGGGCCCGAGAGGCGACGGGGTGGCCCGGAAGCATGTTGGCAAGGAGGTGGTGCATTTCTCAGTGGATGGGGCGGCGTGCTGCGGGCTTAAGCCCTGCTGCAGAAGGGACTTGCAGATATGAACATGGATTGGCCTTCCAGTCAGTCAGATCAGTCGTTCCCAGGAATCCAGGATCATATATTTGTATGGGCTATTATACTAATGGTAACCAGGCCTGTTAGTTTAATGTCGTGATTAACCGAGATAGGTCGGCAGGGTTAAATTATGCCGGTTTGCTGGAATATTACGAATGTAGATAAAACTTGTATGCGAAACAAACATTAGCAAGAGAATATTATGAATATTAACTTTCATAAAAGAGAATTGTTTTGTTTTAAAGAAGCCACTAAAGATAATTGTCTTGTTTTCTTTAATTGAGAATTTTGATACATTATCGGTGTCTGGCTAACCTGGAGTGAAAACATGTGAAGGAGCGCTCGGAGGAATAACAGTTGAAAAAGAAAGTTGCTCTCTGTTGAAGGGTGGTGGTCTTGATCAATTCTCGTGACAAATATGATTCTTTGTATGTTTTTTTCCATCTTTCAAAAGTGGTGTTGCAAAGGCTGAATTATTTAAGATTTAAATTCTTTTGACAAGAAGATAGTGAAAAGAAAAAGTACATGCTGATCAAATGGAGTGTGGTTTATAGGTCGAAAGACCATTGTAGCCTTGTCATCATGACCTGCAGATCAATGATGATGTCTTAGTAAATGGATGTCCAAAATTGAGGAAGACATTTTGCAAACCCTACCGCCAAAATGATGATGCTAAAGTTTCACTTTTGTTCTGTAATACCCTCTATTAGTGCCAAATATCTAAATTTGATGCATGTTGCTGGGTAAAACAAGAAGTTGATGCACATCATCTTAGATTATTATCGGCGCAGCGAAGTGCCCTTCCGCTTGGGGGGGGGTAGCCCCCCACCTTCATGTGTGCTTGCGTTTGCCCATATGCTTGACGAACTAGTGGGTTCACGCCGATTCGCAACGCTAGAGCAAGAAGTTCATCTGTGTGCCCCAGTGTTTTGTGCTCAATTAACACCAGAGCATATTTTAGTTCCTGAGCTAAAAGCATCCGTCGACACGCTCGGTTCCGGCGTTTGGTTCCGACCTGGTAACGTATTAGATTTCTCGTATCGGGAAGCGCTGCTTCCGTTTATTTGTACGCAATCCATGGTTTGTTTGGTTCGTGCCACCGCGCTCCGGTTTCTAGTCCCGTCAGATTTTGGCGGTTACAGGGGCTGTTTAGATTGATGCCCTACCAAAAAGTTGGTGTTGACCCAGTCTTGTGTACTCGTTTGGATGGCTACCAATATTTTGGTGTGCCCACACCCTCTACAGCATGCTGGTTCAAATCCTGCCAACTTTTTCGCAATCTGTGGGTGCCAAAAATCTTCGCCAATTATTTGGCTAGCCCGTGGTTTTGTGAAACGCTGTATCGGAAAGCACGACTATGAAAATCATCGTGGGCGAAACAAACGCTGGCTTCCGTTTTCTGAAATCGCTGCAATCGGAAACCCCTGATTTTTGTCACAAACAAACGCGTCGTGTATTTCTTTTGCGGGAACATGCACCGGAGAAGGTGAGATGCTATGAGCGTGTTTGGTTACATTGCCGATTCAGCCTGGCCCGGCGAGCCTGGCTCTATTGAGCCGGTTTGAGGGGATGCAGGCCAAAAAACCCCCAGATGCACATAGTTTGGTTGCCTGCATGCCCCTAGTTGCATAAGACAAACATTTTTGACCCAGCGTTTGGTTGCCCGCATTGCATTAGGTGCACATATGACATGGTGTTTGGTTGCAACCTGCATAAGGTGTTGTCACCACTTCTATCTAGTTGTGACCTTACCACACATAATCTGAACATAGTTCCAGCTAGTTAAACAATGACAGTTCATCCTAACTACAATCAAATGACAGATCAAATTATTTAGAGCCATTGGCTAAATAGGGGATAGTTCATCGGTGTTGCTGCTTCCTCTTCCTCTTCATCTTCCTCTTCTGCTTCTGCTGCTGCTGCTTCTTCCTCTTCTTCTGTGCTTCTGCTGCTGCTGTTTCTTCTTCCTCTTCTTCAAATCCTGCACTGACCTCTGTTAAGCCACATTGCCTCTGCCCACTCCAACCTTTTGTTCTTCCAACCGTCATTGTCAAATGCCTCCACACCATGGCCAGAGCTAACAACATCGTCAGGCTCGACCTCTTCCTCCTCAGACACGTGTTCATCAAAGCCCCACTAGAGGATCCAGTTATGCAGAATGCAACAAGCAAGAACTAACTTAACTTGAGTGGGGTATGTGTGGAATGGCTTCTGATCCAGGATCTTAAACCTATTCTTCAGAGCTCCAAATGCCCTCTCAACAGTTACTCTAAGGTTGGAGTGTCTGAGATTAAGCAGCTCCTGTGCAGTCCTAGGAAAGTTCCTACCAGAGAACTCGTTGAGATGATACCTGGTTTTCCTGAAGGGTGGAAGAACACCCGGCCGACATGCATAGCCAGCATCTCTAAGGTAGAACTTGCCGTCGGGGATGTTGATCCCATCAGGTCGACTCATGCTGTCAGTGAGAATGTTTGCATCATGCGCTGACCCCTCCCAGCCAGCCAACACATATGTGAACCTCAGATCAAAGTCAACAGCAGCAAGCACATTCTGGCTTGTGTAGTGCTTCCTCCCCCCGTATGCTGCAGACTGTGACCTAGGAACTCTGGCAGTGACATGAGTACCATCTATTGCCCCAATGCAGTCCTGAAAATGGCATCACTAGCCTGTGTTAGTGCTGAACTTGCACAATACAAGCATATCAAGCAATGAAAAATGTATATTGTCAATGCTCACCTTGAAGTATGGATACCATCTTGGGCTTCCGCGAATCTTTGGTGGAGTCTGGCCAGATGGTCTCCTGATCATCTCTCCTCTAAGCTCCCCAACAGCAAAAAGCACCTGCTTGAAGTACCTAGAGATGATCTCCATTGACCTCCTGAACGTGTTGTGAATGACCATGAACCTCTGGTTATGACCAACAACATGGAGGAACATGGCCACTTGCTCTTCGACACTGGTGTTGATGCTATCTTGCAACAGGCCCCTGCTCCTGAAGGTCTCGACAAGCCTGGCAAATGGTGCTCTTTTCATTCTAAGCATCCACAGAGCCTCAACGTCATTGCAGTTGTAGATGTAGTTCAGATTTTGGATCCTCTCCTGTTCCCGGGGAAACAATAGACCATAGCGGCTCAATGGTCTCCCAGCTCGACGAACAGCTCTCTGGTGCATGAACATTACCCATGCCTGAATCACACTAATCAGTGCTGCTGCCTGGATTATCAGCCTCATCCGTGCGTCCATAACCTAGTCGACATCGACGGTTCGTTCAATGGGAAATCGATCCTGCACCTAGCTTAAAGGCCTAACCACTGAGCTAACAAAGGGGGAGGGGGTGCTGCTTACCGGCATCGGAGACGAGGACGGCGTAGGGGGAGCCATGCCACAGAGTAGGTCGACCAAACGGTGGCCAACAGCAAGGGGAGCACCAGATCAGCCGCAAACGCCGCCGCCGCCTAGAGCGCATATCTGAAATCACAGCCGCCGCCGGTGGTGAGGCAGTGGAGAAGAAAGGGGGGCAGTGGCTATGGGTGAGCGAGTGAAAGGGGGGTGAGGCGAATTTGGCGCCGGGGCGGCGCGCCAGATTTCCATCTCCCGCCATCCCCCTCGACCGCGCCTCGCTCCCGCCCAGCGACCTCGCGCTGCACTCAGCGTGGCTCGCGAGAAACTGCCGATCCGAGGGTTTCCAGCGAGCCAGGCTCTGGGCTGCTTTAAGAAGCATGCGATACAGGCCCAACAGAAAAACCAGGCAACCAAACAGGCCTCTCCCTTCCTGCGCGGGCCTGGTTAGGCTCGGTGCGGGCAACCAAACACGCCCTATGTGTCCATCTCTAGGTGTCCATGAAGGTGTTTGGTTCATCAATTTTGGTCCGTAACCTGATTACACCGTAACTTGAAAACGTTACAAGTGTTTGGTTCACGTGGGCCGTAAACCGTTTCCATGTAATCCGATTACATCGCTAGTCACGGCCGATACCGCCCACCCCGAATCTCGTGTTTCTTCTCGCCTTCTGCCCCACCATCTCCTCATCAATCTCTCCATCCAGGCGAAATCTCCGATAGGGATGGCATGGGGCGGAGGCGCCCAGGTTCGCGTGGGGCGCGAGAGCAGCTGAGCCGGCCGGAAAGCTGTACGCACCGGTGTTGCTCAACCTGTCCGGCGGCTCCGGCGCGCGAGCCGTTCATGGCGGCGGTCCAGAAGGATGACGTGGCGGCCGTGGGGCAGCGGTACGCGGCGGACAGCAGCGAGGCGCCGTCCCGTCCATGGTAGCGCAGGATTTGGCTCCCGTGATCGCAATGTTCGCGCTGATGCAAGGCTGTTGTTCTTGTGATAATTTTTCTTCAATTTGTACCCCTCCGTTTCGAATTATTTGTCACAGGTATGGATGTATCTAGATGTATTTTAATTCTAGATACATCCATTTCTGCGACGAGTAATTTAGAACGGAGGGAGTATATCTAAACAAGTAGTGTATATGCATACCGTTACATTCACAAAACAAACAGAGTTGAGTTTTTCTCATTCCGTTTCCTTTACAGGCGTAATCTGATTCCGTTACCATTTGCGTTACAGTTTCTGAACCAAACACCTCCATATAACTAACTAATACTTGTGCAGAAAGTTCTATCAGTTTATTGCCTTCGAGTGTACTACTACAGAAAGCAGCTTGCCAATCAAAGAAAGATAAATTGTGCCGGCAGTGGATTGAGATGCTATGTGTCCATCTTTGAGTGTTGTAGTGGTGGAGTGTGGTTCAATGTGAAGATGCGCATATAATTGAGGCCGTAGTGTAAGAACCAAGATTCATTGACCATTGAAACAAGGGCACAGAGAAATGGCTCAGGCGTCAGGCCTCAAAGAACTGACAGGTTCAAGCTTTTCTGCGGCTGTTTATACTGTAGCACGACTCATATGATGCAGTATCCTGCCTAAACAGAGTACAACCTGAACACAATTACACAAAGCTTGCACATGAACTTGCAGCAAAAGGGATGCTTTTCACCGCAGCATCAGAAAAAACATGCATGGTCGCAAGCCAGCTGCAGAGTATGTAGCTGACTTAAAAGATTGTTCATCGAAAGATATCAGGATATCATATCAAACTGTAGAAAGATGCAATAAAATCTATCCCGGGATTATGGTGCTAAGCAGCCCTGCTCTGTAAGACCAATTGAGATAATGACCACTAGAAATACAGAGCCTTTATAAATCTAATCTGTCACAAATTTTGGGTGAGCACAACTAGACTCCATGGCGGCTGTACAGAGCACGATTCGTTTTCCCTTTTTTTGGGTGAATAGTTACCAAGAAAGGATGTAAGTGCAGGGGGTTAGCTGCAAAACTGGGGTTAAGTGGCTGGTTTGTTTCACCTTTTTTCTGTACCGTAGGTCCTCGATCCAGTGGCGCACGTAGATAGTTTTCAGTTTTCAGTCAACAGACGTTTTCACTCGATACTTCGCCAACTTGATACCGGTCAGACATCTTTGGTAAATAAATGAATAAGAATGAATTTCCTGTGTGTAGACAACTAAATACTCAATCAATCTTTAATCTTTGGAAATCCAATAAAGCAAATCAATTACACGCACATACCTATTTTCCCAGTTTCATAAATGAAAGAAAAAGTACGCTTTATATAACCAAAAATAGTTTTATTTTGTTTATTTAATTTGCATCAAGATTTGTCTTGTGCGGTTGTGTTATTGTGTTAATAAATATTTCCCCCATTGCAACGCACAGACACATACCTAATAATTTTCTAAAAAAATTCATGGAAATGTAAATCTTTATTATTGCGGTTCTTGAAAATATTTGTATAATTCAAGTATATATTTATGGTATTTAAAAAATATTCACACTTTTAAAGTATGATCATGATTTTTTTTAAATGTTCATAAAACTATAATAAATTGTAAAAATGATCATATCATTCAAAAAAAGTTTATGGCATTTAAAAACTATTCACATGTTTAAACAAATATCCATGAAATGTAAAAATGTATTTGTGCAATTTTAAAAAATGATCATAACATATAGAGGCAATCATGACAATGTTCATCTTTATTGCTAATTTTAAATTTCTTTTCTTCAATTGTATCGAGGCTAATCCGCAATATCATGTCAAAGATGGCATTTTTTTTTCACGTATCTCCTAAGTTACTGGCCTGCCAGGGCGTGCGGAGGCGGAGTCAGCTCGGGGTGCATTTGGTTGCTCGCATTAGGCGCAGCCAGGCCCGCTCGGGAAGAAAACAGGTTGTTTGGTTGCCTGGCTCACATCAAAATCTTGGCCGACATGAACCTTAAAGCAGTCCTCTGCCAGACTCGCTAGGAATAGCCGAATCGGCAGTTTCCAGCGGCTCGAGCGATGCAGAGAAGGGGACGCGGCACTGACCAGCTGCGAGCAGGGAGATGGCGGGAGCTAGCGCGTGTCTCCAAAAAAGCGGCGGGACGATTTCGCGTCAACGCCTGCTGATTCGATCGCCCTATATAGCCAGGGTGACCGCAGCGGCAAAGCTCCCGCCACCATTTCATCTCTCTCGAGCTTTCCCGCCGACGCGGTTCCACATCGACGACGAGGTATGATACGTCTCCATCGTATCTACTTTTCCAAATACTTTTGCCCTTGTTTTGGACTCTAACTTGCATGATTTGAATGGAACTAACCCGGACTGACGCTGTTTTCAGCAGAATTGCCATGGTGTTATTTTTGTGCAGAAATAAAAGTTCTCGGAATGACCTGAAACTTCACGGAGAATATTTTTGGAATATATAAAAAATACTGGCGAAAGAATCAAGACCAGGGGGACCACACCCTGTCCACGAGGGTGGGGGCGCGCCCCCTGCCTCATGGCCCCCCTGAGGCTCCACCGACCTCAACTCCAACTCTATATATTCACGTTCGGGGAGAAAAAAATCAGAGAGAAGGATTCATCGCGTTTTACGATACGGAGCCACCGCCAAGCCCTAATATCTCTCGGGAGGGCTGATCTGGAGTCTGTTCGGGGCTCCGGAGAGGGGAATCCGTCGCCGTCGTCATCATCAACCTTCCTCCATCATCAATTTCATGATGCTCACCGCCGTGCGTGAGTAATTCCATCGTAGGCTTGCTGGACGGTGATGGGTTGGATGAGATTTGTCATGTAATCGAGTTAGTTTTGTTAGGGTTTGATCCCTAGTATCCACTATGTTCTGAGATTGATGTTGCTATGACTTTGCTATGCTTAATGCTTGTCACTAGGGCCCGAGTGCCATGATTTCAGACCTGAACCTATTATGTTTTCATGAATATATGTGAGTTCTTGATCCTATCTTGCAAGTCAATAGTCACCTACTATGTGTTATGATCCGGTAACCCCGAAGTGACAATAATCGGGACCACTCCCGGTGATGACCATAGTTTGAGGAGTTCATGTATTCACTAAGTGTTAATGCTTTGGTCCGGTACTCTATTAAAAGGAGGCCTTAATATCCCTTAGTTTCCAATAGGACCCCGCTGCCACGGGAGGGTAGGACAAAAGATGTCATGCAAGTTCTTTTCCATAAGCACGTATGACTATATTCGGAATACATGCCTACATTACATTGATGAACTGGAGCTAGTTCTGTGTCACCCTATGTTATAACTGTTGCATGAGGAATCGCATCCGACATAATTATCCATCACTGATCCAATGCCTACGAGCTTTTCACATATTGATCTTTGCTTAGTACTTTACCGTTGCCACTTTTACAATTACTACAAAACTACTACTGTTACTTTTGCCACCGTTACCGTTACTTCCATACTACTTTGCTACTAAATACTCCGCTGAAGATATTAAGTTTTCCAGGTGTGGTTGAATTGACAACTCAACTGCTAATACTTGGGAATATTCTTTGGCTCCCCTTGTGTAGAATCAATAAATTTGGGTTGAATACTCTACCCTCGAAAACTGTTGCGATCCCCTATACTTGTGGGTTATCAAGGTAAGCGGCACAACTGCTCCGGAGACCAGTTGACGGCGTCGGTGAATCGACTGCTGCTCTTCTCCGACGTGTCCAGCCAGGGGCGGCGCCAGCGTGGGGTCGTGTAGGGGCGGCCGCCCCGGGTAAAAGTTGGAAACATAGGGTACCCCCAGTACTTCTTTAGCCACCATGGGGGCGAGAGCAAGCTCCATTTTAAGGTCTGTATGTTTTTTTGACGGGAAGGCCTTACGGCTGGTTTTATTAACATCAAATAATGCTTACATCATCCGCAAGGTAATGAGAGATAAAACTAGGGGGTGAGTCCGATCACACAGACGGTGGATCAACACGTCCCTGTTGAGCTAAAGAATGAGCTACCATATTCGACTCTCTATTACAAAATTCAAAAAAGACCTTCCCGAACTCATCACTTAACTGTCGACATTCTTCCAGTACTGGGCCAGCAACCATAGAATGGCCTGTGTTGAGATTCATAGCATCCACAACAGTCTGATTATCCATTCGAACGACAACGGTGTTAAGACCAATCGAGAGAGCAAGCTTCAGTCCTACAACCAGAGCAACCGCTTCTGCCGTTACCACGTCAGCAACATGTTCTAGTTTCGCTGTTGAAGCTGCAATAAAAGCACCAGCGTGGTCTCGGATTACAGTCCCACATGATCCAGAATGGTCATCCTCCAGAAAAGAAGCGTCCACGTTCAAAACCCTCTGCCCGCCTAAAGGCCTATTCCATCGGTTCAGTCTAGGCAGTGTAGCTGGTTTGCTAGCAGCTCGGACAAAATTTAGGGCTGTAGCCAATAAAACCTGGGTTGATCTTTGGGTAGACTACACTTCTTCGTCCTTGTCAATGAGACGTCTTTGCCACCATATGAACCAGGAGGCAGTAGCAATCATGTCCGGCTGTTCAACTACATCCATATAATTTTTTTGGTTCGCCGGGTCACACAGGAGGAATTCAAGGACCTCCGAACCAGATCTCCCTGGCTGTCTAGCATTTGAAATGATCTCATGTAGACCCAGGTTAGACCATATATCCTTTGCCCGGACACAACCAAATAGGGCATGTTCTATATCTTCCGCATGCAACTTACAGACCGGGCATTGCGCCGTCGTCGAAATATGAAGGTTAGCGAGGATGCCGTAGCATGGAATAGCATTGTGTAGTGATCTCCAGATGAAAAATCTTTACCTTGCTTGGTAATTTCAATCCTTACAATTTCTTCCATATAGGATGTGGTACAGAGCCATTTGAAATGTTTAAGTTCGGGCTCAGATTTGCAAAAGATTCCTCCCATTGCATGTAATAGGCCGAGCGAACACTGAAAACTCCTAATCTTGTCAAATGCCATGACACATAGTCCTCCGTGTCCTGCTGATGTAGGGGAATCTGCATAATGCGATCAACATCTATGGGCCAAAAATTATCCTTGACCAGCCTCTCATCCCAGCCTCCTGTTTCTGGATCAATCAATTCATGAACTCTGGTAAGAACTCGGTTTCCTTTGAGCGTAATAATTTTCCTTGATGAGCTATTAGGGATCCAACAATCATCCCAAATATTTATTTTCAGGCCGTTGCCAACTCTCCAAATACTTCCTTTTTAAAGGTTTGCACTCCTGCGCAGATGCTCTGCCATACAAATGAAGAGCCCTTCTTGAGTTCACAGTTTAGCAACTCACCAGAAGGGAAATATTTAGATCGAAGTACCCTAGCACATAATGAATCATGATACTCGATGAGTCTCCAGCACTGTTTGGCCAGCATTGCCAGATTAAAGCTATGAATGTCATGGAATCCCATTCCACCCCTGTCCTTTGGGATACACATTTTCCACCACGCGAACCAATGCATTTTGCATTTTCCCATCACCCCACCAGTAGTGTGAAATAGCATCAGTGATCCCCTTGCAAATTTTCTTCGGGAATTTGAACACACTCATCGCATACGTAGGGATGGCCTGGGCCACCGCTTTAATCAAAGCTTCCTTGCCTCCATAAGATAAAGTTCTCTCTTTCCATCCATTTATTATTTTCTGAATCCTCTCAATAAGATGTTTAAAGTAGTCCACTCGGTCAACTCCGATCATAGACGGAAGGCCCAAGTATTTATCTGATAGGGACTCAGTCATGATATCTAGTGTTTGACATACCTCCACTTTGTCATCAACATTTGTATTTGGGCTAAAAAAGATGGATGACTTTGCAGCACTCACCATCTGTCCCGAGGCTGAACAGTAATCATCTAGAATTCTTTTCAAAGTATTTGCATTTTCAGAATCTGCCCTCATAAGAATCAAAGAGTCATTAGCAAATAACAAATGAGAGATAGTAGGGGAATCGCGGAACACCTGAACACCCTTAAGATTACCAATTACTTCCTCAAAGGAGATCAAGTTTGAAAGCCCTTCCGCACATAAGAGAAATAAGTAGGGGGAGAGGGGGTCCCCTTGCCTTAATCCTCTAGTGGGACTGAATGGTGTCGTTTCATTCGAATTGAATCTCACTTTGTACTCCACTGACATAACACATGCCATTATTAGGTCAACCCACCTATCATCAAAACCCAATTTGCCCAATATTGCCTTGAGGAGGACCCATTCAACACGGTCATATGCTTTATGCATGTCGAGTTTCACCGCACATGTCCCAACTTTCCCCTTCTTCTTCTTCATCGTGTGCAAACACTCGTACACCACAATCACGTTGTCCGTGATAATTCTCCCTGGAACAAAGGCACTTTGGGTCTCACTAATTATATCTAGGAGAATTTTTTTTAATCTCGCTGCTAACATTTCCGCGATCACCTTGTAAACAACATTACAAAGGCTAATCGGTCTGAACTGGGCAACCTTCTCAGGATTATCAACTTTCGGTATTAGGACTATAGTTGTTGTATTCCACCCCTCTAGTATAGTACCACTATTCACTGCCTCTAGCACCTCCTTTACTAGGTCCGGTCCAATCAGGTGCCAGCATTTTTTGTAGAAAACCGCGTGTAAGCCAGCGGGCCCCGGCGCTTTCAAGTCGCCGATGCTAAATAACGCTCTTTTCACCTCTTCCTCTGTGTATGGGGCCAAAAGGGCTTCATTCATGTATGGAGTAACACGCGGCTGAACTTTATTAAGAAGATCCCAGTTTGGTAGTGAATAAATTTTGAAAATAAGTGTCTATAAGGTTCGCCATGGCTTCATTATCTTCCTTCCAATCGCCGTTCTCATCCATCAAGCGACGTATGAAGCTCCTCTTTTTACGGGCAGTAGCAAAATTGTTAAAGAAATTTGTGTTTCTATCACCGAACTTCAGCCAGTTAGCCCTGCTTCGTTGAACCCAGTATATTTCTTCCTTTTCCATTGTCTTCTCAAGCTCAATTAACACAGTGCGTTGCCGGTCTGCCGACTCATCAGTAAGCGGCCCCAACCGCAACGCCTCTAGCTCCCCCTTAAGCTCTCTCAGGCGCCGGTGGGGCGCCTTCAGAACCTCATGATCCCACCTGTGTAAATCCAAGTGGACTGATGCTGTGCGTGCTGCAAGTGATGCAGAACTACACGTTCTTTCCCATGGCTCTGTTACACGTTGCATCACCTCTTCCTCCTTCAGCCACCTTGCTTCGAATTTTTTGTGGTTGCTGTGGACTTGCTACCCCACGCCAACATCGCCATCTAAGTCCAAGACGATCGGACGATGATCAGATTTAATATGAGGGGCATTAGTTACAAGAGCGTCAGGGAACATCCCAGGGAACAATCCATTACAAACTGCCTTGTCAAGGCGTTCCTGAAGCCGCCGTCTTCTCCATGTAAACTGGCCCCCGTGAAACCCATGTCCTCTAGTCCGCAATCCACAAGTGCATCTCTGAAATTCTGCATCATACCAACGGGCCTAGGAGCCCCTCCTTCCTTTTCATGCGAGTATAGAATTTCGTTGAAATCTCCAACGACCACCCATGGAAGTTGTCCCTGCTGAAACAGATCACATAGGTAACCCCACGAAAAGTGCTTGTCCTCCCATCTCGGTTCACCGTAGAACCCAGTAAGCCTCCATTTTACATCTGTTGGTGCACCTACTGTTGCATCAACGAAATTCTTCGTCTTGTCTTTTATATGGATCACAACCGGGTTGCGCCAAAAAAGTATCAGACCACCACTCGCACCAACACTCTCCACCACCTCCACATGATCCATCTTAAGCTTCCTCATTAGTTTGTTTGCCCTCACTTTGTTCAGATGTGTCTCAGACAAAAAGACAACATCCGACCCCCACTGCTTCTGGATGTCCAGAAGAGCCCTCTCTGCCACGACACTGGCCATACCGCGACAGTTCCAGCTAATGGTTTTCATTGCGCTCGGCGCTCCGCCTCACTGGAGGACGCCGTTTGTGTCACTGCATCAGCTGCATTTGCATCAGTCCTATGTCTCTTCTGATCATGGACTTTCTATGGTGTACTCATCAGGTTCTTATCAACCGGTTCAGTTGTGGTGTTTTTGATCAGATTCACCTTATCACTGACAAACCCCGGGGAGGGGTCTGTGTTAAACCTGCTGGTCTCAACATGACAGTACCATCCTGGCCAATCAACCTTTTGCGTGCCAAAGGCACCATCACCCCAGAGTTCCTAAATTCCTCCGGATCCAGATCCATGTTCACCTTCTCTTTTGCATTTGGTTCTCCTGGGTTCTGCCTCTCTCCGTCCATTCCTCCTCTACCTGTCCGACCGTCACCATGGCCAGCAGCACTACCACCTCCTCGACTTGGGTTTGTATCAAAATTCACCTCAAGCCAATCTCCCCACTCACAGTCCTCCTTCTTGTGGATGCCATCTCCACATTCAGTGACCGTGTGCCCTATCAATCCACAAAAGTAACAAAATTCTGGAAGCTTTTCATATTCAATCAGGTACTTTTTGCTTTCCCTGAGAGTTAAGGGAACAAAACGCACTAAAGGCGTGTCAAGCATAACAAAAGCGCAGGCACGAAGGTACTCCGTTGGGCTCAGTCTGCCCTTATTGACTATAACTCTGAAAGGGAAAATCCCAACTTTTGCAGCTATTTTCTCAGCGATCTCCTTCTTCTTCATCAACCCATCTGGTATCCCTATGATTCTTGTCCACACAGGTATACGATCAAGCTTGTATTCCTGGACATTAGTCAAACCATCGTATTCCTCAATCGGAACCGCTGAATTCCGGAACAGCCATGGGCCGCCGTTCATCACTCTATTCCAATCACCCAAGCACATGAATTGCGCAAGGAAACAGTTACTGTTCATCTTCTTGAAGATTACTCCCTGTGTAGGAGCCCAACCATTACGCATAGCCTTGAAGAGCGCAACATGACTGAACGGTCTTTGTGTATGGACCCTGAATATTGCAATCCAGCGTGTCTCCTTGATTAATTCCTCAACTTCGCCTGAGAGATCAAGGTCCTCCTCTTCCTCACCATGGAGGTTCAGGCCCTGGAACCGATCCTCAAGGATAGCATCGGATTCGCGGAAATCCTGGTTCCCGCTGCTGCCAGATTACGCCACCGAACGAGGCATACTAGCCTTCATTCCCGCCATGAGAAAAACTCACTCGGGGAGCACGGAAGATTGTGATCACGACGAGGTCGCCCACAGGGCGCGATCTGACGTGAGATTTCAGTTGGTAGGGTAGATTGGAACGCTAGCACCAGCCGCCAGGGGAAACAGGGGAACCCTAGAGCGACCTAGAGGAAAAGCAATTTGAGTTTAGCCTCTTTAAGGTCTGTATGTTTGCGTCGCCTGGAGCAAGAAGACGAGGAGAGAGAGGATACCGTTTCGTTTAATGACATGGGACAACAATTATGTCACATAAATTGGTGGTCCGGGCCCAGTTGAAATTTGAGCCCATTATTATGTTTACACTATGGGGCCTTTGACGTTCCCAATTCCAGCACTTTTCTTGTTCCCGGGACTAACTAACTTGAAAGGTTAGATGTCCTGGGATAGAAAAAAATGGAAGATTCAACCAGCGGGAGTCTAAATTAGAAATAAATTTTCTGTTGTGTTGTATATTTTTCACCTAATTCTTGAGAACAGACCTAATTTTAAAAATTAATTTTGTTAATCGTCTTGCCTGAACGCATTCAATTTGGTCAATTAATTTTATTGATTGTGTCATTTGATTGCCGCGTGGGTTCAATTTTTAGTTTCCTCTAAAAATCCGCCCCGGGTAGCTTCAAATCCTAGATCCGCCACTGTGTCCAGCGCCTCCTCCACAGCTCCTTCGATGGAGTTTGTGAGTTCAGTCACCCATTCCTCGCTAGCAGTTCTAGCTAGATTTGTCCATGTGGTAGGGTTAGATCTTCCGATCTGTGTGACTGTGATGTACTAGTAGCTAGTTGTGATGGATTTGAAGCATGCTAGGAGTTGTTTCCATGCTGGCAAGGATTGATAGCTAGTGGTCATGGATGGATTGGTAGTATGCTTATATGTGGGGTATGCTAGTGTGCAAGTGTTGAACTAGATCATCCATGTGTCCATGATTAGTGATGTGTTTTGTTGTGTTGTGTTGTAGTATGCTTTGATGGATTTGGTAGTGCTATCTTGAACTAGATCATCCATGTGTGCATGTGTTACTACTAGTACGATCTATCCATGTTTACTGGTAGTTCCTATTGTCGATGTGTAGTGTGTTCTGGTGTTGACGACGCTTACGTTTGTAGGAGATGAGCACACAAGAGTTTAGTCAGGCCATTGTCCTGTCTGAGAGCCAGTTCCCGGCGTCCTACGTCGAGGCCTCCCAACCTACCATCGACCAAATGCCTCCTGATTTAGACGTTTTCAAGGTGCCGCCTACGGTTCCCCCATTTGTGCCGACTCAGCCCAATGTTGTAGCTCATGCTGCTGCTCAAAAGGCAGTTGCAAAGGAGAAGAAGGTTGGCAGGGGGAACTCCATGAAATGGCAGCCGTTCCTCTTGAGTTTTGTGCTTAATAAGATGTGTGAGATCATAGTTAGTGGGGTGAGGACTGACAAGGGCTTCAAGGAGGTGCACTTGAACGCTGTTGCAAAGCAAGTGTTCGAGTTTTGTGGACATGAGGTCACCTCGACTCAGGTCTACAACCACCTCCAGAAGTGGAGAGTGAGGTGGTGAAGGGGAACGCGATAGAATTTTTTTTTCCGACCTACGCACCAGCCCAGGACCACTATGGAGACTGCATACATGGTTAGATCTTTTTCGTTAGCGACTCGTAGCGCAGCGGGAAGTAGAGTCGATGACGATCGGCGATGCAGATCCCCGCAGCTAGGATTTTCAACCTCCCACCTCAGACAGCCCTCCGGGAGACGGTCGAACAGCCCCCCAGACGGTGTCGCGGACAGCCCTTCGGGAGGACCTTCGAAACTCGAACGGTCACTCGAACAGCCCTTCGGGAGGACCTTCGAAACTTGGACGGTCACACGGACAGCCCTCAGGGAGGCACTCACGAACTAAGATCGAAACTACGATCTCTCTACAGAGTTGCACACATACGGTGTCATCTATCCGGTAGGGATTTGCCGTCCAGAACTAGTTCCTGCCGGAACCCAGACAGCCTTACGGCTCTACGAGACTATTTCGCTGGGAGGGAGAGAGAAGCCAGATCATGCATGGCACTTGTATGTGAGAAAGAGTGAGTGTGGAGGGCTGCCCCTCCACCTCTATTTATAGGAAATCCCAAGGGGTAGGGTAGTTTAACACAAAACCCAAAATGCACATGAATGAAGTCCTTCCTCAAGGGCATAAGAGTGAAACCAAGGAACAAGAGGGGCTCCAAGGTGGAGCCCCAAGTGTGGCCGGCCACACCCCTTGGGGGGGCCCCATGAGGGCCTCCCAATCCATCCATGTCATCCCTAGATCTTTTGGGCAAAGCCCCAAAAGGTGGCTTTCCATAAAATATCCCAAAAAGCACTTTCACTATTCATGACGACATTTTTCAGCGTCCGTTCGAACTGAAAATATTTATGTGGGCTTAGAACATTTCCAGTACCCACCATAATAATTTTCAACGCGTTCTGGAACAATTCCAGTTTAGTGATTTTCATCTGCGAAAAGCATCTGAACCGGTTCCTGCAGTTTCGGAACATTTCCGGTTTTTATTTCTAAAAATTCCAAAAAGTTTCCAGAATGATTCTGGCACCCTCCAAGAATTATCAGGCATGTGCTGAAACCATTTTGACTTAATGGCATACCCCGAGGCAACTATTTCGGTTTAACCGAAACTCATCCGGTGACCTCCCTCTGCGGAACTTTTCCGCTGTCCGAAACTTTTTCGATGATTTTCTCTCAGACTCCCTGTCTAGTATTCAGCAGATAGATGACCCTTAAGCGTGTGACCCTATAGGTTTGGTGAAGTATAGACATGACCCGGAACCCCTTCCGATCAATGATCAACATCGGAGCCGTGGACACCCATATTGACCCCTATACCCACACGAATGAATATTCGAGTGAACCTCCAGTTGCAGTGAGCTATTCCTGTTCCTTCGCGATATGTCACAAACACCCGAGGTGAGATTTGTTGCATCCCCATGGATGAACAATTTGTCCACCATGCAAGTTACCTCATTACCGGTTTGTTCTCTTTTCTCGTTTCCGTGTTCCGGCATCCCAGTGATCAAATCACACTGTGTCTGGCCAGACGATGATGGATACTGTAATACCGAGAGGGCCCGAGAATATCTCTCCATCGTCGAAGGAGCAAATCCCAATCTTGAGCTATCAAGTTACTTGACACACTTTTCCATGAACCCGTAAGCCGCCATAATAGCCACCCATTTACGGATGACGTTTAACAAACCCCAAAGTTCATGAAGCAAGCATGAAGAAACTCGATACTCTCATGGTCTAAGGAATCATGCAAACGTTAACCATCTCTGTGTTATGCACCATTAACTTGTGACGAATGAATCTCTTAGCATAACATCAATCCGGGTCGATTCAACACAAATGTTCTCTTAACATTGTGCCCTCAAAATTGCTGGCATAGACATGCCCATGATCAGGAAAACAGAACCATCATGCAACACTTGAGCTAGTCTTAGAGGCCAGACTAGGAATACTTCTTACCATTTATTATTACACACGTGCATATGAGTCTTCCTCCGAGCCTCATGGATATTGCAGACTCGAGAATCATTGCAGTTATAGCATGGAACATAAACATAATTATGAACTCGGAGATAAATAATATCATTTATTATTGCCTCTAGGGCATATCTCCTACAGACTCCCACTTGCACTAGAGTCAATAATCTAGTTAATGCTAATGCACTTTACACCTATGGCATACTGGTGTAAAAAATGCTTCGCATGTGGTATAGCCTGATGTCCATCGGATCTGACAATTTCAGCTCCGTGTGTATCTCTGCATATCCTCGCATTTTCATGCTTTCACAAAATTCATTTTTTGTGTGGACTTGGCGTTGTATGTATGTGAATCATAGGTCGAACCTGGATTCCTCAGACTGAGTTATGGAGCAACTACCTGCAGTAGTGTCCCATTGACAAAAGCCATCTTGGAACCATACTAAGTTCATGAATGAACTATATGATTCAACATCTTCTTTTGTCGCTTCTAAAGCGTCAACATACTTAGTCATTTGTTATAGAATTCACCATAGTATCCTGTTGGGAACAATTTCCAACTACCGTGCCACCATATTGTGTATTACACAAAATCCTTAACTTAAATCGAAAATCGCATGGAGAAAAGATGAAGACTGTATCGATGTAACATTTTACAACGAACTCTTCATGATCTCCGCTTGCAAGAAAGCATATCATCAGTACTTACTCTAGTACTCAATGACATCTTTCACTGTTGTCCCACGATCAGTACTTTGATCACTTTAGTATCCATACTCGCAACACCTTGGGAGTATCGGACATATCTGGTTGTTTTACATACCATGGAATACATGATTAATCCAAAACACGAAGGTGTGTGGAATCTCCATCATGTATTTTACTCCTCAGTGTTTTGGGACACCGAGTCTTGTAAAAACTCTTTCCATGTGACTTAGTCAAGAATCACTCCTTGGCGTTTTAAATGCTAAATAGGTTTTAGCACCTTGTCAATATGTATTCATTGCTTAGCCATATTAGGTAAATCTATCTCCATAGATCATCATGCCTAAAATTGAGGCTATTTAGCCTAAGCACTTCATCAAAAACAATTTCAAATGAAGTCCTAATTCGTGTCAAGAAATTTATTTCCAATTAACAATGTGTCAAGCACACAAGGTTTTTAGAAATATTATTACACTCCCACTTACTTTCTTGAATTACAAGCATCTTCGTTACCCATTGATGAAGTCAGAACCCTTTGACCATTTCATCAAAGCACGAAGATTCCAACTCCATTTTGCTCTCTTCTGTCCAACGCTGGAACTCTGAAGTTTGCACCCTTACTAGCATCCTCTGGATAGACAAAATGCCTTGGACTGTAACACATGCAAGTCCTTGGTTTCATTTCCATCAGATGGAAATCCTATTGTCATCCATGTTTCATATCTCATGATTGAAATATGTATTAATTGCTAGTTCAACCCGAACCGACTTTAAGCATCGCTACGATGAAAACAACCTTATCGTAGTCAACTCTTGAACTTGTTATTTCAACAAGTCGAGCTTTATGGATAAAACATTTTTATCCATATCAGTTTAAAGTTCCATAAATATTCGTTAGACTCTAAGTCTTCCGAAAGGTGTATCAAGGTTTTAATCTTGAATCACTTATATGGAAACTAACTCGGGTTGTATTGGCATTTAGCCAATTCCGGAGTCAGGGCCCATCAACGCTTCCTTGTATATCGTAGGTATAATGTGGTCTAACAACAATATCTCGTTTGCGCACCTGAGAGGTTTGCACGAGCCATGCCTACGTGGTTCAACTGCAAGTTCGACCGAAGTTCATACATTTTATTGTAGAGACTTCCGTATCAGTCGCAGTAGGAAACTCTGGAATTACTTCCAAGGTCTCTTTCCTTTGATCTGATGACGAAGATACTGTTTATCTCGTCGAGTTGCACTATTCTTCCACTCACCTTTTTGAAAGAACCATTCTCTTGAAAAGCACACCGTTTCGCGGCAAAACTATTTGCCTCTGTATAGTGAGGGAGGAATACCCAACATTTTGGTATAACCTACAAAGTAGCACTTGTCTTATTTGGAATAGGTTTGTAACCTTTTACACAAGCCCCATATTCCAAATGTTAAGAAAAGATATAACATGGTTGGGCGTACCATACCATGGCTTCATTTCAACAGACCCGATGTAGCTCTTTTCAGTGTAAAAGCCGCAGTCTCTAAAGCATCACTTTAAAAGGGATAATGGCAAATTTATTTATGTCATCTTTGACCTTACCATGTCATAAATGGTTTGATTACATCTTCACAGACATTCCACTCATAGTGGTGTTCTGGAAGGTGTAAGTTATGAAACTCTTTTCACAACTCATCAGACATTCGCTAAACTTGTAACTCAGATATTCCTTTCTGCAATCAAATTGTAGAAACATAATTTCCTTGTTACAATAACTTCTACTTCATTTTTGAAAACCTTTCGAATGATTTCAAAAGATCCAGACTTACGTCTCATCAAGCAAATATCCATATATCTACTTGAGTCATTTCTGAAGATATATAAATCCACTACTTGCAACAACATTTATTGAACTACACACATCAAAATGTATGATCACCAATAAGTTTGTTGCTCGTTCCTTATGGCCTGTGAACGGTATTTCAGTCACTTCACTTTTCGGAGGAAAGTTGCAAGTGTCAGATGATTCAAAATCAAACGACTTCAAAATCCATCATAATGGAATTTTTCCATGCGGGTTTCTCCAATGTGACCAAATGCAGTTCCACACATGTGTGGTATTCTCATAGTCTTGCGACATTTAGCGTCAGTGTTATGGATGTATCATTTTACCATCAATATTCATAACATACATCCCATCTTGGATGGAAGCATGGCCCTTCATGTTATTCATAATATTGAACAACAATTGTTCCTTTATGAACAACCCTTTTGCAATAAACATTATGCAATGGGCTAGAGTGTAAGAAACTCTAAAATGAATTATGAAAGTAAACCCAGAGGTATTGTATTATTATCAATATTCATAACATACATCTCATTCATAATGAAAGTATGGCCCTTGTGTTATTCATAACATCGAACATATAAAGTTCTCTTATGAACAACCTTCTTGCAAGATACCTTATGCAATGGGCTAGAGTTTGTAAAACTCTAAATGAATTATGAAAATAAATACAGACGGCAATACACCGATGGAAGGTATAATAACATTTACTATGTTCCCTGTGTATACCTTAACCTCATTTCTGGCTAGTCTTTTTAGGCCATAGTAGCTCATACATTGATTCGCAACAGAATGCAATCGCGCGGGTATCTTTGTGATTAACTCACAATACCCAAGAATTAGTGATTAACATGTTTAACCATAATTCCCAAGAACTATATCTTTGACCAACCTACTATACATCAAAAACTTGTATGACATTCATACATGAGCTGGATATTCTAGTCATCTCTCTTTCTGCCTTTATACTTCTAACTGTTTAACTTTTAGTATTTCTCCTACTCGCAAAAGAAGCACCCAACTTAAGAGTGGTGTTAGCCCCGGACTTCCTAGGCGTGTAAGTCATACTAACACCCTTTGGACACTTCCTTTCTCTTTAAGTTGTTGTTTTATTCACCTTTCATTATATGACAGGCGTTCTTCTGGATCCCTTTCCCAACAGTCAAATGCATAGTAAACACTTTTACTAATACTTGCAAACAAACATTGCTTTTTTGTATCTGAAAATAATTTTCAGTTCCATGAATATCATATAACTATCCCAACTTTCGAAGTTTGGGTTTCATGGAAGCAAACATATTCCACTTGACCGTAACAGAATTCTAGCTTTTGGATCGAAGGACGAGAGTCACATGATCCATAGCATTAGCGGGAGGATACAGAAAGCATGCGATAGGGCAAAATCCTTCTCGGCACTTTTGAGGACAATCCTCATATTACGTTACCAAACGTAAAGTTTTAACCAGATATTTAACAGCTATTCAATTTTAACAGGGAAGGTGGAAACGCGAGCCATTATTCTACAACTATTTTGCAAGAAACACTTAGACAGTGTTCATAATTAATTGCACTGAGAATTAAACATGTTAATTCAACAGTGCGCTCCCACTCAAATCAATATCTCTCATAATTGATTTAGAGTGATTCAAGATCCATATTTCTATTCGATGCCATTGACAGGTTCATCACTGATGACACGAATTTCAATCGGTAGGCCAACTTGCTGATCACATCTCTATGTGATTCTTGTTCATCTTTCGATGGGCGTGTTCCGAGCTCAGGACTCTCCTGCCTGAACGTCAAAGACAACCAAGTGATCTTGCTGCGAGGCCTGACCTCACCCGCCTCATTCCTCTCGATTCGTTCGTGCTCATGTGTACATGGCGCACCCCGAAAAGATACGAATTTCAGATGGTGCTACACTTGGGTGAACACTAACTACTTTGATAGTTTAAGTGAGAGATCACCCTAATAAAAAGCGACTACTGCGCAATCAAGAAGGGTGCATCATAAGGGATAAACATCTCAGGCAATTCATAATAGCATGATATGGTATAGCCCTTTCTGACGGAGAAGTATTTCATTTCTTCGTCTTCGGCATTCACGTCGGTGTTCACCTTCACGAAGATTGCCACCACCCTGTTGATGCGCCAGATAATATTGCTATCTCTATAGCTAATAAAATAAGTGCATTACTTAAGGTTGACACGCAGGTCATTAAAGTGACAATCATATGGCTCCAGCCATCATGCCGAATCATGACACGCAGGTCATGTTAATTACATCATATAGTCATCTCATACATAATCAAATTGAATATGAGCATTGCTATACCACATCACATGCATATCCTGCAAAACTGAGTTAGACGCCTCTAATCGGTTTATGCAAAATTTTATTTTTCGTGGCTTCTAAGGTTTTGACTTAAACCGCAGCTACCAACACTACAAAAAAAAGACACATCCGTGACATTTTGGGCCGAACGAATTTTTTTTCTGTCATACATATGACACTTCTATGACGATAATTGTGACAAAACCCGGTATCATCATAGATGTGGTGGGCTCCTACTTTTATGACAAAAAATCATGACAGAAAATGGGCTTTTTGTCCTGGGCGGGCCGGAGACGCAGCTGCATGACATTCTTTGGGCCGTCCATGACGGAAAAAACCATGGTAGAAGCGAGGGGGAGGAAAATTTCGGGGAGTTCCCAGTTACGGTGGGAGGTCCGGGGCTGAGCGATGCACGTTTCTCTCGTACACGTACGCGCGTGTGTGCGAGGCGTTGGCTCTAACTGAACCCGAGCGAGGCGTTGGGCTCTAACTGAACCCGAGCGATTGCACTGCAGGCTATGCGTCACTGAACCCGAGCGATCGATCGATGGCTGTTAACTGGACCCGATCGAGCGATTCCTTCGCTACTGCTGCTAACTGAAGCCGATCGATTGGATGAACAGTGAGCGTTGGGGGGGGGGGGGGTTGGATGAACAGTGAGCGGTGGCGTTGCCTCTGGATGAACAGGACCCCGTGGTGTGGAGGGCTGGATGAACAGTAGACGGTGGAGGGGTGCCCGTGGAGGGCTGGTTGAATAGGACCCCGTGGTGTGGAGGGCTGGATGAACAGTAGACGGTGGAGGGGTGCCCGTGGAGGGGTGGTTGAACAGTAGCCGGTGGAGTAGCGCGCGGTGGAGGCTGGATGAACAGGAGCCCGTGGAGGCTGGAGGAGGTCGACGGTAGCCCGTGGAGGCTGGAGGAGGTCGACGGTGGAGATGAACAGTATCCCGTGGAGTCCCGTTTTGCGGTACGCCACACCCCCCGATGAACATGACCCCCGTTTCGACCGTAGGAGGTCCGTTTCGTCCGTTTTGCGGTACGCCACACCCCTCCCGATCAACATGACCCCCGTTTTGACCGTAGGAGGTCCGTTTCGTCCGTTTTGCGGTACGCCACACCCCTCCCGATCAACAGGACCCCCGTTTCGACCGTAGAAGGTCCGTTTCGTCCGTTTTGCGGTACGCCAGACCCCTCCCGATGAACATGATCCCGTTTCGAACGTAGCCGGTCGAACACAAGGCCGTTTCCTCCGTTCTGCGGTACGCCAGGCCTCGTTTCCATCGCCTGTTCCATCCAAGCCCTCCCGATGAACACGACTACGCATTCCGTTCCGACCCAGCCGGTTGGCTCCCACGCGTTCCGTTGCCTCCCGATGAACACGACGCATTTCGTGGCCTCCCCATGAACACGACGCATTCCGTTGCCTCCCCATGAACACGACGACGACGCTGTTTCTTCGTTCTGACCCAGCCATGTCAACGAGCCCTCGCCGTACGTATGCACGAGTAGGCGTTCGAGACCCCGCCCGTATGTACACATACGTGGCCGTATTTTCTTTCTTGCACCCTGGCCGCTGTACGTACGTGTACATGCTACGTGCGCGCCTCTACTACGACACGTGCGCGCCTCTACATCCACCAGTATATATGTACGTACACATTCGCGACTAGAATGACAACGCTACGTACGCTTCGACCAGGTGGGTCCCGACTGTCAGGCACTTCCTTGCGTGCGAAGATGTAGCTGGTGGGTCCCAGCAGTCAGGGGGGCGAATCGTTTTGTTTTTTTGCCCGGACGCACTTCCTTGCGTGCGAAGGTGTAGCTGGTGGGTCCCAGCAGTCAGGGGGGAAACGTTTTTTTTCGCGAAATATGGTGGCCCGTCCGGTGGGTCCCCGCTGTCAGGTGGAGGAATAATTATTTTGCGCGTAATAAGGAGGCACTTCCTTGCTGCGGCCGTGGACCCAGCTGTCAGCGCCTCCACGCACAGTACTCTTCCGATGGAAGTCGGTCGTTGACCACATTGACCACGCCGCGCCGAGAGCACCACGGCGGTGGACGATGGCGAGGCCTAGGAAGGGGACGACACGGAGGCCGGGAAGACTCGGCAGTTGTTTCCCACGCGGAGGGGAGTACGATTGTATGAGGGTTTACTGGTTCGTCTGCCGTCGCCGGAGAATAACAACAGGTGTGGGTGAGTAGAGGGATGGCTAGGCCAGCGATGGGAGTACGGTGGGGCGGTGAGGCCTGCGGGGTAGCACAGCCGGCCGCGGGGAGGAGGGAGCAGGCAGTCCCGCCGGCGCTTGTTTGAGTGGCTGGAGCAGGAAGAGCAGAGATTGAAGAAGCACGACGGCCGTTGGATGGACATCCAACAGTCAGTGCTTGTGCGTCAACCTTTTTTTAGGAAAGCCTCAAATCTGTGGAAAACAGCATACAACCCATCTGCCATTATTTCTAATAATTTACAGCCCATTTGCTAATTCTTAAGGTTTTTTTTGGAGCCCATATTCTTTTTGTCGCATTACAGCCCATATTGTGGCCACGGTTAAAAAATTATACGAAATTTTGCATATTTCGGTGCGGTCCGAACTGTTTTTAATCCCGAAATTTCGACTCACATTCAAACTGATTTTAAAAATAAATGTATATCAATATAAAATCCAACAAATTCTCCGCATAAAAATTAATGTAATTTAAAATCTTGAAATGAAAAAAAAGATATTTGAAACTAATTGCCGGTTTGATGTGTTTTAAAAATGTACAGCCCATTTCTCATTACAGATGGGCCATTTTCTCGGCCAGCCGAATGAAAGCTCTCCTCGTCTTGAAAGATTTGCAGCCCAACAGGCCTGACAAAGCGACTTACTTGGCAAATCACAAAAAAACTGGGCTGTGGCCGTGGACCCAGCTGTCAGCCTCTCCACGTACAGTATTCTTTCGATGGAAGTCGTTCCTTGACCACGTTGACCACGCCGCGCGGAGAGCACCACGGCGGTGGACGACGGCGAGGCCTAGGAAGGGGACTATGCGGAGCCGGGGAAGACGCGGCAGTGGAAGCCCGCGCGGAGAGGAGTACGAGGGTTCACTGGTTCGGCTGCGGTGTGAGGCTGCCGTCGCCGCAGGGCCTGGCCAGCGGTGGGAATAGTAGGGGGCGGTGAGGCCTCTGCGGCAGCACAGCCGGCCACGGGAGGCAGGAGCATGCGGCACGACCGGCGCTGCTTTGGGCGGTTGGAGCAAGAAGACCAGAGGTTGAAGAAGCACTACGGCCGTTGGATGGACATCGTATGGTCACTGGAGCTAGAATCGTTCATATTGACTAAGTTGACAAAGCCCTTCGTCCCCGTCAACTTAGTAGGCCCACAAGTCAGCCTCCCACCAAGGTGGGTCCCAGCTAGCCGGGGGAGTATTCATTTTTTTGTGCGTAATAAGGAGGCACTTCTGGTGGGTCCGAGCTGACAGCGGGGGGAATGTTTTTTTCGCAAAATACGGTGGCCCGTCCGGTGGGTCCCAGCAGTCAGGGGGAAACGATTTTTTTCGCAAAATACTGGTGGCCCGTCCGGTGGGTCCCCGCTGTCAGGTGGAGGAATAATTATTTTCCACGTAATAAGGAGGCACTTCCTTGCGGCTGCCGTGGACCCAGCTGTCAGCCTCTCCACGTACAGTACTCTTCCGATGGAAGTCGGTCGTTGACCACATTGACCACGCCGCACCGAGAGCACCACGGCGGTGGACGACGGCGAGGCCTAGGAAGGGGACGACGCGGAGCCAGGCAAGACGCGGCAGTGGATGCCCACGCGGAGAGGAGTACGAGCGTTCACTGGTTCGACTGCGGTGTGAGGCTGCCGTCGCTGCAGAATAACAGGGGGTGTGGGTGAGTGGAGGGATGGCCTGGCCAGTGGTGGGAGTAGTATGGGGGCGGTGAGGCCTCCATGGTAGCATAGCCAGCCACGGGAGGCAGGAGCAGGCGGCATGACCGACGCTGCTTTGGGCGGCTGGAGCAAGAAGACCAGAGGTTGAAGAAGCACTATGGCCGTTGGATGGACATCATACGGTCACTGGAGTATTGACTAAGTTGACAAAGCCCTCCGTCCCCGTCAACTTAGTAGGCCCACAAGTCAACCCAACAATATGGTGGGTCCCAGCTAGCAGGGGGTATTCATTTTTTTGGGCGTAATAAGGAGGCACTTCCTTGCGTGCGAAGATATAGCTGGTGGGTCTGACCTGTCAGCGGGGGGAACGTTTTTTTCGCAAAATACAGAGGCCCTTCCTGTGGGTCCTAGCTGTCAGGTGGAGGAATCATTATTTTGTGCGTAATAAGGAGGCATTTCCTTGCGTGCGGCCGTGGACCCAGCTGTCAGCCTCTCCATGTACAGTCCACTTCCGATGGATGTCGTTCATTGACCACGTTGACCAGGATGCGCCGAGAGCACCAGGGCAGTGGACGACAGCGAGGCCTAGGAAGGGAACGACACGGAGCCAGGGAATACTCGGCAGTTGTTTCCCACGCGGAGGAGTACGAGGGTTTACTGGTTCGTCTGCCGTCGCCGGAGAATAACAGCATGTGTGGGTGAGTAGAGGGATGGCTAGGCCAGCGATGGGAGTACGATGGGGCCGTGAGGCCTGCGCGGCAGCATAGCCAGTCGCGGGAGGAGGGAGCAGGTAGTCCCGCCGGCGCTTGTTTGAGCGGCTGGAGCATGAAGAGCAGAGATTGAAGAAGTACGACAGCCGTTGGTTGGACATCCAACAGTCACTGCTCTCGTGTGTTGACTAAGTTGACAGGGCGTTGCGTGTGCGTCAACCTTTTTTTTATGAAAGCATACGCGTCAACCTGTAGTAGTCGCACAAGTCAGCCTCAAATCTGTGGAAAACAGCATACATCCCATCTGCCATTATTTCTAATAATGCACAACCCATTTGCTAATTCTTAAGAATTTTTTTGGAGCCCATCTTGTTTTTGTTAGCATTACACCCCATATTGTGGCCACGGTTAAAAAGTATACGAAATTTTGCATATTTCAGTGCGGTCAACTGTTTTTAATCCAAAAATATCGATTCACATTCAAACTATTTTGAAAAATAATTTATATAAATATAAAATCCAAATAATTGTCCACGCATAAAAATCAATGGAATTTAAAATATTGTAATGAAAAAAAATTGAAACTAATTCCCGATTTGATGTGTTTTAAAAATGTACAGCCCATTTCTGGGCAAACCGAATGAAACTCTCCTCGTCTTGAAAGATTTGCAGCCCAGCAGGGCCGATAAAGCAAGTAGGCCTTGTTTGGGTATTTCTTAAAAAAAAATAGAACTGGGCTAGCCATTTTCAGCAAGAAAAAAACACAACTGGGCTCATGATGTGGTAAACATAAATAAAACCCTGGCTAGACGGGCCACAGCCCCCGCACAGCCCCGTTGTTACCCTGATCCGTCACTAAAACTAGTATAAATAACAACTGCTTGTTCCTCAAAAAAAACTGCGCGACTTGCTGGGTCCCTGGTGTCAGCCGCTCGTAGTGTAATTCTCTCGTTTATTGACTACGTTGACAATGGCGTGAGCCCCAGATGTCCAACCATTAGGAGGAACCATATTTTTGGGCTTGTACTATAGAGGCACTTGCTTGCGTACTGCCATGACGCTGGTGGGTCCCTACTGTCATCCTCTCCACGTACAATCATCTCCTTGTTCCTCTCGGTTGTTGACGACATTGACAAGGCAAGAGGGCGGCGCACCGCGCACGGCGAGCGAACCAAGGCCGCAAGGCGGAGGACGACGGCGAGGCCTCGGACGGAACGAACAGGAGCCGTTGAAGATGCGCCGGTCCAGTCGCAGGCGGAGGGGAGTACGAGGGTTGACTGGTTCGGGCGCGGGTGCGTGTTGGGGCTGACGTCGCCGGAGAATAACAGGACGTGTGGGGGAATAGAGGGAGGGACTGGCCAACGTTGGAGGGTACGTACGGTAGGGCGGCGGAGGCGCAGCCAGCCATGGGAGGCGGGAGCAGGCGAAGCCGACGGGGTGGTTTGGTTTGGGCGGCTGGAGGAAGAAGAAGACAAGAGATAGAAGATACACGACAGATGTTGGATGTCAATCCAACGGCTGGTAGGCAGAATCGTTTATTGACTGGCTAGTAAGTCGACACCAACTTGGATAGGCTATTTCCTCGCGGGTCCCAAATGTCAGAATCCAAATCTGTCACGGTCATGCAGCCTTTCCTATGAAAATTTACAGCCCATTTGATGTGCTAGTTCGAAATAAGTTTTTGGGTGCTGGTGGGGGCTAATCACTTGGCTTCTGTAATGCACAGTGAGCTCAAGCAGCCGGCGAGAGTGATGTTATTTCCCTTGGTTGGGATTTGTTACAATATTTCACTCCAAATTAAACGAATGGCAAGCCATTTGCCTTGTTTCAAAGAAAATATGACAGTCACAGCCGAGTTGAAAAGGGCAGGAACATCTAACTCCAGCTTACAAACTGTACAAAAGCACGAGGGTTAATTGTTCATCAGGTTTACAAAAAAAACCAGATTGAAAAGGGCAACAACATCTAACTCCAGCACTGTTTTCGGCAGTCACAGTCAAATGGATCGGTCAGGTCCATAGAATGAACATCCTGGGTCGTAAAATTTACTGGATTATGACCACAATATGTTGTAAATAGAAGCCCGGCACGTTCAGAAGCTCTTTTGCCCACCTGAAACTCCTTTTTTTGCTCTTCGACATACCCATCCGTCAAAACCATGTTGCTGATAAACTTAAGCCTGATGGACAATAGTAACCTCGCATTCAGCAGGAAGAATGTGACAAATCTTGTGTTTGCACGGTTGGCTACATATCGTTCTAGCGTTATTGTCTTCAATCGAATCTCATGAGAAGTGAGAAAATCCCGATGCTTACGAATCCACCGATTGGTTATAACTTTCTTACCCCGTCCTGTTGCCTAAATAGACATGAAGATTGAAAACAATTAAGGTCTAAAAGAAGAGTGTTGAAAGAGCAACAGCTGAACGGTTAATTCTAGTACACTATATGCGGGCTTCCAATGTGCGTGAAATTATCACCTTTATATACAACTTCTCCAGACATGGAAAGCATTGCAGCAAGCCAATAATCTTGTTCAGATCAAAACTATTCATTTGGATATATAAGATCTTGACAGAATCCAACACCATTGATAGGCCATCCATGGAGAAACTCTTCATTGAGCATAGAACATAATATTAGTACAAAATGTGTACTCCAAGATGATATATAAATTATGCGCAGAAATTTAAAATGCAGCTTATGGTTACAAGTGTAGATGATAATATAAATTACCTGAAGAACTATGGAGCCAAACACCATATTGAAATGAGCACAGAGATCATGTATTACACCCAAGGTCTCCAGTTTAGGCGCAGAGAGGACGGTTATTTGCAACGGTGAATAACTAGAATCAAGGATCAACCTTTGAAGTGAAGGGGCATCCTGGATGATGAGCTGCCTTCCGTCAAAAGAAATTCCAATTCTTACAAGGTTAGGCGACTTTATTTGGAGACAACCGATTCTAACTGTGAAAACAAGCACCAAGCACTCCAGCGCAGGGCAACTGGAGTGGATGATGCTGTGCAATGAGGCCTCCGATATACGAACCCGCACAAGTGAAAGTTTCTTGAGAAATGGGAATCAAAGGTTTAGTACCAGATTGTCTGGTAGGTAGCACAGCACAAAGGTGGCGGTGTGGAGAGAGGATGAAAACCGCGAGATGGACATCGGTGCTGAGGGCACAAGTTCATGGTGTTCGGTATGCGGTATGTGATTTCCAGGGGAATAGTAGAACTCAAGCAGCTGTAGTTCTGTGAATTCAGGGGATTTCAGCCAGGCGTCCACCGTGCAGGGCATGGTATGCTTGCTCAGGTAGCATGACGGGATGCAGAGGCTTTGAACGGAGCCCTGGTGGGAGGAGATGATGGCTCTGGGGATTTCAAAATCATTGAAGAGAGATAGCTGACGACAGTCGAGATTAAGGGGCACGGCGCGCCATAGAGGGCGCCACCGAATTGAGAGGACTTGGGTGCGGCAGCAATCCTTGGTGGGGAGAAGCGAGATGATCTCCCCAAGGACGGCGTCCGGGAGATCGTTGATGCGGTCCACCCGAGATTCTACGGGTTCCTGGGATCTGGTGGGGGCGGGGTCGCCACTTCTCCCCGCGCTGCCGGGTGCGGGATCTACAACAGGCGTCGCCGCTGGCGGGAGCCTCATATTCTTGGCGCTGGGGTCAGCCGACTCCATTTTCCTCGAGGGCGTCGCGTCGCGCTCACGGATTTGAGCAGAGTAACGAATGACGAGCCTAGTTGTAGTGCGAGCGAAGAAGAAGGGGAGCTGGGGGGTTTTTGTAGGAGTGAGGAAGAAGGGGAGCTGGGGTTTTCTATAGGAGTGAGGTGAGGAATTTGGGGGTACGAGTGGAGCGAGCTGACGTGAGGTGGGTGGGAGCGAGGAGGAAGAAGAGCACCCAGTGTGGATGGGCTTTTGAATTGATTTTACTATTTACTAGTGTGGTTGGGCTGTTTTGTCTTGGGCCCAGAGAAACAATTACTACTAGTACAGTGGAGACACTCTACAGCTACCCAGAAAAACAATTACTACTAGTACAGTGGAGACACTCTACCGCTTCTGGCTCCTCCTAGGTCATTGAAACGTCTCCCTCTACTGAATGCTGTTATACTTTTGTTCACCAACATGCGGGCCATGCAGCGCGTGGGCCCAAACGACATCCACCAAATTAGAAGGCAGTATGCAGGCGGAGAGTCACCCCGGTCGTAGCGCGGCAGTAACGAGCCGTCGTATCACAAAACCCCACCTCCCGGCAGTCTAAATTTGACGGACGAAGCAACCATCATTTCACTCTTCGCTGAATCCCCTTCTCCCTCGGACTATCCTTCTCCCTCACCGTCTTCAAGAAAGGCAACACTCGCATCTGCCACTGTTCTTCTCTCCGAACGAAGGGGAGGTAAGCGGATCCGTGATGTTGGTATATTTTCGTTCAGAGAAAAAAAGAACTTTTGCAAAGCAGTAACCGATCCTCACTCTCTTTTTTGTTTCATTGTCATTGCTATTGTGTTTTCCTTTCAGTGGTCTCCTAGTATTCGTCAGTTTCATGATGGACCAAGGAGAACCAGGCAAAGATCTGCCGATATTGGAGCAGACGCGGGAGGCTGATCCCCACGAGACAGAGGGCTCCAAGAAGATGGAGGCAACCACCGAGCTGACCCCAGGTACGCTCACGACCACTACTGAGATGGTCAACGCCCCGTTTGAGGTTACAGCCCCTGTGGCACTGCAGGAGCAGTTTTCCCCCTTTGAGGATGTGTCCCCCCCCCCCCCCCGCTGAGCTGCCCAAGGTGATTTCCTTCTTTGCCGATCTCGATTGTGGTTTTTCATCTAAGTATGTGGTGATTTTTTTAAGAAAAGGAAGTATGTGGTGATTAATAATGCAAAATTTTATTAGCTTCGATGCCATGCTATACATAGTGGTTTAAATAACTTGTGTTTCTTATACTGAAAAGTAATTCAGAATTTGTTTCTGTTTCAATTAGAGCCCTGATGCAGACAAGGATTGTGTGGTTGTACATGTCACTCGCTATGAGGCGGACGACCTGAATATACGCACTGGGAAAACAGAGTTCTTAGGCTGTTGGATCCTGGAAGCCATTTGCGGTTATACCAATGAAGAGTTGTATTCCAGCCTCACTGTTGTCAGGCGTGTTGTCCAGGGTGTACTGAAGCACAAGAAGTTCAAAGCTACTCCTTCGTTTGTGAGGCATACTGTTCTTGTCAAGCTTACGCAGGAAGATGACGTGGCATGCCTCCACAAACAAGTTTATCAGTGGCAAGGCCACAAGGTTGTCTTCATGAAGGTTCACAGGATTGAGCTGCTGCGGGACATCCTCGATGATGTTCATGGCAAGGTCCGTCTTGTGTCCAACCCAAATTAGATCGAGGCATGAAATAGTTGCCCCAGCTAGTGTTTAATAGTAGTTTGGATTGTGTCTAATTATCCGAACCTTGCCTGTTATCGACCCCTCTGGGGCTAGTACTCTGTTTGAATCCGTCTATGGGAACTGCTGCTACTTTTGTGTGCCCGTGAATCATGTGAGAACCATCGTAATTGTTGCCGAAACAGATGTGTCCTCACTAGTTTTTCCATGAATATGGCATGGTAAGACATAAGTTGTCACGGTTTATCATACGAGCAATGTGTGTTTTGATGAAATAGAGCACTCATTCGAGAACCGTGTGCCGACATATACATAAGTACTTGTAAACACTGTTGGTGCTACTCCACTTGTAAGCAGTTGTGCAAAACACAACACATTGGCTTAGCTCGCTTCAACACTAGGCTATCGACCAGCTAACAATCAACAATCTGCTGTCTGACATATAATCAACTATGTATCTTGTTACAGTGGTTCATGCAGTTAATTGAGGCCACAATGTAATAAATTCCAAACGTTCACACGCTAGTCCAGCGCTCATGTGGAACACTCACATTAAACTCGTCTTCATAAAAAACTTGAAAAGCATAAGTTAAGCAATTTTATACATCTCAATGATTCATAAACATAACAAACATATACTAGTTCACAGCAAAAGACAAAGTTGTGAGAAGGTTTACAAATCAGGAAAAAACAAGCAAGGCTTCTCTGAGCAAAGGGCCTCCCGGCAGGCTTAAATTTCCTGGAGTTCACTCTGGTTTTTTCTTGTTGCCACCATTCAGGGTTAGGTTCTCTCATTCCAGAATAACCAATTATAATTGTGGTCTCAGCTGGAATGCTGAACTGAACCATGCAGTGTACTGACCAGCTGAAATGCTTATGCATTCCACTAAATTTAAGCACCGCTATTTGCAGAAATAAGCAGACCACAATGCCTCTTGTCCGCGCACCTGTCCAAAAAACCACCGTGCAGCCGTGCCAGCTAGTCCTCGGTCCATGGATGAACTGGTAGAAAGTGCATTCCGGACTAGGATGCAGTTGTTTTCGCTCGTCCCTGCACTGCAATCAGGAAGTAAAACGTATGAATCAGCTTCTTTTGGATTGCGTTGGTCATTCTACCTTAGTTACTAGTACCAATGTAGGGATACCTTGAAGACGGGAGGTTAGACGACGGCAACGAGGGATAGCCATCTCATTTTGCGCAGTTGTACTAAAACTGAGGTGTGTGCTTTTGATTGCGCGGATAGAAATGATACGGAGACAGACATCCCTGTTTGCGCAAATACAAAATACGGTTATTTAAACAGTGACAGATATTACTACTTTCCCCCGTTTCCTCTTAGAACCAAGTCCTAGATTCATGCTACAGCTTTCCCACTTTCTTCCCTATTTGAACCAACACTTTGAGTCGACTGTATGAACTAGCTTTACTTCTAATAATAGTAGAAGTCTAGGTGGCTTTGGAACAGCGGACCGAAGTAGAAAAGGATCCACACGAAGGGAGCTGGGGCAGTAGAGCAAGGCAGGTTTCGAAGGAATATATACCTGAGGGTCGTCGGCATGTGGCAAAGACGACGTCGGGAGGCCGCATCTTGGCCACAATACCGCAGGGAGGAAGAAGGGGTCGGAGGCCCTCCCGAGCCGGCACTCTCTCGGAGAGAACGGCACGGCCGCCGATCGGGACGCGCGGGCAGCCGTTGGTCTCCTCCCTCGCCGCCGACGACAGCGTGAACGATGCACCTACACCCCTGCCCCGGTCGAGGTTGTCCGGCCGGATTTGTGACCAGCCGTGAGCTGAGAGAGAGTGTGGCCGCCTATGTGTTGCTTAGATCTGGAGAGCATGAGAGAGTGAACGAGAGGAACCCTAGTAAAGCAAGCGCTAAGGCTCCTGCTTTTATATATAGTGGAGTGATTTTGTTGTACCAGCTTCAAAAAAATGCGCTCCTACGTGTACCCGCGAGTGGGTGTGAGAGAACTAGTGCGTGCGTGCACCGCTTCTCTTCGTGAGAGTACAATATACTATGCCCAAAGAACGTTCGCCGCAAGAGTAATAGTATAAGTGTGTGACGTGTGAGCTAAAATAAAATGTGCGCACCGTCTTTTGTTTTTTAGAAGTTCTGAGGGTAGGGTGTGAAGAGCACATATGTGCGTGATGTCTACCTGCAGATAGACGGTGGGTGCGACGTCGAGTCTGCGACAGGACTCGGGAGAGTCGTGACTCGTGAGGGTGTGTGTGCGTGAGAGAGAGGGGGGCACGTATCAATTCAATGCATGTGTCCGTAAATCATTATTCGACAAACGTTCGCCACAAGCCTTTTCCTGATGAACGCCGTAAGAACCGTTAGATCGGCATCCGACAATGTCAGTTTTGCCATGTCATTTAACAGAACAGCCACTCCTCCTACACACAAATCTTCCACGTGAGTGTTAGCAACTGCCGTATGCTCCCTCCGTTCCGAAATGTAGTGCATATAGCTTTATTGAAAATTCGAACCTCACAAACTTTTACCGAGTTTTCATGTACCAAATTGCACATGTAGAATACCATGTATATATCATTTCATTCATCTTCGAGAGGTAACTATAAAGATGGGTGAGGAGTCTACAAAGAAAGACCATCGTATCACCCGCAGCAATTTCAAGAATCCTTTAGTGTCGAGGAATATCATAGGAACTCTATATGATATGATTTTTATAGGAATTTTTCCTTTAGAGCCAATTGGTTCATAGGAATAGATTCATATACTCCACATTTCAAAGGAAATAAACATGATATCATTTCTATAGCTTTAGAGCCACTTGGTTCATATGAATGGATTCCTATACTCCCTTAATTTCAAAGGAAAATAAACATTAGCGTATATTCAATAGAAAAGTTCCTATGATATGAACCAAATTACATCTCTTTTCTAATCCCTCCTCATAGGAATTGAGATACATGTCATCTCTAGATTCAATAGAAAAGTTCCTATGATGTGAACCGAATGACATCTCTTTTCCAATCCCTACTCATAGGAATTGAGATGCTCCATGTCATCTCTTTCCCTACAACTTCCATGTATACATCTTCTATTCCTAAATAGATAGTACAACCCACTAGTAGCTTTTTTCCAAAACATGCAACTATGGCACAAGAACTATATAGTATGCCAATAACTTTGAAAGATGGTCGCTGGATGAAGCTAACCCGACAGTGCAGAGATAGGCAAATCCGAGAACTACTGGCCGTTGGATATCATCAACATTCCACCAGATCTGCCACATGTACAATTTAGAAGACTCCATGGTTGAACTTAAGCATAATGCACAAACCTCAAAACACAAGCACTTCTCCTTTGTTCTAGAATCTTATGTATCATAATTTATTTATTTTTTCTAAATGAATTGCCATTATTTGTTTTTTACTTTATGATTTACAATGCACAATCCCATGAATGTTAACATTTTTATAAAACTAATTGATTTTGAATGAGATGAACTATAAGAACTAAATGAACATCTACATAATGCATATATGACTCAAATCGTTACATGCTATAGTGTGTATTTATTCGTAATTTGGTTTCGAAATCTCATGCGTTCAATACATGTGTACCTTACTAGTTTTGAGTAGAGTAGCAAATTTCACGCGGCCCCGGGTATATCAAAATGCAGGGCCCATGCATCATTGCCTTTCGGTCGAACCTACGTCCACAATTTTTTGTACGTACTATATCTCCACTGGTCCCCGAACCCAAAATGCTGCCTCGTTCCCGTAAAACCAAGCGGCCCACACATATTTAAGGCGTCGACTCGAACCCGTTTACTACGATGTGGCCCCGCACGCCGTAGTACTCCTACAAACCCTACCGCCGCACTCATCATCGGTTTTCTTCAAGAGGACGAGGGAGAAGCCGATTTGTAGTGGAGGTGCTTTCAAAAAAAGGATCTGTAGTGGAGACCCCTACCCTAGGGTGCCCTAGGTAGCTGCCGCACGCATCATTGTTTTCTCTTTTCTTTATGCTCTTGTGCCCTAGAGTGAAATGATGGTTGCTTCGTCCGTCCAGCTTAATGCAGGAAAGGTGGGGCTTTGTGATTTGACCCCTCATCGCTCATTTTCTACTACTGCGGCGCTACGACCGGGGTGCCTCCAATTCCAACCGCTGCTCCGAACTGTAATTTGGTGCATCGCACGTGGAACAAGACGGTGGATGAGCCACATGTCGGCCAAAGGGGTCCTGTTAAGTGTGTCGCCATTTCGTGTGCGGACTGACCCTGCTTGAGTTGCTACGCCAACACGACAGGAGCAGCCTACCACTTGGTTTTGCTCCTTGGTGAATCCTGACTATATTGATCTAAAAAGATACGTGCTGAACTACCCTCTTCGTCTCGGTTTTTTTATTTTTAGGCGTCTCGGTTTATAGGGCCTGCACGTAGTTCTAGGTCATCCATTTGACTAACTAAATATGATTTACTATGTCACAAAAAGTATATCATTGGATTCTTAAGCGGATGTAGTTGTATTTAAAAGTCGAGTGCGGGGCTTTTCCTGCGCGGTAGGCGGGGCAGTTCCGCCTAGTCGGTTCAACAGAGACACGAGAAGACGAGGGAGTAGGCTGCTACAAACGTAGGGCTGTGTGATTTGATAGCGAGTTACTGCTGGACAGGTGGGGCCCCGTGATTTGACTTGCCATTATCATTTTAACTGCGGCGCTACGACCGGCGTGAGTCTCCCGATTCCTGACCACCTCCATACAGGTGCCTCTCCCAATGCTCCACCATGTAGTAGAGGCTGGCTCTTGCATGAGAGCCCACTTCTCCACTTTTTCCTTGCCTCTCTTTCCTCCACATATGCAAAAATGCCATGTAAAGCGCACTATTGTACTTACTTTTACTTGGTCCTACAGGTGCTTAAGCTTGCCACATAGGCATAAAGTCTGATGTGGCAAGTTAATCAAGAAGAGAGAGACTAGTTTGGTGACCCAAGGAAGAAATGGTGCTAAGCGCGTGTACCTAGGTGAAAAGACAATTTTGAGTCTATAGCCAATTAAATGAAGCAAACTTAGCAACACCATTTCATTGGAAGAGGTCACTTCTTGGCAAATGCAATAAATACTAGTACTCCCTGTGTCCCATTATATAAGAACGTTTTTGGCACTACACTAGTGTCAAAAACGTTCTTATATTATGGGACGGAGGGAGTACGAAGAAAGAGATAGAGAGGAGTAAAAAAAATTACACTTATAGCCAACCTTGTTGTAGTATGAGTGACTAAGTGATGACTATGTATGACATGCCAACATCAGATAGCCTAACGCACCATGTTAAATCTCCAAGGGCGCGACCGCGCGAGCGACGCGACGGTCGTGGTAGGCGCTACCATGATACGGGTTGCTGGCAGCCCTTGGATCTGAGATCAAACGGTCGCATGCTAAGTTGCTGAAAATTTGCAGAATAACCCTCCAGGATAGGATATTCACCCATAGGTCTAGAATCACGCCATGCAACCGTTCGATCTTAGATCCAAGGGCTCTCGGAAGCCCGTATCATGGGAGAATGGAAAGCCACTACCCTGCCGTTCGCACGCTAGCAGTTCGCTCCTACTCGTCCCCGCGCGTCCTTCAATACTACGGCGGTTCGCTCCTAGTCGTCCCGTCCATTCACATTATGGCAGTTCCACTAATCCTAACCCTCCTCCCAAATCCATGGCGTCCCAAATCTCCACGATCGGTGGTGAGTACAAGGTTAGAACCATCACCGGCGATGAGTTCGACGTCATCTACACCCGTTCTTCCGCGATGGTGAAAGGATGCCTTTCTCGCTTCAGACGCATGTTCGAAAACTCAGATGATGAGTGGGTCGCTGGGCTAGATGTTGAGTACACCACAGTCCTGGGACGAGAGAAGGATCTAAAGGACGAAGAGAGGAAGAACCCCGCCGTGATCCAGGTTTGCGTACATAACATTTGCTTGGTCTACCACATATGCCATGCCGACGTTGAGTGCCAGGATTTTAAGAACTTCCTCAAGGACAAAATAGTGAAATTCGTTATTGTAGGCTTTAAGAATGACAAAGAAGTCCTGGGTCGGATAGGCCTCATTGTAGGCAACCCCTTCGACCTCCAGAAGAATCGGCTGGTGCCCTCTCGTCAGCCTTCAATGCTGACCCTGGCAGGAGCCATGGTTCATCCTTCGTACCGTAAACTGGAGAAACCTCATTACACGTTTCATCGTCATGCATGGCAGCGGAATGTGCTAGATATAGACCACATCCACTACGCTGCAATGGATGGCTACCTTTGTTTCAATATCTACAAGGGTTGGATGAAGAGCAACAGCCAAGTGTGCGGTTCAAGCAAAGAAGTATCGGCCAAGAGGAAGAGGGACAAGGACGAAGTCGAGGACGTGGACGAGGACTCCAAGTAAGGTGGCAGTGTCGTTGCTCATGGTGGTTCTAAACTTCTAATGCAGTGTCTACAGGATTAGTTGCATAGTTTAATTTCAGGTGTGCTTAGTTTAATTTGAGGGGTGTGTTGTGCTGAGCCCCTAGCAGAACGATGTTATGTTTCTTCTCGTTACTTTAACTCTTCAGTATGTACATACTACTAGTATTTCTTTAATAGAATTTAGCACCCCAATTAAGCACGTACTAGCTTTTTTAATAGTACTATATGCATAATTTGGCGACGAACGCTCTCTATATGTACCACCTTTTTTTTAATTTCAATTTTTGCTCCATGGCGCAATCCATCGATAGTACTACTGTACAAAAGTATACATTTTTTAAAAGGCTAGAGTACTGTTCATCACATATATAGCCAGTTAAATTCTCAACCTAGAACGACGTGCATGCCATGTAGTAAACCGATACGGAGGAAGTATAGTAAAAATGAGGTGATTTTACCGAGCGATCGGCGGGGGAGCATGGCCTGTCATGCGGTCCCACGTGTCATGATGTACCAAGGCGATGCGCGTGTCCCTCTTGAGACAGAAGCAATACTACGTGGTTTGAGATGATGGCGAACCGAAGTGTGAAATAATGGTTGCTTCGTTCATCTGGGAAGGTGCGGCATTGTGATTTGACGTCTCATTGCTCATTACTACTACTGGGCCGGTACGAGTGGGGTGCGTCCCCCTGCTGTTCTGCACTGTTATTTGGTGCTTGACACGTCGACCCGGTTGCTATATGTCCCACATGTCGGCGACAGGAAGTACAGAATTCATGAAAGGGAGCGTCGACGGAGGAGTATACTACAGAATTCATGAAAGGGAGCGACTTAGTTTTGGAAAAATCTGTTTTTACGGAGTACGTACCCACTAGGGTTTATAGGGCTCATCTAAAAAACATTCGTTTTTCCGTTTGATAGGTCTCAATTCTACTATACTAGTAGTAGTACCATTACATGTTGGATTTCGAGGTGCGTTAGATCACCCGACGCAAGCAGTGTCAAGAGGAAACGAACCAATGCATGTACAACTTCATGGACATTTAGTGGTCATTCATGCATTCGTTCTAATTAATGCCTCGGTAAACATAACTTCTTGAGAAAAATGAGCGTACTAATTACTTGTGCAAACTACGAAATTAATTCGACCACTCACCGTCTACCTTGGTTGGAGAGATTTTGAAATTGAGCCATAAACTGGAAAGGAGGGAGTAGTAACTTTTGTCTCGATTACTATTTGTGGCCTTGTATAGATGCAAAATGTATTTTTTTATAGTGGCCTTGTATAAGTAAATGGAGGGAGTACTAACCAAAGTACGTAGTAGGGACGAGGAGTAAACGGAGGGAGTAGTAAAATTTTCTCCTCGTGCTGCGAGCCACCGCGCGCGTGGGCGAGGGAGCGGGCGTAAAGGCGACAGTAGTAGTAGTAGTACTACTTACTACTCGTAAGCAAGCTTCACCTCATCCTGCGAGCCACCACGCCCGTGGGCGGGGGAGACGGCGTACTAAGCAAGCTTCTCCTCGTTCTGCGAGTTGACGGGACACATCAAAAGTACTCCAGTGTATAGAGCCTTGCCTCTAAGGTAGGCCCCACATGGTTTGCCTCTTTTTTTAATTTAACATAACGCGTCAAGTCGCAATTTGTTTGTTCACCCGTGGTAGACGACCCTCCCTCCACCAAGTGGACAACCAGTACACGTGCCAAATTACCACGTGGGCTGCCTTTTTCGTACAGAAATGAGCTCCACCGTGTACCCGCGCGGGTGTGGTTTGGAAAGAGACGGGAGTACGTGCGCCGTGCGTGCACCTCTTCTCTTCATGCACGTCCCCCACCTACGTGTGTGTGTGAGAGAGATACAAACCTAGACATAATGCGTCGTCCATCCCCATGCCTCCGCCCAGTCCGACCACCAGTCACCACCACGCCCCACTCCTCCTCACCTTATATCTCATCTTTCTCCCTCCATTTTTATATACAAGGGGCCACTATCAAAATTACAATTTGCAGATATACAAGGCCACTAACACTAATCGATGCAATATTAATGGTGATTGCCTCGTGGTACTAGCAAAGGAGGACATTAATTATCCCTTGCATGCATGCGGGAGTTTGTAAAAAAATGCATCTTGATGTTCCATGCAATGCACGGGCATCTTGCTAGTCCATGAAAACAACACATGGCAAAATTCCACGGCGAACGAGGGATTTGAATCTGTTGGGAGGGGCTGTTTGGATCTTGCCCGGGGTAGCCAAAATATTGGCGACCCTTTTGTCCACCGGTGCCTTTGCCACCGATGAACGAGGAATGGCTCGGGTGCTCATGCTGTCATGCATCCTCCAGCGCGCACGTTGGAGACGAGCTCGCACGAGCTGTGTTTTTTTGTCCCACAACGCCGCCTGAGCCGCCCGCAGACCGATCGGCGACCCGCAAATTACGCCATCCAACCGTAGCCGCACACATTATGACAGCAACTCAACCAACCGGACGAAATTCACGCAAACACGTAGACAAACTGATATTTCATATAAACAATGACGGAAATCATATAAAATATCGGATTTTCATACAAACATGATGGATTTCATTACATTCAAATGAACTACGCGGTGCTAGTTCTGGACAGCACAGGTATATAATACCTGGCCTAAATGGTCGCCCGCCGATCGATTTGTGTTCCTCATGTCCGGCAGCACGATCACCGGACTGCCGGAGCCCCGGAGGTATATGCTTCAGCGCAAAGGATGGCTCGCTTCCCCACCGCCCAACTGATATCATTGGCTGGTGCCGAAGATGATGGTGGCCGGCACCGGTTCGAGTTCATCACCGGCCACTACTTCGCCATGGCCGGCACCGGCTCGAGTTCATCCTAACATTCCCCTCTTCCGTGGAGTCCATGTGGGGTCGATGAAGGTCCTCACAACAAAAGGATCCAGCAAGACACCTGCTGTGTACGCCGGCGTCGCCTCCGCGGTGGCCTTCATGGGACCCAAGCGGCGGCGGCCTCCCGTGTTCTACTTCTCCTCGATGATGGCGGCAGACGCGGAGGCGCTGGCCACCGACTCGTCGCTCTCCGCGCACCCGGCTTCTATCGCTGCTTGCATGGCGCGGCCGCCGGCATGGGAGTCTCGGCCACAGAAACGGGAGACGCGGTACGAGGCGGCGGCGTGGACGGCAGCAACGACGCCCGTGCGCCGCTCCTCGTCGAGCTGGCCTGGAGCGGCGAGTTGTTGAACCGCGCGTCGGCTTGGGGTGACAACTGGCTCCGTCGGGCGAGGGGAGGGAGGTGGATCAGCGAGCTGCATAGCTCGTATCTGGAGGGCTACCCAGCCGGCTTGGATGCGGAATAACTACTCTTCATAAGCCATTGTAAGAGTGGACAAAATGGTGGAGGAGATAGGGGAGCGGCGGAGTTGTGCGATTCTTGGCCGGCGTTTGGCCTCGTTTAAATAGGAGATTAAATAGACGGCGGACGGGAGCTCGGCCGGTGTTGCGTTTAACGCCGGCCCGGTCATGAACGGACGTGTGTCCAGAGTGGGTTTCTCGGCTTCCACACGGGCGGGTTTCATGGAGGCGTTTGAATGCGGCACGGAGGCGTGTTCAGCCGGGCGTGCCGCGAGTGGCGCCCTCGACTCTGACCTAGGACACCGCGCCGTTCTTCCACTGATGTGTGGGCTCTTTGGGTGCATGGCCTGCATGTCAGTGACCCAACGCAGGCAGCGCATAGCAGAGGAACCTTTGGTGGGCCAGGGTGGTCAGAAGCGGGCATTTCATAAACCGATGATTGTTCATTGAGTGTGACGTTATCTTTTTCATGTAGATAAGCCTACTATGTTGATAGCCCATTCGATACGTTGTGATTCATAAAGACCGCTGCAAACATCAATGTTCTGCTTATCACAGATAAGATTGATTAATACCCGTAACAATCCATGTCCTTAACAAAGGGTGCATGCACGTATAGGTTGAGCGTGTGTCTTGCGTCGTGTGCTGTGTGCATGCAGGCGTGCGAGTGTTGCGTGCGTGCAAGGGTACGTTTCAGTGTTGCATGCATGGGTGCGTACGTGCATGTGTTCGTGAGTGCATGTGTACGTGTCAGTGTTGCACGCCAGCATGCGTGCGTGTGTATGTGTCAGTGTTGCACGCCTACATGCGTGCATGTCTTGCGCGCGTGCATGTGTACGTGCGGGGTGAGGCTACACGTCAGTCGACTGCCTTTTTCATCTCTGGTCATTAGATTTTCCAGCCGTTGGATACGAAATCAAGGGCCTCCAGTTTATCATCAAACTCCACCCCCCTGAGCCGCTAGCCACCACCGGCCGAACCGCCAGCCCCCGCCGCCCGTGGCCGGCCCGCCCTCCCCGAAACCACTCCCCACCGTCGGTCCGCCGCCGCACCGGCCATCCCTCTAGCCCCCCCCCCCGCCGAGCTTTTTCTCCGGCGATCCCCACCCCACCGCCCAATGAACGCTCCCAACCGCCGGTGAGTGCCAACAAGAGGTCTCACGACTTCGAATACCCACCGACCACTAACTTATTACCATTTCTGTCCTTCATATACGCGCTGATGGGTGGGCCCTATGGTAATGTGCGCTGCTGAATGTGGACCGTTTGACTGGTCAATTGATCGTGTTATCAACAAATTATGGATCTGTATGGTGAGCCAGTGACCGTATGATCACCCTAAAATGTACTCCTATTTTATTAACACAGTACAGACTCAAACTACCATTTCTTTCTTTCATATACGGGCTGACAGGTGGGCCCCACGGTTACGCGCCCGATGGTGCAACACTAGTTGTGCTGCGTGGAACGTTTGACTGGTCAATTGATTGTGTCATCAACAAAATACGGAGTTGTACGGGTGAGCCAGTGACCGTATAATCATGATATGTATTTGTTTAACACGGTACAGACGCAAGGGCTCGTATATACGTGCAAGCACTCACCGCTATAAGCGCACACACGCGAACCCTACCCCTATGAGCACCTTCGAGAGAGTGGGCCAGCATATATGATCTTGAGATTTTACAAAGTCACCATAGGTGCCTCGTAGTCGAGTGGAACGTCTCCTCCCACTGAACGTACATCGCCGGAAAATACTGAAATTAACACAAGATAAATGCGAGCACCGGGACTTTAACCTTGGTGGGCTTGAGAAACCACTGTCCTCTAACCATCCAACCACATGTTGGTTAGCACGACAAAATGTATGTGGTGACCGTGATGAGCTTATTCTGAAGTCCAGTGACCATATCGTGCTTTCGCTTCAAATACAATGACCGTAAGTGACGTCAACAAAATACGGAGCACGCATCAAATGCAAAGTCCGTCAGTGTCATCAACAAAATATGGAGACGTATCGTGAGCTAGATACCGTTGTACTATTGTATATGCTTATTTTCTTAGTGGCCGATTGCGTGTGTGGTGTGGTGGACACATCATTTCTAGTTGTGGTGGGTCAACATGAAGACTCATGGGTCGGTTCCATCCTGCGCCACACATAGGTTGGACCGAGACGTGTTATACGAAGACCCATGTGGAGGACTCGGCGTACAACACGAAGCTACCAAAGTCGCGGAGGACTCTATCCCCACTGGTGATAAGCCGACTATATATGATTTGTAACCCTAGGCCCTTAGTATGTTATACAAGCTTGGGGGCTAGTTCGTCGATAGTATACACACACGCACAATGCCTGGTATTCACGTGTACTTTGTACACACCCCTTTCACTAATATACAGTACCAGGAGTAGGCTCTTTCTTCAACTGCAAGGGTCCGATACGAACTAGGGTAAAACTTTGACTCGTATTACCGTCCAGCCTAACAGCCAGGGGTATCCTACCGAATGATATGATGAAATCATATCTGCCAACTACTAAGAGAGAGGTGTGTCGGGGGGGCAATGTGTGCGAGAGAGGCCTAAAGATAATGTGCGTGCGGGAGACACGTAGGCGCATATATGTGCGTATAGAGGGCTAGTAGAGACCGTGCATGTGTATATATGCATGTGAGAGAAATAGTGTTTTCCAACTGAGATTAGTGAAAAGAGTGGTACATAGTAGTCAGAAAGAGAGAGAGAGAAACAGAGAGAGCATGTGCGTGAGACACCCCGACACCCTGAGAGAGATTGTGAGCATGTGTGAAAGAGAAATGCCGATGCATATAAAGTGTGTGCACTTATGCGTTAGATAGAGAGATATATAACGCGTTTGTGAGAACGGGGCGAGGCATAGTGCATCTACGTGTAAAAGGCGGCTCTACGCATTGAATTAAAATATAAATGGCATTATTATTTTTGGATGAGATCATGAATTTTGCAAATTGCGTATGGACGAAAATCGGTCTATCAGACACCCATACTCTATTGAATTCTAGCATGTGCATGTGTTTATTTCATATTATCGATCCATAGAGTGAGAGCGGTTTGAAATACAGGCAATGGATGCTTTTGCAATTCATATATAAACATTAATTAGTGCACTCCATGTTGTTAGTGTGAGCACTTTATACATTTGTCACTTGCATGGATACATTCCAAATTGCTAGCTACGAAATAGAATACATGTCGAATTCAACATAAAGGGGGTTTCGAAGATTCGAATTCATAGGAAGTGCATTCATCTATTTGAACCCGAGATAATGGCATTTGTAAATCAGATGTAAAAGGGGGCATCAATCTTTGTTGTGAGTTTGAACATGCTATATATATTCATACGCATATCTAACTTTTTTTTGCAACCAAGGAGATTATATCTGGAACCATGCATGAACTGAGGTAAGTTGCATATTTTTTAATATATACTCGTGCACAATGTATATTCAAATGTACCCCCTCCATTCCAAAATAATCGTACCTTTAGGATTTTCAAGAGTAAAGATTTGTGAAGTTTGACAAATCCTGAAAGTTCAATTCAAGAGAACCGAAAACGTTAATGCTTCTGCTCCCAAATATTGAACGAAGCGCCAAATAGGCCTCTGGTCACCCGAAACCGCGCGAGACTAATGTTTTGGTGGTAGGAAATTACTGTCCTGACTCTGGCCCGTATAGCCTATCGTCCCGATGTCCAAAGGTACAAACCGGGGTAGGTTTGTAACTTCACCAAGACGCCAGTCTCAACCGCCTCCGAGAAGCATTCATACGCCGTGGGCGCCTACCCATGCGCTCGGCCGAAATCTATCCCGCCCACTATTGGGACACCTGACAAGACTGTCCTACCCCCAACCCGCAATATGTCCGAAATTTTAGATGGGGGCAAAGTTTGTAACTTTCCCCAAATTTCACACAAGCGCGTCTCAAACCGAAACATTGTTCCCCCTTAGTTCCCCGCCTCCCTCCATTTCCCCATTCATACTCCATGGGCGTGAAAACGCCCTCTCCACCAGCCGCGAAACCCCAGCCTCCTCCGTCCTCCACCCCATAGCGGCCAATCCACCGCCGCCCTCCTCCATCACGCCGGAGCCGGTACCCCGGCGTCGTCGTCCAACGCAACCGCAACCGCAACGCCCTCAAGGACTTAGCAGCTGAAGCCGAGGCAGAGTGCGTCGTACCAGAACCACTCCGACCACGCCGTCCTGCGCCTCACTGCTGCGGCTCCACTGTCGCAACCGTCCACCGCACCGGAGCTGTTCCCGCTACGCCGTCGTTCGCCGCCTCGGATCTGCTTCCCCGCCGCCGACAGACAGCCACCGCACCACACTCAACAATTTGGCCATGGGTTCGTCCAAGGCTGCACCGTCCTCCACAACTTCTGGTTTTCGGCGAACAACAAGAAGATCGTCGGAAAAACAGAAGGAGGACACAACACTGCCAGCAGAAAGAGGTACTCCTCTTCCCTTATTCGTGCAAATCTTACGTCTCCGCTCACACCGTATTCATCCCACGAAAGAAACTAGTTGAGCGCTTCTTACTGCATCTTCTTCGTGATACTAAATGCACAAGGTTTCCTCCCTTTTACTATTTCACCTTTGCTAGAGGTCAGTAGCCCGCCTGGATTTCAATTCAGGGTCAGTCGAACCGCAATTAAAAGAAGTAGCACCCGCTTAGGCGCGCGGAGCACCTAGTCCGCCTGTTCCCCGGGGAAGCGGCGCATCGGTGTCTATCATAGGGGTGTGGGGCGCAGGAGCTGCTTGCGCCCGATCTGGAGGTCGGCGGGGCTTGAATGGATGGCCGGGGGGGGGGGGGGGCGGTGCCAAGCACGGCGGTGCGGTGAGGTCGAGGGGAGGGCGCAGGCAGGGGAGGAATACTGGGCCGGTGGTCGCTGGCATTTCGAGGAAGATCGTCAACACTGACTGGCTGGAGGTAGATGAAGGCGATCTGCCCGTTCTTTGTACATCGGACGATGCAGAAAAAATGGACTGACCTATTTGCTTTCAGTCGACTGTTATTTTCATAGAATCCTGTAGTAATTTAGTGTGCCATGCATGTTGTAGAGCTATCATATCTCTCCCGTCATTTATTTCTCACCGACCTGCTATCTGCTACCTTTACACTATACTAATTGTGCACACACTTCACCCATACTCACACTATTGTTTTTTTATGCATGGGTATTTCAGACTCTGACGCAGTGTTGATGAATGCAGAAAAGAAAAGACAGAAGTCGCTCCAGTGTAATTCGAAGATAAGCACTAAGCGTTTCAGCGCTCTAATGGGTGCAGTGTCAGCAGTTGGAGACAGTAAACGTAGCTCTGCAGTTGCTTTAACTTCGCGCTGTCAAATGTGGTTGCATGTTGCATATGGTGTCTAGCTTGTATTGCTTACAATTTGGTTAAATTGCATCTGCTTACTTTACACATTATACCTTTGATAATGACATGCCTTCCTGTTTTTGATACATACTACATATGTCTATTAACCATGTTCGTACATCAAACTAACGCTCTTTTGTATCCCTCGTCAATCACTTATGATGATACAGTCACCCGAGTGGGTTACTGTGAGGCGCCCTACTCGTTTAAAGAGTGCAGTGTCATCCTCCCCACATGATTCTCAAGAAACAACAAGGCTAAATGAAGATAGTCAACATAGCTCTCTAGTTGATCACCACAATTCCCCCACACCACCATCGCAGGTGCTTGCTCTTACTTGGCAGTGTGATATGTGGTTGCATGTTGCATATGGTGTCTACCTTGTAATGCTTCTAATTAGGGTAAATTGCATCTGCTTAGTTAACACATTATACATGTGAATATGACATGCCTTCTTGTTTTTGGTACATACTACGTCTTTCTATTAACCATGTTCTTACATCAAACTACTTTTCTTGTGTATCCCTCATCAATGCTCCTAATTTGTTAAATTGCATCTCCTTAGCTTACACATTATACATGTGAATATGACACGCCTTCCTGTTTTTGGTACATACTACATCTGCCTATCACACCATGTTCTTACATCAAACTACTGTTCTTGTGTATCCTGCGTCTATCGCTTATGATGAGACAGTCACGCGCGTGGGTTAATATGAGATGCAATACTCTTATAAAGAATGCAATTTCATCCTCTCCACATGATTCTCAAGAAACATCAAGCCTAAATGAAGATATTAAACATAGCTCTGTACCCGAAGACCGCACTTCCCCTACACCACCATCACAGGTGCTTGCTCTAACTTCGCAGTGTGATATGTGGTTGCATGTTGCATACGGTGTCTAGCTTGTAATGCTTCTAATTAGGGTAAATTGCATCTGCTTAGTTTACACACTATACCTGCGAATATGACATGCCTTCCTATTTTTGGTACACACTACATCTATGTGTTAACCTTGTTCTTACATGAAACTACCTCTCTTCTGTATCCTGCATCAATCACTTACGATGAGTCAACTTTATTTGTTGCATATTGCATATTATTTCTAGCCTGCCTGTTGCCATGTATTGCTTCTAATTTGGTCAAATACATTTGTTAGGGCACCCTTTTAATTTGGCAGAGTGATATTGGTTTCATCTTTCATATGGTTTCTAGCTTGCATCGATTCTAACAAGTTCAAGCACCTTGTGCTTAGTTTACACTTTATACATCATACATGTCAATATGTCACGCCGTCCTGTTTTTCATACATATTCCATCCTCCTATCATGCGGCTGCCTTACATGAAAGTAGTGTTCGTCAGTATCATGCATCAATGAGTTCTGAAGAGCAAATTTTATTCCTTTTTCTTGTGGGTTTGACTTGACAAGGCAAAATCAAGAAAGAGGAAGGAAAAGAGTAAGGAAGGCGATGATGGTGGTCCTGTGCAGCAACGTAAACGGAGCATCTGTACCGATTCTCCTTGTACTGATAGTGCATTACAAGGTCCAAGTCTCCGCTCCCCTACTCCACCATCCAAGGTGCTTGCTCTAACTTGGCAGTGTGATATCTGGTTGCATGTTGCATATGGTGTCTAGCTCGTATTGCTCCTAATTAGTGTAAACTGCATCTGCTTAGCTTACACATGATACATGTGAATATGACACGCTTTCCTGTTTTTGGTACATACTATATCTGTCTATCACACCATGTTCTTACATGAAACTACTCTTCTTGTGTATCCTGCATCAGTCACTTATGATGGGACACCTTTAAGTTGGCAGTGTGATATTGGTTTGCGTCTTGAATATGATTTCTAGCATGTATTGCTTCTAGTTTGATGAACGCCACCTATGACGAGACAATTTTAACTTGGCAGAGTGATATTGATTGCACCTTCCATATGGTGTCTTGCAGTGTTTCTAATTTGCTGAAGTGCCTTCTGCTTAGTTACCACATCATAGGTGTGAATATGTCAAGCCGTCCATTTTTTTGTACATATTCCATCCTCGTATCATGACTTTGCCTTTCATCAGAGTAGTGTTCGTCAGTATCATGCATGAATGAGTTCTGAAGAGCGAATGATATTCCTTTTTCTTGTCGGTATGACCTCACAATGCAAGATCAATAAAGCTGAAGAAAATTGGCAAGGCATTGGATGATGGTGGTCCTTCCGAGCAACTGAAACGGAGGTTCTCTACAGATTCTACTCCGCCATCCTCCCAACAAGATTCGCACGACAACGCAAGGCTAGACAGTCAACGTAGCTGTGCAGATGATGAGCACATCTCCCCTACTCCACCATCACAGGTGCTTGCTCTAACTTGGCACTATTATATGTGGTTGCATGTTCCGTATGATGTCTAGCTTGTATTGCTTCTAACTTTGTTGAATTGCATCTGCTTACTTTACACATAATGCCTGTGAATATGACATGTGTTCCTGTTTCTACATCAGACTACTATTCTTGCATATCCCGCATCAGTCACTTATGATAAGGCACCTTTAAGTCGCCACTGTGATATTGGTTGTGTCTTGCATATGATTTCTAGCATGTACTGCTTCTAATTTGTTGAAACGCCATACAGTTTGAACTTGGCAGAGTGATATTGGTTGCATCTTTCATATGGTGTCTAGCTTGCAGTGCTTCTAATTTGTTGAAATGCCTTCTGCTTAGTTACCACATCATAGGTGTGAATATGTCACACCATCCTGTTTTTCATACATATTCCATCCTCGCATCATGTGTTTGCCTTTCATCCGAGTAGTGTTCGTCAGTATCATGCATGAATGAGTTCTGAAGAGCGAATTTTATTCCTTTTTCTTATCGGTTTGACTTCACAATGCAAAATCATTACAACTGAAGGAAATTAGTCCGACAGTGGATGATGGTGGTCCTTCGGAGCAACTCAAACAGGGGGTCTCTACAGATTCTACTCCGCCATCCTCCCAACAAGATTCGCAAGACAACACAAGGCTGGACAGTCAACGTAGCTGTGTAGATGATGAGCACATCTCCCCTACTCCACCATCACAGGTGCTTGCTCTAACTTGACACTATTATATGTGGTTGCATGTTGCGTATGATGTCTAGCTTGTATTGCTTCTAACTTGAATTGCATCTGCTTACTTTACACATAATGCCTGTGAATATGACACGTGTTCCTATTTCTAGAACATACGTGTACATGATGAGCACATCTCCCCTACTCCACCATCACAGGTGCTTGCTCTTACTTGGAACTGTTATACGTGGTTGCGTTTTCCGTATGATGTCTAGTTTGTATTGCTTCTGATTATGTTGAATTGCATCTGCGTAGCTTACAACTTATACCTGCAACGATCACTTACCCATAAGACACATTTAACTTGGGACTGTGATGTAGGTTGCATCTTGCATTGTCTTCTAGCTTGTACTGCTTCTAATTTCTTGAAATGGCACTTACGACGAGACACTTTTTACCTGATAGAGTGATATTGGTTGCATGTTCATATGGTTCCTAGCTTTCATTTCTTCTAATTTTGTTGAAATGCCTTCCGCTTACTGTTTTTTCATACATATTCCATCCTCCTATCGTACGTGTGAATATGAAACACTGTCTTTTTTGTATATATTCCATCCTCCTATCCTGCGCTTGCCTTACATCAAAGTAGTGTTCGTCTGTATCATGCATCAACCAGTTATGCAGAGCTAATTTTATTCACCTTCTTGTGGTTTTGACTTCATAAGGCAATATCAGAAAATAGGAAGGAAAAGAGTAAGTTAGGGGATGTTGGTGGTCCTCCGGACCGACGCAAATAGAGACTCTCTAGATTTGCCACTGCTACTGCTAATGAAGTTGAAGTCCCAAGTCTACATGATGAGTTCATCTCCCATACTCCATCATCGCAGGTGCTTGCTCTAAGTTGACAGTGTGATAATTGGTTTCATGTTGCATATGTTGTCTAGCCTGTATTTCTTCTATTTTGATTAAGTTGCACGTGCTGAGTTCATACGTTATACATGTGCATATGACATGGCTTTCTGTGTCTAGAATACACTGCATCTATCTATCATACCATGTTCTTACATCAAAGTACTGCTGTTGTGTATCCCGCACCAGTCACTCATGATTGGACGCTTTTAACATGGCAGTTTGATAGTGGTTGCATCTTGTATTGATTTCTACGTTGTACTGCTTCTAATTTTTCGAATTGCCACTTATGACAAGACACTTTTAACTTGGCAGAGTAATATTGGTTGCATCTTTCATATGGTGTCTAGCTTGCATTACTTCTATTTTCTTGAAAATCCTTCTGCTTAGTTTGCACATCGTAGCTGTGAATATGTCATGCCGTCCTGTTTTTTTTACATATTCCATCCTCGTACGGTTGTCTTACATCAAAGTATTGCTTGTCTGTTTCATGCATCAATGAGTTCTGAAGAGTGATTTTATTCTTTTGTGTTGTGGGTACAGCTTGACATGGCAAAGTAAAAAAGAGCAAGAAAAATAATATAGTAGGGAGTGCTGTTACTCGTCGGGTGAAACGGAAAAGGTTCTGCCGTCGAGATTCTGCTGGTACTTATAGTGCAGTAGAAGGTCCAAGTCCACCGGCTAAATCTACAAACACAGTATCACCTGCTCCACCAGCTGCAGCATCCGCTTCAACTGTGCCAGCATCTCAACTAGTTACTCGTTCGTTTGCTCCGAAACTGGCCAGTTCCCAAGCTGCCTTCACACCTAACACTACTTCCGAAGCACTTCTGACACAACAAGACTTGGCAAGATCAGATGAACCTCATGAGCATCAACACCAAGACGGTACCTGACCGAGTCAAGTTGCAGTTGCATGCTCCTTTATATGTACTCTCACAGTTTGATGTACACTAACACTTTTCCATATTCGTTGTTGAACTAGCACCACGGCGCAAGCGGAAACAGACATCAGGGATAATGCTTGACAGATTAACAAAATCTAAAGGAGGAAGAATGGAGATCCATTCTGAGGCAGGTTTAAAAAGGCCACGTGATGCTACAGAGTCAGCCAAGTTAGTATCAGAGGCAGCCGTTGCCGTTAGGTGTCATGCACGTATCCTCCCAACGTGGATCCAGTACAGGAATGAGAAAGACAATACCCAGTTTAACACCTTCCTTGACCATTTATCCGTAAGTAATGTTATTCATCGCAATTAGTAATATTGTCTTGCTCTGTCCCATACTTTCTAGCTTCCTCCTAATAAGACTCACATTCTTTTTTCAATAGATGAGGTTCAAGTTGGATCCGAAAGATGATGCAACTAAACAAGCATGCACTCATGTTTTTCAGTCTGCTATGCGACAGTATCGGTACCACCTTAGAAAATCTCACTTTGAAGGCAAGGCCAACAATGAAATCGCCCAAACATCTCCAGTGGAATATATTACATATGAAGACTGGACAGCCCTCGTTAAACACTGGTCTGATCCAAAGTATCAGGTAGGCTATATGTATTTGATCAGACCACATATTGAACTTGTATTTATGTATGTGCCTTACAAGTGTATCTTCTTCTAGGCTAACTGTTTGAAGAACAAAACCAACCGTTCTAAAGTGAAATTCCAACAGACAACAGGATCTCGTAGCTATATTGCACACTGCGAGGCTCTTGTAAATAGCTGCTACTTCCTTCTTTTTTTTGTGCCATATTATCGTATCTATATTGACTTGTTCCAAATACAGAGGAAAGCCCGTGCGGACCAAAAAGAACCTGAACCGAATGCAGTGCAAATCTTCAAGGATTGCCACACCAGCAAGATGAAGGGCATGAGCACACCAGTTCAAGCCGCTGTTGTAAGTCCTTACTCCTCCTGCCTTGAACTGATTGGTACTGTGATGTGTTCATTTAACTACTTGGTTTGCAGCCAATGTCAGTTACTCTGTTCACTTTTATTCACAGTTGTCTTAACGCATCATTTCACCTTACATGGTTTAAAAGAGATGAAGGATATTCTTTTGGTCTTGATCTGTAATCTAGTTGTTATGTTCACGTGCGCACACAATGATAAAATAGCCTGTTTGTTTTATATCTGTTTGCCCATGATATGAATGATGTCATACTATGTTCATCCTACTTTAAACCATGTCTCTTTATCCTTAGATGTCAACGAATGTGAGGAAATAAACAATACAGTAGGCATGCTACATGGACATATGTTCCGAAAGTGATTTTATTATGTAGTTGGCACTACAATACATGCTAATGTATTACAGTAGTTCACCAAAATAAGTTATGTATAAACGTTTAACCTACTTTGTTTGTTTTTGTCTCATTAGTAACTTATCTGGTACACTAATCTACAAGTTCAAACTTTCAGGAAGCTATGGAACAAATGATTGAACAGCCACAACCACCTGAAGGTGACGAGGCTACTACAGGCACAATGTCACCTCTTGCTGCAGTGCGTCAGTATCTCTCCACTAACAGTGCAAAAAGCACCTTCCTGCGTAATTCTGGGTTGGTTGTCAAGGTAACCTCGTCCAAATCGCCTACTGAACAAAATCTTCCTGCTAGACAGAGTGATATATCTGTGCTCCAGACACAAGTCCAATCCCTAATGGACGTTGTTTCGAAAACAAGAATAGTGGTTGAGAAATGTCGTCAAGATATGAATGGTTTTGAAACCAGACTATCAGACATTCGCTTCGTTGTTCAAGAGCAATGGCGGAAAAAGGTGGAGATCGTGTTGCTCCATCAGATTCTACAGCCTGAAACATTAGCACTCAGGTCAAATGATCTGTGCTTCTATACATCTGATGGTGCTTTTATCTGGAAGGACTGTAAACTTTATGCCAACAGGCCTTTTGTTGTATGGTTGGAATTTATTTTGTTGTGATACAACATTTATGATGCTGCCTCAGGCTGCAGTAATTACGATGCTATTTTTGTATAGTGTAGGTTTATCTTAGTAATGTATTCGACCGAAAGCTTCGTAGGAGCCCAACATGCCAACATTCGTCGGGCCCATTCCAATTGGGCTAAAACCGATTACGGGCCGAAATTGGCATGTAGCCCACTAAAAATATCTGGGCCTAAATCAGCATAAGCTTTCATATTTTTCTGGTAGGCTTGTGCCCATAGTGGGCCTTTAACAGGCCTAAACATAATTTGGGCCCTTAGTAAAAATAGGCCGTTTACAGGTGTAAATATCTCGAGCCCATAAAAAACATGGGCCTTTAATAGACCGAAAGTGAGATTGGGCCCTGATTGTGCCAAATAACCCACTGGACTTAGCAGGCCGAAATGGTGGCCCATTTACGATGCGGATCTTTGACAGGCCGAGATTCGGACGGGCCGTAAATGCGTTGACCTAATACACGGGCCTTTAACAGGCCGGAACTTCGGTCGGGCTAGATTATCGTCATTTTTATATGGGCCGTTAATGGGCCCGATATGACGTTGGGCCACATATGGCCCATGGTTTACGTCCGGCGTTAACAGGCCGAAATGACAACAGGCCGAAAGTGGCCCAAAGCTATAGTGGGCCTCTAACAGGCCGAATGTCAGACATGGCTGAATATGACCCAAATCCTTCACGGTCGTTTATGGGCCGAAAGTTTTGATGGCCTGTAAATGGGCCCAAATGAAGCCGGACCTTTAAGAGACCGGAAATACACTGGGCCGTAATTCGGCCCAATTACTTAGCGGACTGTTAACGGGCCAGAAGTGACCATGGGCCGCGTTGATGACAAGTTTAGGACAGGCCGTTGACGGGCCGATTTGACAGAGAATGTTGGGCCTTTAGCTGGGCCGGCCCATTATGGTCTCTAGAATCTTGTGGGCCTTTAGCTGGGCCGGCCCATTGTGGTCCGCAAAATCTTGTGGGCCTTTAGCTGGGCCGGCCCATTATGGTCTGCAAAATCGTGTGGGCCTTTAGCTGGGCCGGCCCATTATGGTCTGCTAAATTTTGTGGGCCTTTAGCTGGGCCGGCCCATTATGGTCCGCTAAATCTTATGGGCCTTCGGTTGGGCCGGCCCATTTAAATTTGTGGGCCACTTTTGGGCCGGTCCACGTGTCAACATATCATAGGCCCATCTCGACCGTTGGATGAGTGACACCTGTGCCAACACGGAGCTGACGCGTGGATCCGTCAGCCAATGAGAATTTTACACGTGGAAAATCGGCATTGGTCGTGGCTGTTAACGGGTTATCGGATCCAAAATCCGACCCGATAGCTTAACGGCGTTCCGTTACGGTGGATGCCACGTGTCGGTCACCCTTGACAAAAGCACTTCTGTGACGCGCGATTTATCGTCATGGAAGTGGACACTTTCGTGATGATAATTTTGGCAATTTCATGGAACACTTCTACGACAGCACAGGTATGACTATCTTGATTCTGTCATAAATTTATCATGGATGTACATGCATGACAGAAAACGTGACCTACTGTGACAAACACGTATCATCACGAAAGTGTATTTTTTTTGTAGTGCAACGTTTTATCATCAAGTATGATTATTCAAGTTGCTAGATTAACATCTCGGGGTGTATGAAACACGAGATAATTAAATCTCGAGCCCCATACTAAACTTCGTCATACGCATGACCCTCGTGCAGATCATATCTGCAATGCCCTTTCATCTGCGAATTTCATCTTTCTTTTGACTATGGCAGAACCCAAAGAACTGATAGCACTTCCATGATCAATCAGGATCACGGATTGCCAGAATTTTGTCAAATTCCACCATGCTGTCTCGAGATTGAGCGAACGCAAATTCTAGGGAAGCAACAAGAACGTCGGGTAACAGATTTCATCTGTCACCCGCATAAATAATTTTCAGCAATAGATCTCATCTACTACCTAATTATATTATGCAATACCCATACATCTCTATGTATTCTAGATCGCAACCTGCATCTACGCATAGCACTGCTCTGATCCCACTGAAGGGGAACGCGACAGAAAACAAAAAATTTCCGACCTACGCACCAGCCCGGGACCACTATGGAGACTGCACACATGGTTTGATCTTTTTCGTTACCGACTCGTAGCGCAGCGGGAAGTAGAGTCGATGACGATCGGCGGTGCAGATCCCCGCAGCTAGGATTTCAACCTCCCAACCGCGAGGATGTATACCCTCATTTGCTCCTCAGACAGCCCTCCGGGAGACGGTCGAACAACCCCCCAGACGGTGTCGCGGACAGCCCTTCGGGAGGACCTTCGAAACTCGAACGGTCACTCGGACAGCCCTTCGGGAGGACCTTCGAAACTTGGACGGTGACACATACAGCCCTTCGGGAGGCACTCACGAACTAAGACCGAAACTACGATCTCTCTACAGAGTTGCACACATACGGTGTCATCTATCCGGCAGGGCTTCACCGTCCAGAACTAGTTCCTGCTGGAACCCAGACAGCCTTACGGCTCTACAAAACTATTTCGCTGGGAGGGAGAGAGAGGCCAGATCCTGCATGGCACTTGTATGTGAGAAAGAGTGAGTGTGGAGGGCTGCCCCTCCACCTCTATTTATAGGAAATCCCAAGGGGTAGGGTAGTTTAACACAAAAACCCAAAATGCACATGAATGAAGTCCTTCCTCAAGGGCATAAGAGTGAAACCAAGGAACAAGAGGGGCTCCAAGGTGAAGCCCCAAGTGTGGCCGGCCACACCCCTGGGGGGGGCCATGAGGGCCTCCCAATCCATCCATGTCATCCCTAGATCTTTTGGGCAAAGCCCCAAAAGGTGGCTTTCCATAAAATATCCCAAAAAGCACTTTCACTATTCACGACGACATTTTTCAGCGTCCGTTCGGACTGAAAATATTTATGTGGGCTTAGAACATTTCCAGTACCCACCATAATAATTTTCAACGCGTTCTGGAACAATTCCAGTTTAGTGATTTTCACCTGCGAAAAGCATCTGAACCGGTTCCTGCAGCTCTGGAACATTCCCGGTTTTTATTTCTGAAAATTCCAAAAAGTTTCCAGAATGATTCTGGCACCCTCCAAGAATTATCAGGCATGTGCCGAAACCATTTTGACTTAATGGCATACCCCGAGACAACTATTTCGGTTTCACCGAAACTCATCCGGTGACCTCCCTCTGCGGAACTTTTCGCTGTCCGAAAGTTTTTCGATGATTTTCTCTCAGACTCCCTGTCTAGTATTCAGCAGATAGATGACCCTTAAGCGTGTGACCCTATAGGTTCGGTGAAGTATAGACATGACCCGGAACCCCTTCCGATCACTGATCAACATCGGAGCCGTGGACACCCATATTGACCCCTATACCCACACGAATGAATATTCGAGTGAACCTCCAGTTGCAGTGAGCTATTCCTGTTGCTTCGCGATATGTCACAAACACCCGAGGTGAGATTTGTTGCATCCCCGTGGATGAACAATTTGTCCACCATGCAAGTTACCTCGTTACCGGTTTTGTTCTCTTTTCTCGTTTCCGTGTTCCGGCATCCCAGTGATCAAATCACACTGTGTCTAGCCAGACGATGATGGATACCATAATACCGAGAGGGCCCGAGAATATCTCTCCATCGTCGGAGGAGCAAATCCCAATCTTGAGCTATCAAGTTACTTGACACACTTTTCCATGAACCCGTAAGCCGCCGTAATAGCCATCCATTTACGGATGACGTTTAACAAACCCCAAAGTTCATGAAGCAAGCATGAAGAAACTCGATACTCTCATGGACTAAGGAATCATGCAAACGTTAACCATCTCTGTGTTATGCACCATTAACTTGTGACGAATGAATCTCTTAGCATAACATCAATCCGGGTCGATTCAACACAAATGTTCTCTTAACATTGTGCCCTCAAAATTGCTGGCATAGACATGCCCATGATCAGGAAAACAGAACCATCATGCAACACTTGAGCTAGTCTTAGAGGCCAGACTAGGAATACTTCTTACCGTTTATTATTCCACACGTGCATATGAGTCTTCCTCCGAGCCTCGTGGATATTGCAGACTCGAGAATCATTGCTGTTATAGCATGGAACATAAACATAATTATGAACTCGCAGATAAATAATATCATTTATTATTGCCTCTAGGGCATATCTCCTACAGGTGGATCACCGCATCCAAGCTCAGAGACCTAAGCGGTGCTTCTTGGAATGAGGACACCTACTCAATCCTTTTGGAGGCAGAGCACTACCAAGGCCACATCGCAGTTAGCTCATAAACCATGCCATTCTAACTAACCAGATGTTTAAGCCTATGAACCATTGCCATCCTATAACCGCTCTGCTCTGCCATATTTCTTTCTTAGGCTCATCCCAAGGACATAGAGTTCCTGAACACACCTATCCAGAACTACCACCATATGCAACAGATCTTCTCCTTCGGGCTGGCAACCGAAAAGCATGCCATGGGCTCAAGCCAGCCGTTGGGCTCATCGATGCCCGAGTATCCAGACACCCAGGAGTCATACACCATCAACATTGATTCTCCTGACAAGAATGGTGAGCACGTTCTTGTGCTTGATAAGAAAAGGAAGCGGGGAGGCCTGATGGAGGGCGAGCTGGCCGTCTTCAGCAGCATGACTCCGGCAGTGAAGGAGGTAGCCATCGCCATCAGGGAGAGCAAGTCGGTAGACGTGCACCCTGACCTCTACATGACCCCTTGATTCTTTTTTCAGCCACCTGTAGTCGGAATAAATCCATGACGTCATCCATTATCTGCATTAAAGATCTCACTTGCTACTCACTTGAGTAGCCTTATCCCCCATATATATCAGCTCCCTTTGCCTTCACTATTTTTTCTGAAAAATTAACCAAGAGTTGATTAACGCACATGCTCTTTCATAATCAGGAAAGGGTCAAGCACCCTCTTACGTTCAAAGAAATTATCATTTCTACAATTCCAGATGGACCAAATCACAACTGTTATGCCAAATGAAATTAACATCTTTTTTTCTTTACCATATTGCGAAAGCCAAGAGGTAAATAGAGTTTTCATATTATCAGGAGGAGCTCTCAGATTAAAATTGCATTGTAACAAGCTCCACATGAACTTAGCTACAGAACAATGATGGAATAAATGGTCAACTGATTCATCATTTCCACAAAAAACACAACATTTGTTTCCATTCCAACCTCTTTTTAAAAGGTTGCCCCTAGTAATAATACTATTGCATAAAGTAATCCACAAAAAACCTCGATTTTTGTGGAGTTTCAAATTTCAACCAAAAAATGAAAAGGAAATTGCATCTCATCCAAAATATTTAGATTATAAAAAACTTGACAGAATACTTTCCATGGGTGGTTAAAGACTAAGTAATCACTCTTTCCACTTAATCTGGTTTCAGAACATGCAACTTTGATCTCATTACACTGTATTAGAGTATAGGGTTCTCGCAAAGGTAAAGTGATCCCAGCCTTTCTCAAACAACTTAGCCACAGTAATATTTTTAGTAAAACATAGATCATATAATTTGGGGGGAGGGGGTGCTTGATCCAGAGGTTTATCATCAACCCACCAGTCCTCCCAAAGTCTGGTATTAGTTTCATTTCATACTTTCTTCTTCACATATTTGTAAAACATGTTTTTGATAGGCAATTCCTTATTCATTATATCTGAATCCACGATCCCCAAACCTCCTTGTTTCTTGGGTTGACATACCTCAATCAATTTGACAAGGTGATATATTTTTGTATCTTTACCCCCCGCCAACTTATTCTGGCTCTAAAGAAGTCAACTTTTTTCCTTACCCCCATAGGTATAGGATAGAAGGACATCATGAAAGTAGGCAGGTTGTTGAGGGGATTGAACTAGAGCACGTCTACCAGCAATGTTAGACATTCTACCTTGTGAACATGCACATCTATTTTCAATCTTGTCTTCTACATGCCTCTAATCTCTATTTCTGAATCTCACCTTATTAAGAGGAATCCCCAGGTATTTCATGGGCATGCTCCTCAATTAGCAAGTGTTTTTTCTCCTATAATCCTCTCCTCTATTTACACCATCCCCAAAGAGGAAAATCTCACTCTTGTTTAACCCGGACATCTGCTCAAATGCACATAGTATGATTTTAGATTTTGTGCACTTGAGAGATCATCAAGTATGAGGAAGATGTTATCATCTACATATTGCGGCATGTTTACCCCCCCCCCCCCCCACCCCACCTCACAAAGTTCCTCCATCATCCCTTTTACACGACCCAATTTTTTAGCATTATTTAAAATAATTGCAAGAGCTTCAATAGCCAAATCAAATAACAAAGGAGATAGTGACTCTCCCTGTCTTAGACACAACTCTCTCTCATGATTTTCATGATCTAGTCATTCCACTTATCAGGGAACCCTTTAAGAGATGACAATTTGTGAACAAAAAGCCATTTAATCTTGTCATATGCTTTTTGAATATCCACTATGAAAACCATAACACTTTGTCTTTTTAGTATGAATAGTGTTTAGAGCCTCATGTAAAATGAACACACCTTCCATGATATATTTCCTTTTAATAAAAGCAATTTGAACATGAGAAATCAAAGATCCAACAACCTCGTTAAGTCTCTTCATAAGGATTTTGTGAAAATTTTGAAACTTCACATTCAACAAGCAAATAATTTTTGAATTTGTTAGACATCTTTAACTTTAGGATCTAGAATAACGATCCATAGTTCAACCTAGCCAAACTATATTTATTTTTTCAATGTTTGGAAATTGCAGTGGCATTTCTCGGAATCGCCAGATTTGGAGTGGCATTTATCAAATTAACCTAACTAATATACCCCCTCTGTTCCTAAATATAATTCCTTTTAGATATTCTAATATAGACTACATACAAAGCAAAAAGAGTGAATCCATACTCTAAAGTACGTCATGTAGTCCATATAGAAATATCTAAAAAGACTTATATTTCGTATGTAGTCCATATTAGAATATCTAAAAGGACTTATATTTAGGAACGGAGTCAGTAGGAAATATTAAAAGCACTAATAATCTGACGACCAGATTTGCCATGTGAAAAAAAAATCCAGACTTCAATAAAAGGATTTGCCATGTTCTATAGTGAAAATTGACTTGCAGCATGAAAAATCAACAGAAAATTTTTCCATGCTACAATGATTAATTGCCATGCGTTCGATCTGGATTCGACGTACATGAGGGCATCATATTTTTAACACTATAAATCTGACATCAGATTTATATCGAAATCCATTAATATTGCTTTTGTGAATGTCATCAAGCATTGCATTGTCTGATAGAATTCAACTGAAAATCCATGGACAAATATTACATAGAAAGACAACTTTATGAATTTCTTTCATGGAGAAATCACCAATGACTTTATTAGCCCCCAGATTAGAGATCTTAGCCGCATCAATATCTAAAGAAATATTTGAATCATCAGGTCTACCAAAAAGTTTTTGTCTAGGGCACATCTAGATGTGTCGTAGTTATTGCACATCTAAGTGACACAATCAAGCATAGAAAGGAAAGGAAAAGAAAAAAAAAGAAAATACATACACGAATCTCCGCGTAAGATCAATGACATAGGACTTAGATATGTAATACTTATGGCATATCTAGATGCGCTTTAGTAAAATTGTTATAAAATTTGGTAATGTAATGCATTAGCTTCCTCGAACAATCCTATTTTCTCTCCTTCTGCCAGCGGCTTTAGCATGATAATATATAGTATTAGAATCACCCTCCTTAATCTATTTCTCTTTAGAGCTCCGAAGCCATTTCAATTCTTGCTTCTGTCTATCAGTAACACTGAGCCCAAATTGCTCAGAGTGCTTATCTATTGCATCAAGTTTACATAAAATACCCTTTCTCAACAGCCTTTGAAGATTTGAATTGCAAACTCAATGTTCCTTTCTATGTGGAGATCATTATCCTTGCTGCTTGAGCAATCCGGATGTCTAGAAACAACAGTGGAAGCACATATATCTTCTTGAGCTCACTTTGGTTGGATTAAGTTATTGCTCAGCAACAAGTTGTAACTCTCCTTTTGTGTATACATTTTTCCTTTTATTATTAGCTAGATTCTTTGGCTTGCCTTAAGCCATCTTGTATATTGTTGTGGACCTTCAACAACTTACAAAAAATGCAGTGGAGCTATGCTCTACTGTTTCGTGTCAACAAAATTAGATGAAAGGAAACACTGACCTCCAATCTGCATCACTCAACTTAGTACACAACCCATAGACAGAAGCAGCGAGTCCTCAACCTCCAAGCACAAAGAAGAGGACTAACCCAAGAAAGCATAAACATTGCAAACAAGCATCATTCCAAATCATCCAAAATGAATACTCCATTTTGGAATGATAAGAGGAAATTATCGGCTGCAACTCCAATCAAACACCAAATTTCAGGGACAGATAATTCAACAGAACCAACATTGCAAACAAGTATCATTCCAAATACTCGATTTTGGAATGATAAGAGGAATTTATCGACTGCAACTCCAATCAAACACCAAATTTCACGGATAGATTCAACCGAACCAAGTCACCTTGAACACCAAACCCCAGTTCTCAACTGAACCCTGAATACTTGACAGACTGGAAGCAACTTACCACCATACCTAAGCAAGGTAAACAAAGGTAATCCAATACTTCAACGAGACTAGAGAAGACACATATGTCTCCAGGACTACATTGCTAAGGCAATCTAATACTTCAACGAGACTAGAGAAGACATATGTCTCCAGGACTACATTGCTGATGCTTCTCTTAGGTTCCCGAACAGATGATCTTCGTCTTGCCGATACGGATGCACAGATGGAGCTCCTCCCCGTGCAGCATCTCGGGATACACGGGGACGGTGTCGCACTCCGGCTGCGCCAACACATCGAACTCAACCGGGGCCGAGCAGCTCGCCGCCACCTTCTTCTCGAGCTTCAGCCGGCGCGCCTCGTCTGGGCCAGCCACCTCGACGGAGGAACTGTACACAGGCCCGGTGCCAACGTTACCCCTAACGCACACCACGGTGACGCGGCGGACGCCTCCGGCGCCCCCCACAGCCACGAGGAACACGGCGCCGTCCTCCGCGACCAGGAGGCCGCGGTCCTCACACTGCTGATCCGACGACTCCGGCACGGGGACGGCAAACTGGTGGTCCATCCCGTAGGTGATCCTGTGGGCTGTCCAGGCGTGCCGGCCGGACAACTCCGTGAGATGACGCAGGAGGCCCGACGGGGGCCCCTTGTACCCGCACTCCGCGCAAGCGCAGGGCGCCCACGCGCACGCAGTCTCGTGCGCCGCCAGGTCGCGGTAGGCGACGGAGCTGGCGCACCCGAACTTGCGGAACGGGCACGGCACCCTGATGTAGCCGAAGAGGGCGTCCAGCTGGGCGTTGTGGACGAAGACGGCGGCCGGGTCCCCGCCGCACGGGCGGCAGTCGCCGGCGCCGCAGTCGCGGCACGCGACGTGCTGCACGCGGGTGCACTGCGGCCGACGCGGCACAAACTCATCAATCAATCAAATCTTGGCCGCGACCAAAGCAAGCGGATTGAAAGGGGAGCGTTTAGGGCGTCTCGTTCGATTACCTGGTAGATGGGGGGCCTGAGGGGGCCATGGCAGAGGTCGCAGCGCATCCTGACCTGCTCCTCCTCCTCCTCGGCCGCCGCTATGGCCGCCGCGCCGCGCGCGAGCTCCAGCAGCCCGCCGTTCGCCTCCTCCTCGCGCTCGGATCTGGGCGACGCCAGCGTCTGCGCCGAGGCCGGGCTGCGCGCCAGCGGCACCTCGACGCCCGGCTCGCTCTTCCTCGGGCGGCCCGGGCGCCGGATCGCCTCCGGCGGCGTGTTCTTCCTCGGGCGGCCCGGCCGCCGGCCCACTGTCGGCGGCGTCTTCACGTCCCCGGTGCTCTTCCTCTTGCCGCCCATCGCCCGCGGACGCTGCTACGCACCAGATTGGGCGTGGGAACCTCGGCGGAACTGGGGATTTCGGGGTAGGCAGGATAGCAATGAAGGCTGGGATCTGGAGAGTTCAAGAAGGACTGGCTGAATCCCCGGCATTTCCTCCTATACGGAGAGAGAAGTTTTTTTTTTTTTGAGACAAACGGAGAGAGAAGTAAAGGAGAAGACGCACGCTCACCAGCCCACACTCGCCTAACGGCCCACTCTCTTTCTGAGGCCCAAGTGGTTAACAGGCAGGTCGTTGCAGCAGCTTCCTCGCCAACTTGGCAACTGGCAACTCCCCTCAAGAAAAAATGCTCGCTCCCCAACCATCATCAATCTGAGTGCTCAGGTGACATTTCACACACCACGAGAACCCTTTGAGCTCACAAAAATCCTGACTTTTCAGTCCCTAGGCGAATTTATAAGCCAAGAGGAAAGCAGTTAAGTGGTAGCGCAGACAAGCACCTTTTTTGGCTGTCTAATCATCCGGCCTTCATCGTGAATCGACGGTGGATCTGCTCCTCCGTGATTGTCATTCAAAGGCTGTCCGGCACCTAGAAAAGCTCGGTTGTAGGTCCACTTGAGCCCGTTCGAGCTACTGTGGCATGTCCCCCTCTTTGATCCTGTGTAGCTGCTGCCAACCCCTTCTTCATCATGTCCTCTGTGTACCCCCCACCCCCACCCCCTCTCCTTAGACCTAGATTACAGGGACGAAGGCGATGACCTACTGCTCGCCTTGTCTCCTTGCTCCAAATTTCTTCCTCTCTTGGATCCGGGTTACAGAGGGAGCATCGACGACCTAAGCAACTCAGGTACGGACGCTCGAGCGTGCGTCATCATTCACGACGAGGTTCATCAAGCGGTTGCTCATCGATCTTGAGCTCCAACGGCTGAAATTGTTGATAAGAGCGAGCCAACTAATCTAAAACGACTTCGTACAGAATAAAAATATAAGACTTAGCCAATGAGTGAAGGATGGCGCAGCAAAGCGTGCGTCACATTCTAGTATATACGAAGGCAGGAAGCTAGATGTGTGATTTTGCTGTTGAATATGTGATTTTGTTGATGGAAGTATTGCTGCTGGGGGCAGGATGACTGGACGAGCTACGGTAGCTTGTTGGGCTGACAATGACATGCATACGATTCCTTGCTGTAGGATGTAGCAGCATTCCATATAAGAATCTCTCTAGAATTGAAGCTTGGTTACATATACAGACCACCTACTCGAAGGGAACTGTTGTTATCTATTTTAGCCTACAAATTGTCCCCATTGTTTTGGTTCGGTGGTTTGTGTTTTGATTGGGAACTATTAGTTATAGTTGTACAAAATGTCGCTCCATCTACTATATTATAATATCAGTCGATCGATGAAGCACACTAATCTGAACTTTCATCCTATATAAGGTTTGAATAACATTATGATAATCAGATTGGGATTTCTTTATGGTTTCTTGCTTCCTTTGGTTGTTGCAGGTCTTGTTTGTTTTTTGACTGTTTCTATACCTGCTAAGTCTGACGTGACGGTTCAACATTTTGAGCAGGTCATGAAGTTCTTTGTATTGTCATTTGTTCACTTAGAGGAACATGCGAAACAAATAGAGACAGGTCTTGCAGCTCCTCAAGTGAAGGTCTGAGTTTGATACTCAGAAATCACCGCATTTTGAAAGTGTGAATCTAAAGCAATGTTTTCTTGATTTTGCAATTGATTTACCATAGTTGATGAGAAGGTGCACCACTATGAGTGCAATTTTCAGTTTTCAACACTCTTTTTTATGTTTCCTTTTCCTGTCCGATGATTAATTACTTTATTATATCAAATATTGCTTGCAACAAGCTATTTGTTATTTACAATGAAAGTAATTACTTCTTGGGGGGGGGGGGGGGGGGCGACATTGACAATAGCCCCATAGGCATTTTTGGAGGGCTTTGAAGGTGTTTTATATTTAGGCCATCTACACTGCATTTATTTTTTCAGGTTAAACATGCGAATGACCAGTTTTGTGCTAGCCATCATATGCATCAAATTAGATGGACCGAGCAGCCTAGCAGACATCATTTTGTGTGTACACTTATATGAATTTTAGTGTTATATTCATCTATCCCTTCTTTCTAAGTGATGTTATCAAAAGATTGTTTGACACAACTATCACTAAGAACTTGGTTTCCGACCTTTTTGAAGAATATCATATATAGAGATGAAAATCGATGACCTCTGGTGTGCCATTGATTTTATCCAAAAATCATCATCTGTAAAGATGAGCTCATTTTGGGATTTTCCATGACCATATTTCTATAAGTAGGCCATTTTTTGTAACGGAAAACAGTAGGAAATTATCTTATTGCGACATGCCATTATTGTGTCCGAGTGAATGTTATGGATTCTAAGGGTGGTGGTCCAAGATATCACCCATAAGCTACCATTATCTTTGTTTTGGGTAAGAATTGCTTCAAGAAGTATATTTATTACAAAGTTATTTGCTATATTTTAAGGAATTGGTGGCAACACATCTTCCGCTGCACTTGCAAGCGGTGGACACCGGGGAACGAAGCGGGATGTAGTGCGCCAGCGGCGACGACGCAACCCCAGTGGAGACACCAACCGCCGCCACACCAAATACGCATCCAGTCGTTTACAAAAACCAGCCACCGAGTGCTTTGAACCCGACGAGGCCCGACTCTTGGTAGGGAACTTCTTAACAGTGGGCTTCTTCTTCTTGCTAACAGGGCCCAAGGCGGACGGGACCGGGGAAGGAGGCACATCCACAATCCCAGAAAGCGGGGGAGAGGCAGGGTACACCGCCGATAACGGAGTGCCCAAACCCTTCTCTGCAGAAACAACATGGTCCACAGGGGCACCCTCAGAAGCAGTAGTATCAGAAGGCTCGGGCGCCATCCACTCGGTCGCTCAGCCAGTAGGAGCACTTGATTTAAACAGGCCACGAACCTTGGAACCTAGGCCCTCCCATTCAGAGTTGGTAAATGGGGCCACATAATCGCCCTCGGCATTGCTATCACCATGGGCATCGTCATGACGTGGCGCAGGAGGAGAATGATTGGGAGGAGGTGGTGGGGGTGCCTGCTGGGCCGCCTGACCTTCGACGCGGACATGGATCCGATAGGAACTTGCAAAGGAGAAGACATCAATAGAGCCATGAATAAGAGCCGGATCCAGACACCAAATCTTCATACGAGCAGGGCCAAGATGATCAAGAGAAGATAGATCAACCTCCACTGGCTTACCAACCAGTTCACCAAATGCCATTAGGAACGGAGAGGTGTAGAGCCCCGATGGAACATCATCCAACAGAACCCAAACATTTGACAGAGAACCTACAGCCTGAGCGCCACCCTCCGTCACTTTGACAGAGACCACGATCTGATTGAGGGGCAAAGTGAAACTAGTGCAAGAAGAAACCATCTTCAAACTTTCCTTAGATGGGAAGACAACTGCAAATTCTGACTCAGAAACCTGCTGCACTTGCCACTCCCAGCCCTCGAGCCCCCACTCTTTGAGCTCATCCATGATGACTTGGCAGGAGACTGCTTGGGATTTCATAGATATGATGGCAGCGTTGGAAAGAGCAGGCGCCACAACAACCATAACCAGATCACCTTCCAAAGCAAAGAAGGAACAACCCAGAAGACCAAGGCCGAAGTGCTTGAAGGCCGGCGACTTGCAGAGGTTCTGGCAATCCACAGTAAGATGGCCCTCGGCCCGACAGATGAGGCAAAATGGGGGGAAGGTGCATCGGGATTGGAAGTGCCCCGGCCGGTGGCAAGCAAAGCAGGTGAGTGTAGATGAAGGACCTGATGAGGAAGGGAGGACCGAACCATGCAGAAGGGGAGGAGGAGGAGGGAGGATGCCATCACCAGCGGCAAGAGAGGAGGAACCAGGATCCCAAGGAGTGAACTTGTGCGTCTCGTAGGGATAGGAAGAACCATACCCACCTCGCTGGTACTGCCGTCCTCCGCCACTGGCCCTGCCGCCGCTTCCACCATAGACCCGCTGGCCATTCCCAGATCCAGCACCACCCGAGCGGGCGATACGACGCAGGGGCGCCGTGGGGCCCAGCAGTGGATCAGATCCGGAGCAGTCAGACCAGCAGCAGAGCCAGACGCCGCAGCCTCCCAGGTATCTACCATCGTAGAGCCCCACCTAGTAGGCGAAGAAGCCTGCACCGGCCCTGCACTGGAGCCTGTAGCCACCACCATCGAAGCCGCCGCAAAGCAAGCACACTCCTCCCGTTGCAGCCACTCTGGGCCAGCCGCCCAAGCCTCGCGGTCATGAGACACCTGCTCACTCAAGCCGTGCTCCGCCTCGAGCTTTGAGTGAGGAGTAGCTTCGTACTCAAAATTGGAAGCAGCCTCTACCGAACCCTCACGATGACGCTTGCTACCCGACACAGCCTCACTAGAGGAACCATGAGATTTGTCCATGGAGACCGCCTCCATGAACGAAAGAGAGATTGGAGGGGGAGTGGATCGAATGAGACGACGGATAGGGAGAGAATGACAGCGCACGTCAGATCTGGAAGATGAAAATCCTAGGGGCAGGGACAAGCAAACCCTTGCAGATCCATAAGTAGCTCCGCACAGCATGTCCATCAGACAAGGAGAGGAAGGGCTGGCCCACAAGCCCACCACGAACCACAGGAGTTGGCCCAACAACAACGCCAGGGAGGGGAGGAAAATCAACCCAAGAGTGGGCCCCCAGTTGGACCAGAAACTCAACAGGGCACAGGCGGGCCCACTAGCGAGCCCGTGTCACTCAACGCTCTAGCAGAGTAAACAAGTCTAGGGTTCCACCCCTCTCCTCCCGAGCCGCCACCGTTGTGCCACAACCCGACGCCGGCGAGGATAAAGGGGAAGAGGAGGGCGACAACACATCCAGAACGACCTCCAGATCATCAGATAGCGAGGGCACCAGCGCCGGACCAAGCACGCCAGATGCCGGAGAGGGCACGAGGAAGTTACCAGATCTACGACCTAGATGAATGACCCTCGACTAGCCAGGATCCACCACCGACGTCGGTGCAGCGCGGCTGCACCCACCCGACGCAAACTTCCGAGCCTGCCCTGCCATCCGAATTGGCAGGGGACGCGCTGCCGGAGAGCCGCTGCCGAACTCTGACTCGGAGTCAGAACTCGCCGCATCCAGCACCCAAAAGCGGTTGGCACACACCGGCTCGGGAGCTCACCGTGTGGATGACGACAACGCTAACGGAGGAGGGGACGGTGAAGGAAATATGCCCTAGAGGCAATAATAAAGTTGTTATTTATATTTCCTTACATCATGGTAAATGTTTATTATTCATGCTAGAATTGTATTAACTGGAAACTTAGTACATGTGTGAATACATAGACAAACAGAGTATCCCTAGTATGCCTCTACTAGACTAGCTCGTTAATCAAAGATGGTTAAGTTTCCTAGGCATAGACATGTGTTGTCATTTGATGAACGGGATCACATCATTAGAGAATGATCTGATGGACAAGACCCATCCGTTAGCTTAGCATTGTGATCGTTTAGTTTATTGCTATTGTTTTCTTCATGACTTATACATGTTCCTATGACTATGAGATTATGCAACTCCCGAATACCAGAGGAACACTTAGTGTGCTATCAAACGTAACAACATAACTGGGTGATTATAAAGATGCTCTACAAGTGTCTCTGATGGTGTTTGTTGAGTTGGCATAGATCGAGATTAGGATTTGTCACTCTGATTGTCGGAGAGGTATCTCTGGGCCCTCTCAGTAATGCACATCACTATAAGCCTTGCAAGCAATGTGACTAATGAGTTAGTTGCGGGATGATGCATTATGGAACGAGTAAAGAGACTTGCCGGTAAAGAAATTGAACTAGGTATGGTGATACCGACGATCGAATCTCGGGCAAGTAACATACCGATGACAAAGGGAACAAAGTATGTTGTTATGCGGTTTGACCGATAAAGATCTTCGTAGAATATGTAGGAACCAATATGAGCATCCAGGTTCCGCTATTGGTTATTGACCGGAGATGAGTCTCGGTCATGTCTACATAGTTCTCGAACCCGTAGGGTCCGCACGCTTAACGTTTGATGACGATATGTATTGTGAGTTATGTGATTTGATGTACCGAAGGTTGTTCAGAGTCCCGGATGTGATCACGGACATGATGGGGAGTCTCGAAATGGTTGAGACATGAAGATTGATATATTGGAAGGTTATGTTTGGACACCGGAAAGGTTTCAGATAGGTTCGGCATTTTCCAGAGTACCGGGGGGTTACTTGAACCCCCTGGGGGGTTAATGGGCCTTCATGGGCTTTAGTGGAAGAGAGGAGGAGGCGGCCAAGTGGAGGGGCGCGCTCCCCAAGCCCAATCCAAATTGGGGAGGGGGGCCGGCCCCCCTTTCCTTCTCTCCTTCTTCCCTTTCCTTCCGCTCCTAGTTGGACTAGGAAAGGGGGGTGATACGTCTCCAACGTATCTATAAATTTTTATTGTTCCACGCTATTATATTATCCATCTTGGATGTTTTATATGCATTTATATTCTGTTTTATATGATTTTTGGGACTAACCTATTAACCTAGAGCCCAATGCCAGTTTCTGTTTTTTCCTTGTTTTTGAGTTCTACAGAAAAGGAATACCAAACGGAGTCCAATTGACGTGCCAATTTTTGATGATTTTTTATGGACCAAAAGAAGCCCCTGGAGTAAAAGAATTGGGCCAGAAGAGTCTCGAGCCATCCACGAGGGTGGAGGGCGCGCCCTACCCCCTAGGCGCGCCCCCTGTCTCGTGGATGACTCAGAGACCCCCAGAAAGAAACCTAGATCAGGAGTTCCGCCGCCGCAAGCCTTTGTAGCCACCAAAAACCAATCAGGACCCTGTTCCGGCACCCTGCCGGAGGGGGGGTCCATCACCGGTGGCCATCTTCATCATCCCGGCGCTCTCCATGACGAGGAGGGAGGGTATTCTATTGATTCACTTGATGTATGTTTTGGTGATCAACTTGCGGGTTCCGTGACCTTGGGAACTTATGCATAGGGGTTGGCACACATTTTCGTCTTGACTCTCCGGTAGAAACTTTGGGGCACTCTTTGAAGTTCTTTGTGTTGGTTTGAATAGATGAATCTGAGATTGTGTGATGCATATCATATAATCATACCCATGGATACTTGAGGTGACATTGGAGTATCTAGGTGACAGTAGGGTTTTGGTTGATGTGTGTCTTAAGGTGTTACTTTACTACAAACTCTAGGGTTGTTTGTGATACTTATAGGAATAGCCCAATGGATTGATCGGAAAGAGTAACTTTGAGGTGGTTTCGTACCCTAAAATAATCTCTTCGTTTGTTCTCCGCTATTAGTGACTTTGGAGTGACTCTTTGTTGCATGTTGAGGGATTGTTATATGATCTAATTATGTTATTATTGTTGAGAGAACTTGCACTAGTGAAAGTATGAACCCTAGGCCTTGTTTCAACGCATTGCAATACCATTTTCGCTCACTTTTATCATTAGTTACCTTGCTGTTTTTATAATTTCAGATTATAAAAACCTATATCTACCATCCATATTGCACTTGTATCACCATGTCTTCGCCGAACTAGTGCACCTATACAATTTACCATTGTATTGGGTGTGTTGGGGACACAAGAGACTCTTTGTTATTTGGTTGCAGGGTTGTTTGAGAGAGACCATCTTCATCCTACGCCTCCCACGGATTGATAAACCTTAGGTCATCCACTTGAGGGAAATTTGCTACTGTCCTACAAACCTCTGCACTTGGAGGCCCAACAACGTCTACAAGAAGAAGGTTGCGTAGTAGACATCAAGCTCTTTTGTGGCGCCGTTGCCGGGGAGGTGAGTGCTTGAAGGTATATCTTTAGAACTTGCAATCGAATCTTTTAGTTTCTTGTTTTATCACTAGTTTAGTTTATAAAAGAAAACTACAAAAAATGGAATTGAGTGTGCCTCATATGCTTCATCTTTTTAATATCTTTCGTGAAAATGATGGAAAGGAAAATTGTGCTCAAGTGTTAGAAGAAGAATGCATTAAAATATTTGGCAGTAAATATTTGAATGATGAGCATGATTGCAACGTTGTTAGTATGAATTCCTTGAATATCCATGATGCTAATGATATGCAAAGCCACAAGCTTGGGGATGCTATGTTTGATGAAGATGATATTTTTTGTCCCCCAAGTTTTGATGAGCAAATTTATTATGATGATAGCATGCCTCCTATTTATGATGATTATATTGATGAAAGTGGGTTTGGAAGAGTGTCAACTTTAGGAAGTAATGATCCCACTATTTTGGAGGATGTTGAATATTATTGTGATAATTATGAAAGTGGATTTGGAGAGGTCATGACTTTATTTAGTGATGAATCCACTATTCCGGAAGAGGTTCCAATTGATTATGAGAACAAAGTTGCTATCTATGATGATTATTGTGATGACTTGTATGCTATTAAGAATAATGGTAACCATGAAACTTGTGATCTTGATTTTAATTTTCAATTGGATTATGCCTCACATGATAGTTATTTTGTTGAGTTTGCTCCCACTTCTATTCATGAGAAGAAATTTGCTTATGTGGAGAGTAATAAAAATTCTATGCTTGTGGCTCATGAAAAGAATGATTTATGTGATAGTTATATTGTTGAATTCATTCACTATGCTACTGAAAATTATTATGTGGGAGGAATATATGCTTGTAGGAATTGCAATAATATCAAGTTTCCTCTCTATGTGCTTAAAGTTATAAAGTTATGCTTGTTTTGCCTTCCTATGCTAGTTGATTATTGTTCCCATAAGTTGTTTGCTCACAAAATCCCTATGCATAGGAAGTGGGTTAGACTTAAATGTGTTAGTAATATGCTTCATGATGCTCTCTTTATGTTTCAATTCTTATCTTTTATGCGATCATCATTGAAATCATCATGCCTAGCTAAAAGGCATTAAAGAAAAGCGCTTGTTGGGAGACAATCCTATATTTACCCCTACTGTTTTTGTGTGTTAAAATGATTAAGCTACTGTATTACTCATGTTTTATAGCTTTTGTTTCAATAAAGTGCCAAGTAGAACCTTTGGGAAGACTTAGGTGAAAGTTAATGTGATCTTGCTGTAAAAAACAGAAACTTTGCGCTCACGAGATTAGCTGTCATTTTTTACAGAAGAGTGTTTCTAAGTTGATTCTTTTTGCAGAAGATTAATAGACAAATTCCTCAGGTCCACCAATTTATTTCAGAATTTTTGGAGTTACAGAAGTATTCGAGAGTTACAGATTACTATAGACTGTTCTGTTTTTGACAGATTCTGTTTTCATTGTGTTGTTTGCTTATTTTGATGAATCTATGAGTAGTATCGGAGGGTATGAACCATAGATAAGTTGGAATACAGTAGATATTACACCAATATGAATTTATAATGAGTTCACAACAGTACCTAAGTGGTGATTTATTTTCTTACACTAACAGAGCTTACGAGTTTTCTGTTAAGTTTTGTGTTGTGAAGTTTTCAAGTTTTGGGTAAAGATTCGATGGACGATGGAATAAGGAGTGGAAAGAGCCTAAGATTGGGGATGCCCAAGGCACCCCAAGGTAATATTCAAGGACAACCAAGAGCCTAAGCTTGGGGATGCCCCGGATGGCATCCCCTCTTTCGTCTTCGTTCATCGGTAACCTTACTTGGAGCTATATTTTTATTCACCACATGATATGTGTTTTGCTTGGAGCGTCATTTTATTTTATTTTGTTTTGCTTGCTGTTTGAATAAAATCCCAAGATCTGAAATTCTTAAATGTTAGAGAGTCTTCACATAGTTACATAATTATTCGACTACTCATTGATCTTGACTTATATCTTTTCGAGTAGTTTGTCATTTGCTCTAGTGCTTCACTTATATCTTTTTAGAGCACGACGATGGTTTTATTTTGAATAAATAGATGAACTATCATGCTTAAATTACATTATTTTGAGAGTCTTAAAAAGCATGGTAATTTGCTTGGGTTATAAAACTAGTCCTAATATGATGGGTATCCAAGAGGGATATAATAAAAACTTTCATATAAAGTGCATTGAATACTATGAGAAGTTTGATTCCTTATGATTGTTTTGAGATATGAAGATGGTGATATTAGAGTCATGCTAGTTGAGTAGTTGTGAATTTGAGAGATACTTGTGTTAAAGTTTGTGATTCCCGTAGCATGCACGTATGGTGAACCGTTATGTGATGAAGTCGGAGCATGATTTATTTTTTTGATTGTCTTCCTTATGAGTGGCGGTCGGGGATGAGCGATGGTCTTTTCCTACCAATCTATCCCCCTAGGAGCATGTGCGTAGTACTTTGTTTCGATAACTAATAGATTTTTGCAATAAGTATGTGAGTTCTTTATGACTAATGTTGAGTCCATGGATTATACGCACTCTCACCCTTCCATCATTGCTAGCCTCTCTTGTGCCGCACAACTTTCGCCGGTACCGTACACCCACCATATACATTCCTCAAAATAGCCACCATACCTACCTATTATGGCATTTCCATAGCCATTCCGAGATATATTGCCATGCAACTTTCCACCATTCCGTTTATTATGACACGCTTCATCATTGTCATATTGCTTTGCATGATCATGTAGTTGACATCGTATTTGTGGCAAAGCCACCTTAATAATTCTTTCATACATGTCACTCTTGATTCATTGCACATCCCGGTACACCGCCGGAGGCATTCACAGAGAGTCTTATTTTGTTCTAAGTATCGAGCTGTAATTCTTGAGTTGTAAGTAAATAAAAGTGTGATGGTCATCATTATTAGAGCATTGTCCCAGTGAGGAAAGGATGATGGAGACTATGATTCCCCCACAAGTCAGGATGAGACTTCGGACGAAAAATAATAATAAGAAAAAGAGGCCATAAAAAAAGAGAGAGAAAGGCCCAAATAAAAAATGAGAGAAAAAGAGAGAAGGGGCAATGCTACTATCCTTTTACCACACTTGTGCTTCAAAGTAGCACCATGATCTTTATGATAGAGAGTCTCCTATGTTGTCACTTCCATATACTAGTGGAAAATTTTCATTATAGAACTTGGCTTGTATATTCCAATGATGGGCTTCCTCAAAATGCCCTAGGTCTTCATGAGCAAGTGAGTTGCATGCACACCTACTTAGTTTCTTTTTGAGCTTTCATACACTTATAGCTCTAGTGCATCCGTTGCATGGCAATCCCTACTCACTCACATTGATATCTATTGATGGGCATCTCCATAGCCCATTGATACGCCTAGTTGATGTGAGACTGTCTTCTCCTTTTTGTCTTCTCCACAACCACCATTCTATTTCACCTATAGTGCTATGTCCATGGCTTGCGCTCATGTATTGCGTGAAGATTGAAAAAGTTTGAGAACATCAAAAGTATGAAACAATTGCTTGGCTTGTCATCGGGGTTGTGCATGATTTAAATATTTTGTGTGATGAAGATAGAGCATAGCCAGACTATATGATTTTGTAGGGATAGCTTGCTTTGGCCATGTTATTTTGAGAAGACATGATTGCTTTGTTAGTATGCCTGAGGTATTATTGTTTTCATGTCAATATTAAACTTTTGTTTTGAATCTTATGGATCTGAATATTCTTGCCACAATAAAGAAGATTACATTGATAAATATGTTAGGTAGCATTCCACATAAAAAAATCGGTTTTTATCATTTACCTATTCGAGGACGAGCAGAAATTAAGCTTGGGGATGCTTGATACGTCTCCAACGTATCTATAATTTTTTATTGTCCCATGCTATTATATTATCCATCTTGGATGTTTTATATGCATTTATATGCTGTTTTATATGATTTTTGGGACTAACCTATTAACCTAGAGCCCAGTGCCAGTTTCTGTTTTTTCCTTTTTTTGAGTTTTACATAAAAGGAATACCAAACGGAGTCCAATTGACGTGCCAATTTTTGATGATTTTTTATGGACCAAAAGAAGCCCCCGGAATAAAAGAGTTGGGCCAGAAGAGTCGCGAGCCATCCACGAGGGTGGAGGGCGCGCCCTACCCCCTAGGCGCGCCCCCTATCTCGTGGATGACTCGGAGACCCCCCCCCCCCTAACATGAGACCGACGCCAAAAATTCCTATAAATACAGGAACCCCCAGAAAGAAACCTAGATCAGGAGTTCCGCCGCCGCAAGCCTCTGTAGCCACGAAAAACCAATCGGGACCCTGCCGGAGGGGGGGGGGTCCATCACCGGTGGCCATCTTCATCATCCCGGCGCTCTCCATGACGAGGAGGGAGTAGTTCACCCTCGGGGCTGAGGGTATGTACGAGTAGCTATGTGTTTGATCTCTCTCTCTCTCTCGTGTTCTTGACGTGGCACGATCTTGATGTAACGCGAGCTTTGCTACTATAGTTGGATCTTATGATGTTTCTCCCCCCTCTATCTCCTTGTGATGAATTGAGTTTTCCCTTTGAAGTTATCTTATCGGATTGAGTCTTTAAGGATTTGAGAACACTTGATGTATGTCTTGCGTGGGATACCTGTGGTGACAATGGGGTATTCTATTGATTCACTTGATGTATGTTTTGGTGATCAACTTGCGGGTTTCGTGACCTTGGGAACTTATGCATAGGGGTTGGCACAAGTTTTCGTCTTGACTCTCCGGTAGAAACTTTGGGGCACTCTTTGAAGTTCTTTGTGTTGGTTTGAATAGATGAATCTGAGAGTGTGTGATGCATATCATATAATCATACCCATGGATACTTGAGGTGACATTGGAGTATCTAGGTGACATTAGGGTTTTGGTTGATGTGTGTCTTAAGGTGTTATTTTACTACGAACTCTAGGGCTGTTTGTGATACTTATATGAATATCCCAATGGATTGATCGGAAAGAATAACTTTGAGGTGGTTTCGTACCCTAAAATAATCTCTTTGTTTGTTCTCTGCTATTAGTGACTTTGGAGTGACTCTCTGTTGCATGTTGAGGGATTGTTATATGATCTAATTATGTTATTATTGTTGAGAGAACTTGCACTAGTGAAAGTATGAACCCTAGGCCTTGTTTCAACGCATTGCAATATCGTTTTCGCTCACTTTTATCATTAGTTACCTTGTTGTTTTTATAATTTCAGATTATAAAAACCTATATCTACCATCCATATTGCACTTGTATCACCATCTCTTCGCCGAACTAGTGCACCTATACAATTTACCATTGTATTGGGTGTGTTGGGGACACAAGAGACTCTTTGTTATTTGGTTGCAGGGTTGTTTGAGAGAGACCATATTCATCCTACGCCTCCCACGGATTGATAAAACTTAGGTCATCCACTTGAGGGAAATTTTCTACTGTCCTACAAACCTCTTTACTTCGAGGCCCAACAACGTCTACAAGAAGAAGGTTGCGTAGTAGACATCAGGGGGAACCTACTCCTAGTAGGAATAGGATTCCCCCCCTTGGGGCGCACCCCATGAGGCCGCCGGCCCCCTCCTCCACTTCTTTATATACGGGGGAGGGGGGCACCCCATAGACACACAAGTTGATTTCTTAGCCGTGTGCGGTGCCCCCCTCCACAGATTTCCACCTCGGTCATATTGTCGTAGTGCTTAGGCGAAGCCCTGCGTCGGTAACTTCATCATCACCGTCAACACGCCGTCGGGCTGACGAAACTCTCCCTCGGCTTCAGCTAGATCTAGAGTTCGAGGGACGTCACCGAGATGAACGTGTGCAGATCGCGGAGGTGTCGTGCGTTCGGTACTTGATCAGTTGGATCGCGAAGACGTTTGACTACATCAACCGCGTTACTTAAAGCTTCCGCTTTCGGTCTACGAGGGTACGTGGACACACTCTCCCCGCTCGTTGCTATGCTTCTCCTAGATAGATCTTGCGTGATCGTAGGATTTTTTTTGAAATACTACGTCCCCCAACGGCGGCATCCGAGCCAGGTCTATGCGTAGATGCTATATGCACGAGTAGAACACAAAGGAGTTGTGGGCGTGGGTATGTACATATTGCTTGCCTTCACTAGTTGTTTCTTGATTCAATGGTATTGTTGGATGAAGCGGCCCGGACCGACATTACATGACCGCGTTCATGAGACTGGTTCTACCGACGTGCTTTGCACACAGGTGGCTGGCGGGTGTCTATTTCTCCACTTTAGTTGAATCAGATTCAATAAACAGGGTTCTTTCTGAAGATCAAAAAGCAATCACTATACCACGTTGTGGTTTTTATGCTGTAGGTAAGAACGGTTCTTGCTAAGCCCGTAGCAACCACGTAAAACTTGCAACAACAAAGTAGAGGACGTCTAACTTGTTTTTGCAGGGCATGTTGTGATGTGATATGGTTAAGACGTGATTATATAAATTGTTGTATGAGATGATCATGTTTTGTAACTCAGTTATCGGCAACTGGCAGGAGCCATATGGTTGTCGCTTTATTGTATGAAATGCAATCTCCATGTAATTTCTTTACTTTATCACTAAGCGGTAGTGATAGTCGTGGAAGCAATAGTTGGCGAAACGACAACGATGCTTCGATGGAGATCAAGGTGTTAATCCGGTGACGATGGTGATCATGACGGTGCTTTAGAGATGGAGATCAAAGGCACAAGATGATGATGGCCATATCATATCACTTATATTGATTGCGTGTGATGTTTATCCTTTATGCATCTTATTTTGCTTAGTAAGGCGGTAGCATTATAAGATGATCTCTCACTAAATTTCAAGGTACAAGTGTTCTCCCTGAGTATGCACCGTTGCTACAATTCGTTGTGCCGAGACACCACGTGATGATCGGGTGTGATAAGCTCTACGTTCACATACAATGGGTGCAAGCCAGTTTTGCACACGCAAAATACTCGGGTTAAACTTGACGAGCCTAGCATATGCAGATATGGCATCGGAACACTGAGACCGAAAGATCGAGCGTGAATCATATAGTAGATATGATCAACATAGTGATGTTCACCATTGAAAACTACTCCATCTCACGTGATGATCAGACATGGTTTAGTTGATATGGATCACGTGATCACTTAGATGATTAGAGAGATCTCTATATAAGTGGGAGTTCTTAAGTAATATGATTAATTGAATTTTAATTTATCATGAAATTAGTACCTGATAGTATTTTTCATGTCTATGTTGTAGATCAATTGCTCACGTATAGCTTCCCGGTTGTACTAAGCAGTGGCAATTAACTTGGATCGGAGGGAGTAGTGTTTATTTTTATTTTTCTTTCCTAAGGTGTTGATTGGATTTAAAATTGTCTTATTCATCCTGAAGGAAATACTGCAATAAATCTCTAGAAGTTGTTGTCGCTCATAGTTCTGAACTACTTTTAGGGGTAATCAAAATATATCATATATGATCACTAATGAGATTAAGAGAATTTGTTTTTATCTAATACGTAGTATTTATTTTATTCCAAACTCACAAGCTATAATTAGTGGCTTCATTTCATTTCTGTTTGTGCCTGCTACCAATAATAAGTTTTTAAGTAGAGTTACGGAGCTGGCCCATTGCTAAAAACTAATTTCATTCGCTTATTGTATATGCAATTTTGCACTATTTATTGAATGAAAACTTCAATCCCATGTTATGACAATCTTCAGCTTACAAAATTAAACCACCTCTCTAACATCTGCCTCTAACAAATACTAATGTTCACCCGCAAAAAAAATACTAATGTTTATCAAATCATCTTCACCATTCCTTTATATGAGAACCATCTTCCTTGCTATATGAAAGTATAATTAATCTTCGTCAAAAGAGAAAAGTGCTCCATTAGTAAAAAAGTAACATTTTAATGGTTGTTGAAACCAATCCGTTTAGTATTTAGAAGTCTACTACATGTCCCGTAGCAACGCGTGGGGTATCCATCTAGTATTCATAGTATTGAAGCCAAAAAATATAAGTTTAATAATGATAGTGCAACTTATTTGTTGCACTACCGTTTAGGTCATATTGGTATAAAGCACATGAAGAAACTCCATGTTGATGGGCTTTTGGAATCAGTTGATAATGAATCACTTGATGCTTGCGAACCATGCCTCATGGGCAAGATGACTAAGACTCCGTTCTCCGGAACAATGGAGCGAGCAACAGACTTGTTGGAAATAATACATACTGATGTATGCGGTCCGATGAGTGGTAATGCTTGCGGCAGGTGAGGGAGTCCTGGATTAGGGGGTCCTTGGACAGCCAGACTATATCCCTTAGCTGGACTGTTGGACTATGAAGATACAAGATTGAAGACTTCGTCCCGTGTCCGGATGGGACTCTCCTTGGCGTGGAAGGCAAGCTTGGCAATACGGATATGTAGATCTCCTCCCTTGTAACCGACTCTGTGTAACCCTAGCCCCCTCCGGTGTCTATATAAACCGGAGGGTTTAGTCCATAGGACAACAACAATCATACCATAGGCTAACTTCTAGGGTTTAGCCTCTACGATCTCGTGGTAGATCAACTCTTGTAATACTCATATCATCAAGATCAATCAAGCAGGAAGTAGGGTATTACCTCCATCGAGAGGGCCCGAACCTGGGTAAACATCGTGTCCCCCGCCTCCTGTTACCATCCGCCTTAGACGCACAGTTCGGGACCCCCTACCCGAGATCCGCCGGTTTTGACACCGACATTGGTGCTTTCATTGAGAGTTCCACTGTGCCGTCACCGTAAGGCTTGATGGCTCCTTCGATCATCGGCAACGATGCGATCCAGGGTGAGGTCTTCCTCCCCGGACAGATCTTTGTATTCGGCGGCTTCGTACTGCGGGCCAACTCGTTTGGCCATCTGGAGCAGATCGAAAGCTACGCCCCTGGCCATCAGGTCAGGTTTGGAAACTTGAACTGCACTGCCGACATTCGCGGAGACTTGATCTTCGACGGATTCGAGCCCATGTCAGGTGCGCCGCACAGTCACAACGAGCACGACGTAGCTCTGCCGTCGGACAGTGTTCAGGAGATCGCACCTGCAACTACTCCGGCCCTCAATCCGGAACAAATTGCGCCATCTGAGGATGGGTGGATAGACCCCGCCACGAAGGCCGCACTCTCAGTGGCGATAGAGCCGAATACTGACTTCACCTCCTACGAGAGCCGTGTTGCCGAACCGTTGGATTCGTCCCCGGCGACGGGCTCCGAGCTGCTTGTGTCCGTGCCTATCGGATCCGATTGGGCACCGATCATGGAGTTTACCTCCACGGATATCTTTCAGCACTCGCCCTTTGGCGACGTACTAAACTCGTTGAGGTCTCTCTCCCTGTCAGGAGACCCTTGGCCGAACTATGTCAGACTAGAATGGGATGCGGACGACGAAGAAATTCGCTCCCCACCCACCACCCACTTAGTAGCCACTGTCGACGATTTAACCGACATGCTCGACTTCGGCTCCGAAGACATCGACGGTATGGACGACGATGCAGGAGACGAACAGGAACCACCGCCCACAGGGTGCTGGACTGCCACCTCATCATATGATATATACATGGTGGATACCCCCAAAGAAGGCGATGGCGATAAGACAGCGAAGGATAATCCCTCCAAGAAGCAATCCAAGCACCGACGTCAGCGGCGCCGCTCTAAGTCCCGCCATAGCAAAAGCAGCGATACCGGCACAAGAGACAATAACACTCCGGATAGTGCCGAAGACGACGATAATCCCCTCCAGCCAGATTTAGAGCGGGAGGATGAACAAGCTAGCCCTCCAGAACAGGCAGCAGACGGAGAAACGGAGGATGACAATTACATGCCTCTCTCCGAAGACGAGGTGAGCCTCAGCGATGAAGAATTTATCATGCCTGAGGATCCCGTCGAGCAGGAGCGCTTCAAGCGCCGGCTTATAGCCACAGCAAACAACCTGAAGGAAAAGCAACAACAGCTTCGAGCTGATCAAGATCTACTAGCGGACAGATGGACTGAAGTCCTTGCGGCCGAGGAATACGAACTCGAACACCCAACCAAGAGTTACCCAAAACGCAGGTTGCTACCCCAACTTGAGGAGGAAGCATTAAAACCTACATCACCAGCGTATGCTGCGGCGGATCGGCCACCTCATGGCCGAGACAGAGGGGCATATCAGCCCGAAGTCTAGCCCGCACCCCGTCGCCAGACAACCAAAAACACCAAGGCCCGGGGCAACACGCGGGACCTGCGAGACGTATTGGAAAACAAAGCAGGGCATACAAGATCAATCTACGGATCACGGGGTCGCGCCCCAACGTGTGACGATGATCGTCACGCCGGATACACTAAAAGCAAATCCGGCCGGGCCGAATACAGCAGACAAGACTCGTATGAACTGCGTTGTGACATAGCCCGGCACAGAGGCGCCGCACACCCCCTATGCTTCACCGATGAAGTAATGGATCATGAATTCCCAGAAGGATTCAAACCCGTGAACATTGAGTCATACGATGGCACAACAGACCCCGTGGTATGGATCGAGGATTTCCTCCTCCACATCCACATGGCCCGCGGTGATGATCTACATGCCATCAAGTACCTCCCACTAAAACTCAAAGGACCAGCTCGGCATTGGCTGAATAGCCTGCCAGCAAACTCCATTGGCAGTTGGGAGAATTTGGAAGATGCATTCCTTGACAACTTCCAGGGCACCTATGTGCGACCACCAGATGCTGATGACTTGAGCCACATAACCCAACAGCCTGGGGAATCGGCCAGGAAATTCTGGACTCGGTTCCTAACTAAAAAGAACCAAATCGTCGACTGTCCGGATGCCGAGGCCTTAGCGGCATTTAAGCATAACATCCAGGATGAGTGGCTTGCCCGACACCTCGGCCAAGAGAAGCCGAAATCCATGGCAGCCCTCACGACACTCATGACCCACTTTTGCACGGGCGAGGATAGCTGGCTGGCTCGCAGCAACAACACATCAAGGAATCCTGGCACTTCAGATGCCAAAGATACTAACGGCAGACCACGTCGTAACAGACACAAGCGCTGCAGCAACAACGATAACGCCGAAGACACGACAGTCAATGCTAGATTCAGTGGCTCTAAATCCGGTCAACGGAAAAAAGCCGTTCAAAAGAAGCAACCCGGGCCCGTCCAGTTTGGACCGTATACTCGATCGCTCGTGTCAAATTCACGGCACCCCCGATAAGCCAGCCAATCACACCAACAAAGAATGCTGGGTGTTCAAGCAGGCCGGCAAATTGAATGCTGAAAACAAGGACAAGGGGCTGCATAGCGACGACGAGGAAGAGCCTCAGCCGCCGAACACAGGAGGACAGAAGAGGTTCCCTCCACAAGTGAAAACGGTGAACATGATATACGCAACCCATATTCCCAAGAGGGAGCGAAAGCGTGCACTAAGGGACGTCTATGCAATGGAGCCAGTTGCCCCAAAGTTCAACCCATGGTTCTCCAGGGGCCGCATTGGTCCTTGACCCCATCATTGACGGATTTCACCTCACTCGAGTCCTTATGGACGGTGGCAGCAGCCTGAACTGCTCTATCAGGATACAATGCGCAAAATGGGCATAGATCCCTCGAGGATCAAACCCACAAAAACCACCTTTCAAGGGGTAATCCTAGGTGTAGAGGCCTGTTGCACGAGCTCAATCACACTGGAAGTTGTCTTCGGGTCTCCGGACAACTTTCGAAGCGAGGAGTTAATCTTCGATATCGTCCCCTTTCGCAGCGGCTATCACGCACTGCTCGGACGAACCGCATTTGCCAGATTCAATGCGGTACCGCATTATGCATACCTCAAACTCAAAATTCCAAGACCACGCGAGGTTATAATAGTTAGTGGAAACACAGAGCGCTCGCTCCGCACGGAGGAGCACACTGCGGCCCTCGCAGCAGAAGCGTAAAGCAGCCTTATTAGGCAAACCGCCAATTCGGCGAAAAAGACCCCGGACACCTTCAAGCGAGTCCGGAGTACCCCGCAGGCGGATCGGCAGACACGTTTGGAGCTCGACTAGCAATTCGGCCTCCGTCCTAGTCTCAGTCAAGTGGCGAAATCTGTGCCATGCGTACATAACTACGCACTCAAGATACCTTGGGCATAGGCGGAGGCACCAATACGGCACGTCCCACAATGCGGCTCAACCGCCCCAGGGGCTGTACACCTTTATCATTTGTTTTCTCTTTCAGGACCTTACTCTCTGGAAGCCCTTTCCGGCAGTCTAATTGTTGGACTCATTGCGGTAAGGAAATACCAAGGAAGCAAGACGGTCTGACGTACAAGGGAATCCCCAGGTGGTCTCTGATAACGATCAAAATACCTATTTTACATACCCGCACGCAACTTGCCCTTGGATAGGACATGTCAAATGGTCCTATTTTTTGCTTATTGCACTACTTGTATCCGTACGCTTTGACGTATTATTTAATAACAATGCGTAGCGTTAGCCTATTATTGCATTCCCCTTTCCTTTTTTCTTTTCCTTGTCTGCCTATTTACGACAAATTGCACCCGTACATTCTGGGACGACCAGTGCGCCAGGGGCTTCAGTATACCCCATAACACGGCGTGAGAAGTCCGAAAACTTTCGACAGTGCGGCACCCCGAACTTATAGCATTATATGCATCAGCTCCGAATCATGTCTTGGGTCAATAGTTGGGTTTGCCCGGCTCCCATGTTTTGGTACCTTACGTTCCGCAATATCGGCTAAGGTAGCACTGGGAGAACTACTGCGATTGTGTCCCGGATCTTCCGGACGAGCACCTCAGTAGAGAAAGCCGAAAACTGAGTGTCATGATGAGGTGAGAGCTGGTCGCTGTTCGAGAGGTCTCAAGTCCTTAAAGACTTTTTCCGCTTCGGGCGAGGAGTCGGCCTTGTCTGACTTAGGCGTATATAACGCCCCAAATTCGGCCTTCCGAATACTAGGGGCTTCGCCGAAATTTAAAATTGTAGACTTCTATGGCTAAGTGAGAGTGATAAAGCTTTATAGTCCGATTGCCTGGTTCGTTGTGCTGCACACCTCCTTCGAAGGACCCAAAATTGGGATAAAGAGTGCTCAGGTTTATCCCAAACACCTCAGTACTAGTTACATGGGGGCAGAAGCCGACGACTGGCCAACTCTCAGATTTCATAAACGGCCGCACAGAAGGTAATATTTTAAATTAACAAGCGTTGCATAGCGCAAATGAAATCGTTTCATATTACAGGATCACATGAGTACATTCATTCAAATATTACATCCTTAGCACATTCCTCCGCCACAAGGCGAGCACCCTTCAGGACACTGTCATAATACATTTCGGGGTGGCGATGCTCCTTGCCTTCCGGCGGCCCCTCCTTCACCAGCTTTACGGCGTCCAGCTTCGCCCAGTGCACCTTCGCCCGGGCAAAAGCCCTGCGCGCACCCTCGATGCAGACGGACCGCTTTAAGACTTCAAGCCGTGGGCAGGCATTCACAAGCCGCCTCACCAGACCGAAGTAGCTATCAGGCAGGGGCTCGCCAGGCCACATCCGGACTATAAGACCCTTCATGGCCTGTTCGGCTGCCTTGTGAAGCTCGACCAGTTGCTTCAGCTGGTCGCTCAAGGGCATTGGGTGTTCGGTCCCAGTATACTGAGACCAGAACAACTTCTCCATCGAGCTCCCCTCCTCAGCCCGGTAGAACTCCGCGGCATCCGACACACTGCGGGGCAGATCTGCAAACGCTCCTGGTGAGCTCCGAAATCGGGTAAGTAAAAGGAACATTTCCTTCACATGCTTGCTTTGCATAATGAATGCCTTACCCGCTGTTATCTTCTTAACCACCTCAATTTCTAGGAGGGCCTTTTGGGCTTCGGCCTTGGCATGTTGTGCGCTTTCGAGGGCCTTCGCAAGCTCGGACTCTCGCGTCTTAGAGTCAAGCTCCAAGGACTTGTGTTTTTTGGCGAGAGCCTGGAGCTCTTGTTGCACCTCGCCTACCCGGGCTTCTTGTTTTTCTCGCTTGATGCGCTCCTTGGCCGCTTTGTCTTCGGCCTCGGATAGTGCCTTCTGCAGGGTCGCCACTTCGGTCATGGCCCCTAGCAAAATTCATGACGATCCTATTATTCTAAAACCAAACTCTTTAATATACATACGGGGTATCGCTTACCTTTGTTCTCTTCGAGCTGCCTCTTGGTAAGGCTGAGCTCTTCCTTGGACCGCTCAAGGTCCTGCTTCAGCGCAGCGACCTCCGCGGTACGTGGCAGCGGCTAGCAGTGAAGCCTTCATATGCACACAGACATATTCTGATTAGACTCCTACGGTTATTATTTGATCCTCTATTCGGCCTTTCTTCGCGAACGCCAAACAGAGCATCAGGGGCTACTGTCTATGCTGTAACATTTTCCTATAATTTGATTATTTACCTCAAAGCCTGTTAGGAGGCTGGCACAGGCTTCAGTCAGTTCGCTTTTGGCGGACTGAACCTTCTCGACCACCGCACTCATGATAGTGCGGTGCTCTTCGTCGATGGAAGCACCGCGAAGCGCTTCCAGCAAGTTGTCCGATGCCTCTGGATGGACAGAGGCCATCGGCACAGGCGGCTTGCCCCTCTTAGCGAGGGGTCGCCTGACAGAGTCTGGAACCACTGGAGGTTCCGACGCAGTATTCGGCTAGGGGCCGGATTTACTGCCCCTGCCATCGGAGCCCATGGGAGTCTTGCTCCCCTTGCGCCCAGTGTCCAGAATGTCGCCTTGAGGCGCCTCCAGGACTACCTCCCCTCGGCTCGGTGCCCTTTGAGACAACACCTCGACGTTGTCCGTAGGGCGAGGGGAGGAGGCGGTCGGAAGTGAATCGCTGTTCAGATCCGACGGGTCCAAAGAACCATCCGACGAAGATACGTCGCTACGGGCTCGGGACGGGCTGCATAATCATGTTCGGCGTGATGGAAGCAGTGCAATAAAATGTATCAAGGATTATTATGGTATCCAGATACTTACGACTTCGCCAGGGGCTTATCCCTGGGCAACCACTCGTCATCACTATAGGCGGCCGTCGTGGAGCAGTCGGGGAGGAGGGTCCTTCCCTTCTTGGACCCTTCGGCCTCCCCGGATGGGGCGACCTTCCTTTTCTTGTCCCCCCCGGCTGTGGGGGGGGGAGAACTTTCCTCTTCTTCCTCCTCGTTTTCGTGGGAGGAGTGCTCCTCGGTGTTTTCGGACGATGAGTCCGATATAACCTTGTGCCAGAGACCCTTCCGGGTCCCTGTGGCCTTCTTCTTGGCCTTCTTCACCGGCACCTCGTAAGGCGCCGGAACCAGCATCTCCGTTAGGAGAGCATCTGCTGGATCTTCGGGCAGGGGGGCTGGACAATCGATCTGCTCCGCTGTCTCTACCCAGTCCTGTTAAATGGCGTGGAGGCTTAGATCCCGCCCATGGTTAAACTGGGGAAAATGAACATCTTATGAGATATAAAAGACTTACCGGATTGGCAGGGCGCTTTGCGCTAAGTCCGCGGTCCTCGGTAAGGGGAGGAGGTACCTCGGCGCCCTTGAACAACACCTTCCAGACATCCTTGTGCGTCGTGTCGAAGAGCTCTCGCAGCGTCTGGTGCTCGGCCGGGTCGAACTCCCACAAATTGAATGCCCGTCTTTGACACGGGAGGATCCGGCGGAAGAGCATGATTTGGACCACGTTGACAAGCTTAATTTTCTTGCTCATCATGTTTTTGACGCAGGTCTGGAGTCCGGTCAGCTCTACCGAGGAACCCCAGGATAGGCCCTTCTCTTTCCAGGAGGTGAGCCGCATGGGGATTCCGGATCGAAATTCGGGGGCCGCCACCCAGTTGGTGTCGCGCGGCTCAGTGATGTAGAACCACCCCGATTGCCACCCCTTTATGGTCTCCACGTAGGAGCCTTCGAGCCAGGTGACGTTGGGCATTTTGCCCACCATGGCGCCTCCGCACTCCGCTTGCTGGCCGACTACCACCTTCGGTTTAACATTGAAGGTCTTCAACCACGGGCCGAAGTGGGGCTTGATGCGGAGGAAGGCCTCGCACACGACGATAAATGCCGAGATGTTGAGGATGAAATTGGAGGCCAGATCGTGAAAGTCCAGCCCGTAGTAGAACATGAGCTTGCAGACAAACGGGTGGAGCAGAAATCCCAGTCCGTGGACGAAGTGGGTAAGAAAAACCACCCTCTCATGGGGTTCTGGAGTAGGGACGATCTGCCCTGCATCTGGCAGCCGGTGTGTGATATCCGCGGCCAGATATCCGGCTCTCCGTAGCTTTGTGATGTTCTCCTCCGTAATGGAGGAGACCATCCACTTGCCTCCCGCTCCAGACATGCTTGGAGTGGTTTGAGGGGAAAATGCGAACTTGGGTGCTGGAGCTCGAGTGCGCAAGAATGGATGAGCAAGGAGGAAGAAGGCGTGGGTGAAAAAGAAGAATCCTTGTCCCTTTATAAAGGCGGAAGAAACTATACGCCTCCCCACCTGCCTGGTAAAACTCGCTTATTCCCCAAGCGTCGTAATTGATGGCGCGGTTGGGTTACCCACACCCGTATTGATGAGAATCCCGTGATAAGGGGACACGATCTCTGCTTCGACAAGACGTGCCAAGAAAACTGCCTCGCAATATGTGCAGTAGCTGGTTGAGAAAAACGGTTCGAATAATGACCAGGCCGTGGTGTGATGTCACGTTATGAAAGTTGTCAGCAGATTAGATTTGTGGAAATATTATTCTCTCTAGGATGGTATGTGGAATTTTTTTTGCAGAGCCGGACACTATCCTTGTGTTCAAAATCTTCCACGGAGTATTCGAAGGAAGAACCCGCCTTGCAATGTCGAAGACAATCTGCGCGCCGGACTCATCGTCATTGAAGCCTGGTTCAGGGGCTACTGAGGGAGTCCTGGATTAGGGGGTCCTCGGACAGCCGGACTATATCCCTTAGCCGGACTGTTGGACTATGAAGATACAAGATTGAAGACTTCGTCCCGTGTCCGGATGGGACTCTCCTTGGCATGGAAGGCAAGCTTGGCAATACGGCTATGTAGATCTCCTCCCTTGTAACCGACTCTGTGTAACCCTAGCCCCCTCCGGTGTCTATATAAACCGGAGGGTTTAGTCCGTAGGACAACAACAATCATACCATAGGCTAACTTCTAGGGTTTAGCCTCTACGATCTCGTGGTAGATCAACTCTTGTAATACTCATATCATCAAGATCAATCAAGCAGGAAGTAGGGTATTACCTCCATCGAGAGGGCCCGAACCTGGGTAAACATCGTGTCCCCCACCTCCTGTTACCATCCGCCTTAGACGCACAGTTCGGGACCCCCTACCCGAGATCCGCCGGTTTTGACACCGACAGTGGGTATCGTTATTTTCTGACCTTCACAGATGATTTAAGTAGATATGGGTACATCTAATTGATGAAACATAAGTCTGAAACATTTGAAAAGTTCAAAGAATTTCAGAGTGAAGTGGAAAATCATCATAACAAGAAAATAAAGTTTCTACGCTGATCGTGGAGGAGAATATTTGAGTTACGAGTTTGGTCTTCATTTGAAACAATGCGGAATAGTTTCGCAACTCACGCCACCCGAAACACCACAGCATAATTGTATGTCCGAACGTCATAATCGTACTTTATTAGATATGGTGCGATCTATGATGTCTCATACTGATTTACCGCTATCGTTTTGGGGTTATGCTTTAGAGACGGCTGCATTCATGTTAAATAGGGCACCATCTAAATCCGTTGAGACGACACCTTATGAACTGTGGTTTGGTAGGAAACCCAAGTCGTCGTTTCTTAAAGTTTGGGGCTGCGATGCTTATGTGAAAAGCTTCAACCTGATAAGCTCGAACACAAATCGGAGAAATGTGTCTTCATAGGATACCCAAAGGAGACTGTTGGGTACACCTTCTATCACAGATCCGAAGGCAAGATATTCGTTGCTAAGAATGGATCCTTTCTAGAGAAGGAGTTTCTCTCGAAAGAAGTGAGTGGGAGGAAAGTAGAACTTGATGAGGTAACTGTACCTGCTCCCTTATTGGAAAGTAGTTCATCACAGAAATTAGTTCCAGTGATTCCTACACCAGTAAGTGAGGAAGATAATGATGCTGATCATGAAACTTCTGATCAAGTTACTACCGAACCTCGTAGGTCAACCAGAGTAAGATCCGCACCAGAGTGGTATGGTAATCCTGTTCTGGAAGTCATGTTACTAGACCATGATGAACCTACGAACTATGAGGAAGCGATGATGAGCCCAGATTCCGCAAATGACTTGAGGCCATGACATCTGAGATGGGATCCATGTATGAGAACAAAGTGTGGACTTTGGTTGACTTGCCCGATGATCGGCAAGCCATAGAGTATAAATGGATCTTCAAGAAGAAGACTGACGCTGACGGTAATATTACTGTCTACAAAGCTCGACTTGTTGCGAAAGGTTTTTGACAAGTTCAAGGAGTTGACTACGATGAGACCTTCTCACCCGTAGCGATGCTTAAGTCCGTCCGAATCATGTTAGCAATTGCCGCATTTTATGATTATGAAATTTGGCAAATGGATGTAAAAACTGCATTTCTTAATGGATATCTCAAAGAAGAGTTATATATGATGCAACTAGAAGGTTTTGTCGATCCAAAAGGTGCTAACAAAGTGTGCAAGCTCCAGCGATCCATTTATGGACTGTTGCAAGCCTCTCGGGGTTGAAATATACGCTTTGATAGTGTGATCAAAGCATATGGTTTTATACAGACTTTTGGAGAAGCCTGTATTTACAAGAAAGTGAGTGAGAGCTCTGTAGCATTTCTGATATTATATGTGGATGATATATTGTTGATCAGAAATGATACTGAATTTCTGAATAGCATAAAAGGATACCTGAATAAGATTTTTTCAATGAAAGACCTCGGTGAAGCTGCTTATATATTGGGCATCAAGATCTATAGAGATAGATCAAGATGCTTAATTAGACTTTCACAAAGCACATACCTTGATAAAGTTTTGAAGAAGTTCAAAATGGATCAAGCAAAGAAAGGGTTCTTGCCCATGTTACAAGGTGTGAAGTTGAGTCAGACTCAATGCCCGACCACTGCAGAAGATAGAGAGAAAATGAAAGTCATTCGCTATGCTTCAACCATAGGTTCTATCATGTATGCAATGTTGTGTACCAGACCTGATGTGTGCCTTGCTATTAGTTTAGCAGGGAGGTACCAAAGTAATCCGGGAGTGGATCACTGGACAGTGGTCAAGAACATCCTGAAATACCTGAAAAGGACTAAGGATATGTTTCTCGTTTATGGAGGTGACAAAGAGCTCGTCGTAAACGGTTACGTCGATGCAAGCTTTGGCATTGATCCGGATGACTCTAAGTCACAAACTGGATACATATTTTTATTGAATGGTGGAGCTGTCAGTTGGTGCAGTTCCAAGCAGAGCGTCGTGGCGGGATCTATGTGTGAAGCGGAGTACATAGCTGCCTCAGAAGCAGCAAATGAAGGAGTCTGGATGAAGGAGTTTCTAAGTGCATCTAGTGCCCCTTAGTGATTTTGGTGTATTGAAGACTTATAGGTTAAGGGACTAATGTGTTTGTGAGTGTACACAGGTCTATAAGTCTATGAGGAGTTTGACATTTACAGAGAAAGTTGACCCCTAAAAATGAATGTCTTCGACTGAAGACTTTCTGAAGACTTTGAAAGTGAAGAAATTGGTGTGACCATGAAGACTTGGTATTCATGCGAGGAACATGCATGAAGCGTGAAGACTTTTGTTTTCGTAGTTTCATTTTTCTCTTTCTTGAGTCATAGGAAACACCGTACTGTTAAAGGGGGTCGAGGAAATACTAAGGAAAAATTTCCAAGTGATGCTCATCTCAAAACCCTACACCTACCAATCCCTTCGAGTGAAGCCATTGGAAATCTCATGCAGTTCAATCAATTTCTTCAGTGACACAGACGAAGTTCTTCTGGTCTCTGAGGAATTTGTTCTGACTCAGGAGTTAGGAATTCGTCAGTGCAGATTGCCTACAAGTGAGGAACATGATAGCCCTGAGGTTGGCTGCTCCGAGAGAAACTGACACTTGTCATTTGAGAGCATCCCATCCTTCGAGGACTTTGAGCGAAAATCATCAAGTGAGGAAAACCCAAACCCAAACACCTACAAACTCAAAGTGATTGAGCATCACTGAAGAGATTGATCCTGCGTGGATCCGACACTTGTTACCTTTGAAGAATGTGCATCTTCCAAACGGTTAGGCGTCATGGTCTAGAGCATCTAAGAGGAAATTGTGGATCGCTGAGTGACCGAGTTTGTGAAGGTTTGGAAGTCACCTGAAGACTTACCACGAGTGATTGGGCGAGGTCTGTGTGACCTTAGCTCAAGGAGAATATGGTGAGGACTGTGTGTCCGGGACTGTGTGTCCTCAGGTTTAAATACCTATCCGCTCCAACCAGACGTACAACTGTCACAACAGTTAGAACTGGTCTACCAAATCAGTGTCTTCACCAAGCCTACTAGTTCTATTTCCTCAACTCTTTCATTTCCTTGTTACTATGTTGTGTGCTTGTTCATATCTGTTCGAAGACTTTGACTGAAGACTTTCGTAATTTCCTCAGTTCAATTTCTTCAGTCTGTTTGTCTTCATCCTGTTTATCATGTGTTTACGCTTTCTGTACTCTTTGTGTGTTTTCATTTCATCATGATGACCATGCTTATGTTCAGTTATGTTTGCATCTGAGTACTTATTCCGCTGCAAGTAGTTCTTCTCTTAGGAATTTCCTCACCCTGAAATTCCTCAGTGAAGAATTCATAAAAATTGCCTATTCACCCCCCTCTAGTCGACTTAACGCACTTTCAATTGGTATCAGAGCAAGTTACTCCCTTGTTCTATGTGATTTTGGTTTAACCGCCTGGAGTTTTAGTTATGTCGACCGCAGGTATGATCAAGGTCTCTGCTGGGTGTCCTACCTTCTATGGGATGGACTACCCATACTGGAAGAATAAGATGCGAATGCATCTTGAGGCAGTTGATAACGATCTCTGGTATGTTGTGGAAAATAGTGTTCCCTCTGTCACTCCTACCATCAACGCTGCTGACGTGAAGAGATTCAAGCAACTCGACTCTCAAGCGAAGAACATCATATGTGGCCATCTGAGCAAAGGGCAGTATGGCAGAGTGAGTGCTTTTGAGACAGCTAAGCTTATCTGGGATAGGCTGTCCAAGGTCAATGAAGGAGTCTCAACACAGCGTGACTCTCGAGTTGTCGTTCTTCGCAATCTCTTCAACCGGTTCAAAAGACTCGACAATGAAAATGTTCAGCAAACCTTCGATCGCCTCACTGACATTTCAAATGAGCTTCAAGCACTTGGTGCCACTGACATCACCGACCATGCATGAGGTGGTGAAGAAATTGCTGAGATCGCTTGATTCCTCATTTGACACTCTGGCACTGATGATACAAGAACGTGGAGACTATAAGTCACTTGATCCCGCTGATATCCTCGAGAGGCTAAACACTCATGAGTTCCAGCTTGCTGAGAAGAGAGATCTCTATGGGCCGAGCTATGGCAGATCACGTGCTCTGAAGGCCAAGGCAGTGTCTGAATCTGAAGGTGAAGATTCTGGTAGTAGCCTAGGTGATCCTGAAGAACTGAGCCAGGAGCTAGCAATGCTCGTGAAGAAATTCCAGAAGTTCTCAAGGCGTGGTCGCTTTGGAAAATCCTCAATAAGTGATGATTCCTCATCCCGTGACTACAAGGAGAGGCTATGCCACAAATGCAAGAAACCTGGTCACTACATTCAAGATTATCCTCAGTGGGAAAAGGAATCAAAGAAGAAGAAATACAAGGATTACAGTTCTGATGACTCAAAGAAGAAGAAGAAATCTTCAAAGTCTTCATCATCAAAATCCTCAAAGTCTTCATCTCTCAAGAAGAGTAGCTCTAAGAAGGCTCGGGCATTCATTGGCAAAGAAATGGACTCTGAAGCTGAATCTGAGGAACATGAGGAAGAGGAGGCATCTGAGGAGTCAGAATCTGGTGTGGCGAGCCTAGCCCTCGCTACTGCATTCGTCAGTACGTCCATCTTCAACACTGAAGAAAATGGCTTCCACAACAAGGCTGATGACGATGATGATGACTACGCTCCCACCTATTGCTTCATCGCAAAGGGTGCCAAGGTACTTAAATATCCCTCCTCTGAATAAAGTGAGGATGAATCTGATGAAAACCTCAATCCTAGCTACTCTAAACTTGCTAAGATTGCTGTGAAACAACAAAAGGCTTTTGAAAAGGTTCAAAACATGCTAGACAAAAGTGATGATATGTTGGGTGAAGAAATGGATCGCACTAAAACCTTGTCTGAAAATCTTCAGGGACTTCAGTCTAAGTTTGACAACCTTCAAAGTCATCATAACACTCTCTTATCTGATCATAAGAAGCTTTCTTATGAATTTCTTCAAAGAAAGCAAGATCTTGAGAAGCTAAGGGTGAGTTATGAAGATCTTCAGAAGGAGCATGATTCATTACTTGCTCAACAAATCAGCGCTGCTCAGGAAGAATTTATTCCTCCATGTTTGAAGTGCATTGAACGTGAATCTGCTAATTCTTCACCTGAATGTTCAATTGCTTCTACTGCTACAAATTCTTCACCTATCTCTGCTATCACTAATTCTTCATCTGAGGATATTGCTAGTATCACTGACGATGCAGGGCTGAAGGAATTGTATATAACAGGCATGTACAAAAGCCTCAAAGGGCATCAGGCTCTTTGTGATGTGCTCAAAAAGCAGATCCTCAACAGGAACCCTAGGAAAGAGGGTATTGCCTTTGAGAGGAAACTCAATGCTGATGGAACATACTGGAAGCCTGAGCAGTACCCCAAAACCTCATGGGTTGCTGCAAAGGGACATCCAGTAGATCCATCTACTCTATCTGGCTTTACATGTGAATCTCCTCATTCTTCTAATGAGTCATTTGACTCAAACTATAAACTGTTCAAAAATCAGAATGGTGAAGTATTTGCTAGATATGTTGGCACTAACTGCAGGAACAGTTCTCCTATGAAGAAAATCTGGGTTCCCAAAAGGTGCCTTGAAAGTCTTCAGGTGAATGTCATCGTGAGACCACCTGTGAAGAATAGGAACCCCAGATCAAATTCTTCATATGGACCAAATTCTTCATATGGATCCAAGTCCTCATATGGACCGAATTCCTCACATGGATCAAATTCCTCAAAAGGATCAAAGTCCTCATATGAACATCATCAGGCTAACACTTCTGCTTCGGAGGAAAGATCTAAGGGCTATGAATATGTGCATTATTCTTCTAACCATTATGTTCATAAGTCCTCGAAGAATTTCTCTGATTATTCATATGCTTACCCTAACTCCTCGTATGTGAAACGAAGTGGACTGGCTTCTATGCCACCTTTTTCTTATGGAGCTCGCAAAATGATGAACTCTTTGCCACCCCTTCAGATGTGGGTGGTGAAGAAAAGGAACTAATCTCTTATGCAGGGACAGGTCTCCAGACGAACTTAAACGTCTGAAGAATTTGCTGGAGACCTGAATATGCTTGAAAGGACGCAAGCTAATCATGAAGAAATGAATTTTCATTTCTCGCGTCCTCATTCTGTTTTATCTGTTCCATTGCTTGATGAAATTGATCTGATGAATTTGATGTCATATTCTTCACTGATGAAGTATATGAGTTCGTAAGCTGCACTAATTCATCTGCAGGATGATCAACCCAAAGCCACTGAGTGGGTCCTTGATAGTGGATGTACAAATCACATGACTGGTGACAAAAATTTATTGGTGGACGCTCCCTTATCACCATCACATCTGAAGCATATCACCTACGCTGACAAAGGAAAAAGCAAGGTATTGGGTCTTGGTAAGGTTGCGATCTCAAAGGATCAACACATGGACAAAGTCATGCTTGTCGAGTCCTTAGGATTCAACCTCATGTCAGTCTCAATGCTTTGTGATCTTGATATGGTTGTTATCTTTGGCAAGTATCGTTGTGTTGTGATCATGGAAGCTGACCATTCCAAAGTCTTCGAAGGCTTTAGGAGAGGAGATCTGTATATTGTTGATTTCTTTACAGGACCACAACCAGCTATATGTCTACTTGCAAAAGCTTCAGAAGGCTGGCTATGGCATCGACGACTTGGTCATGCTGGCATGAGGAACTTGCACACGGTCGCGAAGAAGAAGCAAGTCATTGACATTGAGAATGCCAAATTCCTCAAGGATCACTTGTGCGGAGCCTGTGAAGCTGGAAAGATGACCGAGGCCAAGCATCCCGTGAAGACTATCATGACTACCACTCGACCATTTGAATTGCTTCACATGGATCACTTTGGTCCTAACCATTATTCTGCATTCACTAATGAAGCATCTCTATATGGCTTTGTTATTGTTGATGATTACTCACGTTACACATGGGTGCATATTGTCACTTACAAACGTGAAGTGCAGGAAGTCTTCAAACGATTTTCCTCGAGGGCTTCAACCAACTTTGGTGTGAAGATAAAGCACATGAGAAGTAACAATGGAACTGAGTTCAAGAATACTGGTCTTGATGACTATCTTGATGAACTTGGTATTACTCATGAGTTATCTGCTCCTTATACTCCTCAGCAAAATGGCGTCGTGGAGCGCAAGAACAGGACTCTTGTTGAGATGGCTCGCACTATGCTTGATGAATACAAGACGCCTCGTCATTTCTGGATTGAGGCAACTGATACCGCATGCCACATCATCAACAGGGTCTTCAAATTCGTCAATAGCGCAATGGCATCTTCATATCTCAGGAGAAATACCTCAAGGATGTATTGAGGAAATTCGGCATGCAAGATTGCAAAGGCGTCAAAATCCCTATGCCCACAAATGGCCATCTATGCACTGATGGAAATGGTATTGACTTCGATCAAAAGGTATACCGCTCCATGATTGGCTCCTTATTGTATTTATGTGCATCTAGGCCAGGTATTATGCTTAGTGTTTGCATGTGTGCCCGATTTCAAGCCACACCGAAGGAATCACACCATAAGGCTGTGAAGCATATTCTTCGATATCTAGCTCACACACCAACACTTGGATTATGGTATCCCAAGGGCTCGGCTTTTGATCTCATTGGATATTCAGACTCTGACTATGCTGGTGATCGTGTGGACCGCAAGTCAACATCAGGCACATGCCATTTCCTCGGGCGATCCTTGGTCTGTTGGTCCTCGAAGAAACAGAACTGCGTATCACTGTCTACTGCTGAAGCTGAGTATATTGTTGCTGGTTCTTGTTGTGCTCAATTACTATGGATGAAGCAAACCCTCAAGGACTACGACGTTAACATGAAGAATGTGCCTCTCTACTGTGACAATGAGAGTGCCATCAAGATTGCTCATAACCCAGTGTAGCACTCGAAGACAAAGCACATTCAGATTCATCATCATTTTCTTCGTGATCATGTGTTGAAGGGCGACATCTCTATTGAGCATGTGAAGACTGAAGAACAGCTAGCCGATATCTTCACAAAGCCCTTGGATGAGAAGAGATATAGCAAGTTGCCGTGTGAGCTAAATATCCTAGAATCTTCGAATGTCCTTTGAAAAGGACACACATCCTAACACTTATGCAAAATTGATGACTTAGATGTGCAACACACGAAGAAACATTTTTATTCAATCAATGAAGACTAACACACTAAGTGTGAAGAAATTAACAAATAATTTGATTCTCAGAACCCTACGACAATTGTACGCGGTGTCTGAAATCATCATTCTTATATGGTGGGTCACGCCACCAACAAAAGTTGAAAATCTTCAATTTGGGTTTTCTTCTTTTTGAAATTCCCCAGTTGTTCAATTTCTTCAACTTTGCATTATCTTCACTGATTCCGTCGTTTTTCTTCATTGGCTATATATATATATATATATATATATATATATATATATATATATATATATATATATATATATATATATATATATATATATATATAGACACACACACACACACACATGAGTTTATGTCCTCTACAGCATTCACTTATTGCTAATTCTTCAGGTTGCCTTTTCTGCTAAGTGATCGGACCCTTCCCCCTCTATGCTAAACTCAACCCAGTCTATTCACAAATTCTTCATATGCGTTCTATTTGAAACTCATTCAAAATCTTCACTATGTCCTTGTCAGCTGAAGAATTTGCGAACCAAACATTAAAATTATCTTATCTGAATTTTCGGATTTTGCCGATCAAACCTTTCCACATTCCACGATGAATTTATCTATTCACCCACGTTCTCGCACGATCGCCGCCTCTCAGTACGTGGGTGACACATGTCACGCGAATGAGAAGGGTTAGGGGCACGTTCGTCCAATTTCCTCGGACGAGCAGTTTTTTTCACCTCGGCTATAAATACCCCCCTCCCTTCCTCACTTCGTTTTTACTCCGCTCGACCTCACTCCCTCGCTCGAGCTCTCAAAACCTAGCGCCGCCGCTACTTCCATCGTCGCCGGTGAGGAAGAGCTTCACTGCCTCGACCTCGTCGCCGTCGTACTCGGGCCGGCCGCGGATTTCTTCACTCCGCCGCCGCCGTAGTTGTCTTCCTCTGCCAAGTTAGGGCGTGGAAGATCTGAACTGACAAACTTCTAAATCTACACTTCATAGTTCGTCGTGTTCTTCGTCAAGGGTAATTAAAAATTGCTTTTACTGCCCGTATTGATTCTGATGTTTTCTACAAAATCTTCAAAAGGTGTTTATTCTTCAAATCTTCACGCACTAAACACCTCACATAACATCTGTTCTTGATTTGTTTCCCTAAGCAACATTTTTCTTCAAGATTCCTCAATTGTGTGGATTCTCAATCTGTACAACTCTGGAACCTAAGTCAAAGAACGCTTAGTGAAATTCCTCAAGACTCATCTGGTCAAATTCCTCAAACTTGTTCTTTTTGCAAAAACTTTTGAGAACGCATATGACCTCTCCAAATTCTTCGCAACTATATTCTGTTCACAGGTACACATGTCCGCTGCTGAATCTCTAGGTTCTCATCAACTTAACTCATTTGCAACGTTCCTCGAAGAAAAGTTGCATACCTCTTCAGAGAACTCTATTGTTCAGATTCCTCAACTGAAGAAAATGGCTGACGGCAAGAAATCCCAGAAGGGAGGAAAGAGACCAGAAGCAAACACTGCTTTCGAGATTCCTGATCTATGATGAATATTGCACTCCTGATGAGGCCAAGTATGGCAAGGAGAACAAAAATCAGCGCAAGGTGCGCATCCAAAGGATAGAGAGGAGATGAGCATGGGAATGGAGGGAGTATAGATATGTGACTCCAAAGTACATGAAGAAATTTGCAGTACACCCTCCATGCCCAAGACCTCCATTGGCACCTGGCCAACAAGCTGATCCCTCTAGCATCAGAAGAGGTGAAGAATTTCCAAAGGAATGGGCCAAGCGTCAAGCCAACCTGGCAAAAATGGCAAAAGAAGCAGTGAAGAAATTCAATGAAGATTCTGCTGCTGCTGCTGTTGAGGCCTCTGCTAGCAAGCCTAAGAAGGCTATGCCCCAGAAGCCCGCACACAAGCCCAAGGCTTCTGCACCAATGTCCTCACAGCCAAGCTCATCTGCAATGCCCTCACGGCCAGCTCCGCAAAGCCCTCACGGCAAATTCCTCAAGCTGCTCCAGCTCCTCCAAAGTCCTCAGGTCCTCCTTCCAAATCCTCAGCACATGTGCATCTCTCCTCGTGCCAAAGGACAACAGGCATCTCTATTGCCTCAGGAGCCTCTGCAAGTTCTTCAGCTCCTCCGCATTCCTCAACTGGCCCCACTCTGCTGAAGACTAAGGCCACTGCTGGACGAGGTTCTCGACCAAGTCCTCACAAGAAGTAGGTCGCCTTCCAAGTGCCGTCTGATGACGACGAAGCTGATGATGAGGAACTCGCTGAAATCATCAGAGACAGGCAGCACAGGGCTGCTAGAGCCAAAGGCTCAAATGTACCTCTGCTTTTGGATCCAAAGCTGATCCTTGAGTACATTGATCTCTGGCACAAGGACCCCAATACTCCTATGCCTGACTTCAATCTTACTCCTGGTCAAAGTCACGTGCTTTCCGCCTTCATAGGTGAAGAAAAATGGAAATTCGAGAAGGCCAGGCAGTTGAAGAAAGCGCGGTACAAGAAGGAGCGCCTTCTGAAGAAGAACATTGTGAAAATGACCACTGATGAACTTATTGCTGCTCAAACAGAGATCAAAAACCTCAGTGATGAATTTGCCACCTACTGTGCAGACTGGCTTGGAGCCAAAGTCAGATTTGTCAAATTGGCGAAAGGATTTTCTTCAAATGTTGCTCCAACGCACATTGAAATTCCTCAGGCTGAAGCATCTGCCCAGCCGACTGAAGAACATGCCAGCACCGCTGATGAAAATCAGGCTGCTGATGAAACTGCTAGTACCAGGGCTGATGACTGCATTCCAGCCGCTGATGAAACTGCCAGGGCAAACTCTAGTGTTGCGCCTGAAGAAATGGTCAGGCCAGCTGAAGCTTCAACCGCTGTGCCTGAAGAAACTGATCATGCCAGGGCAACTGCATCAGTTGTGCCTGAAGAAAATGAACCAATTTCCTCTGCTCCTCCTGCACCTACACCAAGTCCAGTTCTTCCTTCTGCATCAGAAGCTAAGAAGACCAAGGTTGCAGAGCGTGTAGCAGTGAAGAAAAGGAAAGCATCAACTTCATCAGAATCTTCAGCTCCGAAGAAGATGAAGAAATTGACAAGCTCTTTTGAGAATCCAATTGATTATGTTCCAGTCTCATGCATGCCATCAAAGGAACTCGTTCCCTTTGGTGAAGACTATGCGATCCCAAGCGGATCCGATGAAGATGTTCCTTCTGCTCCTTCTTCAGAGCAGTTGGACAAAGAAATTGAAGTGGATACAACCCCTTCAATCCCAATTGTCTCATCGCCCATGCCTCAGTTCACAGCTGAAGAGGCAGGCGTTGAAGAACTAAGTGAAGAAGATGAGGATGTGGACATTGGGAGCACAACACCTATGATGAATGATGACTTTTCGAAGAGTCGGCATCCCAATTCTCCTTTGTTCACTCCTCTGCAACAAATTCCTCAGTCCCCAGTGCATACTAAAGTTCAAATGGGCTCTGAAGAACCCCATACCACTCCGTCCATTCATGAAGAAATTCCAGCCACTAGTGCTGATGAACAAGCTGCTGAAGAATTGAAGAACCAGGCTGCAACTGAAGACGAAACTAAAATTCCTCAGCCTGTGGTTCCTGAGACTGCGATTCCCGAGGTTGTGATGCAATTGACTAACACTCCTCAGCCCAAGCCAAAGGATCCCTACTCCAAGAAGCAAAACTTCAAGGCTGATGACTTCTTCCACAAGCATGTATTCTTCACGGATTACAACCCATATGACTCAGCTCGTCTTAGAAGGAAGCGTTTCTGGACTGCCAACCAAGCCAATTTTTATTCTTCACTGCTTTTCAACAAGGACAAAGTCCTCGACCATGAGCATATTCCTCACGTGGACATGGAATCACTGCCTTGCTTCACGCCAGTCCTCAGTGTTCTTCATGACGCTGGACTTCTCAACTTCTGCACTGATATTGTTGATTGGAATGAAGAGCTATTTCTTCAGTTCTATGCAATGTTGCACATCACAGGAAATGCTGAAGATGTGAACTCTTGGGTATTGGACTGGATGACAGAAACTACTCATTTCAAAGCACCCGCCTCTGAATTGCTTCATGCCCTGCCTGTCAGTGCTCCCCTTGAAGGTGCTCATTGTATATACCATGAACCTGAGCTTACAGATCATTACATGCAAGTGTTGATGAAGCCGCTGAAGCCCGGTCAAGCCCCAAGGACCAAATTCCTCGTGAAGGAATTGCAATATGTGCCTCGGACTGTCTATCGCATACTGACGAAGACTTTGAGTCCAATCATAGGCCACGACTCGAATGATGAAGAGGTCGTTGGCATCATGAAGAATCTGCTTTTCAACATCATTCATGGCGTTCCTGTCAACTACCATGATTTATTCATGAGGACTCTGGCCAATGTTGCATTATCTCCATTTGAGTTGAATCCTTACGCTCCTTGGATTTGAGATTCCTCAGAACAAGATCTTCACTCAACTACAAGGCTAAGTTTCAAAATCATCTCAGCTACTTGCCCCCCATTGAAGTCCTCAAACGGACATTTTCCTCAGCTGATGAAAAGGGCAAGGCCACTTCTATTATTGATGAAGGCATTCGTCCATTGGATGGTTAGTTCCGCAAAGTTGCATCTTACTCCACCAATGATTACTCTGCCACTCATGACTCTGCCGCGAATGCTTCAAAGCAAAATTCTCACGGCACAGCTCCAAGGGTGATGACTGATTGTGAGCTACTCCTCAGTCTTCACCAGAAGGTCGATCGCAACCACAAATGGGTTAAGCGTCAGTTTGGTTCTATTCTTCACAACATGACTGGTACACATAATGCAGTGAAGATAAACCATTACTACCTCCATGAAGTCTTCAGTCGCACCTGAGTTGTTCTATCTCATCTATATGGTGAAGAAGATATGAAGCAAATTGTTCTCAAGCAGGACTTTGACTAGTCTCAACCACCAGCGAAGAAATTCAAGAAGGTCAAAGTTCCCTCCTTGGTGGCCAGCTCATATTCTTCATCGCGCGACACAGATGAGCATGAAGATTTGGACGACACTGCGGCAGGCCCTACTACAACAACCGACCCCAACAACGCTGGCGCTCCTCCATCATCATGATATTCTTCAGGGGCGTTAGTCCTCATTTTTCGATCCTTTTGGTCATTCGATGACAAAGGGGGAGAAATTTGAGTTAGTCTTCAAGCGGGTCTCTATATATGGGCGTTTTTTTTCTAAGTTACAACTCTCGTTCTTTTGAAGACTTTGCTGGATCGAGTTGTAAACTTAAACCCGATGGTGGTCTGATACTTTTGATGTGTTCTTCTGCATGCTTATTCCTCATATATGTTAATGCACGCATGCTGAATCACATCAGTCACCATATTTCATCATGCATTTCAAATTCTTTATATTATATGTTAAATGCGTGTATGAATTACAAGATATAGGGGGAGATCTCCATGATTCTACTCTTCAAATGTGCATTGCTTCCAAAGCAAATTCCTCACTATGCACATCTTTAGGGGGAGTTCTTCTATATCTTGCAATCAAATTCCTCAATATTAGTGTTTACACTTCATATGTTTTATCCCTGTTGAAAACTTAACCTATATTATCATCAATCACCAAAAAGGGGGAGATTGTAAGTGCATCTAGTGCCCCTTAGTGATTTTGGTGTATTGAAGACTTATAGGTTAAGGGACTAATGTGTTTGTGTGTGTACACAGGTCTATAAGTCTATGAGGAGTTTGATATTTACAGAGAAAGTCGACCCCTAAAAATGAATGTCTTCGACTGAAGAATTTGGATTTCTGAAGACTTTGAAAGTGAAGAAATTGGTGTGACCATGAAGACTTGGTATCCATGCGAGGAACATGAAGCGTGAAGACTTTTGTTTTTGTAGTTTCATTTTTCTCTTTCTTGAGTCATAGGAAACACCGTACTGTTAAAGGGGGTCGAGGAAATATTAAGGAAAAATTTCCAAGTGATGCTCATCTCAAAACCCTACACCTACCAATCCCTTTGAGTGAAGCCATTGGAAATCTCATGCAGTTCAGTCAATTTCTTCAGTGACACAGACGAAGTTCTTCTGGTCTCTGAGGAATTTGTTCCGACTGAGCAGTTAGGAATTCGTTAGTGCGGATTGCCTACAAGTGAGGAACATGATAGACCTGAGGAATTTGAGCCTCAAATTTCCGACCGTTGCTGTGCTACGCGCCAGCTATCCCAAAATATCTACCCACCTAACGGTCATATCATTGAAGGGCATTTATGTCTTATCATGTCGGGCTGTTCCCTAGGCTATAAATAGCCGCCCCCTACAACCACTAGCTGGTTAGCTGCTCCAAGAGAAACTGACACTTGTCATTTGAGAGCATCCCATCCTCCGAGGACTTTGACCGAAAATCATCAAGTGAGGAAAACCCAAACCCAAACACCTACAAACCCAAAGTGATTGAGCATCACTGAAGAGATTGATCCTGCATGGATCCGATGCTTGTTACCTTTGAATACTGTGCATCTTCCAGACGGTTAGGCGTCATGGTCTAGAGCATCCAAGAGGAAATTGTGGATCGCCGAGTGACCAAGTTTGTGAAGGTTTGGAAGTCACCTGAAAACTTACCACGAGTGATTGGGCAAGGTCTGTGTGACCTTAGCTCAAGGAGAATACGGTGAGGACTGTATGTCCGGGACTGTGTGTCCTCAGGTTTAAATACCTAGCCGCTCCAACCAGACGTACAACTGTCACAGCAGTTGGAACTGGTCTACCAAATCATTGTCTTCACCAAGCCTACTGGTTCTATTTCCTCAACTCTTTCATTTCCTCGTTACTATGTTGTGTGTTCATATCTGTTCGAAGACTTTGACTGAAGACTTTCTCAATTTCCTCAGTTCAATTTCTTCAGTCTGTTTGTCTTCATCCTGTTTATCCTGTGTTTACGCTTTCTGTACTCTGTGCGTGTTTTCATTTCATCATGATGACCATGCTTATGTTCAGTTACGTTTGCATCTGAGTACTTATTCCGCTGCAAGTAGTTCTTCTCTTAGGAATTTCCTCACCCTGAAATTCCTCAGTGAAGAATTCATAAAAATTGCCTATTCACCCCTCCTCTAGTCGACTTAACGCACTTTCAGAGTTCATATCCGATCTATGTGTCATACCTAGTGCATCGGGTCCAATGAAAATATTTTGTGACAATACTGGTGCAATTGCCTTGGCAAAGGAATCCGGATTTCACAAGAGAACCAAGCACATCAAGAGACGCTTCAATTCCATCCGCGATTAAGTCAAGAGGGAGAACTTAGAGATTTGCAAGATACATACGAATCTGAATGTTGCAGACCCGTTGACTAAGCCTCTCTCACGAGCAAAACATGATCAGCACCAAGACTCCATGGGTGTCAGAATTATTACTATGTAATCTAGATTATTGACTCTAGTGCAAGTGGGAGACTGAAGGAAATATGCCCCAGAGCAACAGTAAAGCTTTCTATTTATATTTCCTTACATCATGATAAATGTTTATTATTCATGCTAGAATTGTATTAACCGGAAACTTAGTACATGTGTGAATACATAGACAAACAGGGTGTCAAGTATGCCTCTACTTGACTACCTCGTTAATCAAAGATGGTTAAGTTTCCTAACCATAGACATGAGTTGTCATTTGATGAACGGGATCACATCATTAGAGAATGATGTGATTGACTTGACCCATCAGTTAGCTTAGCACTATGATCGTTTAGTTTGTTGCTATTGCTTTCTTCATAACTTATACATGTTCCTATGACTATGAGATTATGCAACTCCCGAATACCGAAGGAACACTTACTGTGCTATCAAATGTCACAACGTAACTGGGTGACTATAAAGATGCTCTACAGGTGTCTCCGATGGTGTTTGTTGAGTTGGCATAGATCGAGATTAGGATTTTTCACTCCGATTGTCGGAGAGGTATCTCTGGGCCCTCTCGGTAATGCACATCACTATAAGCCTTGCAAGCAATGTGAATAATGAGTTAGTTGCGGGATGTTGCATTACGTAATGAGTAAAGAGACTTGCCGGTAACGAGATTGAACTAGGTATGATGATACCGACGATCGAATCTCAGGCAAGTAACATACCGATGACAAAGGGAACAACATATGTTGTTATGCGGTTTGACCGATAAAGATCTTCGTAGAATATGTAGGAACCAATATGAGCATCTAGGTTCCGCTATTGGTTATTGACCGGAAGTGAGTCTCGGTCACGTCTACATAGTTCTCGAACCCGTAGGGGTCCGCACGCTTAAAGTACGATGAAGGTCGGTATTATGAGTTTATGTGTTTTGATGTACCGAAGGTAGTTTGGAGTCCCGGATGAGATCACGGACATGATGAGGAGTCTTGAAATGGTCGAGACATGAAGATTGATATATTGGAAGGTTATGTTTGGACACCAGAAAGGTTTCAGATGAGTTCAGGCATATACCGGAGTACCGGGGGGTTACCGGAACCCCCCGGGGGCTATATGGGCCTACATGGGCTTTAGTGGGAGAGAGAGGAGGCATCCAAGAGGTGGGGGCGCGCCCCCCAAGCCCAATCCGAATTGGGAGGGGGCCGGCCCCCCTTTCCTTCCTCTCCTCTTCCCCTTCCTTCCCCCTCCTATTAGGACTAGGAAAGGGGGGAAACCTACTCCTAGTAGGAGTAGGAATCCCCCCTTGGGGCGCACCATGAAGGGCCGGCCGTCCGGCCCCCTCCTCCCTTCCTTTATATACGGGGAAGGGGGGCACCCCATAGACACACAAGTTGATAGTTGTCTTAGCCGTGTGCGGTGCATCCCTCCACAGATTTCCACCTCGGTCATATCGTTGTAGTGCTTAGGCGAAGCCCTGCGTCGGTAACTTCATCATCACTGTCATCACGCCGTCATGCTGACAAAACTCTCCCTCGGCCTCAGCTGGATCAAGAGTATGAGGGACGTCACCGAGCTGAACGTGTGCAGATCGCGGAGGTGTCGTGCGTTCAATACTTGGATTGGTTGGATCGCGAAGACGTTCGACTACATCAACCGCTTTACTAAACGCTTCCGCTTTCCGTCTACGAGGGTACGTAGACACATTCTCCCCTCTCATTGCTATGCATCTCCTAGATAGATCTTGCGTGATCGTAGGAATTTTTTTGAAATACTGCGTTCCCCAACAATCACATCATTAGAGAATGATGTGATGGACAAGACCCATCTGTTAGCTTAGCATTATGATCGTTTAGTTTATTGCTATTGATTTCTTCATGACTTATACATGTTCCTATGACTATGAGATTATGCAACTCCCGAATACCAAAGGAACACTTAGTGTGCTATCAAATGTCACAACGTAATTGGGTGATTATAAAGATGCTCTACAGGTGTCTCCGATGATGTTTGTTGAGTTGGCATTGATCGAGATTAGGATTTGTCACTCCGATTGTCGGAGAGGTATCTCTGGGCCCTCTCGGTAATGCACATCACTATAAGCCTTGCAAGCAATGTGACTAATGAGTTAGTTGCGGGATGATGCATTACGAAACGAGTAAAGAGACTTGCCGGTAACGAGATTGAACTAGGTATGGTGATACCGACGATCGAATCTCGGGCAAGTAACATACCGATGACAAAGGGAACAACATATGTTGTTATGCGGTTTGACCGATAAAGATCTTTGTAGAATATGTAGGAACCACTATGAGCATCTAGGTTCCGCTATTGGTTATTGACCGGAAGTGAGTCTCGGTCACGTCTACATAGTTCTCGAACTCGTAGGGGTCCGCACGCTTAAAGTTCGATGATGATCGGTATTATGAGTTTATGTGTTTTGATGTACCGAAGGTAGTTCGAAGTCCCGGATGAGATCACGGACATGACGAGGAGTCTCGAAATGGTCGAGACATGAAGATTGATACATTGGAAGGTTATGTTTGGACACCGGAAAGGTTTCGGATAGGTTCGGGCATTTTCCGGAGTACCGGGGGGTTACCGGAACCCTCCGGGGGATTAATGGGCCTTCATGGGCTTTAGTGGAAGAGAGGAGGAGGCGGCCAAGTGGAGGGGCGCGGCCCCCCCAAGCCTAATCCGAATTGGGGAGGGGGGCCGGCCCCCCTTTCCTTCTCTCCTTCTTCCCTTTCCTTCCCCTCCTAGTTGGACTAGGAAAGGGGGGAACCTACTCCTAGTAGGAGTAGGATTCCCCCCTTGGGGCGTACCCCATGAGGCCGGCCGGCCCCCTCCTCCACTCCTTTATATATGGGGGAGGGGGCACCCCATAGACACACAAGTTGATTTCTTAGTCGTGTGCGGTGCCCCCTCCACAGATTTCCACCTCGGTCATATTGTCGTAGTGCTTAGGCGAAGCCCTGCGTCGGTAACTTCATCATCACCGTCAACACGCCGTCGTGCTGACGAAACTCTCTCTCGGCCTCAACTGGATCTAGAGATCGAGGGACGTCACCGAGCTGAACGTTCGCAGATCGCGGAGGTGTCGTGCGTTCGGTACTTGATCGGTTGGATCGCGAAGACGTTCGACTACATCAACCGCGTTACTTAACGCTTCCGCTTTCAGTCTACGAGGGTACGTGGACACACTCTCCCCGCTCGTTGCTATGCTTCTCCTAGATAGATCTTGCGTGATCGTAGGAATTTTTTTGAAATACTACGTTCCGCAACAGACGGGGGAGCGGGAAAGGAGGAAGCAAGGACCAAACAGGACGAGGAAGGGAAAAGAGGCGCCGACGGCCACCACGACCGAGACGGAGGGCGAGGGAGCGGGAGGGAGGTGGAGAGGGGGAAGCTATCCGCACCACACCCTGTGTTCCATACACCATCTCTATTATGCATTTAATAGTATATATTTAATAAATGTACTTTCTGTAATTTCCTTCCATATATATTTATTTCCAAAGGTAGCCATGCTTTGATAATCAAGGACAAGGTTGCAGTTGCTGGATGTAAGAGCTATCAGTTTTACTTTTATAACGGGGTGCCTACAGATTCTTAAGTGAGGACTCAGGAGAACTATCATTCCCCTACCTTTCATTATTGATTTCTTTATGCAATTCCAAATGGCAAGAATCCTCTTTCTGAAGATTTGGTATGAAAAGCAAGCTGATACTTGGTTGCAGAGTCTTATAGTTTGGTTGGAGCTGTGCTGCCAAAAATATCATGGCTTATTTGAGGAACTTGTGTTGTCAATGTTATAGTGTGGCATATTTCATTTTGTTGAGACATTGTTTCTTTTCACTTAAATTTTGCCTGGAGGTAGGGTGAAGTGTTCATGAAATTTACCAATCCAATGAATTATCTGGTAACATGTTTTTTTGCCCCACGATATTCGTCGTCAAATGTTGCTGCTTGGGAATCTAATAAACCCAGTAAGAGAAATCAGATTTTATGTCAGCTATCTTCATGTGTATGTTGTGAACTAGAAAACTGAAGTTGTTGTGGTACTTTGTCTTCCTGATTAGAGGGCCGCTGGGGATTTCCGCCGTCGTCCTCCTCTTCATGGACATGACATTCTTTTCCTGTTGCGGCATATATTCATCTAAATTTATTGGTCAGTTCTTGTTTGCTCGCCCCCCTCCTCCCTGTCTGATCTTGTAATATATAGTTATTTAGATCATTGCTCTCTATGTACACATCATCGAGTTACATTACAGATGAATTGGATTTCAATTATTTTTCAATTGTTGCAGGCTATCTTTTTCTATACATCTGAACTATCATATACATTATATGCACAATCAGAAAAAAAATTATACATGCAAAATTTGATATGAATTGCATTCATAGCTGTAATTTAAAAATAAATTAAAAGCTCGTGGGAACGCACGTGCGTTCTACTAGTGTGCTAAGTGTCTAAGTGGTACTGCAGCGTGCAAGTGCAATTTAATTGGATGTTGCAAACTTATTTGTGCCAACATGGTGTGCTATGAAATCAAAAGTATATATATGTGTCAGTGAAAAAAAGTCAACGAATGGAATGATACAACCTTGTGTATAACAAAGTGCTCGGTGAATCCCCAACAAGTATATATAGGTGTTAATTAAGGAAAACATTTATGCTCCAATCAAATATTATAATTTTGAGCCATGGATTCCCCCCCCCCCCCCCCCCCCCACAATAGTAAATTTAAATCACATAGTAGTATGTCGTCCAAATTACCTCGATTATCTTATTATTTCTGGTATTTGACCAGTACATAATTTTCTTTTGACAAAAATAATTCCTTGGTTGTTTAATTTTGAAGTTTTTCCAGGACATTGACTTTAATTCTGTTGTTAACTCAGAGTAACAGCATACGTGCGCCTTTGCTGTTTCTGAAATTGCAAGCGAAGGTCAGATCTTCAGAACATGTGTAGCTTGTTAGAAATGATTAAGAAAATAACCAAGTTTTGTTCTTACAGAAAGCGATGATATCCTTTTTGTAACTATATAGTTTTGGACTTCACCAGGTGAGTGTGCACCCTGCAAGTACAAAATAGTCTGCAAGCGTGTATAATATACAACCCTGCCCCAATGATTTATACTGCAGCAAAACCCCGAGTTTTCTCTGTTATAGATGGTAGAGTCACTATAATCTCATTGTTGGAATTATTGCCTAGAAAATGAAGTATATATGTGTCTTAGGATTTGGGATTAAAATCAAAAGCATGAGATACTTCATCTTGACTCCAATAACGCTCGCACGACACCGTAGCCGTGGTCTTCGACGCCAATCTTCCCGACGGACTCACGTCCCGACCACCACCATCGAACACCGTACCCACGAGTAGAGGGGCCTCGTTGCCTGCCGGGACCAACCGGACCAGCCTACCATCATCTACCCGGAGAGAGCTCCGACCTGTTCTAGGCCCAAAATTGATCCGCCCGAGCATGAGCTCCCTGTCCTGGCCATATCCTTTGTGCGAGAACCCCGCGCCGTCGGCCGGAACCCGGAAGAAGAGAGGTATCACTAGCACCCCGCCGCCAACCGCCTCCACCAAGCCGCAGTGACTTACCCGTCTACAGATGTAGCCACCCGCCGAACTAGATCGGGGCAAGGGGGGATCCCTTCCGCGACCTAGCACTCCACCCATGAGAGCTGCGAGGAGAAACCAAGGCCATTCAGATGCACAAACCACCTTGAGCAGCTCCCTCGCGTCGCGCCCACAACACCCGGCGATGGATCCGGGCCACCACCACGCGCCCGCCGCGCACCCCCTCCGCCGACAACCATGGCCGCCTAGAGCAAGGCCGCGGCCTTGGGCCCATGCCTACCCGACCCGTGCCGGCGTCCCCCCCCCCCCCCCCCCCCCCCCTCGGAATCAGCACAGCTGCCGCAGCCACGGCACCGTCCATACGAGTTTTCGATCAACTTGATACTTATCCTTGCTATTCTAGCTGGGCAAAATTTTTCTTTTTGACACTTAAGTTAGGTCCTGACGAAATGAGTAGGAGTACATGGAATGTTTTCGTTTCGTTGCGTGTGCATATATGAACGTGGCGTTTCTATTCTTGTTTTGGCAGTGGTAGTGTGTTTCTAACACGGACACATTTGTTTTCAGCACTAAAAAGAAGACATTTGTTTTCACCAAAATAAATAAATAAATAAGGAAAGACACGGCAACGGCACGCACGCTGGCTGGAAATCTCCCGTTACGCTCCCAATTCAGAAAAAGGAAAGCGCCGCCGCCGACCCGATCCGGATCCAGCCCCAACCCACCACCCCACCTCACCTCCGCCCGCCGCCACCGCCTCTGCCCCGGCTATAAAGGTCCGCCCTTTGGCCGGCCCGCTCCTCCTCTCTTCGTCCGGGCCGCGCCTCTCGCCTCCTTCCTTCGTCCTCGGTTTGTCCGGGCCACGCCCTTTGGCCGTACCTCCGCGTGACGGACTCCGTGCCGGCCTCCGATTCCAAATCCATCCGCCCTGCTCCCTCTGCCTCTGCGGTGCTCGGCCAAGAAGCAGGCGACCGGCGGCGGGGGCACCAGCGTCGTGAGCCAGCTGCGCGCGCTCGTCGCCGCGCGGTGCGTCGAGGTGGAGGGCAGGGGGGCGGTGGTGCCCGTCGCCGCCTGGTCCGGGTGGGAGTTCCCGCGGTCGCGCTCTGCCGCCGCCGCCGCCGCCGCCGCCGTGTTCAAGATCGTCTTCTTCGGGTCGACCCGCCCTTCCGAGGCAATGTGTAGAGCCTCTCCTCCTCTCGCGTCTGGTGCGGCAATTTGTCCTCGATTCCTGCCTCTCCTCCTCTGTCCTCGCTCGATTCGTCCGCTTAGACTAGAAGAATCGCGTCTGATTTGTTTCATTTTGCTCGTCCTCGTCACCCATTTAGAATCGCTTCTGAATTGATTTTGCTCGCCCTCGCCGTCGTCGTCAGTTTAGAGTCGCATGTGATTTGATTTTTTGCTCGTCGTCGCCGTAGCCCTGATGCTCTCGCGTGTTCTTGGCGCCGTCTCGTCCGGGGGTCTTCGTCCCTGCGACTCTCGGAGGAAGTGACCGAGCGGTCGGTCGGTTTGGGTCACCGTCTGCTTGAGAAACTTGTGCGTTCGCTTCTGTTATCTGCCTGCGTTTCGTGTTCACGTCGCCCCGACGGTTGCAGGAACGATTGGTTCTGGTTTCGAAATTGGAGCAGTGTCAAATGGCTCCCTCTGTTCCATCACCTGCGTTGTTCGTCGGTTGATTTCAGATCTCAAACGCATGCGCCCTTGTGATACTCTGGTTGCCCTCTGTCGATTCTTGTTCTACCGGCAGGCGTGTGTGCTCCCATCGTAGATGCAGATAATCTTGTTCTTGTCTGTTACGGTTGTTCTGATGCTGTTCGTTTCAATTGTTTAGTGTTACATCATGCTCTGCTTATGTTCCCATATGGCACGATTGACTGATTGATTGTTGTTTGTTGTTTGATTGATTGCCTTGAGATGGATTGTTGTTTGTTGTTTGATTGATTGTCTTGAGATGGATTGTTGTTTGTTGTTTGACTGATTGCCTTGAGATGGATTGTTGTTTGTTGTTTGATTGATTGCTTGCCTTGAGAAGGTACAAACCATGTAGGCTAGTTGCTTGTTGTTTGTTGCCTTGAGATGGTACATGTTTATATGGGACGATTGATTACTGTTTGTGTATGGTTATTAAGGTTGATTGATTGATTGTTGTTTGTTGATTGATTGATGTTTGTTGACTGGTATCTGACTTTGGTAACGGTAGTTCCTGATCATAGGTAACAGACCTAGTGCTATTCTTTTTTCTGAACTTTTTTGTGATTATTATGCCTTCACATTGCACTGCTCCCAGATCCATATCGACATGCCCACGCTGTCTGATGAGGATAAAGATGTAAGGAACTCCTCCCAGGATCTCTCATGCTCCTTGTATTAACTTGGTTACTAGATTTACATGTTAATTATTATTTTCGTGAAACTGGAGCTCCTTGCTGTAACCCATTATATGACTTTATGAGCATGCACCACTTCCAGGTTATGAAAAAATGGGGAAAGCAAGATTGACTTCTTCTCTCTTTCTTATACAAGGAATGCAGAAGATGTGCGGCAAGTAAGTAACTCATTATGTCGATATTTAGAGTGTACTACTTCACAGTGCCATCTTTCCCAACAGATTGAATTTTTTTATATTGATATTTTGTTGAATAGTATCACATGTTTGTTTGCATTTCATACTTTGGTAACGTTGATAGTATTTTTCCTGCAATAGGCACTGGAGTTCCTCTCAAAGTTAGGTGATCTTAGCCAAACTCTGATATTTGCCAAAATTTAGAGTGTAGAGGTAATTTCAAGATATTCTTTCAACATTCCTTAGCAACTTCGATTTGTTTACCACCTACTCCTTATTCCTTACAGGGCTTGAACCATTTTGATGAGATACTGGAAGAAGCAGATGGTATAATTCTGTCAAGAGGAAACCTTGGAATTGATCTTTCACCTGAAAAGGTTGGTTATCTCAACCTTCGCAATGCATTATCTCTTAATGTGTCGTCCTAGGTATTGAAAAAATTAGAGAGAATCACCCCAATTCTTAAGGGTCGTATCTAAATGATATTGCATTTAATTAGTTTATTATGTATCTTTTTTACATCTCAACATTGTGGCCAAGTTGTGGAGAAAATAAAAGAATGGGAAAACAGGGAATGCAGGAAAATGAGCTAAGAGCCATATCTATATGAACATATAGCTCCACTCTCATTCTTTCTTAATTATTACAGAGCCACATCAGCATTTTGACTCTGATAACGTGCTAAGGGCCAAGCATTGTGAGTGCCTTTGGTAGTTGTGAAGGCATTTTGTTAGATTAACATGTATTTTTCCCATTTGCATGAAGCTTATTGGTGATTTTATGTCCTTTAGTTAGATTTGCTCTGTTTTAAACAAAAATCAAGGGTCTCTATTGAGTACTACTACTTTATTCGTTCTTTAGGTGTTGTTATTTTAGAAGTCTGCTCTGCACAAGTGCAACATGGCTGGAAAGTCTATTGCTTCCTCTGAAGTGCGTATTTTGTTTCTTTTCATTTTCCAACCTTTTGATAGTGTTTACAGGGAACAATTTCTGTCTTACATTGATTGAATATCAGTCTGTGACACTTGAGTTTATAAGTATGAAATAGTTTACTACCTATTTGCTAGGTGCGGGTTGCTATCAAAGTTAAGGCTTCGGTCATCATTTGCTTCACCTCATCTGGACGGGCTGCAAGGTAGAAAGAGAAAGTAATAGAGTATTTCTTCTTATAGGTGCTTCACCTCATCTTGTAGTTTAATGGAAATTGATTCATATATTATGCCGTATCGAGTATCTGCAGGCTAATTGCCAAGTACAGGTCCACCATGGCATTCCTCGTCTAAAAACAAATCAATTGAAGTGGAGCTTCACAAGCGCATTTGAAGTATGTGAACAGCCTTTTTCCTTGTAACCTTTTGAGTACCTCCTTCTATGTGTGCTATATCTAGGTAATAATGATTCAGAACTAGCATGTTGATCTTCAAACTTTGAAAGATAACTTCAGGCTATAGTTTTTGTTAATGACAAATCTAACACTGAACCTTTCACAATCGTGCAACTCAATACAGAGGAACAATATATAAGTATTTGCCATGTAATGCTAGAAAATTCATTTAGCATTTAACCTTCCATGGTTTTGCCTTGATACAACATCCTTCTTTTCTCTCAGCAAAATATTGATGATATGTATTGCTCCTTTATTTTTACTTGGTGCATAATTCCTACTACCTCCGTTTCAGTTTATAAGGGACGCCTATATTTCTAGATCATCAGTTTGACCAACGAAATATGTATTATATGCTGAAGTATACCATTGAAATTCGTATTTGAAATAGGTTTGTCATGGTGTACCTTTTGTAGCACACCTCATATTTCATTGGCCAAATCGTTGATCTGAAAATAGCATGTGCCTAACAAACCGAAAGAGTGGGAGTATGTTGTTCAAACGGAATCGCTAATGTACTATAGAATTTACCCTCATGAGAAACAGTGTGGTGTTCAACTAGACTCACTAATTAACATGTATTACCACGTGTCTAGTACATCCGTATCTAGACAAATCTAAGGCAAGTAATTCGGGATGGAGGGAGTACTATAGAATTTTGCCCAATAAGAAACAATACTGCTTATGTTATAACTCATATTTATTGCATTATCTTCCTGCAGGCAAGACAATCACTCATAGTTAGAGACCTCTTTCCCATGCTTGCTGATCCACGTCACCCGGTGAGTTAACCTGCCTTTCATCTCTTGCCTACATTAACCATTCTTAGGTGGTTCTTTTCAATTTTAGAATACATGACCTAGTATGTATAGTATGAAGAATAGGAACTACCTACTCCCTCCGTTCCCAAATATAAGTCTTTCTAGAGATTCCAACAAGTGACTACATACGGAGCAAAATGAATGAATCTACACTCTAAAATATGTCTACATACATCCGTATGTTGTATTCCATTTGAAATGTCTAAAAAGACTTATATTTAGGAACGGAGGGAGTACAATATCAACGCCCTTGTTCTGAACATAAAGGGAATAATGACAGTTGGCGTTAGTGCATATTCCCAACATGTGAAAAGTGGATGCTTTACATACACTAGGCCAGTGAATTAATTCTGCTTTTAGGGTTTTTGCTTGCATCATGTTCTACTTACAAATGGAATAAACACTAGAGTTCCCTTTTGAATTGTTGGCAAGTCATCATAAGCTTGGTTAATCAGTACATTATTTCGAACTTGACTGGTGGTAGGCTGGTTTGTTTATTCTGTATAATATAAACGCAATACGTGAGTTTATAAGCTGGTGTGCACCAGTGAGGCTTATGTTTGGAGGTGCTTCATCTTGCATCCACCTTGAATTATTTGGTAGCTAGAATTCCTTGGTTTGGACCCAACAAGTAAGAAGGTTGGTTTGCCTGGTGATTTGTACTGACATTGTTTCTCTGCCCTGCAGGCTGAATCTACTAGCAGTACAAATGAATTCACTGTTGAAGGTTGCTCTTACCTTAGCCAGAATTTCTATAAGAATGTTGCTCATGTTACATGCCTTCCTTTCTCTAGTAAGTAGAACAAGAATACATTTAACATTTCTTTTATGTCCATATGCGTACGCTCATGATATTTTGAAGTACAAACCAAATTCTAAATAAATAAGCATGCGTCTGTGTGCCTACAAACTTGTGGGTAGTGATCAAGATAATCACTTAACCAGCCTCTAACTAGCTTCCTATTTTCAGGAACGAAGATCTGAATCACCCTCACCCCTCTAGAGAGATTAGTTTACTCATTCAAGTTCTGGAATTCTTTATAGCTTTTTGAGTTTACTTCGGTCTTGCATGTATTAGCTTTCTGTTTGTGCCCTATCTATATCTGTTTCTTGTGTGCAAGCGCTCCTGTGTGACTCTGTGTGGCTTGACTCTGTGTGTGGCTTGACTGTGGGTGGCTTGACTGTGTGGCTTGACTGTGTGTGTGACTGTGTGTGTGGCTTGACTGCGTGTGTGACTGTGTGTGGCTTGACTGTGTGTGTGCTTGACTCTGTGTGTGTGTGACTCTGTGTGAATATTGCATTTGCTTGATGGTGTGGCTTGTATGCTTTGTTGAATGGTTGGTTGTATAACTTGTGTTTTATATTGTTAGGGCCTAACACTGCCTTTGCCGGTCCCAAGCCCGGATGTGAAAATGTGGAGGGAGCGGCAGTTACCTTCTTTGTATTGTTTGCATTACGAGTGTTGATAGAAATTACACAGTTTAGGTACTGTCCTAATCGAATAGTGAATCTTCACATAATTTGGTAGAATGTGATTTAAGCTTTAAAATGCATCCTTCCTTGCTATAAACTTACTGATTCCTTTCTGAAGTTGTACGAGGTCAGTGTTATGGTACGGGTGTGTCCTTTTCGAAGTTGTACGAGGTCAGTGTCTGGTTTGATTTGCTCGTCCTTGCCGTCACCCGTTTAGAAGCGCTTCTGATATGATTTTGGCCGTCCTCACTGTCGCCCTTATGCTCTTGCGTGGTCTTGGGGCCGTCTCGTCAGGGGTCTCTGTCCCATGACTCTGGTAGCGAGCGAGCGAGCGGTCCGTTTGGGTCACTGTCTGGTTTGCGAACTAACAAGTCTGTTTGACAAACACGTGTGCTTCTGTTATCTGAGGATCCTGCGTTTCGTGTTCGCGGTGGAGCGATGATTCCCGCGTTTCTGTTTGAGAAACTTGTGCGTGCGCTTCTGTTATCTGACGATCCTGCATTTCGTGTTCGCGTCGGGGCGACGGTTGCAGGAACGATCGGTTCTGGTTTCGAAATTGAAGCAGTGTCAAATTGGTTCCTCTGTTCCATCACCTGTCTCCCATCCTAGATGCAGAGAATCTTGTTCTTGTCTGTTACGGTTGTTCTGATGGTGTTCTTTTCAATTGGTTTCTTGTTATCATGCTTTGCTTATGTTCCCATATATGGTGATGTGTGTTCAGGGGTGCAAACCATGTAGGCCGTAGGTTCCGTGATGTGAGGCTTCTCTCCTGCTGATAAATTAGGATGATAGGCTGAGAAGAAAAGTTTGACTCTTGTAACAATCACTTGCTGGGTTTCCACTTCTTTGCGTTGCCGATTTGACATCCAATGCCTATCTTATTTATCATAATCATGTTTTCCCTTCTTTTTCTAACCAATAATCATGTTTATCATGGTGTTCGACAATACTCCATTTCTACTGTTCTTCGTTCCCTTTTGTAGTTCACTGATTCAAATTTGATGTGGAAGGTAGGAATATTGATCACTTTATGTCTATATGGCACGATTGATTGTTGTTTGTTTATGGTTGTTAAGATTGATTGATTGATTGATTGCTGTTTGTTGATTGATTTACTACTGTTTGTTTACCGGTATCTAACTTTGGTATTGGTAGACCTAGCACTATTCTTTTTTCTGAACTTCTTTGTGATTATGTCTTATGTGGATATCATATTCTATTTTTGTATTACTGCTCATTGGAATAACGCTTTTCTAAGTATTTAAGGTACAAACATTTGGATCTAGACATATCACATTTGCTCTTTATTGTGTGGCTAAGGACATTGATGGGTTGAGTTGGCATATATCGCATGTATATTTACGTTCTTTACATTTTGCGATGCTGATGCCTGTAGTCCCAAAGCGTTTATTTAGCCAAGTATGATGTTTGTGTTTGTGCTCAGAATGATGTATATGTAGAATCCAGGGGTGGATGGATGTTTTCATGATGGCTAATTTGATTCGTTATGGTTGTTCGGATGGTGTGCTTCTGGTGGTTGAACTGAAGTCGTGGATCGCTCATCATCCTGGTATGTGTCTGGATGATAATCCCTCTCGAATTTAACTCCTTCCTATATTAACACAATGTTTATCTCACGGCTAGTAATGGTAACCTTATGAATGCATATCCCACATTTTAGCTAGTTATATAGTAACGCCATACTTCTTTGGACGTTGTTCTGTATATGCAAGTGTGGTGAGCTAACATATTGTGTCGGTATCTACCTGTGTAGCTAAGCACTTCTGGATAGGACAGATGTACAATGTTTGCATACATGGAAGAAGGTTCTTCTGATTGTTCAAAGGTCCTTGTTCATCAAAGGTCCTTGGACTCAAGAGGTTTGTCACTGCACTCCTGACTTTGCTCGGGAAAAACAAATTTTGCACATTTTACAGTTATATTTATGACATTTTTTCTACAGGAAGATGAAAAAATTATTGATCTTGTAAGCAAGTATGGACCAACAAAATGGTCTCATTTCAAGGTCCTGGATGTATAGGCAAGTAATGTTGAGAGAGGTATTCTTCTGATTGTTCTATTTTTATGGTTTGCTGAATGCATTTCCCCCCTCCGTGCAACACAAACGTGGAATGTTTGCTAAGTTTTAACACACTGGTTACTTCCATTTGTGTACTTGTATTTGTGTAACTTCTATTTGTTCTCAGTTCTTCTCACCTATAGCTAAAGTCAAAGACGAAAAACCAGGTGAATTATTGGAGTTGCAAGATACACAGAATCATCGGTAAGTTTCTATCCTTAGGAGTATGAATTTTGATCAGTTTGTTTGACTTGTTTTATACTGAATCCTTGATTCCTTGATAACTTTGATATACACACATGAATAATTACTTATGGTATGATCATCACTTAATCAGCCTCTAACTAGCTTCCTATTTTCAGGAACGAAGATCTGAATCACCCTCACCCCTCTAGAGAAATAAGTTTACTCATTCAGATTCTGGAATTTTTTTATAGCTTTCTGAATTTACTTTGTTCTTGCATGTATTAGCTTTCTGTTTGTGCCCCAATCTGTCTATTTCTTTCTGTTTCTTGTGTGGAAGCGCTCCATTGTGTGTGTGTGACCGTGTGCATGTGATGTGCCCCTATCTATCTCTGTTTCTTGTGTGCAAGCGCTCCACTGTGTGTGTGTGTCTGACTCTGTGTGTGACTGTGTGTATGTCTGACTGTGTGTGACTGTGTGTGTGTGTGTGTGAATGTTGCATTTGCTTGTGTGTATGTGACTCGTGTGTGTGTGTGTGTGTTTGTGTCAATGTTGCATTTGCTTGATGGAGTGGCCTGTATGCTTTGCTGAATGATTGGTGTTGGTGTGGTTTAACACTGCCTTTGCCGGTCCCAAGCCCGGATGTGAAAATGTGGAGGGAGCTGCATTTACCTCCTTTTTATTATATATATATTCACCTTCTGAATTTTGTGGCTCATGGCATTCTAGTTTACTTAGACGGTTAGCTTGTTAATTAGTTTTGTGCATGCAAGACTTGAAATCTAGCTGATGTAGTGTTTAGTTTTTGTACATGATAAATGGTTTTGTTGTGCACCTTTTTAAAGATGTCGCCCGTTTTCCCCTCTATTTTCCTCTTGGATGTTAACTTGCATTTCTTGTGTTTCTGAATTGATTATCTGTTGTAAGATATGGTTAGCGTATATAGTTCAGAGATAAATCCCTTTGTGTGCAACAGATTTCATACATTTTATTCATTCCAATGGTGATTTTACTACTGGTTTTTGTGTGTTGGAACTCTTGCGGAAGTTCTCTGTACCCCAGTACCATTTTGTACTAGAACATCACTGAAGCCAGTGTTTCAGTGTCATTTTGTACTAGAACATCACTGAAGCCAGTGTTTTTTTAGATGAGTGATGTGATTACATTGTACCAGACATGTGACAGCAGCAGGTTTAGTGTATTGAGTATGTGCCCTGCAACAACAATTATCTAGTTACTTTAACATGACTAGCTACTTTTGAACAATCATGTAGCATCATATGAGCAATAAAAAACACGTGAAATTCAATATGAATTGTATTCATAGATGTAATCGGAAAAAAATAAAGTAAAAGCCCATGGCGTTCTACCAGGTTTGGTGATGAAACCAGAGATTCATTCTTTTCTTTCATCTAAGAGGGGTTTGTTCTAAGAATATTGTATCGAGTAATTCGACACATAAAAGTACATTCAAAGAAAAATCAAAATTATTAAATAATTGGAATTCTTTTTTGATAAGTCAATTCATATTATTCCAAAATCTTATTATTTGTTTGTTGCCCAGAAAAACCCTTTGGTATTGGATGCTCACTACCGCTCGAAAATGATCTTGATTTTACTAGAGAATAAGATTGTACTATGGAAAAATAAGTTTTTTTATTCCAAATATTTTTACGAATACACTTTTTTGACATTGAAGTATTTATTTTGGAACTGCCATTGAAAAAGGAAATTACTTTTTTCTAGTTGTATGTGAAAGACATCTATTCCTGCAAATCAATCCTTCTTTCTTCTTTTTATTTGTATTTATACTTAGATACTGAAAGATACTTAAATTTGGATTATTTTTTTACTTCATTTTGTCTAACGCGGATAAGACAAGAATTTTTTAATTTTATATATATATTTTATACTTGTTTTTTTAATAATATAGAATATATAGAAGAGTTTGTCATTTAAATCTATTTATATGTATTTATATATCAAGTATACTCCATATATAGATATATGGTATGGAAGCCTATCCCCCATATAAGATAAGGCGGGGGGATACAAAGAAGGGAAAATGAAATAGTTAATTAAGTTCAGAATGGTATTCCATAAAGGAAAGGAATTCCAATCAAAACAAAAAATACCGAGTCTCTTAAACATGACATTCTAAAACTTAGGTAATTTGTAGTCATTAGGATTTTAGTTCTATACGAAGTAAGGACTATTCGATAATTTCTTATAAACATAGGTTTTCATTGGAATTCACTCAATCAGTTAATTATGGAACAAGAGAGTTGTTTCATCTTTGTTTTAAAGAAATATAAAAATGAATTATGAATAGAAAGTAAAACGATTCAACTTTTTTTTTATTTTTATAAATATCTTTATTTAGTTAATAAAATAACTTCGTTACCTAGTTATTTTATTAATTTTTGAATTTAACCAACTAAACCCATTCTTAATTTTTAATTATTTCAATGAGATAAAGTTTGAAAAAATTAATAATTTGAGTATTTTTTATTATTCTTTTTATTTATTCTTCCAGAAAGAGATAAGAATTGGTTTGGTAAATCAGAAACAATTTTATAGAAAAATTGAAGTAAAAATTTGCAATTTCTTTTCTTATGGAACATACATATCAATATGCATGGGTAATCCCTCTTCTCCCACTTCCAGTTATTATGTCAATGGAATTTGGCCTTAGTCTTATTCCGACAGCAACAAAAATTCTTCGTCGCGTATGGGCTTTTCCTAGTGTTTTACTCCTATGGTATTCTCAGTTCAACTGTCTATTCAACAAATAAATGGAAGTTCTATGGTCTTGGACCGTTAATAATGATTTTTCTTTAGAATTTGGATACTTGATTGACCCACTTATTTCTATTATGTTAATACTAATTACTACTGTAGGAATCCTGCTTCTTATTTATAGTGATGGCTATATGTCTCACGATGAAGGATATTTGAGATTTTTTGTTTATATAAGTTTTTTCAATACTTCCATGTTGGGATTGGTTACTAGCTCCAATTTGATACAAATTTTTTTTGGAAACTCATGGGTATGTGTTCTCATTTATTGATAGGCTTTTGGTTTACACGACTAATCGCAGCGAGTGCTTGTCAAAAAGCTTTTGTAACTAATCGTGTAGGGGATTTTGGTCTATTATTAGGAATTTTAGGTTTTCTTGGATAACAGGTAGTTTAGAGTTTAGGGATTTGTTCAAAATAGCTAATAACTGGATTCCTAATAATGGAATTAACTCTTTACTTACTACTTTGTGTGCTTTTTTATTATTCCTTGGTGCAGTTGCGAAATCCGCACAATTCCCTGTTCACGTATGGTTACCCGATGCTATGGAAGGACCCACCACTAGTAGAAAAAGGGCCTATTGTCCCGGTTCGTGAGGGCCTTCTGTCCCGGTTTGTGAACCGGGACTAAAAGGTCGTTACTAATGCCCTTGGCCTTTAGTTCCGGTTCTTACACGAACCGGGACAAAAGGTCCTCCACGTGGCCGCTGCGGCCAGCCCAGGACGAAGGGCCTTTGGTCCCGGTTGGTGACACCAACCGGGACCAATAGGCATCCACGCGTCAGCATTTCAGGGGCTGGGGTTTTTGTTTTTTTGAAGGGGGGGGGGTTTAGGGGGGTTAATTTAGGTTGTTATTAGGTAGCTATTAGAGAGAAGTGTCCTCTCTTATATCTCCGTGCTTGGTTTACCAACGCTACGTATTGCTATGCCTAAACATGGCTTAGATTGAAGTGAAGGCAACATGTGGTGCATGTCGAAAGTAATACTAATCCTAACTTGATCAAGTTTGGATTGTACTACTTTCGACACGCACCACATGCATGTTGCCTTCACTTCAATCCAATCCATGTTCATTTCACCCGCTGATATATAATAACTCTTCATGCGCGCATCATGCATCATCATATATAATAACAAGTCCTACTAAATATCATCATACAACTTCTACTCGTTATTAATAACAAGTCATACGATCATCATCCTCACAGTCATCGAACCAACCCTATTTAATTGTTCTTAGCACATGATCATGAGTATTAGGTAGGACCGAAATACCCTCTTTAAGGTAAAATAGCATAAAATAATATAGACCCTGACTCTCCATTATGGAGAATGGAGATCATCCTGTCTCCAATTCTTGCGCTTCGCTTCCTTTTGTTTCCAAGAACCTCCTTGCGACTGTCCATACATTTTTTTCATTCTTTGATTTGCATGTCTCCACTTCTTTTAGAAATCCGGTATGGACAGTTGAGATTCGTAGGATGACCTGGTTGTATATTCAAAACATCAAGCCTACCATTCTGATACATCAAATGAGGCACACAATCCTCTGGGATTATCTGTTGAAAAACATAGTAATAACTTCATAGTTAGCAATGATGTACTAGTTTTAGAACTATGCAAAATATGCACGGATGTCGTAATAGTAAGAAATCTTACCAGGGTATCTCCATAGTAGTTACCGTAGTTCAACACGTGCACTAGTGGCACGTATTGACCATAATGCGGAGGAGTTTTACAATAGATATTGTAATTCTCAAGATCAGTACAAAATCCGACCAGATGAGTTTTCTCCTTATAAGTTAACTCAGAGCCATCAGTGTAGTAGGTTCTGTCTACCATGTTCCGCACATTGTTTGAACAATCAAAATAAGCTGTCAATGAAAATAAGCTGTCAACTATTTTGAAATGAACAATATAAATTAGCTAATTAACTATGTTTGAGAAACTCACATAGCTGTAGAATTGGAGGCGTATCAACAAGGACCCAAATGTCCATATTGTCTTGCTCGATGTCAGGATCACGAAGATCCATGGTGACAAGCATACCCTCATCAAAATCATACATCTTGCAAAATGCTTCCCATTATGTGATGTGCATGTTTGTACTGGATTCACTAAATAACGTGATTTACTCTCCTATGCCGAGGGTGAATGCCAAGTGTTTGTATTCTGCATAGAGGCTTGATTACGGTGCCTCTGCAGTATTTTCTCTAACTAGCTACAACATAATTAGGCGTGAGAAAACTGAAACTTTCTTCATGGTTAGTGCTTCTCTATGTTTGTTTGCTTACGGTCAGATTTGTGATTCGTGTGCAACAGGCGAGAGTTTGAGCTGATTCATTATTTTTTGGACTCTATCGTGTTGGTCTTCTGGCCACCAGTCTTGCTATTGTGATCATATTGTCGATGAAACATGTCATAGTATTTTTGCAAGATTTCTACTGTATGAACATCTTCTTAACTTTCTGTGTTTTATTTATGAAATTTGTAGAGTCTTGATAGATAGTAGTTTACTTGCTACTCCCTTCGTTCCAAAATAGATGACCCAGTCATCTATTGTGGAACGGAGGGAGTACATGTTTTGTGGGGGCTTGCTCTGCCCTGCACATGTGTCCCTGCTCCGTCTGCTAGTTGGCCTATGATACCTGTAGGTGTTTTTTCTTTTCTGTAAATCCTTACTACTTCAAGGCATGTTAGTCGTGGAAACCGGAAAGAATGCATATACTACCTCTGTACCGAAATACTTGTAGCTGGGGAAACTAGTAAAAGTTCCCCCAACTACAAGTATTTTGGTATAGAGGGAGTATGTATGTAGCTATTGTTAGCTATGTTCATTTTGTTGTATAGTGCTGCTAAGCTAACCGTGCCCAAGATGAGAAAAAACCTATCAGATGCATCATTTTCTTTTTGCCTGTGTGACTTCATTTCTTTCTATTGTGGTTTCATCATGATCTCATCGTGTTCCCATTTTATCATGTATTGTGACAGCATACTGTGACCCCGACGCACGCTGGTGGTCTTCCCCGCCCGCCGCCTCTTCTTCGACTCCTCGCTGGTAAGACGCTGGGTTCCTTCTCATGTCCTCTCAGATGCTCCGAGGAGCCCGACCATCATGGCCATGCTGCGCCAGCCATCGCGCCAATGACCTAGTGCTTGTGGCGGTTGTCATCTGGCCACCAATCCTCTTGACTATAGCATGTCACTAACAGGATAAGTTGCATGTTTAATTACCTAGCTCATTATGTGACTTTCCTTTTTTGGGCAGTCATGATATGAACTCCTCTTTCGTATTTGAGCCCACTCAACATTTCTTTTGTTTCTTTCATTAGCTTGTATTTTGGCCTATTCGTGTCTTTGTAGTTTTTGGCAAAATGAACAGAGCTAGACTCTGATTATTTCTATTCTGTTTATAATCATCCCATCTCAGAGAAATTTAAAACTGCTCCGCAGTTCCAACTGAATTCACTGTTCCCCCCTTAAAAGTAGTACAAAGATTGCATCTTGCGTTGCTAGAATTTCCCTGGTAATTGTATATCACCTGCAGAGGCTTCTCTGGGCATTTAAGCTTTTGTTCCAGCTTATGATAGCTGAACTTATAATACCCCAACATTTTTTAGGTGATGTTATTTATTTAGTTTAGTGAAAGAGGTGCAGTCATGGAAATTGAAAATGTGTGCTCCAGTCCCGTGATATTGATCGTGCGGGCTTTGCTCCTATAGGAGACAGTGAACTTAAATGATGCTCAGGTTGCTTCTCTCATGTACCGGCCCATTCATCTCTAGCCCCCTTCCCGACGGGCTGCAGGTCGTAAACGAGGACCCTGCGACGACTACGGGTTAGATGTGGATGCCACCGAGGTATGCCCTCCTCATTCCCTTCCTGTGAAGTGCTTGTGTGCAATCTTGCTGCTGTGAAGACCATAAACATAATATTGCTGTTGTGAAGACCATAACCACAATCTTGCTGTTTATTGAGTATTGTGAAGGAGAATGCTGCCTTAACATGATCACATCCCGTGATTTTGAATATTTTCTGTCACCCTCCTGCCTTTGCTCCTTAATTTCTGTTGTGTTTTAAAAAAATGTTAATCACTCCAAGATCTACAGATCCGCCCCTCTTCCTCTCCTGCGGCTCTGCTGCCCAACATGGAGATGATATAGGAGGCCGACTTCTTTCTGTAGATAGTAGCTGTAGGAATAGGTGTCGGTTGGGACTTTGCCTTGTAATGTTTATGGGCTCAGTAGCCATTTCATTTTCTTTAGAGGTCCTCGGTTAAGCTGTATTGATTTGCAAATGGAAAGAAGCTCCTGTTCAAAGAAATAATAAAAAGAAGTCAAGTGTCAACTATGATGAGTTTCCTGGAAGTATAAGATCACCCTATTGCAAGAAAGCTATTCTTTTTTTTAAGAAGAATAGAATTGCACAAGTTACATGTATCATCACTCATATTGTAGAAATAAAAGAGACTTGGTGATGTGATATTATGTTTCGGTGATGTGATATCATCACTCATAATGTCGAACTTGTCGCTGCACAAGAAGTCAAGCCGAACTTCAGGACTCCTCCAAGATGGTAAATCATCCTGGCTGAAATAGATAATTAGTCTCCTTAATATTTGGTAGAACTTGTGCATGCCATAGTGCCCGTCTGTTTGGATTCTAGTGATCAATCTTGCCGGATATTTAGTTAGTTTTACTTCTGTTTAGAGAGAGTCCTAATTAAAAGGAAGGGTCGCGTACTAGTTGGTAGTTTGGATTTTTAGGGAGATACAGAGTCCAGCCCGATTGCTCCTATAGCTGTGCCTGCGTCCATTATTATAGAAGGCTGGGTGCAGCCTTGTATCGAGGACGGAAATTTTTTAGTTGAAAAATATAGAGAAAAACATCAGGTCGGATGCGCCAAATATCTGTGTTGTTTGCTGATCCTTGAGTGATTTTGGAGCTGCTACGTGTAGGATTTGATCCGATTGAATTCTTGCACAAGTTTTTGTTCTTTTGTCTTCCTGCGCTTTTGCTTGATCGGAGGAGTTGTTCTACTACTTCTACACACGCTGCTATTGCAACGATCATTCGTCGACGTTCTTGCTATTTTGTTGATTACCGTGAAAGATTGGGTCAATAAATGACTCGCCGTTTAGTTGGGACACGTCACTTGGATTGGATCTTCTCAAAAGATGTGAGCCTGGATTGGTCATCTTCAAGAGTAATCCAGCGCCTATCTATGGTCTGCTCTTATCTTCAAGGTTATATTATGTTGCACTAACCAACATGGTAGTAATATCGAGTCGAGTCGAGCACTGATCAGTTTGCTCTGCCTGTTGTCTCAAGTTTCAATTTCGTAGGCTTGGTTCCCTGATTTGCTTGCTTGACTCAATTTAAATAGATGGCTGAATGAGAATGATTGGTGTAATTGGATTTATGAAGTTTACTGAAGTTGTTAGAAAATAGATGGCTGTTGGGGCAGTTGCTTTAACAAATAAAAATAATGCATCTTCTTTAGTCACCTATTTAGCATGAAGTTCATGTTTTGCTTCGCTTTATTCTGAAATCTTCTTGTGAACACAGAAATTCACTGGATAAATGATTTGTGAAGCTTACCTACCAGAGATCCCTCGATGATAATGTTGCTAAGTTATTCTGTCTTTGGAGTTGAGGGCCTGGATTGCAAACTTAAGATACAGACTGTTAATAGCCATCTACTCCTGGCAGAGGACCCTCACGAGGTCCGCATGAGGTAATGGAAGTCTTTGGCTTGTTTCTTTACCCTACTAGCTAGTTTCACACCTATTGCTTTCGATTTAACTCCGAGGATCAGTGTTCGTCACATGCTTATTGCATTATACCTTGTTTGCCTGTGCTACTGTTATTGTGTGGAACCGTACATGTTAATTAGCAGAGCACCAAGAGTTTGTTCCGGTAGTGTTGCTTCTCAATATGCCTTTGTTTGCATGGTGCGTAAGTGCATCTGCCTTGTTTGCTCACTTACGTAGTATTATTGTGGAGGTGGAAAGCCGGTCCTTTAAACTCTGGTCCTATGTTATCTTCCTACTGTCCTTGAGGAGCCTAGTACTCTTTCTCTGAAAGAGCAAGATAATTTTTTGATTCATGCAATTTCCTTATACTTATTTATTTAGTTCTGATGGTAAGCACCAATTTTCATGAATATGCAGTTGCAGAGGATGACCCACTGCCATCCATAGATGGGCTAAGAATCTCAGGTGAAGCTTTTCCTGCAGAAGAACTTCAAGCAAGTGGGTATTCCATCAAGGGGACCACAAGATGTAATTTTGAGGTGCGGTTTATAGGTTTGGTTCAAGAATTTCTGATACCCTATGAAATTCCTACCTCTTAAGCTTGTTGTTAGTTCAGTACAATTGAAATGTTTGCCACAAAAATGTGCATGCAGTGTGTACGCCATCTGGAAGATGGATCAATGACCATGCGTGTGGCGGAGGCAGTGCTGTTTGGCAGTGGCTACAAAACAGCTACGGTGAGCTCCTCCAGCTCCTCTCCTTCCTCTGCTACTCGCCTCTAGTTGCTCTGAGCTCGTGCCCATCGAGCCACAACAATGGTGGTCGCGCTGGGTTCATGGCCATCATTCCATGACCATGTCTGGTTATGATTTGGTCTCCTTGCATAATGACCATCTCTGGTTATGATTTGGTCTCCTTGCATAATGACCATGTCTGGTTATGATTTGGTCTCCTTGCATAATGATGAAGCATGTGTTGTGCCTTAGAATGCTTAAGGCTTGCTACATGAGCTAATTACGTCATCTGGCTTGCTACTTAACTCTGCTCTTCTAGCTGTGCTTCTGTCATCTAGTCATTCAGTACAATTGTATGCTTTCCTTGATGTTGTGAATGTCAATAGATTCACTAAGTTGGCTCTGGTTATAGTACGTGGTATCACTGTGTGATGCGCATGTTTGGGTCTTCTTTGCACTAGATGATCTCATTATGTGATGTGCATGTTTGTACTAGATTCACTAAATAACATGATTTACTCTCCTATGCGAAGGGTGAATACCAACTGTTTGTGCAGTGCTTGTGTTCTGCATAGAGCACTAGTAGAAAAAGGGCCTATTGTCCCGGTTCGTGAGGGCCTTCTGTCCCGGTTTGTGAACCGGGACTAAAAGGTCGTTAATAATGCCCTTGGCCTTTAGTCCCGGTTCTTACATGAACCGGGACAGAAGGTCCTCCACGTGGCTGCTGCGGCCAGCCCAGAACGGGGGGCCTTTGGTCCCGGTTGGTGACACCAACCGGGACCAATAGGCATCCACGCATCAGCATCTGGCTGGAGCTAAGGTTTTTGTTTTTTTTAAAGGGGCTGATTTAGGGGTTTTGGGGGTTAATTTAGGTTGTTATTAGGTAGCTACTAGAGAGAAGTGTCCTCTCTTATATCTCCGTGCTTGGTTTACCAACGCTACGTACTGCTATGCCTAAACATGGCCTAGATTGAAGTGAAGGCAACATGTGGTGCATGTTGAAAGTAATACTAATCCTAACTTGATCAAGTTTGTATTGTACTACTTTCGACATGCACCACATGCATGTTGCCTTCACTTCAATCCAATCCATTTTCATTTCACCCGCTGATATATAATAACTCTTCATGCGCGCATCATGCATCATCATATATAATAACAAGTCCTACTAATCATCATCATACAACTTCTACTCGTTATTAATAACAAGTCATACGATCATCATCCTCATAGTCATCGAACCAACCCTACTTAATTGTTCTTAGCACATGATCATCAGTATTAGGTAGGACCTAAATACCCTCTTTAAGGTAAAATAGCATAAAACAATATAGACCCTGACTCTCCATTATGGAGAATGGAGATCATTCTGTCTCCAATTCTTGCGCTTCGCTTCCTTTTGCTTCCAAGAACCTCCTTGCGACTGTCCATACATTTTTTCCATTCTTTGATTTGCATGTCTCCATTTCTTTTAGAAATCCGGTATGGACAGTTGAGATTCGTAGGATGACCTGGTTGTATGTTCAAAACATCAAGCCTACCATTCTGATACATCAAATGAGGCACACAATCCTCTGGGATTATCTGTTGAAAAACATAGTAATAACTTCATAATTAGCAATGATGTACTAGTTTTAGAAGTATGCAAAATATGCATGGATATCGTAATAGTAAGAAATCTTACCAGTGTATCTCCATAGTAGTTACTGTAGTTCAACACGTGCACTAGTGGCACGTATTGACCATAATGTGGAGGAGTTTTACAATAGATATTGTAATTCTCAAGATCAGTACAAAATCCGACCAGATGAGTTTTCTCCTTATAAGTTAACTCAGAGCCATCGGTGTAGTAGGTTCTGTCTACCATGTTCCGCACATTGTTTGAACAATCAAAATAAGCTATCAATGAAAATAAGCTATCAACTATTTTGAAATGAACAATATAAATTAGCTAATAACTATGTTTGAGAAACTCACATAGCGGTAGAATTGGAGGCGTATCAACAAGGACCCAAATGTCTATATTGTCTTGCTCGATGTCAGGATCACTAAGATCCATGGTGACAAGCATACCCTCATCAAAATCATACATCTTGCAAAATGCTTCCCAATTTTTGCAACCAAAATGGGTTACGCTCTCAGAACTATACAGATTTACTTCAAAATCTATATCATGATGGGTCCCTAGGTGAATTTTCTTTGTTTCCATACTTTGATGGTCTTCAAAACCCATCCTCTCCAAGACGTAGCGTCTTGCATGGCATGGGATAAGCTAGCCGAATTGTAAAAGATGAAAAGTACACGTTGAAATAGTTGAAGTCGTGCTTAATTACGAAAAATGACACTTGTCGTCGTTGCGTACCGTTTCAACATCGAAGGTCTCCTCCAGCTTAATACTGAAGCGCCGATCTTCGTCCAGGTGAGGCCTGTCGCACTGACCTCGGTCGTCGTGGCACCAGTCGCACTCCCCCGGGAGACTTTCGTCGTCCGAGTACGATATTTCCTATGTTCATAATTCAAATATTAAACATCTACAATTAAATATATGTACTAAAAAACCTAAGTTAGATCATTATTATTCATCACGGGTTGACTATCGGTTTGTCGAATCTTTTCTTGAAAACTCTCAGCTCACATGGTGTATACATTCGACCGTTGGTGATGGTCGCTCCTCCCTTTGTCCCCGTGTGCATTACACCAAAATGTCTAGCACACGGGAACAAAGGAGAAGCGACCCCCCCCCCCCGACAACAGTCGGGATTCTTCGTCCTCTCATATATGGTGGAGACTCGACAGACTTACAGTCAACCCGAAATATCGTTTAATTATCTTTCTAAAAGAGGATTTGGCTGGTCTCACCTCGATGTCGGAGGGGGCGGTGACGGGGACGACGGCGGGGATGATGGAGGGGCCGGGGGCTCCTAGATTTCTGCGAAAACAAAAACCCTATAAGCTATCAACTAATCATAGTGCTCTCCAATTTTAGCATTCAAAGTAGGATTAGAGTAGTTTTCCACTTTGAGCATTCAATAAGCAAAATCAAATCACAAAATAAAGTAGTATTCAAAGTAGGATGCATTCAATTATAAGCAAAACTACATCATCTCCATGCGTCCGTACATCGTCGAATATTATCACTAATACACCTCGAATACTATTATACATATAGCATCGCTAGTACAGCTAGAACGGTAGCGCCCGGCGGGTATCGGCGCGGGCGGTGGACACCCAAAGGGACGGAACCATCACAGGATCATAGCTCCAGTGAGATCCCTGAAGAACCTGCCAGGTATTGTCGAACCTGCCCTCCAACGCAACCATGTAGCGACGGACGTGCTGGTCCTCCTCGCTGACACGGTGACGTACCACCTCCGCGGTGTCCGGAAGCCTCGGCACCGTCACTGGCCCACGCGAGCGCCACCAAACAAGGATCGGGTCAACGACGGGCTGGTTCCTCACCAACCTACGCCCACCGGAAGGTAGCACCTCCCAAAACCAGCCCGGCGGAGCCCAGTCCCGGACATGGCCCCTCTGATCAAGCCGGCCTCCTCCGCCGAGTCGACGACGAGGATGCGGGATAGGCATCGTCGACGTCGATGCGGGAATAATTGCTTTAACTAAAAAAAACAAACTAGTTCTATTAATTTCCTTGCTAAAAATAAACTACTTCTATAGTAAAATAAACTAGTTTTGTTAAATCAACTAGTTCAACTACTAATTAAGCACTTACTATAAATAAAATAAAGTAGTTTTATTAATTAATCAACTAGTTCAACTACTAAGCACTTACTATAAATAAATAAAATAAAGTAGTTCTTACTAAAAATAAACTACTTCTATATATAGTAAAATTTAATAAAATAGTTCTATTAATTAATCAACTAGTTCAACTACTAAGCACTTACTATAAATATATAAAATAAAGTAGTTCTTACTAAAAATAAACTACTTCTATATATAGTAAAATTTAATAAAATAGTTTTATTAAATCAACTAGTTCAACTACTAAGCACTAACCTAAAATCGATATGTACTAATAATTAACCTCAATAAAAAATTAATACATATATGAAAAAAACGTATATAAACAAAAAAATTGTATGAACATTATATTCATACATACATAGCCACATCCATTCATCATACAGCTACCACATGCATATATATATATACATTATATATATGAAAAAATGCAATGAACAAAAAAATAATACAAATTATATGAAAAAAATAAACAGAGCCGTGGCGTGGCGGCGGCTCACATCGGGCGACGGAGGGCGACGGCGTGGGTGGCGGAGGGCGACGGCGACCGCGGCGGGCCGGGGGTGGAGGGCGACGGTGACGTACGGGCGACGGCTCGGGGGCGCGCGGCGGAGGCCGACGGCGACGGCGGCGGGGGGCGGAGGACGACGGCGACGGGCGATGGCGTGGGCTCGGGGGCACGGGCGACGGCGACGGCGGCGGGGCAGCCTGGCGGTGTAGATCGAGCTCGCGGCGTCGTCGGGCGGGGGGAAACTGGCGATGGAAATCTGAAAATTTCCTAAGTGCTGGCTTATATAGCAAATGCTTTGGTCCCGGTTCAACGCACAAACCGGAACCAATGCCCACCCTTTAGTCCCGGTTGGTGGCACCAACCGGGACCAAAGGCCTCTTTTCACCAGCCCAAAGGGCGGGAAGCAGAGGGCTTTGGTCCCGGTTGGTGCCACCAACCGGGACCTAAGGGGAGCATTGGTTCCGGTTGGAGTCACCAACCGGGACTAATGTGCTGGCGCGGTGCGGTGGGAGGTTTAGTCCCACCTCGCTAGCTGAGAGAGCTCAGCACTTGTTTATAAGCTGCGTTGCAGCTCAGGTGCTGAGCTCCTCTCTAATATGCAGGCATTACATGCCTACCCTTGTCACTGCCATGTTGGGCCTATTGGGCCGGCGGGCCTGCATCTTGGCCCATGTGCAGATGGGTTTCTAGTCGTATGCAGGCCGTGTGGCCCATTAGGCGGCATTTTTTTATTTTTTCCAGTATTTTTTTGTTTTTTGAATTATTTATTTTCTTTTGATTTTTGCTTTATTTTTTTATTCTTTTTTGCTTTTAGCTCAGAATAATTATAAACTTTCTATTACTCCATTAGTTTCCAAATTTGAATAGTTTAAATTTTAATTCTTTATGAAAATACTAGAGGTTTATAAAAGCTTTTTAGTTGATTCCTTTTGCTATTAGAGTTTATAAAAGCATATCAAATGAACTCTGAAAAGGTTGAAAGTTTGCATGGTATCATCATTTCATCCACATAGCATGTGCAAGAAAGTTGAGAGGGTTACGGCAAAAACTGGATGCACTTCGTGTACAAAACGGACAATCTCTTTCAAAGTATCAGGATTTCATCCGGAAACTCGTCTGTTACAAAGGGATTTCATTTTTTAATACTTATTTGAACTCCTGACTTTTTGTGTGTTCAAAATGCACCATTCAAAGCCACATCATCATTTTTCAATCCTTTCTGACTTCATTTGTTATTTTTCATGCATTTACTAATTATTTTGAGCTATAAGACCCTAAAATTGAAAAGCATTTCAAATGAACTCTGAAAAGGTTGAAAGTTGGCATGGTATCATCATTTCATCCACAACATAGATGCGCTTATTTCAAATGAATTCTGAAAAGGTTAAAATTGAAAAGCATTTCAAATGAACTCTGAAAAGGTTGAAAGTTTTTTTCTCTTTTGCTTTATTTGTTTTGTTTTGTTTCTACTTACAACAAAAAACTTATTTATTTTATTTCTAATTACTTATGTATTTTACTTTAATTATTTTATTTTTATTTATTTTACTACTGCTATTTTTATTTATTTTACTGCTACTATTTTTACTTAATTTATTAAGGTTTATTTATTGTATTTACTATAGTTTATTTTATTAAGGTTTATTTAGTTTTATTTATTTTATTAAGGTTTATTTATTTTATAAATATAAAAAAATGAAAATAGATGCGCTTATAGAGAAAATTCAACCTAAATTCATAATAAATTTCTATGAAATTTACTGTGAATTTAGGTCAAATTCCCGGTATAAGGGCATCTATTTTCACTTTAAAAGGCAGAGAGGGACGGGCTTATAAACTGGTGTGAGCGCCCTTCGGTTGGCGAGGTGGGACTAAACACTGGCCGCAACTAGGACCAGCCCTTTAGTCCCGGTTTGTGGTATGAACCGGGACTAAAGGGTGGTGGGCCAGGAGCGTGGCCCATTGGTCCCGGTTTGTCCCACCAACCGGGATCAAAGGGTCCTGACGAACCGGGACCAATGCCCCCACGAGGCCCGGCAGGCCCCTGGCCGCACGAACCGGGGCTAATGTGAAAACTGCCCTGTGACCTAAGCCCTGTTTTCTACTAGTGCACTCCTATTTCGGCTCTTATACACGCAGCAACTGCGGGAATTTTTCTTCTAGCTCGACTCCTTCCTCTTTTCACATCTTTACCTTTGATAATGAGTTTTATTTCTTTAGTAGGTACAATAACACTATTCTTAGGAGCTATTAAAAAGAAGCTTAGCCTATTCTACAATGGGTTCTTATCAAGCTGTTTTATTACATTTGATGCTTATTCAAAAGCTTTATTGTTCAATGGAACCTCTTGTTGGATATTCACCAGATAAAAGTCGGAATATGGTTCTTATGGGCGGTTTAAGTAAATACATTCCAATCACAAGAACTACTTTTTTATGGGGTACACTTTCTCTTTGCGGTATTCCACCTCTTGTTTGCTTATGGTCCAAAGATGAAATCCTTAGTAATAGTTGGTTGTATTTGCCCTTTTTTGGAATAATAGCCTCCTTTACTGCAGGATTAATTGCCTTTTATATTCGTACTTAAACCAATGATTACTTGAAAGAAATGGTTTATCATTTGAGATGAAACAACGTGTTTTCCTCATGTAGAGGGACAATATGATATATATTTAATCGGTCTCTTTGAGAAACATCTTATCAGAACAACTGTGCAAGTGATATCTTGCTCATGCTAATCAGCGCGACAAAGCGTGCATGTTGCTTCTAGGTTTGATTATACCTAGTGTCCCAAGATTGAGCGGAATCAGTTTTGGGTAGGACGGGATCTAATTATGGCGTTATCTAATTATTACTCCCTCCGTAAACTAATATAAGAGTGTTTAGAATACTATAATAGATTTAAACACTTTTATATTAGTTTACAGAGGGAGTACAAAGTAATCTAAACAAACACGATGCAACGCTATCTATTACTGTTGTTATCTTGTGCCGTTACAAAAGCACGAACCAAACACCTTCTAAGTTGTAAAGCATAATCTTATACAAGTACTACTAGCGTACTGAAATTCGTAAAAGTATATATTAATTACTACTGTACTAGCAATCCTCAAACTGAAGCACAAACACGTCACACATGCATTACTTCAGACAGAAGCGCTGGTGGAGCTCATCCTCTCCTCCAGCGTCGAGTCGGCCTCCGAGCAGTCCAGGACGCGATGGGGCTCTTGACGGGATGATCCGACCGGCAGCGGCAGTTCCGCCGTTGCTTCCTTGGGCCAACTCTGGGGCGCGTGGTCGTGCAGGTCTTCTCCAGGGAAGCGGAGGATGTCCGCCATTGCCATGGAGGCGAAGAGACGCTCGTTGAAGAACGACATCTCGTGGAAAGATCGATTGGCTACTAGTACTAGGCTTTGGGGCTCTCGTTTCTTGCACAATGTCAATGGATACGGTGCTGCCGGTCGAGTCTGTCGTCATATATATAGGCGGCAGTGCTGGGCATACGGGAATCCGACTTGAAAGTGAGAACGGAACGAGAACTCCGAATTCGATACATCACACGAGGCGGTTCGAACGGAGGCCAGGCCCAGGAAGGAATAGCTGATGGGTCACAGCCCATTGCGTGTCCGTCTATGGTAACCTCATTGTATCTGACAGGACGGTAGGGACTTGAGTTTTCACGGCTTCTAATTTTATGTTTGAGCCTAGATCTTCAAACTTTGAAGCTCATAGGTTAGCTATAGGTGTGTTACTATTCCCCTGGGGAGACACATATGGGTTAGGGCATCCCCATGATGCTAATATTATCCCTGTAAACATTTTAGGGCACCGATAGGCGTCGGCGCGCCGGCTTAAAATTGGGCCGGTCAGCAGGCAGCCGTCCGATTCCCGTATATACAGCCGTTGGATTGGACCTTCCATGCTCTTCGCCCGTGCTCGCCGGCCACACCCGTGCCGCCTGTGCTCGCGCCTGACTCGCCAGCCGCTCGCGCTCGCGCCTGACTCATCGGCCGCCCGCCGGCCACCCGTGCCGCCCGCACTGGTGCCCGTGCTCGCCCGTCAACCCCGCACCGCCCGTGCTCGCCTGCCACCCCCACACCCGCTGCTAATCGCGGTCGAGCTTGCAGGTCCACAATGAAAAAAGGATATAGCCAAAATCCTCTATTGGCGTAGAAAAGAGTACAAAGGTTGTAGCAAAAATAGGTCGCCGCCGTCGAGCCTGCAGGTTCATCATGAAAAAAAGGATGTAGCAGAAACCATCAACGGACGTAGCAAAAACCATCGACGGACATAGCAAAAATAGGTCGCCGCCCTCGAGCCTACAAGTTCACCATGAAAAAAGGATGTAGCAAAAATCATCGACGGACATAGCAATAACTACAACGGTTGTAGCAAATATAGGTCGCTGTCGTCACGGGACGCGGCTTGGCCATGAATGAATGTAGCAAAATCTGTAGCCGTTTCCAGCAAAAATCGCAGCCGGTACCAGCAAGAAAGAAAAACGGTTGTAGCACTCGTGTTCCAGCGAAAAGAAAAGTCACCGTTCACCACATGCAGCTCCCCCGGAGGCCGATTGCAGCTCCTCCGGATGCCGATTGCAGCTCCCCGCCATCCATGGTTGCAGCTCGCGTTTCGGCCACAGCTCCCATGGACGCCGGTTGTAGCTCCCACGAAAGCGGGTTGCAGCTCCTGCCGTTTACGGTTGTAGCTCGCCGCTTCGGGCGTCGGGGGAGAAGAGGATGCAGTTCCACATCCATGGATGCAGCTCCCGCTTGCATCAGCTGTGGCGTCCTCAAAAGTGCAGTCGCCGACGCTGGTATTTTGGACTCAGAGAGAGGACGGCGGCGGGAAAGAACTGGATTAGATACTCACGGGGTGGGGATAACGTTTGTGTGGCCAGCGGTGAGTTGTTTCGTGCGTGGGGCCTACCATGTATACGCGTCTCACGCGGGACCAGGCGTGTCAGCCAGCATGGCGTGGGAACCGGCCGAAAGTTCGGCCGGACTGCCGGCTCCGAACGTTTACCAACATTTTAACCATGCAATAAAGACCTAGCTATCCTTCTCAAAAAAAAAAAATATCCGACAGGAGCGGTACTAACAGGAGTACAGGACTATTCCCCAGGTCACATACGTACCCTCTAGGTTAGGGTTTCAGACCTCTGGCGGCGTTCGTCGCTGAGAGGATCGTCCGATACCTACCCCACCCGCCGGCGAGATTGGTCCTCTGATCTCCGCTCTGGTGTTGCGTGTGGGTTTCCCTATCCCTTGTTGTGCCCGCTCGTCCCTACCCTAGTGATGGCGGTGCCCGAGGGGTCTTCTTCTTAGGCTGGCGGATGCAGGGGCAAGAACCTGGAAGAGATGATGGAGTTTCTGGACCTTAAGGACAACGAACTAGACGACGTCATCGTTGGGTAAGTGGAGGCAAAGCAATTTAAGGTGGACGCAAGGTGGATGGTGCCGATCGGGCGGCTGAACACTTCGTGGCAGTTCAGTTCTCCAGCAATGTTTGAGACACTCAAGTCGATCTGGGGGCTGGCTCATGTGCCGAAATACAGAGAAGCTGGAGATAACCTTTTTGTTTTTCAGTTGTTCTGCTTAGGCAACTGGGAGAAGGTCGTCCATGGAGGTCTGTGGCTGTTCTAAGGGATGGGGCTGTTGGTTGAGGATTAGAGTGGTTCTTTGCACCCCCGGTGCACCCACGATCAAAAACTTAGCAAAACCTTTTTATACAACCTGAAATTTTGTGAATGTGATTATAATCAAAAAATTTAGGTGCTTGCAAAATTTGGCTGCGAAATGACATCCGATGAGCTCTGTACAAAAAAAAAACAAAGTTTGTGCTGAAAACATGTGAACAGTCACTTGGGTGCAGAGCATCATTTGTATTTCATTTTGTATAGAGATCATGTGATGTGTTTTGGTGACCAAACTTTGTAAGATCGTAAAACATTTGCTCACAAGCACATCCACGAAGTTTCAGAATTTTTTGATTTTTTTTCTATTTTTCTTGAATTTACTGTTCACTATGTGGGTGCACCGAAGTTAGGTGCAACCACTACTTCCCCTTGAGGATTATGGCAGCAAGTCGGATCCAACTGCGTGAGGTTCGACGGGCTGTACGTGTGAGCGCGGATTCACAAACTGCCTAACCTGTATTGCCCTGTGGGGGTTGTGGATCAGCTTGCGCGTCAATTCGGAATGGTTAAGGAGGTCCACCATGTCGTGGGAATGATTCGGATAGTAAGGAATAGGGGTACGAACAAGGGCAGGATCTAGCTACTGCGCAGATGTGACACGGGAGTTTTACGACTTCGGACCCCTCGTGGAGGAGATAACAATACGTCTCGAGCCCTTAGGCTATGCTTTCTCTTGTGTCTGATGATTACAAATGGATTGCGAACCCATGTTCCTGAGCTACGGGACGGCTTATATAGAGTGCGCCGTCCCCTCACTAGCTACGTTACAAGGCTTTATGTGATTGTATTGACGACACTTATTACACATGGTAACTGCCGCAATAAATGCTAGTGATGCACGACGATGTGCGCCTCTTGATCCTCCAGGTTTTGTGCTGGTTGTGTGCCTTCTCTTGTCTGAGTCATTCTGAGGCTGCCGAGTGGACTTGGCGCATCCGATTGAATGAGATGTCATTCGAGTGGATAAGCCATGTCCTAGTGGAGGGAATCTTAGCTGGCGGACGAATGCATTGGTGACCCGGAGGTCTTAATGTCTGATGTTGTGGGTCCTTCATATGGACCAGCATGTGCCTCTTATGACCCTACCTATAATGTTTATCCCCGACATTAGCCTTCGAATCGATTGCGATTTTGTAAAACGAGTATACTGGAAGCCTGATTTGGCCCGAGTACTGCGGAGATACTTGGTGCTTGTCGTCAGCTTTAGTTAACTACTATTTGAACAAAATTCCAACGGATTCTGTTACTAGTGCTTCTCGACTGATCGAGGATATTTGACTATGAGGAGAAACTTGGTAGCACTCGATCATCTCCCGGAGGAGGCTGACTAGAGATCTGAGTATGGATGTGCCATGAAAACCCGAGTAGTGATGCTCGCGCGTGGTCTAAATCTTCGGAAAGATGCCACTCAATATCCCAGAGGAATGCCGACACAGACTAACTCCAAGAGTTTATGAATTTTACACCTTGGAGCCTAGAAGAAGGGCCAAGTATATTTGCGGAGGAGCGACGAACTCACCCTATAACAGTCTCTGGAGATGAGTCCAATCAAAGTTTTGGGCATATGTCCTTTGTAGATCTTCGGTGGACCAAATGATCGTGTTTACGGAAACGGATCCGACACGATCAACGGACTAATCGAATTCGCGCGGGTGAAATCTCGCATGCATGCGCCTGCTCAATTATCGCGAGCGCGGTGATGTTGGTCGTGGCTCCTCGATTTCCGCCCACAATGTCGCCACCTGTCCCACTTCCTCTGTCTCCCGAGGTTTGTGGGTGCCGTTGGATTGCCAGATCGACAGCCGAGGGCGCTCGCGGCGAATTCACCTAGGGTTATAAATTAGGGGAGATAGGGTAAATTCTAGATTCCCTTTTCCCTTCGCTTAGAAATCACCACCGCCACTCCCTTTCTCCCCGCTCGACTTCGACATCGTACACCGGAATGGGGAAAGACAAGACCTCAGCGTTGGAGAAGAAGAACGGGCACGGAAGGGCCCGACGTCGAGCTCCGGGCCCTCGTCTGGTTGGAACCAGGAGACTGGTTGCCGTCCAAGGTCACCGAGAAGCAGGTGCTTGACCTCGTCGCCGACGGACTTGTTCCGGAGGGGAAATAGAGGCTACCAGAGCCCGGCAAAATGGAGTCCGCGCCGCAGCCGAATGAACTGGTAGTCCTTAGAGCATCTCCAGCCGTTGGCCCCCAGGGGGCGCCTAAAATCGCCGCCTGGGGGTGACCCGACGAAAAAATGGGCCTGGGAGCGAGTTGGCCCCAGCAGCCGCCCCCAGGGCCGGCCCCAGGCGTGGAAAAAAATTGTGTAGCAAATTTACGCAAAGTGCGGCTAAAACATGCCAAATTTCGGCAAACTTGAGCTTATATTCGCGGATTTAAGTCGAGTAGTCGCCATTACATATAAAAACTAATCAAAAAAAAAACTTGATGAAGGCCGAGAAGTCGCCGTCGTCGCCGCCATCGTCGGCCTTCTCCTCCTTGACTCGGGCGCCCCGGCTGGTGGCGGCGGCGGCGCGTCGTCGTCGTCGTCGCTGTCGTCGATGATGATGACTCCTCCTTCGTCGCGGCCTCGGCGGCGCTGCTCGAAGCACCGCAGGGCGGCGCGCTGGCGCTCCGTCGCCATCTTCATGGAGTCCTGGCGTGCCCATTCAAGGGCCGCGTCGTCGTCGAGCTCGACCTCGCCGTGCTCCGTCTTCACCGGCGCGAGCCCCGGTTCCGTCTTCACCGGCGCGAGCCCCGGCTCCGTCTTTGGCTTGACGAAGCTGTGAGGAGGAGCCGACGAGGAGGCGCGCCGGCCGCCCTCGTTGATGACGATGCCGGGCTCGGCCTTGACGCCGAGCAGCGTCGGAGTGTCGGAGGAGTGGGAGAAGGAGCGGGAGGAGGAAGAGGAGGAGGACGCGCCGAACCTCCTTGGCGCCCATTGCCCGTCGCGTCGGCGGTGCGCCGGGGCGGCCGCCCTCGCCGGGGGGTACGCCAACGGCGGGTTGTTGCCGCCCTCGAGGTGCGTCAGCACGCCCTCAAGTGTGCAGCTGGGGGCGGCCCACCACAGGTGGCGCCCCTCGCTGTTCTTCACGCCGCCGACCACCGGCGCCCCGTTGGTGGACACCAGCCGCTGCTGCTCGCGGCGCTCGAAGTACGCCGCCCAAGCCGCGTGGTTGTCGGCGGCGTACTGGGGGAGGGAGAGCTCGGCGTCGGTGAGGGAGGCGCGCACGATCTCGACCTCGTCGGTGAAGTAGGATGGTTTGGCCACGGCGTTGGGCAACGGGGGAATGGGCACTGCCCCATTGCTGAGCCTCCAGTGTTGGGGAACGTAGCAATAATTCAAAATTTTCCTACGTGTCACCAAGATCAATCTAGGAGATGCTAGCAACAAGAGAGAGGGAGTGCATCTTCATACCCTTGAAGATCGCTAAGAGGAAGCATTACAAGAACGCGGTTGATGGAGTCGTACTCGCGGCGATTCAAATCGCGGAAGATCCGATCTAGCGCCGAACGGACGGCGCCTCCGCGTTCAACACACGTACAGCCCGGGGACGTCTCCTCTTTCTTGATCCAGCAAGGGGAGAGGAGAAGTTGAGGGAGAACTCCAGCAGCACGACGGCGTGGTGGCAATGGAGCTCGTGGTTCTCCGGCAGGGCTTCGGTAAGCACTACAGAGGAGGAGGAGATGTATGAGGAGGAAGGGGCTGCGCCAAGGGAAGGGTGTGGCTGCCCTCCCACCCCCTCACTATATATAGGGGGAAGGGGAGAGGGGAACGGCCCCTCTAGATGGATCTATAGGAGGAGGCGGCGGCCAGGGGAAACCCTAGATGGGTTTGGGCGCCCCCACCCCCTAGGAAACTTGCCCCCCAAGCCGAGAGGGGCGGCTGCCCTAGGGGTGGCGCCCCCACCTCTCCTGGTTACGTGAGAGGGGTTGGGAGGGGCGCACAGCCCCTTAGTGGGCTGGTTTTCCCCTTCCTCTTGGCCCATAAGGCCCCCCAACGCTTGCCGGGGCCTCCGAAACCCCTTTCGGACATGCTGGCCATAGCCTGGTACCCCCGGAACAATTCTGGACTCCAATACCCTTCGTCCAATATACCGATCTTCACCTCCGGACCATTCCGGAGCTCCTCATCATGTCCGGGATCTCATCCGGGACTCCGAACAACCTTCGGTAACCACATACTATTTCCCATAACAACTCTAGCGTCACCGAACCTTAAGTGTGTAGACCCTACGGGTTCGGGAACCATGCAGACATGACCGAGACACCTCTCCGGCCAATAACCAATAGCGGGATCTGGATACCCATATTGGCTCCCACATGTTCCACGATGATCTCATCGGATGAACCACGATGTCGGGGATTCAATCAATCCCGTATACAATTCCCTTTGTCTATCGGTATGTTACTTGCCCAAGATTCGATCGTCGGTATCCCAATACCTCGTTCAATCTCGTTACCAGCAAGTCTCTTTACTCGTTCCGTAACGCATGATCCCGTGGCTAACTCATTAGTCACATTGAGCTCATTATGATGATGCATTACCGAGTGGGCCCAGAGATACCTCTCCGTCATACGGAGTGACAAATCCCAGTCTCGATTCGTGCCAACCCAACAGACACTTTCGGAGATACCTGTAGTGCACCTTTATAGCCACCCAGTTACGTTGTGACGTTTGGTACATCCAAAGCATTCCTACAGTATCCGGGAGTTGCACAATCTCATGGTCTAAGGAAACGATACTTGACATTAGAAAAGCTCTTAGCAAACAAACTACACGATCTTGTGCTATGCTTAGGATTGGGTCTTGTCCATCACATCATTCTCCTAATGATGTGATCCCGTTATCAATGACATCCAATGTCCATGGTCAGGAAACCATAACCATTTATTGATCAACGAGCTAGTCAACTAGAGGCTTACTAGGGACATGTTGTGGTCTATGTATTCACACTTGTATTACGGTTTCCAGCTAATACAATTATAGCATGAACAATAGACAATTATCATGAACAAGGAAATATAATAATAACCATTTTATTATTGCCTCTAGGGCATATTTCCAACAGTCTTCCACTTGCACTAGAGTCAATAATCTAGTTCACATCACTATGTGATTGTAATGAATCCAACACCCATGGGGTTTGTTCATATCTCGCTTGTGAGAGAGGTTATTAGTCAACGGGTCTGAACCTTTCAGATCCGTGTGTGCTTTACAAATCTCTATGTCATCTTGTAGATGCAGCTACCACGCGCTACTTGGAGCTATTCCAAATAACTGCTCTACTATACGAATCCGGTTCACTACTCAGAGTCATCCGGATTAGTGTCAAAGTTTGCATTGACGTAACCCTTTACGACGAACTCTTTTACCACCTCCATAATCGAGAAAATTCCCTAGTCCACTAGTTACTAAGGATAAGTTCAACCGCTGTCATGTGATCCATTCCTGGATCACTATTGTACCCCTTGACTAACTCATGGCAAGGCACACTTCAGGTGCGGTACACAGCATAGCATACTGTAGAGCCTACGGCTAAAGCATAGGGGACGACCTTCGTCCTTTCTCTCTCTTCTGCCGTGGTCAGGTTTTGAGTCTTACTCAATACTCACACCTTGTAACACAGCCAAGAACTCCTTCTTTGCTGATCTATTTTGAACTCCTTCAAAATCTTGTCACGGTATGTATTCATTTGAAAGTACTATTAAGCGTTTTTGATCTATCCTTATAGATCTTGATGCTCAATGTTCAAGTAGCTTAATCCAGGTTTTCCATTGAAAAACACTTTTCAAATAACCCTGTATGCTTTCCAAAAATTCTACATCATTTCTGATCAACAATATGTTAACGGCATATACTCATCAAAAATTCTATAGTGCTCCCACTCAGTTCTTTGGAATACAAGTTTCTCATAAACTTTGTATAAACCCAAAATCTTTGATCATCTCATCAAAGCGTACATTCCAACTCCGAGATGCTTACTCCAGTCCTTAGAAGGATTGCTAGAGCTTTGCATACTTGTTAGCATATTTCAGGATTGACAAAACCTTCTGGTTGTATCACATACAACCTTTCCTCAAGAAAATCGTCGAGGAAACAATATTTTGACATCCTATCTGCAAGATTTCATAAATAATGCAGTACCTGCTAATATAATTCTAACAGACTCTTAGCATCGCTACGAGTGAGAAAGTCTCATCATAGTCAACTCCTTGAACTTGTCGAAAAACATCTTAACGACAAGTCGAGCTTTCTTAATGGTGACACTTACCATCATTGTCCGTCTTTCTTTTAAAATCCATCTGCACCCAACAGCCTTACGACCATCAAGTAGTTCTTCCAAAGTCTATACTTTGCTTTTATACATGGATCCTCTCTCGGATTTTATGGCCTTGAGCCATTCGTCGGAATCCGGGCCCACCATCGCTTCCCCATAGCTCGTAGGTTCATTGTTGTCTAGCAACATGACTTCCAAGACAGGATTATGTACCACTCTGAAGTAGTACGCATCCTTGTCGACCTACGAGGTTTGGTAGTGACTTGATCCGAAGTTTCATGATCACTATCATAAGCTTCCACTTCAATTGGTGTAGGTGCCACAGGAACAACTTCTTGTGCCCTGCTCCACACTAGTTGAAGTCATAGTTCAATAACCTCATCAAGTCTCCACCATCCTCCCACTCAATTCTTTCGAGAGAAACTTTTCCTCGAGAAAGGACCCGTTTCTAGAAACAATCACTTTTGCTTCCAGATCTGAAATAGGAGGTATACCCAACTGTTTTGGGTATTCCATGAAGATGCATTTATCCGCTTTGGGTTCGAGCTTATCAGCCTGAAACTTTTTCACATAAGCGTCGCAGCCCCAAACTTTTAAGAAACGACAGCTTAGGTTTCTCTAAACCATAGTTCATACGGTGTCGTCTCAACGGAATTGCGTGGTGCCCTATTTAAAGTGAATGCGGTTGTCTCTAATGCCTAACCCATAAACGATAGTGGTAATTCGATAAGACACATCATGGTATGCACCATATCCAATAGGGTGCAGTTATGATGTTCGGACACACCATCACACTATGGTGTTCCAGTCGGTATTAGTTGTGAAATGATTTCCACAATGTCTTAATTGTGTGCCAAACTCATAACTCAGATATTCATCTCTATGATCATATCATAGACATTTTATCCTCTTGTCACGACGATCTTCAACTTCACTCTGAAATTACTTGAACCTTTCAATAATTCAGACTTGTGTTTCATCAAGTAAATATTCTCAGCATCTACTCAAATCATCTGTGAAGTAAGAACATAACGATATCCACAGCGTGCCTCAGCACTCATTGGACTGCACACATCAAAATGTATTACTTCCAACAAGTTGCTTTCTTGTACCATCTTACTGAAAACGAGGCCTTTCAGTCATCTTGCCCATGTGGTATGATTTACATGTCTCAAGTGATTCAAACTCAAGTGAGTCCAAACGATCCATCTGTATGGACTTTCTTCATGCATATATACTAATGGACATGGTTCGCATGTCTCAATCTTTTCAAAAATGAGTGAGTCCAAAGATCCATCAACATGGAGCTTCTTCATGCGTTTTTATACCAATATGACTCAAATGGCAGTGCCACAAGTATGTGGTACTATCATTACTATCTTATATCTTTTGGCATGAACATGTGTATCACTACGATCGAGATTCAATAAACCATTCATTTTAGGTGCAAGACCATTGAAGGTATTACTCAAATAAACAGAGTAACCATTATTCTCCTTAAATGAATTACCGTATTGCGATAAACATAATCCAATCATGTCTATGCTCAACGCAAACACCAAATAACAATTATTTAGGTTTAACACCAATCTCGATGGTAGAGGGAGCATGCGATGCTTGATCACATCAACCTTGGAAACACTTCCAACACATATCGTCATCTCACCTTTAGCTAGTCTCCGTTTATTCCGTAGCCTTTTATTTCGAGTTACCAACACTTAGCAACCGAACCGGTATCTAATACCCTGGTGCTACTAGGAGTAGTAGTAAAGTACACATTAATATAATGTATATCCAATATACTTATGTCGACCTTGCCTGCCTTCTCATCTACCAAGTATCTAGGGTAGTTCTGCTTCAGTGACCGTTCCCCTCATTACAGAAGCACTTAGTCTCGGGTTTGGGTTCAACCTTGGGTTTCTTTACTAGAGCAGCAACTGATTTGTCGTTTCATGAAGTATCCCTTCTTTCCCTTGCCCTTCTTGAAACTAGTGGTTTTACTAACCATCAACAATTGATGCTCCTACTTGATTTCTACTTTCGCGGTGTCAAACATCGCGAGTTGCTCAAGGATCATCATGTCTATCCCTGATATGTTATAGTTCATCACGAAGCTCTAATAGCTTGGTGGCAGTGACTATGGAGAACCATCACTATCTCATCTGGAAAATTAACTCCCACTCGATTCAAGCGATTGTAGTACTCAGACAATCTGAGCACATGCTCAACGATTGAGCTTTTCTCCCTTAGTTTGCAGGCTTAAGAAACTTGTCAGAGGTCTCATACCTCTTAACGTGGGCACTAGTCTAAAATCCCAATTTCATTCTTTGGAACATCTCATATGTTCTGCGACGTTTCAAAACGTCTTTGGCGCCTCAATTCTAAACCGTTAGCATTACGCACTGAACTATCACGTAGTCATCAAAACGTGTATGTCAGATGTTCGCAACATGCACAGACGACGCTCGAGGTTCACACACCGAGTGGTGCATTAAGGACATAAGCCTTCTGCGCAGCAATGAGGATAATCCTCAGTTTACGGACCCAGTCCGCATAATTGCTACTATCAACTTTCACCTAAATTTTCTCTAGGAACATATCTTAAACAGTAGAACCAAAGCGTAAGCTATGACATAATTTGCAAAGACCTTTTGACTATGTTCATGATAATTAAGTTCATCTGATTATTTGATGAACTCCCACTTAGATAGACATCCCTCTAGTCATCTAAGTGATACATGATCCGAGTCAACTAGGCCGTGTCCGATCATCACGTGAGACGGACTAGTTATCATCGGTGAACATCTTCATGTTGATCGTATCTACTATACGACTCATGTTCGACCTTTTGGTCTCTTGTGTTCCGAGGCCATGTCTGTACATGCTAGGCTCGTCAAGTCAACCTATGTGTTTCGCATGTGTAAATCTGCCTTACACCCGTTGTATGCGAACGTTAAAATCTATCACACCCGATCATCACGTGGTGCTTCGAAACAACGAACCTTCGCAACGGTGCACAGTTAGGGGGAACACATCTCTTGAAATTTTAGTGAGGGATCATCTTATTTATGCTACCGTCGTTCTAAGCAAATAAGATGTTAACATGACAAACATCACATGCAAATCATAAAGTGACATGATATGGCCAATATCATCTTGCGCCTTTTGATCTCCATCTTCGAGGCGCGACATGTGTTGGGGAACGTAGCAGAAATTCAAAATTTTCTACGCATCACCAAGATCAATCTATGGAGTAATCTAGCAACGAGGGGAAGGGGAGTGCATCTACATACCCTTGTAGATCGCGATGCGGAAGCGTTGCAAGAACGCGGATGAAGGAGTCGTACTCGTAGCGATTCAGATCACGGTTGATTCCGATCTAAGCACCGAAGAACGGTGCCTCCGCATTCAACACACGTGCAGCCCGGTGACGTCTCCCACGCCTTGATCCAGCAAGGAGAGAGGGAGAGGTTGGGGAAGACTCCGTCCAGCAGCAGCACGACGGCGTAGTGGTGATGGAGGAGCGTGCAATCCTGCAGGGCTTTGCCAAGCACCGCGGGAGAGGAGGAGGGAGAGGGGTAGGGCTGCGCCAAGAGAGAGGAAGTCTCATGTGTATGGCAGCCCCAAAACCCCCACTATATATAGGGGAGGGGGAGGGGCTGCGCCCCCATCTAGGGTTCCCCCCCCCCAAGGGGTGCGGCCAGCCCTAGATGGGACTTGGGGGGCGGCCAAAGGGGGAGAGAGGGGGGCGCCCCACTAGATGGGCCTTAGGCCCATCTTAGCCTAGGGTTTCCCCCTCCCCCCCTCCTGCGCCCTGGGCCCCTTGTGGGAGGCGCACCAGCCCACCTAGGGGCTGGTCCCTTCCCACACTTGGCCCACGCAGCCCTCTGGGGCCGATGGCCCCACCTGGTGGACCCCCGGGACCCTCCCGGTGGTCCCGGTACGTTACCGATAGCACCCGAAACTTTTCCGGTGACCAAAACAGGACTTCCCATATATAAATATTTACCTCCGGACCATTCCGGAACTCCTCGTGACATCCGGGATCTCATCCGGGACTGCGGACAACATTCGGTAACCACGTATATCTATTCCCTATAACCCTAGCGTCATCGAACCTTAAGTGTGTAGACCCTACGGGTTCGGGAACCATGCAGACATGACCGAGACGTTCTCCGGTCAATAACCAACAGCGGGATCTGGATACCCATGTTGGCTCCCACATGTTCCACGATGATCTCATCGGATGAACCACGATGTCGGGGATTCAATCAATCCTGTATACAATTCCCTTTGTCAATCGGTATGTTACTTGCCCGAGATTCGATCGTCGGTATCCCCATACCTTGTTCAATCTCGTTACCGGCAAGTCTCTTTACTCGTTCCGTAACACATCATCCCGTGATCAACTCCTTGGTCACATTGTGCACATAATGATGATGTCCTACCGAGTGGGCCCAGAGATACCTCTTCGTTTACACGGAGTGACAAATCCCAGTCTCGATTCGTGCCAACCCAACAGACACTTTCGGAGATACCTGTAGTGCACCTTTATAGCCACCCAGTTACGTTGTGACGTTTGGTACACCCAAAGCATTCCTACGGTATCCGGGAGTTGCACAATCTCATGGTCTAAGGAAATGATACTTGACATTAGAAAAGCTCTTAGCAAACGAACTACACGATCTTGTGCTAGGCTTAGGATTGGGTCTTGTCCATCACATCATTCTCCTAATGATGTGATCCCGTTATCAACGACATCCAATGTCCATGGTCAGGAAACCGTAACCATCTATTGATGAGCTAGTCAACTAGAGGCTTACTAGGGACATGGTGTTGTCTATGTATCCACACATGTATCTGAGTTTCCTATCAATACAATTTTAGCATGGATAATAAACGATTATCATGAACAAGGAAATATAATAATAACCAATTTATTATTGCCTCTAGGGCATATTTCCAACAGTCTCCCACTTGCACTAGAGTCAATAATGTAGTTCACATCACCATGTGATTAACACTCACAGGTCACATCACCATGTGACCAACATCCAAAGAGTTTACTAGAGTCAACAATCTAGTTCACATCACTATGTGATTAACACTCAATGAGTTCTGGTTTGATCATGTTATGCTTGTGAGAGAGGTTATTAGTCAACGGGTCTGAACCTTTCAGATCCGTGTGTGCTTTACGAATATCTATGTCATCTTGTGGATGCTACCACGCGCTACTTGGAGCCATTTCAAATAACTGCTCTACTATACGAATCTGGTTTACTACTCAGAGTCATCCGGATTAGTGTCAAAGTTCGGATCGACGTAACCCTTTACGACGAACCCCTTTTCACCTCCATAATCGAGAAAATCCTTAGTCCACTAGATACTAAGGATAAGTTCGACCGCTGTCATGTGATCCATTCCCGGATCACTATTGTACCCCTTGACCAACTCATGGCAAGGCACACTTCATGTGCGGTACACAGCATAGCATATTGTAGAGCCTATGTCTAAAGCATAGGGGACGACCTTCGTCCTTTCTCTCTCTTCTGCTGTGGTCAGGTCTTGAGTCTTACTCAATACTCACACCTTGTAACACAGCCAAGAACTCCTTCTTTGCTGATCTATTTTGAACTCTTTCAAAATCATGTCAAGGTGTGCGTTCTTTGAAAGTATCATCAGGCGTCTTGATCTATCTCTATAGATCTTGATGTCCAATTTGTAAGCAGCTTTATCCAGGTCTTCCTTTGAAAAACTCCTTTCAAACAACCCTTTATGCTTTCCAGAAATTTTACATCATTTCGGATCAACAATATGTCATTCACATATACTTATCAGAAATGTTGTAGCGCTCCCACTCACTTTATTGTAAATACAAGTTTCTAACAAACTTTGTATAAACCCAAAATCTTTGATCATCTCATCAAAGCATACATTCCAACTCCAAGATGCTTACTCCAGTCCTTAGAAGGATTGCTGGAGCTTTGCATACTTGTTAGCATCTTTCAGGATTGACAAAAACCTTCTGGTTGTATCACATACAACCTTTCCTTACGAAAACTGGTAAGGAAACTTGTTTTGATATCCTATCCGCAAGATTTCATAAATAATGCAGTAACTGCTAACACAATTCCAACAGACTCTTAGCATCGCTACGAGTGAGAAAATCTCATCGTAGTCAACTCCTTGAACTTGTCGGAAAACATCTTAACGACAAGTCGAGCTTTCTTAATGGTGACACTTACCATCATTGTCTGTCTTCCTTTTAAAATCCATCTGCACCCAACAGCCTTACGACCATCAAGTACATGGATCCTCTCTCGAATTTTTATGGCCTCGAGCCATTCGTCGGAATCCGGGCCCACCATCGCTTCTCCATAGCTTGTAGGTTCATTGTTGTCTAGCAACATGACTTCCAAGACAGGATCACGTACTATTCTAAAGTAGTACGCATCCTCGCCGTCCTACGAGGTTTGGTAGTGACTTGATCCGAAGTTTCATGATCACTATCATAAGCTTCCACTTCAATTGGTGTAGGTGACACAGGAACAACTTCTTGTGCCCTGCTACACACTAGTTGAAGTGACGGTTCAATAACCTCATCAAGTCTCCACCATCCTCCCACTCAATTCTTTCGAGAGAAACTTTTCCTCGAGAAAGGACCCGTTTCTAGAAGCAATTACTTTTGCTTCCAGATCTGAAATAGGAGGTATACCCAACTGTTTTGGGTATTCCATGAAGATGCATTTATCCGCTTTGGGTTCGAGCTTATCAGCCTGAAACTTTTTCACATAAGCGTCGCATCCCCAAACTTTTAAGAAACGAAAACTTAGGTTTCTCTAAACGGTGTCGTATCAACGGAATTGCGTGGTGCCCTATTTAAAGTGAATGCAGTTGTCTCTAATGCCTAACCCATAAACGATAGTGGTAATTCGATGAGAGACATCATGGTTTGCACCATATCCAATAGGGTGCAGTTATGATGTTCGGACACACCATCACACTGTGGTGTTCCAGGCGGTATTAATTGTGAAACACTTTCCACAATGTCTTAATTGTGTGCCAAACTCGTAACTCAAATATCTCTATGATCATATCATAGACATTTTATCCTCTTGTCACGACGATCTTCAACTTCACTCTGGAATTACTTGAACCTTTCAATAATTCAGACTTGTGTTTCATCAAGTAAATATTCTCAGCATCTACTCAAATCATCTGTGAAGTAAGAACATATCGATATCCACTGCGTGCCTCAGCACTCATTGGACTGCACACATCAAATGTATTACTTCCAACAAGTTGCTCTCTTGTTCCATCTTACTGAAAACGAGGCTTTTCAGTCATCTTGCCCATGTGGTATGATTTGCATGTCTCAAGTGATTCAAAATCAAGTGAGTCCAAACGATCCATCTGCATGGAGTTTCTTCATGCATATATACCAATAGACATGGTTCGCATGTCTCAATCTTTTCAAAAACGAGTGAGTCCAAAGATCCATCTACATGGAGCTTCTTCATGCGTTCTATACCAATATGACTCAAATGGCAGTGCCACAAGTATGTGGTACTATCATCACTATTTTATATCTTTTGGCACGAACATGTGTATCACTGCGATCGAGATTCATTTTAGGTGCAAGACCATTGAAGGTATTATTCAAATAAACAGAGTAACCATTATTCTCCTTAAATGAATAACCGTATTGCGATAAACATAATCCAATCATGTTTATGCTCAACGCAAACGCCAAATAACAATTATTTAGGTTTAACACCAATCTCGATGGTAGAGGGAGCATGCGATGCTTGATCTCATCAACCTTGGAAACACTTCCAACATATCGTCATCTCACCTTTAGCTAGTCCCCGTTTATTCCGCAGCTTTTATTTCGAGTTACTAACACTTAGCAACCGAACCGGTATCTAATACCCTGGTGCTACTAGGAGTACTAGTAAAGTACACATTAATATACTTCTGTCGACCTTGCCTGCCTTCTCATCTACCAAGTATCTAGGGTAGTACCGCTTCAGTGACCGTTCCCCTCATTACAGAAGCACTTAGTCTCGGGTTTGGGTTCAACCTTGGGATTGTTCACTAGAGCAGCAAATGATTTGTTGTTTCATGAAGTATCCCTTTTGCCCTTGCCCTTCTAGAAACTAGTGGTTTTACTAACCATCAACAATTGATGCTCCTTCTTGATTTCTACTTTCGCGGTGTCAAACATCGCGAATAGCTCAAGGATCATCATATCTATCCCTGATATGTTATAGTTCATCACGAAGTTCTAATAGCTTGGTGGCAGTGACTATGGAGAACCATCACTATCTCATCTGGAAGATTAACTCCCACTCGATTCAAGCGATTGTGGTACTCAGACAATCTGAGCACATGCTCAACGATTGAGCTTTTCTCCCTTAGTTTGCAGGCTTAAGAAACTTGTCAGGGGTCTCATACCTCTTGACGTGGGCACTAGTCTGAAATCCCAATTTCAGTCTTCGGAACATCTCATATGTTCTGCGATGTTTCAAAACGTCTCTGGTGCCACAGTTCTAAACCGTTAGCATTACGCACTGAACTATCACGTAGTCATCAAAACGCGTATGTCAGATGTTTCGCAACATCTACAGACGACGCTGAGGTTCAGCACACCGAGCGGTGCATTAAGGACATAAGCCTTCTGTGCAGCAATGAGGACTATCCTCAGTTCACGGACCCAGTTCGCATAATTGCTACTATCAACTTTCAACTAAATTTTCTCTAGGAACATATCTTAAACAGTAGAACTAAAGTGTAAGCTATGACATAATTTGCAAAGACCTTTTGACTATGTTCATGATAATTAAGTTCATCTGATTATTCAATGAACTCCCACTCAGATAGACATCCCTCTAGTCATCTAAGTGATACATGATCCGAGTCAAACTAGGCCGTGTCCGATCATCACGTGAGAAGGACTAGTCATCATCGGTGAACATCTCCATGTTGATCGCATCTACTATATGACTCATGTTCGACCTTTCGATCTCTTGTGTTCCGAGGCCATGTCTGTACATGCTAGGCTCGTCAAGTCAACCTAAGTGTTTCAAATGTGTTCCGAGGCCATGTCTGTACATGCTAGGCTCGTCAACACCCGTTGTATTCGAACATTAGAATCTATCACACCCGATCATCACGTGGTGCTTCGAAACAACGAACCTTCGCAACGGTGCACAGTTAGGGGGAACACGTCTCTTGAAATTTTAGTGAGGGATCATCTTATTTATGCTACCGTTGTTCTAAGCAAATAAGATGTAAACATGATAAACATCACATGCAAATCACAAGGTGACGTGATATGGCCAATATCATCTTGCGCCTTAGATCTCCATCTTCGAGGCGCGGCATGATCACCTTCGTCACCGGCATGACACCATGATCTCCATCATCGTGTCTTCATGAAGTTGTCTCGCCAACTATTACTTCTACTACTATGGCTAACGGTTAGCAATAAAGTAAAGTAATTACATGGCGTTTTCATTGACACGCAGGTCATACAATAAATTAAGACAACTCCTATGGCTCCTGCCGGTTGTCATACTCATCGACATGCATGTCGTGATTCCTATTACAAGAACATGATCAATCTCATACGTCACATATATCATTCATCACATCCTTTTGGCCATATCACATCACATAGCATACCCTGCAAAAACAAGTTAGACGTCCTCTAATTGTTGTTGCATGTTTTACGTGGCTGCTATGGGTTTCTAGCAAGAACATTTCTTACCTACGCAAAAGCCACAACGTGATATGCCAATTTCTATTTACCCTTCATAAGGACCCTTTTCATCGAATCCGATCCGACTAAAGTGGGAGAGACAGACACCCGCTAGCCACCTTATGCAACTAGTGCATGTCAGTCGGTGGAACCTGTCTCACGTAAGTGTACGTGTAAGGTCGGTCCGGGCCGCTTCATCCCACGATGCCGCCGAATCAAGATAAGACTAGTAACGGCAAGTAAATTGACAACATCGACGCCCACAACTACTTTGTGTTCTACTCGTGCATAGAAACTACGCAGAGACCTAGCTCATGATGCCACTGTTGTGAACGTAGCAGAAATTCAAAATTTTCTACGCATCACCAAGATCAATCTATGGAGTAATCTAGCAACGAGGGGAAGGGGAGTGCATCTACATACACTTGTAGATCGCGATGCGGAAGCGTTGCAAGAACGCGGATGAAGGAGTCATACTCGTAGCGATTCAGATCACGGTTGATTCTGATCTAAGCACCGAAGAACGGTGCCTCCGCGTTCAACACACGTGCAGCCCGGTGACGTCTCCCACGCCTTGATCCAGCAAGGAGAGAGGGAGAGGTTGGAGAAGACTCCGTCCAGCAGCAGCACAACGGTGTGGTGGTGATGGAGGAGCGTGGCAATCCTGCAGGGCTTCGCCAAGCACCACGGGAGAGGAGGAGGGAGAGGGGTAGGGCTGCGCCAAGAGAGAGGAAGTCTCATGTGTATGGCAGCCCCAAAACCCCCACTATATATAGGGGAGGGGGAGGGGCTGCGCCCCCATCTAGGGTTCCCCCCAAGGGGGGCGGCCAGCCCTAGATGGGACTTGGGGGGCGGCCAAAGGGGGAGAGAGGGGGGCGCCCCACTAGATGGGCCTTAGGCCCATCTTAGCCTAGGGTTTCCCCCTTCCCACCTTCCTGCGCCCTGGGCCCCTTGTGGGAGGCGCACCAGCCCACCTAGGGGCTGGTCCCTTCCCACACTTGGCCCACGCAGCCCTCTGGGGCCGGTGGCCCCACCTGGTGGACCCCCGGGACCCTCCCGGTGGTCCCGGTACGTTACCGATAGCACCCGAAACTTTTCCGGTGACCAAAACAGGACTTCCCATATATAAATCTTTACCTCCGGACCATTCCGGAACTCCTCGTGACGTCCGGGATCTCATCCGGGACTACGAACAACATTCGGTAACCACGTATATCTATTCCCTATAACCCTAGCGTCATCGAACCTTAAGTGTGTAGACCCTACGGGTTCGGGAACCATGCAGACATGACCGAGACGTTCTCCGGTCAATAACCAACAGCGGGATCTGGATACCCATGTTGGCTCCCACATGTTCCACGATGATCTCATCGGATGAACCACGATGTCGGGGATTCAATCAATCCTGTATATAATTCCCTTTGTCAATCGGTATGTTACTTGCCCGAGATTCGATCGTCGGTATCCCCATACCTTGTTCAATCTCGTTACCGGCAAGTCTCTTTACTCGTTCCGTAACACATCATCCCGTGATCAACTCCTTGGTCACATTGTGCACATAATGATGATGTCCTACCGAGTGGGCCCAGAGATACCTCTTCGTTTACACGGAGTGACAAATCCCAGTCTCGATTCGTGCCAACCCAACAGACACTTTCGGAGATACCTGTAGTGCACCTTTATAGCCACCCAGTTACGTTGTGACGTTTGGTACACCCAAAGCATTCCTACGGTATCCGGGAGTTGCACAATCTCATGGTCTAAGGAAATGATACTTGGCATTAGAAAAGCTCTTAACAAACGAACTACACGATCTTGTGCTAGCCTTAGGATTGGGTCTTGTCCATCACATCATTCTCCTGATGATGTGATCCCGTGATCAACGACATCCAATGTCCATGGTCAGGAAACCGTAACCATCTATTGATCAACGAGCTAGTCAACTAGAGGATTACTAGGGACATGGTGTTGTCTATGTATCCACACATGTATCTGAGTTTCCTATCAATACAATTTTAGCATGGATAATAAACGATTATCATGAACAAGGAAATATAATAATAACCAATTTATTATTGCCTCTAGGGCATATTTCCAACAACATGATCACCTTCGTCACTGGCATGACACCATGACCTCCATCATCGTGTCTTCATGAAGTTGTCTCGCCAACTATTACTTCTACTACTATGGCTAGCGGTTAGCAATAAAGTAAAGTAATTACATGGCGTTTTTCATTGACACGCAGGTCATACAATAAATTAAGACAACTCTTATGGCTCCTGCCGGTTGTCATACTCATCGACATGCAAGTCGTGATTCCTATTACAAGAGCATGATCAATCTCATACATCACATATATATAATTCATCACATCCTTTTGGCCATATCACATCACATAGCATACCCTGCAAAAACAAGTTAGACGTCCTCTAATTGTTGTTGCATGTTTTACGTGGCTGCTATGGGTTTCTAGCAAGAACGTTTCTTACCTACGCAAAACCACAATGGTGATATGCCAATTGCTATTTACCCTTCATAAGGACCCTCTTCATCGAATCCGATCCGACTAAAGTGGGAGAGACAGACACCCGCTAGCCACCTTATGCATCAAGTGCATGTCAGTCGGTGGAACCTGTCTCACGTAAGAGTACGTGTAAGGTCGGTCCGGGCCGCTTCATCGCACAATGCCGCCGAATCAAGATAAGACTAGTAACGGCAAGCAAATTGAACAAATCATCGCCCACAACTACTTTGTGTTCTACTCGTGCATAGAATCTACGCATAGACCTAGCTCATGATTCCACTGTTGGGGAACGTAGCAATAATTCAAAATTTTCCTACGTGTCACCAAGATCAATCTAGGAGATGCTAGCAACGAGAGAGAGGGAGTGCATCTTCATACCCTTGAAGATCGCTAAGCGGAAGCGTTACAAGAACGCGGTTGATGGAGTCGTACTCACGGCGGTTCAAATCGCGGAAGATACGATCTAGCGCCGAACGGACGGCGCCTCCGCGTTCAACACACGTACAGCCCGGGGATGTCTCCTCCTTCTTGATCCAGCAAGGGGAGAGGAGAAGTTGAGGGAGAACTCCAGCAGCACGACGGCGTGGTGGCAATGGAGCTCGTGGTTCTCCGGCAGGGCTTCGCCAAGCACTACGGAGGAGGAGGAGATGTATGAGGAGGAAGGGGCTGCGCCAAGGGAAGGGTGTGTCTGCCCTCCCACCCCCTCACTATATATAGGGGGAAGGGGAGAGGGGGCCGGCCCCTCTAGATGGATCTAGAGGAGGAGGCGGCGGCCAGGGGAAACCCTAGATGTTGGGCGCCCCCACCCCCTAGGAAACTTGCCCCCCAAGCCGGGAGGGGCGGCTGCCCTAGGGGTGGCGCCCCCACCTCTCCTGGTTACGTGAGAGGGGTTGGGAGGGGCGCACAACCCCTTAGTGGGCTGGTTTGCCCCTTCCCCTTGGCCCATAAGGCCCCCCTACGCTTGTCGGGGCCTCCGAAACCCCTTTCGGACATGCTGGCCATAGCCTGGTACCCCCGGGACAATTTCCGACTCCAATACCCTTCGTCCAATATACCGATCTTCACCTCCGGACCATTCCGGAGCTCCTCGTCATGTCCGGGATCTCATCCGGGACTCCGAACAACCTTCGGTAACCACATACTATTTCCCATAACAACTCTAGCGTCACCGAACCTTAAGTGTGTAGACCCTACGGGTTCGGGAACCATGCAGACATGACCGAGATACCTCTCCGGCCAATAACCAATAGCGGGATCTGGATACCCATATTGGCTCCCACATGTTCCACGATGATCTCATCGGATGAACCACGATGTCGGGGATTCAATCAATCCCGTATACAATTCCCTTTGTCTATCGGTATGTTACTTGCCCGAGATTCGATCGTCGGTATACCAATACCTCGTTCAATCTCGTTACCGGCAAGTCTCTTTACTCGTTCCGTAACGCATGATCCCGTGGCTAACTCATTAGTCACATTGAGCTCATTATGATGATGCATTACCGAGAGGGCCCAGAGATACCTCTCCGTCATACGGAGTGACAAATCCCAGTCTCGATTCGTGCCAACCCAACAGACACTTTCGGAGATACCTGTAGTGCACCTTTATAGCCACCCAGTTACATTGTGACGTTTGGTACACCCAAAGCATTCCTACGGTATCCGGGAGTTGCACAATCTCATGGTCTAAGGAAACGATACTTGACATTAGAAAAGCTCTTAGCAAACGAACTACACGATTTTGTGCTATGCTTAGGATTGGGTCTTGTCCATCACATCATTCTCCTAATGATGTGATCCCGTTATCAATGACATCCAATGTCCATGGTCAGGAAACCATAACCATCTATTGATCAACGAGCTAGTCAACTAGAGGCTTACTAGGGACATGTTGTGGTCTATGTATTCACACATGTATTACGGTTCCAGTTAATAGAGGCTACCTGAGCCCGGCAAAATGGAGTCCGCGCCGCAGCCGAATGAACTGGTAGTCCTTACTTCCCACATAGATAGGGGCTTCTCGATGCCTCTACATCCGTTTTTTCGCGTACTTCTAAATTACTTCAGAGCGCAGCTCCATCACATTCCGCCAAATGTCATGGTTTACTTGTCTGTGTTCGTGTCCCTTTGCGAGAACTACATCGGATGCCCTCCTCATTGGGCCTACTTCAAACATATTTTTTTCTTTCCGGTCCCAAACCATCAAAAAGACTTCTCCGAGTGATTATAAAACCAAAGACATCCAGTTACGCGGCGGATTAGGAGTCCAAGTTAAGAGTTCGGGTACTTTTCCAGCCATAAGATTTTCGGAGACCGTTAAGTCGTGGAAGAATACCTGGTTTTACTGTAAGGACGTTCCGACCAGTGACTCCCAAATGGGTCTTCCAACTTATACTAGCAAGAGAGTTGAGCCTCTGAAAACACTCGGTGTCTCCAAGACTGAAAAAACTAGCGTTGACAACCTGGTTGAGGCTTTGGTCAGGATGAAGAGAGTTGGTATAGAAGGGATTGACCTACTGGAGGGTTTCGTTAGCCATTGTGTCTAGCCGCTTCAGGAGAGGGTGAGGCCTATGTACATGTACGATGGTCTGAGTGACCGCACCCGAATGAATCTGAAGGCCATAACAGTGGCTGAGATTGAGGGCCAAGTGAAGCGCATCACCGTCGAGCCTGACGTCACCCGAGGTAGCGAAAAGGTGGTCACTTACGACCTCACACCGACCTCCAGACGTAACCTTGCCCTTAAACATTTTGATATCTAGTAAATTTTCTTGTCTTCACTTTGTCTTCCGAATGTCTTGTTCAGAGTTTGCAAAAGATGGTGTCACTGGTTTCGAGTGTTGACCGTGGCCCAAATGACGTGGCATCTAATAATAGCAGAGGCCCGCAGCATATGAGCGGCGAAGAGTTAGGTGATGCTGCCAACGACTATGAGGAGGAGGACGACACTGATGGTGATGGTGAGGAGGAGGTGGAGTCCTCCCCTTCTGATTACATTGTTAAGAAGACCTGGTCGAAGAAAGCTCAAGATCCGGGTGCGCAGGCCCCAATTGCTCTGAGCTTTGAAGCGCGGCCGAGGTGAATCTGTCGAGCCAGCAAGAAAGTGTCCCAAGTTGGCGAAGCAGCCGGCCAAGAAAGACGTGAGTAAGCCCCGCAAAACCGTGAACCTCCCGGTGACCAAAATGGCGGTGCCCATTGCTTCAATGTGAAAGTCAAGCCATTTTCCCAGTTGATTGTAGAAGTTCGACCTAAAATTTTATTTTAGAAGCCTACTAGTTAAACCTCTTTTAGCACATATTTCCAACACTTTCTATAGGTGGGGCGCCGACCCAGGCCCGGTGGCTGATATCAGGCTAGAGGTGAAAGGAGGTGCCTTTCGCTTCTACTATCATGGTTAGGTGCTCGTGATGTGGATGGTTGGTGGTGCGTAGGGGCTTGGGTGCCAGGGCGGTGGTCCTGGATGGCGGGCACCATGGTTAGCTTTCCGGCAAGCTCCACGGTGGCGGTGGTGGCTTCACCTCTTGGTCGCGTGGGCGGCAAGAAGTGTAGTGGCAGGACGCTCTGGTCTGCTTTTGCAGTGCCCGGATCTGGTGCCGGATCACAACAACTGTGCAATTCATACTCATGCTAATCGGCGCGGCAAAGCATGCTTTTGCTTCTAGTTTCGATTATGCCCAGTCGCCCAAGATTGAGCGGAATCAGTTTTGAGTAGGATGGGATCTGATTACGCGTTATCTAACATTTTTTCTGCAGGTGCATTACACGTTATCATTTTTTTAGGGATGGATTACACCTTATCTAATTACAGAGTAATCTAAACAAACACGATTCAACGCTATCTATTACCACTGTTATCGGGTGCCGTTACAAATGCACGAACCAAACACCTCCTAAGTAGTAAAGCATAATCTTATACTGTATATAGTAATACAAGTACTACTAGCATACTTTTATACTCGGGAGTCATGCTCTTGTCAAAGTATATTAATTACTACCAGCAATCCTTAAGGTCACGCACAAACACATCACACATGCATTACTTCGCAGAAGCGCTGGTGGAGCTTCTCCTCTCCGCGAGCGTCGAATCGGCCTCCGGGCAGTCCTCGACGCAGTGGGGCTCTTGACGGGACGATCCGACCGGCAGCGGGAGTTCCGGCGCCTTTGCTTCCTTGGGCCAGCTCCGGGGCGCGTGGTCGTGCAGGTCTTCTCCTGGGAAGCGGAGGATGTCCGCCATTGCCATGGAGGCGAAGAGGCGCTCGTTGAAGAACGACATCTCGTGGAAAGATCGATTGGTTACTACTAGGCTTTGGAGCTCTCGTTTCTTGCACAATGTCAATGGATACGGTGCCGATCGAGCCTGCCCTGTGGTCATATATATAGTGTGGAGTCCTGGGCATACGGGAATCCGAACTCCAAAGGAAGAACCGGTCGATCAAAACAACATGATCCGGATCTGATCTGAACTCCGAGGCGGTTCCAACGGAGGCCAGGCCCAGGCGAGCGGAGAAACAAACGCGAACGATGTCGATATGATGGAAGGAAAATATGTGACGGGACACATTGCATGTCCGTCCATGCTATGGCAACCTCACTGTATTGTATCTGACGGATGGTGGTGCAAGCTACATACAACTGCAAGGATTGATCCACTAGCCGCATGATCCATTCTCGGATTCAGCAATTTCTTAGAGAACGCAAGGGGCATATGTATGCTGCATCTGATGAACAAATCACACATGCAGCATATACCGCATCTGCTTAAATGCCCATGAGACATGGACATGACCTATAGCAATTCCATAAGTGACAAATAAAGTTACTACATTGTGTCTTCCATTATTTCTAGAAACAATTTTTTCTAGTTAATAACAAGGTTGAAGCCCACCTTTTGTGCAAGGATAGACCGGATCTTAGAGGCAAAACTTCAGCTGTCAGGACATCAACACACCAATCAATTCTCCAATTTCCACAAACGATGAATTTCTATGTATCCTCTCTTAGGGCAGCATCGATCAGTTATGCCCCTAAGCAGGTCTTGATCAAAAAAAAAATGTATCAACATTAAGTTTTACAAAACCCATAAGAGAGCAAATCCACCCCTCTCATTTACTGGTTGCATTGGGGGAGGAAGCATTGACGGAATTTGCCATCAGAGCATGACTCCCCATAAAAATCTGATTAACATCTTGAGTATTTCCCTCATGAATTAGTTTACGCCCTCTTCGCTACAAGTATGAAGCGGTAATGGCGATCAACTCACAAGCATTCTGAAGATCCAAAATAGATAGATCCTGGCCTAGTAGAAGGAGTAAGAACTCAAGGACAACTTCACCCACACGAATTTCATAAGTTCTTACAATCACTTTGTCTATCCTCAACCTAATCCAAACCTCCTCACACCTTTCTGTCATTGAAACAACAGGTGCTTTGCATCTTCTAGCCCATTCGGGCATCTACAACGGAGGCTCTTGGCATGGGCGGGTCCCCATCCTAGCTGTTATGTTCGATTCCGGGCCGATCCCGGGATTATGGCTTGCGTCGATGCAACTTATGTCGTCGGGCGCTTGGTATCTTCTTTCTCGCATGAGTTAGTTTGAGCAGAGTCGGGCGCTAAAGCAAGCACTAAATTATCTCCGGAAATTCTGATAGTCTCAAAAACCTCTGTGTTGGAGAGATCGATGCTAGCGCGGTTGCTCGTTATCTTTTTTAATGCGTGTAGCGCCCGTCTATAGCACTAAGCATTGGAGGTAGAGGCTCTTACGAGGGCATTAAACGTAAAATTCTTTTTAAAATTACCACCGCTGGAATTTCCGATTTTGCCGAGTACTGAAGAAACTCGGCAAAAGATGTTTCACACCCAGCATAGAGTTTGCCGACTGTAGTTCCCGCCTAAGGGTAACCGGTCCAAAACCTGCTGGCAAAGCCGACTTTGCCGAGTGCCATGTATCAGGGACTCAGCAAAATAAGTAACTTGGTGGGCCTGATGGAGACGACGGCCGACACGTGGCTGAAAGGTTTGCCAAACGCCATACACCACCTCATCTACGAAAGGAAGAATAAAAATATTTCAGTAGATAACAAAGCGTTAGAAAAACACATGCATGGAGACATAAGTAATTGGTGCTAATCGGCGCGGCAAAGCGTGCATGTTGCTTCTAGTTTCAATTATGCCCAGTCATCCAAGATTGAGCGAAAACAGTTTTGAGTAGGATGGGATTATATCTAATTTTACAGAGCAATCTAAACAAAAGCACGAACCAAACACCTCATAAGTTGTACAAAACATAATCTTATATAATACGTACCACAAGTACTACTAGCATAAATTCATAGTACAATCTTGTCAAAGTATATTAATTACTACTACTCTCTCCGTTCCGAATTACTTGCCGCAGGTATGGATGTATCTAGATGTATTTTAGTTCTAGATACATCCATTTCTGCGACGAGTAATTTGGAACGGAGGGAGTACTAGCAAGTAGCAATCCTCAAAGTCGATTCTAAAAAAAAAAAAGCAATCCTCATGCATTACTACTACTTCAGACAGAAGCGCTGGTGGAGCTCCTCTTCTCCGCGAGCTTCAAGTCGGCCTCCGAGCAGTCCACGACGAGATGGGGCTCTTGACGGCACGATCCGACCGGCAGCGGCAGTTCCACTGTTGCTTCCTTGGGCCAACTCCGGGGCGCGTGATCGTGCAGGTCTTCTCCTGGGAAGCGGAGGATGTCCTCCGTTGCCATGGAGGCGAAGAGACGCTCGTTGAAGAACGAGATCGTGGAAAGATCGATCGGCTACTAGTAGGCTTTGGGGCTCTCGTTTCTTGCACAATGTCAATGGATACGGTGCTGCCGGTCGAGCCTGCCCTGCCGTCATTTCTACGTCGTTAGTTGGTTCGTTCTCGTACCCTCCCACCCCCATCGATAGCCTCCCTCCCACCCCATCGATCCCCCACCAATTTTTCTATCATGGGTCCAACGCAGCAGAAAAACCGGGTAAAAAACCAAAAAATCACGCATTAAAACAACCCTCTGCATCTATCCCCATGTCCCCGTACTCACCAGGTCTCCCCCTCGATTCAGACGAAGCCCACCGCCGCCGCCGCCGCCAGTGAAGAGCACAGCCCACCGCCGCCGTCCGGTACCGTGATCCCTCCCCATCCCTTCTTCTCAAGTCCCTCCCTGCATCTCCTAATCATGCGTCATCCCTGCATCTCCTAATACCCCCATGGTAGTTAGGGTTTAGGGTTCAGTTGTGGAGCGGATTGGATAGAGTCGCCATGGCACTTTCGTTAACGCTCGCAAACTGTCCACGACACCCGATCCCTCCGCATCCGCTGCCTTCCTACGCCTCTGTTCTACGTTACTGCGTCTCCATCCACCGCGACTAGATCCCAAAGACGTGGCCACCAGCTCGATCTTCCCTTGGACGCAGCCCCCACTGTCCCAATGATGGCGTCACACCTCCCTCGGCCGCCGCCGTTCGACATCCCGAAGGCGTCGTCGCGCCATTGCCGCCCTCGGTTGACCGTGTTGGTCCTCCCACCGTTGTCGCTGTCTCGCTCGAGTCTCGCGCCTGAAAGTGGTTGGACATTGCCGTAGGAACCGTGATTGCCGCCAACACGGCTGTCCGCTGCCGTGTCTCGCACAATTCAAGCCAGCACCCAGCCCGATCGTTGAGCCCTTCAGGAGTTCAGGATTTGAACGTTCCTTCCTGTGTGTGCTTTCCTGTAAGAGTCCGTTTTTGTAACAGCAGGCTGGTTACTTTGACTCATGTTCCGGGAACAACAATTTACTGTGTTTGATTGAGTTGGGGACTGGGACGTGCTCCACTGCCGTTGCATTGCCTCTGTGGTTCTTGGACGAGGGTAACATACCAGTGCCCCCTCTTCAAACTAAACCACTTCTTGTATTATTTGTCTAATCTGATGATACTTAAGAAATGCACATATCTCTATCACGTATATTGTTTTGGCCATGTGGAAAATTTGTTTAGCAGTCAACACTCAGCAGTCAAGGCACTTGGGTGCAATAATTATTACACTAATTACATGATTATTCATTCTTCTCTGTAGTTGTGATTTATGAGTTATCTACTCAACAGTCAAGATACTTTGGGAGCTATAAACTTTACATATGGAAGTTAATATTCGTTTTAGAAACTTGAATTGTGGGGTAGTTGAAATGCTTCGTAATTGAGATAGGGGCTATCAGTCATGCACCTTTTCTTCTTTTGTATTTGGGAGTATTTTGAATATTTAGTGCGATATGATTCGTGAAATATTTTTGGCCAAATATGTTTTTCGCCATCTTAGGATGATTTTAGAAAACATAGTTTGACACTGATATCAATCTATCTAAAGAAAATGATATTGATTCTTCCTCCTGCCCTATTATTAGTGATCCTGTAATAGCTTTCTTATCCATTCATGCAAGTCAAAGATGCGCACATTGTTGCTTCCTTGTGCTTTGTTAATATTGATTTTCTAATGGATTTTTATAGATAAATTTATGTGCATGGCACATTAACAGTTTGGCCAGGCTAAATTTGTACTGAGTGATGTCATTTTGAAAGAAAAAAAACTGAATAAACTACAGCCCATCAGACAAGAAAAGGCTGATTCTACCAATTCAAGTTCGATGTCTGGCTAGGTGTCTTGTGCAGACTTGACATAGGCTATGTTGGACACTAGCAAGTGTTTCCAGTCACATCTTAAAGAAATTCAAGTTCGATGCAGGAAAGGTTTGCTCTTTCAAAATCAATGCATTTGTGAGTACCAAGCTGAATAAGGTTTATTATGCATGCTGAATAAGGTACTGAAATGGTCTGAACTTCAAACTCTGTTTTCTTTGCTTGCTTGGTACTACAGTCTGCAGTACATAACACATCTTCTCATTTCTTCTGTTATAGTTACATTTTTCAGAAACTTGTCAGAGGAAGAGACGATGGGCTTTAGAGAATTTGACTCCCAGTATAGTGATAAATAGAGGGATAATTAACCTTGAGGTCCTAAGGGCTGCTTTATAAAAGCTTTGTACCAAATTTACCGAATTAGAAATAACAGTTGATAGAGCTGGTATGTTAATCTCATAGCCCTGACGTTGAACATTTTCTTCTTTTGTCCTGTATATGCACACGTACCTTCCTGCAACTGTACATACTTCCTCTGTAAGGAAATATAAGAGCGTTTAGAATACTAAAGTAGTGATCTAAATGCTCTTATATTTCTTTATGGAGGGAGTATTAACTAGCTAATTGCTTTCATTTAATTATCATTATTCTGGAACATGTTGCTCACTTGATATTAAACATTTTAATTAGAATAAGCTATCCAAGGAGGTTTTATTAGGAAAATTTAGTTTATGTGACTTTTTTTATTTGAACAAGCATACGCATCTCCATTTTTTCATTTTTAGTTGTTTATTTGTATAGTTGGAACATTAGTTTGATGTGAGTTTCAGCTACCTGCTTGTTATTGAAACTGCACGAACTCACTAGCTTTTGTCAAAAGAAATGGAATGTGATGCAAGTAAAAGAAGATAAGGTGTTTTTGTTGATCCTTGTGTCTGATTTTAGGGGGTGTGTGTGTGCCTAATCACTGTAAATAGTAAATACTGTACATTTATGACAGCGAAATCCTTGTGAATATGAACAGATGGAGGTGTATGAATGGGCAGTTCTTGCAGTTACTCAGTGGACATATGGTGTAATTATTGTCAGTTTGCGATTTCAACATACAATGACCCAGATGTCATCAGAAGGTAGCAATTGAATACTGAGACTATTCTGATGAAGTTTTTTTAATATACTTTTATAGTGTCTTGACTTTTGTTAACTACCGCATTTTAGGCTGTATGTGTATAGGAATACATACATGGCAAGAAGGGATTTTTAAAATACCTAGGACCTGAACAGGAATGCTTGATGAAATGCTTTATAATATTTTAGCACTGTTTTTCGGCAGTCCTTGTGGTAGGAACGTGATCCATTCTTCGAAAACTCATCTACCACTACTCACCTTGTAGATTTTTTTTATTCTGCTGCATATTTGGTTTTATCATAAAATGAATGGATTATTCTGAAGTACAGTGTAACCCCCCCCCCCTCCCCCCCCCCCCCTCAACGATTATTATTTGAGCATTTATATTATTATTCTTTTGCCTCTTGCTATTGCTTGCTAAAGGCACTGGCATACACAAATCTTTCCTGGTGCCTATGTTTCTTCTCCAAGCACCTAGCAGTGTAATTTCATGAATCAAGTAAGATTCTGCTATTTGGCCCAAAGAATTATCTGATGATACCTTTTCCCCTTTCCTTGCTATAGCTACTGGATGTTTATTCTTTTTGAGACAAGAACACTTACTTTTGGCCTACTTATACTATCGTGTGGATTCCTAATTTAGGAGTGAACATGGGCTGTGGACTGCTTTTCTTGCATTTGCGGTGCGTTTGTTCTTACCCTTTCCAGGTAGAGTAACATGAAAGATCCATACGTCCTGCTTAAAATCAAGTACGCATGATATTTGATAAGACATGGAGCAGATATATTTTACTTATGCCAGTGCGTCTGTCTATTGCAGGTGAGCTAGCGCTTCCACTGTCAACAATGTTGGCTGTCAGTGTTGCTCTTTACCAGGTGGTGGACTCCTGGTTGATAAGACATTAGCTGTACCGCTAGCTTTGCTGCATATGTTAGGTTCTTAGCTTTTTCAGTTTATATGTCCTGGACTCCTGGTTGTTACTTTTTCCTCATTCTCCTGTAATTATTCTCGTGATAGTCTGCTCTCTTCTTCTCTGAGGATTGGTGTGTATAAGGATTGAACATGTGAATTGATCTGGCATCAAGTTAAAGTTTGTTGATACTCTGATCTCTTCTCTTGCTTTGCATAATTATTCTTGTGATATCGGGTAATCCTCTATCTTTGATATTTTCTTCTTCTGATTTCATCTAAGTGGTAGAATTTTTGTGCTCCCATTTACAGGTTTAGATTCATGTTATGATCTGAAATCATTGGCTTCTAGATCAGTGGTTTGTCCGTGGTGGCTAGGCTCTAAATTTAAATGGATGTGAGACCTATAAGTCCAACTCAAGATAGAGAATAATTGTGTTGGTGTGACCACAAGTTCCACCTCGGTAAGGGGACATGGATTGATTTATCCATAGTCCTGCCCTCTCCTGCTTACCCTACTTTTCTTCACAATTGAAACGACCTGAATGCGACCGTGAATCTGTTGTTGATTCTGGTAGGAGAATATTATGCAAATCATTGGCTGAAGGCCTTCTCGCACCTGTTGGAGCTAGAAGAACAATATGTTATTCTGATTACATGCAACTTTTATTATTCACAAATTGTCATTACAAATTTAATATCATTATTTTCAGGAGAAAAAAATATTTTGATTTCTTTGTTTTCTGGTAGGAGTATATTTTGTCCCAATTTTGTTCATCAGAGATAAAAAGTGATAGATTTGGATGATGTTTTATAAATATCAACTTACATACATATTGACGTTACGATGACGGGCCGGATTGAAACAACACGAGAGGAATCGCATAAACTTTGTAGTTAATAATATAAACTCGTGCATAATTTCTGATAGCAAAATAGTTAATAATTCAAAAGACCGCACAAGTATTCTACTGGATTCAACACGAGATCAAAAATTCACGTGAAGGAAACTATTCCAATGTTGGCAACATTTTACAGCTGGCCTGGGATAGACAACATCTCATCGTGCAATGTGGCAAGTAAAGGTCTTTTGTCCATTGTTGTCACGGTTTATTGTTGTTTCTAATAGCCACCACTTGTAGATTTATATTTCGTATGCATTTATCGACCGATACATTTTGTATGTCATCGACAAAGAGGCACTCATGTATATATTCTAGACCCTATTCATACATCACAGTCGTCAGAGGTTAAATGTTTGAGTCTTTTACTGAAAATTAAATTTTTTGCGAGGATTCAAAGAAGCACTAAAAAAAAGCAACCCGGCTGGAATTCCGGTATATCTAGATGGCAATGTTTATTTCCATCTGGTATTACAACGAGCATAGACGTGTAATAAATTCAAAGTATAAACTTTTATTTTTGTTATCACTATATTTAATATAATATTAATTTAGGAAATTACAGGGATGTGTCTGGCAATTTTGTTTTTTCATTTTATGCTCTGTGGAACGATAAAAAGCTGGTGAAGCCGGTTTGCATATCGAGTATTGTCTGTTACACATTTTAAGACCTTCAACGAGAAGTATTCGTGCTAACTACAAATATTGCTTGTGCAGGATGAGTATGAGTTGAGGAAGCAGTTTTTATTATACTTGCTCAAACATCGTGGGAATGAAGTTAAAGACAACTTTCCTGACATTGTGCGAGAATTCTTAAACGCATCAAGTAGATCTTAATAATTTGTAATAGATTTTTAGTTGGATCGGCACTCTATATTTGTTATCAATTTACATTGTAAATGAAGTGGACTGTAACTATTATGCAATTATGTCTGTGTTATATGGTCTTTATATATGTAAAATATAACATGCATTATCTTTATATAACTCTAGAAAATCTTTCAAAAGCCCGTGGCAACGCACGGACATTCTACTAGTATATATAGTGGGGAGTGTTGGGCATACCGGAATCCGGTCCCAACTCGAAAGGGAGGAACGGACGATCAAATCAACATGATCCCGATCCGGATCTGAATTCCGAATTCGAAACATGACGAGGCGGTTCGAACGGAGGCCAGGCCCAGGCGGTGGAGAAACAAACGCGAACGATGTCCGTCTATGGAGGGAATACCTGATGGGCCACAACAGCCATTGAAAGAGCACCTCGTGGCCGTGCAGCAACATGACCTCGAGCTCGCACGCGGCTGCGTGCGCCGCCGCCGGGTCGCCTACGGGGATCCCACCCATTAGCATGCGAGAAACGAGACGTACGCGCGTGATCAAGCCCAAGGAGGAGGAGATTAGAGCATGCCGCAAGTTGTTGGGCTTGTTTGGAGCAGCCTCGTGCCTCAAGGTCAACTTATCGAAGTGTGCGGCACTTCTAATCCGATGCTCACCTCAGGAGCTGGACGTGGTCTGTAGCTCTCTTGGATGCGAGTGCATCGTTCCCGTGCAAATACCTTGGTCTTCCACTCATGATTCGCAAACCAACAGAAGCAACGTTTCAGTACCTCATGGACCAATTCTTGGCTCGCCTGCCCAACTGGAAGGCGGCCACGATGCCCAAAAGTGGACGGCCGATACTCATACTCTATGTACTGAGTGCACTCCTGATTCATGCTATTCTAGCGATGGCTATTCCCCCCAAGACACCAGTGGCAATGATGAAAATATGTCGGGGCCTTTTGTGGTGCGGCAAGTCAGAGGCAAGAGGCGAAAACTGTGTCGTCGCGTGGGACGTGGTGTGTCGCCCCAAGTGGGCCGGTGGGCTAGGCATCCCCAACCTACAATGGTTAAACATGGCTTGCTAGCGAGATGGCCTTGGCTGCAACGCTCGGATCAATCTTGTCCATGGTCCGAGTTCACTATCTTGGTGCCGACAGAATCGACGACCCTATTCCGTGTAGCGGCAAGAGCCACAGTGGGTGATGGCAAGGAAACTTTGTTTTGGGAGGATAGATGGCTTGAGAGTCAACGGATTGAGGAGCTTGCACCGCTAGTGTACCAGAAGGTATAAAGGAAGAATTAATAGATCCTCAGGCACTGTCTCAGAAGCTTTGAGAGAACATACATGGGCAGTGGACATAGGGCCTGAAATAACGGCCGCCATGCTGCACCAGTTCTTGGAAGTGTGGCAAAGAGTTGATGAGGTTCAACTTCAGGATGGATGGCGAGACTCCCTCTGTTGGGCATGGGAGAAGGATGGTCAGTTCTCTACCAGATCTATGTACGCCGCCAAATTCTCAGGGCTAGAAGTTGTGCCAGCAGCTGCGTTTACATGGAAGTCAAGGGCACCAAACCAGTGCCGCTTCTTTGCATGACTTGCCACCAAGGACCGATGTTGGACGTCCGACAGATTAGCAAGGAGGGGACTACCACACCGAAGCGCCTACCCGTTGTGTGACCAGCACGATGAGACCATGAATCACATCATGATTGATTGTGTCTTTGCTCTGAAGATCTGGACACGGATTTGCACGGCTATGGGAAAGACAGAAAGGGCCCCCCTACCACAGGAGACACTACCCGAGTGGTGCATCAGGCAGGAGGAGAGCAGAGAGCATTGGAAGGCAGTAAGGGCGATGTGCCTCCTCGTCTTGTGGGGAATTTGGAAACATCACATTGTCGTGGTTGTTCGACGGAGCTATGCCTTCCACACGACAGGTTTTACATCAAATTGTTGACAAGGGCCGAATATGGATTCAGGTAGGTCTGCTACGTGGGGTAGCCGAGGGGTTCTTCACAAGGATGGCAACGTGGGCGAGTAGTGAGTAGTCAACATAGGACGATTATCATGGTGGAGGTGGCCGTTAGGCTGCTTGTAATTAAACTGTAACAGAAACCATAGAGGGAGTCTTCCATATCCTCTTTAATAAATGATACACACACTCATGCGTATTCGAGAAAAAAGGATTGTCTGCACGTTTTGTAAATCTACCTTCTACTAGGATTGCCCTAGATAGTCAACTGTTGAAAAAGACATTTGTCTAATAACTTTTTTCGTACATAAATGCTATCAAGGGTCATCCTTGACCTGCAGATGTGCATAAACAAGATAGGTGCGCACATGAGCGTTCAGGAGGTGTGCCAATGGCACGCCCCATCCACTAGCATGCATCAAATTAGATAGAACAAGCAGCCTGGCAGACATCATTTTCCGTGTACACTTATATGAATTTTAATGCTATATTCATCTATCCCATCTTTCTAAGTGATGCTATCAAAAGATTGTTTGACAGATCTATCACCAAAAACTTGGTTTCCAACCTTTTTGAAGAATATATCATCTATAGAGATGCAAATCTGTGGCCTCTGGTGTGCCATTGATTTTATCCAAAAATCATTATATGTAGAGCTGAGCACATTTTGGGATTTGCCATGACCATTTTGCTATAAGTAGGCCATTTTTTGCAACGGAAAACAGTAGGAAATTATCCTATTGCGACATGCCATTATTGTGTCCGAGTGAATGTTATGGATTCTAAGGATGGTGGTTCAAGATATCTTTAAGTGACATAAAATGAACAGCCCATGAGCTACCAATGTCTTTATTCTGGGCAAGAATTGCTTCAACAAGTATATTTATTCTAAATGAAAGTTACAAAGTTATTCGCTATATTTTAAGGAATTGGTAGTAACACATCTTTCGCTGCAGATAAGAGGAACCTAAATTCCCAGCCATCAACTTACCAGTGATTCTTATCTTAAATATGCTTAGCTCGAGTCGAGACTCGGCCCATGCTTGATTGAGTAACCGCAAATTCACCAACCCAGTCTATGTATCCTTACACTGGCAAAAAAAATGGTCTTCAATTTGAAATTCTATGTAGGCGTGAAGCTAATGTGATGTTGGGTGATTTCAAGCTCCAATTAGGTTTTTTTTTGGCTAATTCAGTGCAGGTTTGTGTATTTTACTTCTGACTACCATGCTTAGTTACTCTTCTAGACAATTGTTGAAATTTGAGGTCTCAACTGTCCAGTTTCCTTCAATTGATATAACAGGAAATGCTTTCAAGAAGAAATGCTAATCAGAATGAAGCATCTGAGCCATGCAATGCTGCAGATGGTGGCTCGGAAAGATGATTCTAGATACTGGTTGTGGTTGTGGCACTAGAGTTAGTTTCTTGCGAATTGTAGTCTGTTATGTTGTCATAGCTACTATATATATGAACGTCTATTAGACACCCAGGGTGACGAATATCTTATTCCTCACCCTGGTCGATTCTACCGAGACACGTCTCCCGTCCAGCGTCCAACTAAGCCACCGTTTCACCCATCAAAAGGAGGCCCACCGCCCCTTGCTGTAAGATTACACAGGGATCGAGGTATTTTTATGTTTTTGAGACCAAGGTTTTGGTTACCGAATGAGGCAATTTTACCGAGGGTGACTGATAAACGTGGTTACCACGGTTACCGGGAAATATCGAGAAATACCGAGAATATTTCGAACGAATTTTGTAGTTGAATTTTGAATTCAACTAAATGAATGAACGAACATTCAAACCAAAGACCTGTCAAAACAGGAACTAGGTTGCTACGAACACGTCAGAATCAACTCTCCTTGCATTAATTAGATCCTAGGCACTTTACTACAAATCGAGCGTTCAAATTCAAAATTTTCAAAAATAATGGTATTTTTTGCTCGGTATGTGGATTTACCGAGGGGCATGGAAATACGCGGTAACCATGGGAAATCTTGAAATTTCGACTGGTAACCAAAACCTTGTTTGAGACTCGCAGCCTCCTCACCTCCACGTTTTTTTCTTAGTTTGCTGCGGACGGTTTTTTTATTTTGAAATCAGAAGAGGCAGCGAACAGTATCGACGGCGAACGGCGGCATGGCGCTCCCGATCTGCTCGCTCCGGCGCCCATCGAGGTCCCGATTTGACTATAAGCCGGTGGATCTGGGTTCTCCCGATGGTGGAGTTGAAGGGGCCCTAGTGGCTAAGGACATGACCGGCAAGCGCGAGGCCACCACAACCTGCGTCGTGGAGCTCTACCACTAATCATTCATCCAGCACACATCATCTCGTGGATTATGTTTGTATGCACCCATCCTTGCTTGCTCCAATAATTTTCATTTGCTTCAATCCCCAATCTGGTTCGTAGTAGACGTACATGTAGTAGAATCTTGGCTCCCGGTTGTAGAATTGTTGGTCGATTCGTGTGCTGCTTCACATCGTCAAACCATGGAATAGTTTCTGATCCTTCATGGACTAAATTGTTCAAGTATTTTCCTTCTTGTTGTACATACATCACCATTTGTTTCTGAAACCAAAAATCTGCCGGATTTCTAATTTTCAGAGTTTCAAGGTAGTTATATCAAGTTTAACAATTGGTTGTAATTTTGGTTCATCAGCTGCACCATATGCAAATACACATCTAGTATTGGGAAAAGTTTTTGTTCTGACACTCAGGGTCATACTCACTGCAGCTAGTAGCTGTTCCAAACATGATTGTAATTTTATTACTACTTAATAATGACTCTGGAAGTGCTGCTAACAATTCCTACTAGACATAAAAAACATTATTTCTGGGCTCCAGTGATGTCATTGGTTTGTGATTCCAATGCATTAGTCTTTCCTCTCATCTATGTGGGCTTCAGGGGGAGAGGAGGTGGGCAACCCCAATCCAAGTTCTTCCCGTTTCAAATATCTAATCGAATTCCATTTGAACTTGTGTTTGTTCTTCCCAAATTGCTAATTTGGTGCTCGGTTTCCGCGGATGCTGCAGATTGGAGAGATCGCAAGAGGCCGAACATCCTGCCCAAAGAGGTAATTTAGATTTTACTATATATGCTGGAATGTGTTTGATCGAAATAGAATTGTTGCCGAAATTGTAAAAAATACAGTAACACTGAAGGACACTGAAATATCTGTAAAGGAAAGATGATGCGGCCCAACATGGCTGCTCTAATTAATGCATGTATGCTATGTATTGTGTCCAACTTTGCTGCTCTACTTCACTTACATAATATGAAAATACAGCTTCAGGTTTATTTGTCAAGCCCAGTCGATCATTTTCTCATCTGTACTTTCCTGCTAGCATTTAAATCATCTGTACTAACAGGAGATGATTCCTTCTTGACCAAAAAAATGTCGCATATACAGGAGGACCAGCCCATAGGACTATTGTGAATATGAGTGGACTGTTCCCGATTCTTGTTTGAGTTGAATGGTGCTTGTTAACATGCAGAAAATCTGGCCTCCTCTTTTTTGCCCACAGATTTTTAACTGAGGGAAATCATGCGTATGAGCTAACAATGGAAAAATAGCGATCTGTCAAAGAAAAAAGTGCTTAGCTATTCTAAATCAACTATTGACTAATTTTAACTCACTATAATCTGAGATAATTTAACTGAGAATAATATGGCTATGTATTCCAAAGCAACTTCATTTTAGTCCAAGGTTTTATCGATTTGCATCCGTGCATGTAACACTCTGGAATTGTTTTCTTAATAACACTCGAATTTTTGTACGGTGGTATGTGGTCATGGATTCGCAGCAGGCGGAGCAGTGGTGTAACGTTGCCCGTGTTGCTCGCATCAGGTTACTTTGACTGTGGTCATTCTTGTTGAAGCAGTCTGCATCTCCTCCCACCACGGCGGTCAGCAACTAGGCTGGCTTAATACTCCAACTGTAGTATATTTTTGCCCTGATTCGTGAGAAGTACTACCTTCTCCAGAGTTCACGTTGCACTATATACATGGGAAAAGTATATGACACACAGACACAGTTTGGTTGTTCCGTAGAACGATCCGTGGTGATCAGACTTTTTAAATTTTGGTTATAGGAGTACAAGAATAAATATAATGCGGTTGTATGGAATAATTTTTTTGAAAAATCTCTAATCACCAAATATTTATCATGTTGGTTGAGACGAAGCTTATTTGTTTGTCCTCACCTTGTTGCAGGGTTCATTTCCTCCATCACGACGGTCCCCAAGCAGCTCTGTGCCACCAGAACACTTTAGTATTATCCCATATTCATTGATTCACTTGGCGCCGGAGCTCTTTAGTATTGTTCCATCTTCAACGATTTACTTGAGGATGTATCTATTTACCCTCCCACGAGCATCTACTTGAATTCAGTTTTATTTTACAAGAAATTTAGTTTGCCGAATGTAGTTAGATCTCCATAATGCAGAGGCGTACTTTGTGTATTCGATTTTGATTTACCCCCAAATTCAATATATTTGGGCATAGTCAACTAACGGTGCTTCCCCTCAACTAATGATACGTTTTGTATGGTTGTTCAACCGTAGACTTTTGAGATGTTCTAATTTTGTATTAGATGTACAATCTTTTTGTAAAATCCAGGTTGTGTTAATGCTTTTTAAAATTTATATGTGTTGGGATAGCGAATATTGATAATAGTTGTGATTCTGGTTGGACTAATTTGGCATTCCACCTCGACGAATGATATTTGTAATTGGCTCAATCAAGTGACATACCATTTCTTTGAGGCTTAGAAGCTTAGCAATTTGTTGAAAATCTAAAACATTTAGTTCAGTGGCGCAGTTTATAGCTATTACTGTGATAGATCATCAAGACTGTCTAACTTGTCTTGGATGAATGTTTTTTCTTGTAGTCAAAGATTCACAGTAGATTATTGATATTAAAAGCTGATACAAATAGGAAAAGACAGAGACAGGAGGCTTTTTTTGTTGCTCCTGCAGTTAATATTGTTAGCTTGTTTGTAAGATCCAAAGTGACACCTCTGTCATGAATCTTATGGCAATAAGTGAGAAGTGTTTAACACGCCTGTTGGCAACTTTTTTTGGGTACAGGTTTTGCTCACTTTGGGACTTGATGAACAACTAGAAGCATCAGGGTTAGGTCATTGATTGGAAATTTAAGATCAAAAGAAGAGCATCAACAGCAGCTTGATTTTTTTCATGGCAACCTCTGATTGTAAAATGTCATCTGCATCCATTCAAAAAGATGTACTCTTTGTTTCCGGGTATTCAAAAAGATGTACTGACTGAACCTGTTATTTCATATCTGCAAATTCTTGTGCATAATTTTGTGCGAGCGCACAGAAGGAACTTACGAAATTCACAGACGATAGTGAACTATGAGCAAGAGAATTTTTTTTAAATGAACATGAGCATGTTTACCCGAATCCCAAGGTTGCATGGTTTTGCAAGCCGAGTCCTTCCTAGTGCTCAGCTTTAGTTCGTAAAGTTATTTATTGCCAATTTGTTCAATTTCAGAGGCGACATGTCGATCAAAGCAAAATGTTTTTACAAAGGCAAATCAACCAATCATCAGTGCATGATCAAATAATTTATGCATGTTCTGTTCGTCTACAAAAGCATTCAGATTCAGAAAAAAATTACTTGTGGTAAGTCAGGAGCGCAACCTAATAGAATAATTCAGGAGCGCTTGTGCTACTCATTGCCATAAAATTACAGCAAGATCATTTGTTTTATAAAGGTCGATTTTTATGCGCCAGTTTGGTTTCATCCTCTAGGTTGTAATTTTACCACAAATGTGTTGCTTTTTACTGTTCATAATTATGGCCGTGGGCACACAAGTCCTTTGGGTTGTAAGTTTACCTCAAGTGTTTATTTTCTTACGGTTTGTAACTCTGGCCGTGGGCACACAAGTTGCTTGAGGTAAGTTTACCACAAGTGTTTTGGTTCTTACTGTTTGTGGCTGTGGCCGTGGGCACACAAGTTGGCTGGGGTGAAGAATAACAATTCTTCACCCTGGGTGACGAATAGTCAATCCCTATATAGTGTGTGTGTGTTCTAAATGCAATGGCTTAGCAAAATAAGTTACTTTTTTTGTTTACTGTTTCTTTATTTTAGCTAGCATGTTTGCCAGTTTTGTTATAATTTTCTCAGTAACTCTATCCATATTATTTTGGTGATGAATCCAGAGATTCATTCTTTTTCTTTCTTCATTCATACTTAAACCAATGATTACTTGAAAGAAATGGTTTATCAGTTGAGATGAAATAATGTGTTTTCTTCATGTAGAGGGACAAGATGATGTATATTTGATACTTTCAGTCTCTTTGAGAAGCATCTTATCACAACAACTGCGCAATTTATATCTTGCTCATGCTAATCGGCGTGGCAAAGCGTGCATGTTGCTTCTAGTTTCGATTATGCCCAGTCGCCCAAGATTGAGCGGAATCAGTTTCCAGTAGGATGGGATCTGATTACGGCCTTAACTAATTACAGAGTAATCTAAACAAACATGATTCAACGCTATCTATTACTGATGTTATCGGGCCGGGTGCCATTACAAAAGCACGAACCAAACATCTCTTAAGTTGTAAAGCATAATCTTATATATAGTACGTATTACAAGTACCACTAGCATACTGAAATTCATACAATCTGGTCAAAGTACATATTAGTTACTACTGCACTAGCAATCCTCAAACTGACGCACGAACACGTCACACATGCATTACTTCAGACAGAAGCGCTGGTGGATCTCCTGCTCTCCGCGAGCGTCGAGCCGGCCTCCGAGCAGTCCACGACGCAATGGGGCTCTTGACGGGACGATCCAACCGTCGGAAGCGGGAGTTCCCGCGTTGCTTCCTTGGGCCAGCTCCTGGGCGCGTGATCGTGCAGGTATTCTCCTGGGAAGCGGAGGATGTCCGCCATCGCCATGGAAGCGAAGAGACGCAGGTTGAAGAACGACATCGTTGAAAGATCGATTGGCTACTTGGTTTTGGGGCCTCGTTTCTTGCACAATGTTCAATGGATACGGTGCCGATCGAGCCTGTTGTCATATATATATAGGCGGTAGTGCTGGGCATACGGGAATCCGACTTGAAAGGGAGAACGGGACGATCAAAGCAACATGATCCGGATCTGATCTGAACTCGGAATTGGAAACATCACGAGGCGGTTCCAACGGAGGCCAGGCCCAGGCGAGCGGAGAAACAAACGAGAAGGAAAACTGATGGGCCACGGCCCATTGCATGTCCGTCTTTATTCTCACTGTATCATTGTATTTTTTTAGGTATGGCAATGTTTCCTTCTTTAAAAAAAAAAGGGTATTGCAACGTTTCCAGGACAGTTGTCGTGTCCCTGTGTGTCTAGTAGCGTCATCCTGTGTGGCTTCATGTAACCTCACTGTATCTGACGGATGGAGGTGCAAGCTACATACAACTGCAGAAAAGATCCACTAGCCGCATGATCCATTAATCTCTGATTCGGCAATTTCTTCGAGAGCACAAGGGGCATACGTATGCTGCATCTGCTTAAATGCCCATGAGCATGATCCATTCTCTGAACAAATCACACGTGCAGCATATGCCGCATCTGCTTAAATGCCCATGAGGCGTGGACATGATCCCGCGCGTTGCTGCGGGATCTCTTTGTTAGAATTAAAAGTATCATAGAAACTAAATAGAACCTCACGACGTGTTTGGTTCGCAGAAGAACCGTGGTTTCTGATTACAGTGCTTCCCAAAAGAGTGAAGTCTGTTTTAAACCTTGAATTCGTAGAGGTGGTCGTAATCAAACCCTGAACTCCGAATCTCTGAAATCGGTACCCTGTATTCAATGATCCCGGTCAATCTCAACCCAGAATCTGTTTGATGTTGTTTGGCGCACCATGAAAAAGGCGATCCCGGTCGGCATCCCATACTACCCTCACTGACTATTTTGGCCCACATGTCATACCTATCTTCTTCCCTCAGCGGCTCAACCCGATAAATAACTCCATTAAGAGGGAAAAATAGGCCACGCTGGTCCTAAGAGGATGCGGCTGTAGCTGGTCTCTTCGCCCGCGCCCGCTTGCATCAGCCGTGCTACAGCCTCGGCGGCGAGACATGACCCTGCACCGCACCGCACCAGTCTTCATCAACTACAGGGGGACAGATAAGTAGCAGCAGGGTTGCCCGTGTCCGTGTCGTGTGTTCTCCAATGCGATCAATCGATCTACACCAGGCGTATATGTGCAGTTGGCTAGTGCAAAGCTAGCTACATACGTGTGCCTGTGTTTCGTAGCTAGGAAATCCATCCAGCTGCTTAGGCACTACTCAGTAGTTAGGCACTATGCAAAGGCGGGGGCGAGCGTCTGTCCGAGCGTGTCTTGCGCATAGATTAAAATCGCGGGAGAAACGATTTCGCGGCGGCCTCTCCCAGCAGCTATAGCGGCTGCCATAGCGGGCAATCGCGGCAAATAGCGGAAATTTTTCTGGTGGGGGAGATGATTCTGGAGGGATTTGTTGATTGTTGAGCCATTTATAGGGATATGTGGAGGATTTCGCGGCAGCAGCCATAGCGTAGCGGCGAGGCTCCTGGGCAGCTATAGCGCAGCTATCGCGGCTATTTTGCGGGCTATTTTAATCTATGGTCTTGCGCCAACATCGGCGCTCGCGGCCAGCCCAAGCACACGCGCGCGCCCTTCGCTGCCCGTCGTCGTGCTGACTATAAAGGCTGAGACGTACACCTCGACGTCAAGCTGCCGCGGGGGCGTAGGGCGGGAAGCACGCCCCCGACATTCCTCTCCGGCAACAGCCGCACCTCATCGGCGCTCTTTTCCTCTCTTCATCAGCGCTCCTCTCAGGCCACAGCCGCACACCGGCTCCCGCTGAGCCACCTCTCTAGCTACCACGCCCGCGCCAGACCCAAGCACGCGTGTACACAGCACACGTTATTCCTGATGTAGGAAGATTTTTAGATGAATCTGTTGTCTGGTGAGAGTAAAGGGGAAGAAGACGAATATGACGTGTGGGTCCGAATAGCCAGTGAGATAAGCTACGTATCCCGGTCGGGATTGTCACTTTCCCGGTGCGACAAATAGGCCTAGGGTCGAAATTGGCTGGGATCGTTGAATACAGGATGCCAAATTCAGGGATTTGAAGTTCAAGGTTTAATTCCGACAACGTCTACAAATACAAGGTTTAAAATAGACTTTACTCTTCCCGAAACCGTAACTTCGTGTTTGGTTCGTCCACGATGTCTTTCCTAGCCGTGGTTTCCGATACAGGACTTCGCAAACCTGAAAACGCCCAGATCAGAGCTGACTGGGAAACCAGAACACATCTGCACCAACCAAACGAAGCGCGTGTTCCATAAAACTAATCGGAAGCGGAGCTTTCCGATACAGTAAAATCAATACATTACCGGAGCCCAACCAAACACGTCGTCCCATCATTAGTAAAAATTCCTTGGTAAAAAATGTAATAGCAAAGAGAACAGACTTTCCGTTGGTAGCAGTCTGGGTCATGTGGATGGATGGCCAGAGTACAAATATCAATAATGCTTGAGCATCAACATGATTCATGTGAACTAAACTGAAATAATGTCTCGGAGTATCATAGCATGTAATAGTGCCTCGATAGTAAGAAAGAGTTATTTTAGTTTATTCCTTTGAATAGGGATTAAACTTCTAGTTTCCATTGATTAAGACTTATTCTGGTTCCTGATCACAGTATAAATGCATGTTATAAAATCTGCTGATGTGACAGGATGTGGTAAGACGTGGTTTGGTGTGATTGGATGTTGAGGTGTCTATGGTGCATGTTGAGGAGTAAACTTCTTAAGTATATAGGATTCCATAAGTGACAAATAAAATTACTACATTGTGTCTTGAGACCAACTAGTTAACGAGCGCTTCTTCGGGAGCCTCGCAACAATCAGCGCCACTTGGCGCACTCTTAGTCATTCGCCACGTGTCGCGCTTTGGGCGCTCCCTCCGGATTTTGTTTTTATTTTATTTTTTGCACACGTTTTGACTTTTTTAACGGGTTTTTTTCCAGGTTTTTTGACGTTTTGGTTTTCCACCGGTCTTCCTTAGCTTTTCGATCAAAAAAATTTGAAAAGAAAATTGCGCGAAAAAACGTGTTTTCTTTTTTTTTTCATTTCGCGAGAGTTACGGTTTTGCTTCCGCGAGAGGCACGGTTGCGCTTTCGCGAGAGTCACGGCCATGCCTCTCGGAAACAAAAAAAAGTGCTTTCTGTTTTTTTTTCCTTTCGCGAGAGTCACGGCCGTGCCTCTCGGAAAAGAAAAAAAACGCATTTTCTGTTTTTTTCGTGAGTCACAGTCTTGCTTCTGCGAGAGGCACGCTTGTGCTTTCGCAAGAGTCACGGCTGTGCCTCTCGGAAACGAAAACAAAATGTGTTTTCTGGGTTTTTTTCCTTTCGCGAGAGTCACGGGTTTGCTTCTGCGAGAGGCACGGTTGTGCTTTCGCGAGAGTCACGACCGTGCCTCCTTGAAACGGAACAAAAAAAACGCGTTTTCTCATTTTTTTCGCGGGAGTCACGGTTTAGCTTCCGTGAGAGGCACGGTTATGATTTCGTGAGAGGCACGGGCGTGCCTCTTTCGGAAAGGGAAAAAACCCGTGCTTACGGTTCGGTTTTTTTCGTGAAAAAAAGTTCGTCAAAACCTATCAACATGGGATCTAGTTTTGGAGATCTCAACGCGAGGAATCTAACGGTGAAAGCGGTTCGAGATTTGGACGCACGGTTTAAGAGATAAAACTTTTTGAATAAACGGATCGTCGAAAAAAGGAAAAACTCATAGGTTGCGACAAGTGGCGCACATGTAGCGGGCCACTTGTCGCAACCTGGGAAGGTTGGAGTGCTCTTTGCAATGAGTACTCCTCAACTAGTGATTTCATTGTGTCTTCCAATATTTTCAGAAACAATTTTTTCTAGTTAATAACAAGGTTGAAGCCCCCCTCGCAAAAAAAAACAAGGTTGAAGCCCAAGTGCTCTTTTGATCCCAAGCTCACAATGCTCCCTAATGAACAGTAAAATTGGAAAAAAAACTGATTTTTTTGTGTGATAAACATTGATGAATGTTTTCACTGCCCACATGTCCACGAATGTCATTTCATCGCAAATTTTTGCGTGAAAACATTCATCAATATTTACCACAAAAAAAATCAGAAATTTTTGAATTATTTTACTATTCATGAGGGAGCATGTGATCTCGGGTGCAAAAACTCCACGTCCGTTTGAAGCCCGCCTTTTGTGCAAGTATAGACTGAATCTTGGCATCAAAACTTCAGTTGTTAGGACATCAGCACACCAATCAATTCTTCAATTTCCACCAACGATGAATTTCCCTGTATCCTCTCTCAGGGCAGCACCAGTTATGCCCCTAAGCAAGTATTGATCAAAAAATGCATCAACATTAAGTTTTACAATACCCATAGGAGACAAATCCATCCCCCTCTTTTTACTGGTTGCATTGGAGGAGGAAGCATTGACGGAGTTTGCCATTAGAGCATGACTCTCCGTAGAAATCTGATTAACATCTTGAGTATTTCCCTCATGAGTCAGTTTACACCCTTTTCACTACAACTCCCCCATAGAAATCTGATTAACATCTTGAGTATTTCCTTCATGAATCAGTTTACACCCTTTTCACTACAAGTATGAAGCGGTAATGGTGATCAACTCAAAAGCATTCTAAAGACCCAAAATAGACAGATCCTGGCCTGACAGGAGGAGTAAGAACTCAAGGACAACTTCACCCACACGAATTTCACAAGTTCTTCAAATCACTTCGTCCGTCCTCAACCTTCTTCAAACCTCCTTATAGCTTTCTGTCACAGAAACAACGGGTGTTTGTATCTTCTGGCCCATTAGAACAAGGTGGACATTGAGACGAAACTTTTAAATGTCTATTGGCAAACATAGCATGACAGGGGAAAGTGTCATGCAAAATGCGCCAAATCTTTTTAGTGACAAAGCATCTAAGCTATCATCTTATGACACAATCTAGTTAAAATGTTGAAAAAATAAAACAAAAACGGCAGCCATTGCAATCGAGCTATGCTAGCTTGAGCATGCATGCGCTACATCCAGAACGCTTGAACAACAAAGCTGGGCACCTCGTAAAAGCGAGCAGCTGGACGGTGCGGCACGGTCACGAGCTCCCCGTCCTCGCCGTACTTGACGCAGAACGTCGTCAGCCGGAGCCCATATTTCTTCCAGGGCGGCCCTTCTCCCTCCGGCCGCAGGCGCTCGACGAGGCAGTACGTGTTGCCTTGAGCCGTGTAATGAAGCTTGGCGTCCATGTGCCTCCATCCCGGGTCCTCGAGGAAGAGCTTCTCCCTGCCCACCTTGCACTCCGGCGGCCGCAGCCTGGCTTCCGCGGCGGACGTGACGCCGCACGCGCACAGGTGCCCATCAGCGGGGGCGTCCCATTCGAACCCGTCGGGGCGGCGGTGGAGCCCCACCCACGCGTCCAGCTCGCCGTCGTAGTGGCCCTGCCCTTTGAACGGCAGCATCCAGCCACCGCAGCGCCTCCACTTGCCGCTCCCCCGTGCCGTAGGCGTACGTGCACGACTCCACGGGGTACCCGCCGGCGACCGCGGACACGAAGATTGTCCGTGCGCTCGGGTGCACCGCGTGCGCGATGATGCTCTCTGCGTCGAACCGGAGGTAGTTACTAGTTAGGTGGCCGGCCGTGTTCTCTCCAACTCCAAGAGAAGCCTGAGGAATCGGGCAATTGGCGCCAACTCCACTTCTCGTCGCGGCGGTGATCCGCGGCCGTGAGGCAGTTGTGGTCGTCGCGGTTTGCAGCCAGGCAGTGCAATGCCCCACTGTAGTAATGCCCATTCCGGTCGGCATAAAAGAAACCCTCCGTGCATGATTCGATCACGTACAGCCGGTTCCTGACGGCCACGGCTAGGTTATGGCCCCTTCTCAGGCCGCTTGGGAGAAGTTGCGCCGAGGTCAGCACGGCGGCCGTCTTGGTGTCGTAGATGAGGGTAACACCACCGTTGCTGGTGGCGACGATGTAGCGGCCTAGAGCGGCGAAGTGCGCCGGACTACCGATGCTTGGAGTTGGAGGCCCTACCCGGACGGCCGGCTGCCCGTAGAGGCGCCGATGAAGGTCCCCTGACCCTAATAAAGAGCTGGAGTCGGAATCCACATCCAGGTCGTCGTCAATGTCCAGCTTGTGGATGCTGTATCCTCCTTTCTCGTGGTCAGCTACCACTACGTAGAGATGCCGCTTCCTCGCCGACAGATCCCTAGGGTTGGCTGCGCATCGCTAAACTGACGAACTTTATACCCCAACCCGGCGGCGAGGATCTGGCTGGCTCAGGCAGGGCCGACAGTCGCCTCCACCACCCTGCGGCCCCGGACGGAGATTGGGAGAAGGCGCCGGAGAACTGAAGTAGTTGGGGGCGACGGGGAGCTGCAGGGGATCCGTTCGATCTAAAAGACAGGTGGAGGCGCAGTTCTTTGGGACTCTACCGTCGCCGCGTGTGCCGATAGAGATCGGGGACGTAAGGAACCGGGGATTCGAACGAGATGGCGCCGTGCATCTGAAGATGCAGGCCGCCATGCCGCCGCCGCTGCCATCGTCAGCTGTGGTTTGGTGCGACGATAGCACCAATTACACGAGTTCACGACACGGGGCCAACTTGAAACTGCAGATCGATTGAGTTTTAAGTTTTTTGTGGAAAAGAAAAGGAAAAGCGAGCCGCATGCAAGGTTCTGGTCGTGTGACCGAGGCGGAGACCTGCATGGCGCTGTCAAAAGCCCATTTTAAGAAACGCTCAGCAATTCATATTTCAGAATTCTAACATAAAGAGTCAATAAAAAGTACTCCCTCCCTTACTAAATATAAGCCTTTTAGAGCATCTCCAACAGCGGCATCAAAAGACGCGCGCGGGGGGTAAACTTTCACTTTAGCGCGCACGGGACGTTTTGGCACGCTCCAGCGACGGCGGGAAACTAGCGCGCGGGGGAAAAGGCGGCAGCTCGCGCGGTAGATTTGGCGCACCGCTTCGAACGCGCCTATAAATTGCGGCGCTCGCCACGCGGCCTCCGCACTGCCACGCGCGCTCTCCCGCTCACTCTGACGCTTGCTCGCCGCTTCCTCGCCCCCGCCACCGCCGCGCCACCATGCCGCCGCGCCGCCGTGGATCGTCTGGCTACCGCGACGTCCGCGAGCGCCCCGGCGGCACCTACTAAGCTGAGATCCGGTCCGGCAACGTCCGGCTCGGCCTCGGCACGTTCGGGACCGCGCACGAGGCCGCGCGCGTACGACGCGGCGGCGTGGCGCCTAGAGAGGCCGCCGGCGCAGATGAACTTCCGCGACGTCTTCACGTGCGAGCAGGCACAGTCCGTCGCCCCTCCGCCTCGTCTTATCACGGACCAGAACCGTGCGGGGCACCGTCGGCGGCACCGCCGCCTCCTCGTCGCCGAGGAGGACGAGCGAGCCATGGAGGAGTGGCGTCGGCGCCACCCGGAGGACGTCACGGCGGAGCACGCCTTCTGGACGGCAAAGCGTCGCGCGGAGCGGTTGGACAGGCGTTGACGGAAGGCCCTGGCGATATCGCAATGCGATATCGTTGAAGCAGGTGGGGTGTCGATCTTTGGGGATAATGATCCTCATTGGGATGACATGTGGATCAATACCTCGGACAACACCAGTCCGGATGAGGAGGACGAGGACGACTCGGAGTAGGTTGTAGTTGCATCGTAGTTTTATCACCGTGGTTCATCTAGTTGCATCGTAGTATGTAGTTGCACTCTAGTTTTCAATGTAGTTGTATCGTAGTTTTATCTATCTATGCTATGAATATCTATGTATGGTTTTTTATATGAATTTTTATGTATCATTTTTTATTAAAAAATATGTATGTAATGTTCATGCGATCGCGCGCGCTGCATTTTAACGCGCCTGCTGGAGCTACGCGCACGCGCTAAATTTTAGCGCGGTTGCTGGAGCCAGCGCTGCCTGCCGTGCTTTTCCAGACGATGGACGCGCTGTAAAGTACTTTTTACAGCGCCGCGTGTTCGGCGGCTGTTCGAGATGCTCTTAGAGATCCCAGTATGTGCTACATACGAAGCAAAATGAATGAATTTACGCTCTAAAATATGTGTACATACATCCGTGTGTAGCCAAGGAAGATTTGGGCAGAGCAAATGCTCAATGCTGACCCAGACCATACGTGCGCCGCGGTGTCGCGGCAGGCGACGGAGCTTTTGCAGCCGTACATTTTGTACGGGCAGGCCGCCTTGATGTAGCCGAATAGGGTGTCCAGGTAGGGGTTCTGGAAGTAGGCGGCTGACGCGCCCGCGTTTATGCAGGCGAAAGGCCAACTCCAGTGCGACTTCAAACGGACGTCCGGTTGGCCGGATTTTGTCCCATTGGGGTGGTAATGAGTTTGTTTATGTCCGCCTCTGTCTGTTGGTTCGTGGGTGTGCCCAATGCGCGGCCGTATTTTAAATCATGTCCGGAGTGGACGTGATGAAAAAACAGAAAAACTTAAATAAAATGCCTAAAAAAGTAAATAAACGCAGTTAAAAAAATTTAAATCATAATTTAGGGGTCACGGCCACAAAACGGCCCAGTTTCACGGTCCGCTTAAACGGCCCAGTTCCATAATTTACATAAAACAAAATAATAAAACGTCGTAGGCGCGCTCCTGCTGTGCCCGTCGATGCCGTGCCCGTCGCCGTCTTCAGTAGCCGCTGGTGTCGTCGTCGTCGCTGACGAGGTCGACGTAGTCCGGCGGCGTCCAGAGGTGGGCCGCCGGTCCGTGGTGCACGGGGCGGTGGGTTGGATGGTGGCCGGTGCCTGCACCACCTCCTCCCGAGGCGAGGCGTCCCGCTCCGGCGACCGCGGCGGCGTGGGGCACCAGTTAACGCCCCCACGGCGTCAGCCATCTGCTCCGCCGTGCACAACCAGGTCCACCCCTGGCCCACCAGGCCCGGGTGGAAGGCGGCCACCGGCGGCTCCTCCATCATCTCCTTCTTCGGCACCATCTCCAGCTCGGGGATGGCGACGTCGCTAACCGCGGAGAGGGCCGTCATCTCCTCGAGGCCCTCCCATTGGCGCTCGTCGTGCGTGCGCATGGAGTCCTCCATGACACGCGCCATGAGACGGGCCTCCTCCTCCGCTGTCATGCGAGGAGGTGGAGGTGGCGACGGAGACGGGAAAGGCGACGGCGTGGGCGTGAGGCCGCGCACCCGCGTACGCCCGCGCAACTCCCGACGTGGCCGCCGCGGCCCCGACACCGTGCCGGCGAAGTAGGACGCGCGCCGCACGTCGTGCTCGTCCTGGAGCCATGTGTCCCACAGCACGGAGTCGGGGGCGTACCTCTCGTCGTAGTAGAGGTCATCGGGGAGGAGGCGGCGGCGGCGCTCGATCTCATCGCGCATATCCGCTCGTCGGCACCTTCGGGATCGGGACCCGGTCCGCGGAGAGGTGCCAATTGTTGAGGAGGTGCACGCCGCTCCACGGGACCGGCGTCCTCGTCTCCCAGTACCGCCAGCACACATCCACGGCCAGGTACCGCCAGTTGCGCTCGCCGGCGGCCCTAGGGGCGATGGTGAAGGGGGCAGGCGCGGGCGCTCGACTGGAGGAGCGTGGCGGTGATGCGGGCTCCTCCTTGACGGAGCCACGGCGGCGCCCCGAGGAGGAGCCGGCCTCGCGGTCGTGCTTCCCCTTGCGGCCGTAGTTCCAAAGCCCCATGGCTGCGGCCGGCCGGCGAGGTCGAGGAGGGGGAGCGGGGAGCGGCTAGGGTTTCGAGAGTGTCGGGTTTCGAGGGGGCAGAGAGGGGCCGGAGTGGGAAGTGTGGACGATGACCGGTCCACGGCTTCCCATTTAAGAAGGATGCGCGACCGTTCGCTGGGCGGATGACAGGTGGGGCCACCCGCCCGTGCGCATTGATGTTGGCGGGTGGGAGGTAGGTGGCCGCCTGCCACACTGCCCCGACGCAGACGTTCGAAGCGTCCGTTCGCTGTCCGCCGTGACCCAAACCCGGCGTATGTTTGCGCTCGAAATGGGTCGATCCAGACACAAAACGGACCAGATGGGTCCGGGACGTCGCGCGCTGGGCCGCCTCGTTTGTCCCTTTTACCCCAAATAGACGGGGCCGGATAAAATGGGGTCGCGCAGTGAAGTTGGCCTAGCACTTGCTGTCGTCGTTGCCACCACTGTCGCTGCATGCGACATGCTCCATAACGGAGCACTGCGATCAACGCCATAAATAAAGACAAAAAAATTACAAATCAGTTGATCAATCGTGTGGGGTGTACGGAATGCAGATTTTGGTTTGTTTGTTCGGCTTACCTGATAAATGGGGAGCTTCAGAGGGCCATGGCACTCGTCGCAGCGTAACATCGTCTTCGGCACGTAGGAGTCAATGTTTAAAATTGCCGGCTATTGAAAAAAGCGGCACCCACTAGCGGCAGCAATGAGCTATTGCCAGCAATAGCTGCAGCTATGCCAAATAGCGGTTTTGCAGAATACATGCAAGAATTTTGAAAATAAGTACAAGATACATGTCGAACTATAGAAATTCAGCATCGATTAAATAGTTGAGACAAACAGGAACATAATAACTGAACCATAAGATCATCCATTAAGCCAACATTCAGCAATCGTCTCAAGCGACAAAGCAAATAGTTCGGTAGACATTGGACCGTCTCAAGCGACAAAGAAAATAGTTCGACATTGGACACAGACTGCTAGTAAGTTTTGCAGATAAATAATCCATAAAGGTAGTGGTGCATTCTCTTCTATTCTTCTCCAGAATCTGAAGGAGACTTATCAGACTCCGATTCAGAAGAAGAAGCAGCTTGCGGCATTGTTTCAACACGCATAGCCATCAAGGACTGCAGGCTCACGGTCTTGATTTTCTTCCCAGGCCGAGAACTCCTCTTCCTTTTGGCTTGTCCCTGTGATGATGATGCCCTGTTTGGTGCCTCTTCCGATGCATCTTCATGAGCCTTCTCTTGTTCTTCATCAGCTTCTGCAGTTGGTTCTTTCCCAGTGATGAACTCATTTTCATAATCAGCAAGAATGTCATCTACTTTTTTCTCTATGGGATCTCTGTTTTTGTTCTCTCTCTTGTTCCTTCGTTTGAGAGTTGAATTTCACAAACACAAGATCCCTCATCCTGTCATGCAGCAGCCTATTGCGCTTCTTTGTATGAACCTAAAAGTTCATAAAAATTAAATACTTATAACAAATGTAGAAAACAGAAAACCCAATTGTATAAACTGCAAACATATAATTTGTTACCTCTTCGAAAGCTGACCAGTTCCTCTCACAAGCTGATGAGCTACATGTCAAATTAAGAATCCTAGATGCCAAAGTTCTCAACTTTGGTGTGCTGGTGCCATGGTTCAGCCACCATTTTGCTGCACATTATACAAGTTAATAGTTAAAGAAATGGAAATAGAAGCATTTTATTCATCAATCATATTAGCTACAATAACTAACCTAGATTAAAATTCTTGTTTCTCCTTTGCCTTATAGCAATCTCATGGCCGAAAGATCCTTGCTGATCTTGATACATGTTGAGTTCTTCAATTACAGTGTCTTGGGTTTCTTCGTCCTCAATCATCTTGCAAATGCATGTAATAACAGCAACTCTAAATGATCCATCATGCTCAATCTCTGACTTGTTTGGGTAATAATAGTGAGGATTCAAATAGTAGCCACCCAAGTGGAGAGGAGTCTTGAGCTTGCTGTCCCACCTTTTATCAATGATGTCCCAAGCAACTTTGTACTTGCTCTCATCATTATCAAACCTCACAGCAATATGTTTCTTTGCATCAAGCATTAATCCATGGAAGAATCCCATTGCAGGAACATCACTGTCCATTCTGCGAAGCACATTAGCCATTGGCTCGAAGAAATTAACAGCCATGTCAACATGTTTCCAAAAAACTTCAGATCGCACCACTTTGAGTGCTTTTTTCCCCTTTGCCTTTGTCAAGTATGAACCTAGTTCATTCATCTCATCTGATCTGAAGAGCCTTGTCAACTCCTTCTTGTTGTCTAGCAAACTTTTCAGATTTAAGTAAGCAGTGGCAAACCGAGTAACACCAGAGCGAACCAAGTCCTCCCCAAGAAATTTCCGCATCAAATCCAATACCCTTGTATGAGCATACAAGAAGCTAGTCACTTCTCTTGCACTTGAAATAGTTTTTGCAACTGGTCCAAGCTTCCCAAGATCCTCCAGCACGAGATCTAGGCAGTGAGCAGCACATCCATTCCAAAATATGGATGGTCTCTTTGCTGTTAGCATACTAGCTGCTGATACATTCACACTAGCATTATCAGTCACCACTTGCACAACATTTTCTTCACCTATTTCTTCTATGCATTTGTTCACCAAGTCAAATATGTATTTGCCATCTTTTCTGTCACCGGAGCAGTCCACCGAATCAATGAAGCAAACACCATGAGCACTGTGCACAACTAAATTCATAACTCCCCTGCCCTTCTTATCTGTCCATGCATCAGTCATAACCGTGCAACCTGTGAGCTCCCATGATTCCTTATGATTCTTGAATCCATCCAGCACCTTCTGTTTCCTCTTCTGCAAAAATGGTCCACTCATCTCATATGGACTAGGCCCTCTCAAGTCCTTGCCAAACTGTCCGATGGACTCAAGCATATGAGCAAAGCTAGGGAGGGTGACAGTGTTGCGAGGAATGCTAGCTTCATAGAAAAACTGGCAAATATACTCACAAACTCTGTCCCTTTTCTCTTCTCTTTTCATAGTTGACAACTTTGATTGGACCTTCTGGCTAACGTTGAATCCCTTTTGATTATTGCGAACAGACTCTTCTATAGATGTTTTCTTGTAAAACTTATCAATAGTGGCACTGCCACTACCTACCACAGCTCCAGAGTTACTCGTCCCACTGCCTCTTGTTGACTTCAGCAACACAACATCATTCCTCTCAAAGTCACAATCATCCCCACTACCCCTTTCATCATCTGAGTTCTCTATATTAATTGCAGATCGAACCCTTTGCACTTCATCCTTCTTCTTTTGCTTGTCACCACTCTTCTTCGTAAGAAAAGCAATAATCTCTTCCTTCACATTAGCTGGAACCTTCTTACATTTAATAGCATTGAAGCCAATAATGCAAGCAAGATGGTACTTCATTCTAGTAATTCCACCTTTCAATAGCTTGTCACAAAAATTGCACTGCAAATGGTACTTCTTGTTCACATCTGGGGCAAAACAGTACGCATATGCAGGGTCATCGGACGTTACTGCTTGCCTTGCTTGTGTTTGGGTTACCGAATCACCTACAGAAAAAGTACAAAATAATTGCATTAACCTACAGTGCTACAGATGACCTATTTGATTGATAATTAATCTATCCTAATTAAGGAAGAAGCAGATGATATATGCCACAATTAATTACTTGGATTCAGAAACATCTAACATTGTAAATTGTTGTTAAAGCATAGGAGATTTGCCACGGTTTATTTGATTGATAATCTACCTACAACGTATAACCTACTGAAAATAATAACTGGCTACTTGTTAGCTTTCAGATCGATAAGGGAGATGGAACATAAACTTGTTAGATTGCAGAACGTAAAACATAGAATACGTTTCTCTTCTATTGGAAGATAAACTTACATTCCCTCTACTTGGAACAATCCGTCTACTTGGACTGTACACACCGGCCCTTCGACAGCGGAGTCTTTCCGTCCGCTGTGCGCTTCCTCTTGCGACCCATCGCCGGTGGATTCTAGGATGAGAGGGCGTATTTTCGAGTGAGAGAGATGGTTTACCAATCAAAGAGAAACAGTGATCGAAATCAAGAACGCACTAGGAGTGGCTACACTCACACCGGAATAAGAGCAAAAGAACACGGTCAGCTCCTCTCGGCCTCAACTTGGCCTCTTCACACTGGAGTAGCTGGTCACATTAGTTTATACAGAAGGGAAACTGCATAAGGATTTGTAGAAACTAAAGTACAGTACTGTTGCACACCAACCACACCGAATAAATTCTGCCTGACATGGAATCGTTTGGTCAAGTATGTGCTTTGTAGTCTACAGCTGTAACGCCCAGGATGTGGCTATATCTCCCACGTGTCGAGGCACGACTTAGAGGCATAACTGCATAGTGGTTTTGTCGCAAGAAGGGTCATCTTCACACAATCCCATGTAATGAACAAGAAAGGGATAAAGAGTTGGCTTACAATCGCCACTTCATACAGTACATAAATATAATCCATACATCATCCAAAATACAAATATATAGACCGACTACGGTCAAGATCCAGATGAAAATAAGATAACCCCAAATGCTAGATCCCCGATCGTCCCAACTGGGCTCCACTACTGATCATCAGGAAAAGACACATAGTAACGACCACGTTCCTCGTCGAACTCCCACTTGAGATCGACCCCATCATCTGCACTGGCATCGTTGGCACCTGCAACTGTTTTGGTAGAATCTGTGAGTCACGAGGACTCAGCAATCTCACACCCGCGAGATCAAGACTATTTAAGCTTATAGGAAAGGAAGGTGTAATAAGGTGGAGCTGCAGCGGCAATAAGCATATATGGTGGCTAACTTGCGCAAATGAGAGCGAGAAGAGAAGCAACGGAACGGTCGTCATCTAGCAATGACCAAGAAGTGATCCTGAACTCCTACTTACGTCATACATAACTCAGACCGTGTTCACTTCTCGGACTCCGCCGAGAAGAGACCATCACGGCTACACACGCAGTTGATGTATTTTAATTGGGTCAAGTGACAAGTTCTCTACAACCGGACATTAACAAATTCCCATCTGCCTCATAACCGCGTGCACGGCTTTCGAAAGATAATACCCTGCAGGGGTGTCCCAACTTAGCCCATCATAAGCTCTCACGGTCAACGAAGGATAAACTTTCTCCCGGAAAAACCCGATCAGTCTCGGAATCCCGGTTTACAAGACATTTCGACAATGGTAAAACAAGATCACCAAAGCCGCCCGATGCGCCGACAAATCCCGATAGGAGCTGCACATATCTCGTTCTCAGGGCACACCGGATGAGACATCCTACGAGTAAAACCAGACCTCGAGTTTTCAGGAGGGGGCCCCGCAGTCTACTCAGTTCGGACCAATACTCGAAGGAGCACTGGCCCGGGGGGTTAAAATAAGATGACCCTCGGGCTCGCGAAAACCCGGGGGAAAAAGGCTTAGGTGGCAAATGGTAAAACCAAGGTTGGGCCTTGCTGGAGGAGTTTTATTCAAGGCGAACTGCCAAGGGGGTTCCATAAATCACCCGACCGCGTAAGGAACGCAAACTCAAGGAACATAAAACCGGTATAACAGAAACTAGGGCGGCAAGAGTGGAACAAAACACCAGGCATAAGGCCGAGCCTCCCACCCTTTACCAAATATATAGATGCATTAATTAAATAAGAGATATTGTGATATCCCAACATATCCATGTTCCTACATGGAAACAACTTCAACTTCACCTGCAACTAGCAACGCTATAAGAAGGGCTGAGCAAAAGCGGTAACTTAGCCAAACAACGGTTTGCTAGGAAAGGATGGTTAGAGGCTGACATGGCAAAATGGGAGACATGATATAGCAAGAGATAGGTAGCGTATCATGGCAATAGAGCGAACAACTAGCAAAGCAAAGATAGAAGTGATTCCGAGGGGTGGTCATCTTGCCTGCAAGGTTCTCAGAGTTGGCGAAAGCTTGATCCTCGTAAGCGTACTCAACAGGTTCCTCGTTCACGAACTCGTTTCCCGGCTCTACCCAAGACAAGAACACAAACAAACGGAACCACAATCAATCACGAGAAATGCACAAGCAACATGATGCAAAACATGTATGATATGCAAGATATGATATGCGATGCATATGCGTGCTCCGGAAGGAAAATGATGAATAAAGCAGTAACTTGGCAAACCAAGCATGCCACTGGAACGATGAGATGATTTCGGTCGAAATCGATATAAAGATCACCGGAAACGGATGCACGGTTTGCAAATGGCGGGCAAAACAAGAATGACACGAATCTGCGATTAACAGCATGATAGCACTTAAAATGCAATAAGCAACAATGCTACAGCACTCCAACATAGCAAAAAAACATATTACAGTAATCTACAGGAGATGCTTGACAAAAGATGAACACTGAGCTACGGCTAGATCACAACATATCAAGCTCAAACAAGCATTGCAAAAGTGCAAAAGATAACAGGTTCACAGACTTGGTGAAAAACTGGACATGGCAGAAAACTGCATCAGGTAGCAATGTTCCGAACACGAAATCAACATGCTACAGGAACTTAACATGGCAAAACAAGGCATGCCAGTATTCTACTAAAAGCACATGACAAAAGTCCCTTACTGACCATAAGAAATAAAGGACCAGAAGATATGATGGCAAGCATGTGAACATAGCAAGTTTCGTTATCAGGTTCCAGACTTAGAAGAAAACAGAGCATGGCAGAAACAATAATATGTAGGCATGTTGGTGAGCTTGATGCACTCACCACAAAGCAATTCATGACAAAACTAGCATACCTACAGAAAGATGGCATGTTTATGAAGCTATCCATGGAAAGAACAAAAGCATAGCATGAATGGATCAACTACAACAAGCTTGGAAAAAATGAACATCATGTTAAGAATCTGCCAGAAATATTTTATAGCAAACGTAGATCAAGATTGAGTCATGCAATGGCACTACATAATTGCAAACAAGGGCAGGAATAGATCAATTACAACAATAGCTACAAAACATCCTTACTGAACATCTCCAAAATATGCATGTATCTCTCTGTAGCATCAAATTTACATGGCAACAAAATAACAGCAGACGAGGACTTAGAGAAATCACCAAGTCCCTGAAATCAGAAACATTACGGGGCCTAGTTTGCATGTTTGTGCTAGTCACCACAGAGACCATAAAAATACATGGCATACACCCTTGTAAAGATGGCATGGCATACAATAAAACACATGTAGAGCTCATGCCCATAAGATGCACAGATTAAATGATACAAAAATGACAAATCTCCAAGTTCTGCTAAGAACCAGAGGATAACAGCAACTAGCCCTTTTGCAACAGAGATTTGGGCATCAAAATGACCTCTAATGAACATGGTGCAATTGAAAAAAATGTAGAGCATCACGAGGCGAATAACTTGACATATTACACGCGCGAAACGGAGCTACATGGAAGGAGTTATGCACTAATGAACAGGGGTACATATTGAGAAAAATCATAGACTTAGGGAAAATTTAGAGGGGTCGAGGGGAAAAGTCAACGCGCCAGTTACCAGATCCGATGGAGGAGAGAGCTCGGGCTCGGCTCGCCGGCCGGAGGAGGAGGCGCGGGGACCCCGGCAGGGCGGCGGAGGGAGAGGCGAGGAGGAGGCGGCGGCCTCGGGACCGGCAACGGCAATGGCCGGCGGCGAGGTCCAGGCCGGGCGGCGGCGGAGACAGGACGGCAGGCGGCCGCGGCGGGGCGGCGCCGGCCGGTGGCGGCGCGGGGCGGCGGCGCGGGTGGCAGGCGGCGGCGGGCGCGCGGGCCGGGAGGAGCGGCGGCGGCTGGGCTCGCGGGCCCTCCTCGGGCTCGCCGGGTCGGCGGCGGTGGGAGGCCGAAGACGCTGACGTGGCGGCGCCCGATTGGACGGTGGGCGGGGTGGACGCGTCCGGCTCCACCCGGACGTGTCCGGCGGCGGGAGGGACGAGGGTTACGGTTTGGACTGTGTTTGTTTTTCGGGAGGGATGCATTTAAATAGGTAGAGGGAGCTAGGAGGCTCCAAATGAGGTGCGGTTTTCGCCCACACGATCGTGATCGAACGACCTAGAGCATGGAAGAGAGTTTGGTGGGTTTTGGGCTGTTTTGAGAGGGGGGGTTTTGCTGCACACTCAAATGGCCTTTGCGGATGCCCGGTTAACCGTTGGAGTACCAAACGACCTCCAAATGGAACGAAACTTGACCGGTGGTCTCCGGGTGGTATAATAAGGCCACTTGACAAGCCTCGGTCCATTCCGAGAATGTTTGACACCCGCTCGCGAAAGAAAATAAGAGGGGTGCACCGGAGGAGATAGGAGCGCCGGATTACAAAACGGACAACGGGAAAAATGCTCGGATGCATGAGACAAACACGTATGCAAATGCAATGCACATGGTGACATGATATGAATTGCATGACATGAACAAAATGCAAAACGAAAAACAAAACCCGACCACGAAGGGAATATCATAGCACATAGCCGAAAATGGCAAGAGTCGGAGTTACAAATATGGAAAGTTGCATGCGGGGTGTTACAACAGCATATGATTCAGTTTTCCACCTTGTGATATGAAATCAAAACTTCAGCTCAGATTCTTAATTCACCAAGGATATACTCTGGTTATTATTATGTCTTATTTCAGTGCTGCAGTCTATGATGAGGGTGCTAATGAGACAAGAGTCTACAATGACAAGATCCATAATCAACTGAAAAACATACCCGAGATCTGTGTGCAACATGATAGTATGTTAACCTGTGGTTCGAGTATCTTTTTTCCTTTGGTGACATGTTTGGTTGTAGAAATATTCGTTAGCAAAATAAACTAATGCAAATGTGTTAGCTGAGCATGAGCAACCTGAGTTATTTCTTGAAGAATTCCCTGCTAATTTGTGTTCTCTTGAAATACCCCACCATCCCTACCAAATGCAGCTTAACTAGAAAACTAGGCCTACCTACAGGGACTAACTCTTGTGGCTTTTCTATAAAGGAGATCTGGGACCTGCCTGTGGAGTCAAGGACTCTAACGTAGTTCTTCACGCAACTTAATTTTGACTCCTCTCAGTATATGGTGCTATCATTTATGAATTCGTGGCATTTTCATTCTTTACAGATTTTTTGGTATTGTTCGTTTGTCATTTGTATGATGTTCATGCATCGAAAAATTAATCTTTCCTCACAAGATTCACTTGTTTCAATCTGGGGAACAGTTGAAGGAAATATGCCCTATAGGCAATAATAAAGTTGTTATTTATATTTCCTTACATCATGATAAATGTTTATTATTCATGCTAGAATTGTATTAACCGGAAACTTAGTACATGTGTGAATACATAGACAAACAGAGTGTCACTAGTATGCCTCTACTTGACTAGCTCGTTGAATCAAAGATGGTTAAGTTTCCTAGCCATAGACATGAGTTGTCATTTGATTAACGGGATCACATCACTATAGAATGATGTGATTGACTTGACCCATTTCGTTAGCTTAGCACTTGATCGTTTAGTTTATTCCTATTGCTTTCTTCATGACTTATACATGTTCCTATGACTATGAGATTATGCAACTCCCGAATACCGGAGGAACACTTAGTGTGCTATCAAACGTCACAACGTAACCGCGTGATTATAAAGATGATCTACAGGTGTCTTCGAAGATGTTTGTTGGGTTGGCATAGATCGAGATTAGGATTTGTCACTCCGTTTTACAGAGAGGTATCTCTGGGCCCTCTCGGTAATGCACATCACTATAAGCCTTGCAAGCAATGTGACTAATGAGTTAGTTGCGGGATGATGCATTACAGAACGAGTAAAGAGACTTGCCGGTAACGAGATTGAACTGGGTATTGAGATACCGACGATCGAATCTCGGGCAAGTAACATACCGATGACAAGGGAACAACGTATGTTGTTATGCGGTTTGACCGATAAAGATCTTCGTAGAATATGTAGGAACCAATATGAGCATCCAGGTTCCGCTATTGATTATTGACCGGAGATGACTCTCGGTCATGTCTACATAGTTCTCGAACCCATAGGGTCCGCACGCTTAACGTTCGGTGACGATCGGTATTATGAGTTTATGTGTTTTGATGTACCGAAGGTTGTTCGGAGTCCCGGATATGATCACAGACATGACGAGGAATCTCGAAATGGTCGAGACATAAAGATCGATATATTGGGTGGCTATGTTTGGACATTGGAATGGTTCCGGGTGAGTTCGGGCATTTACCGGAGTACCGGGAGGTTACCGGAAACCCCCGGGGAGTATATGGGCCTTATTGGGCCTTAGTGGGAGAGATGAGGAGGCGGCCAAGGAGGGGGCGCCCCCCACCCCCCAAGCCCAATCCGAATTGGGTGGGGGGCCGGCCCCCCTTTCCTTCCTCCCTCTCTCCTCCTTCCTTCCTCTCCTACTCCAATTAGGGAAGGGGGGAATCCTACTCCTGGTGGGAGTAGGACTCCCCTAGGGCGCGTCATAGAGAGGGCCGGCCCCTCCCCTCCTCCACTCCTTTATATACGGGGGAGGGAGGACCCCATAGACACACAAGTTGATTGTTTAACCGTGTGCGGTGCCCCCTCCACAGATTTCCACCTCGGTCATATCGTTATAGTGCTTAGGCGAAGCCCTGCGTCGGTAACTTCATCATCACCGTCATCACGCCGTCGTGCTGAAGCTCTCCCTCGACACTCAGCTGGATCTAGAGTTCGTGGGACGTCACCGAGCTGAACGTGTGCAGATCGCGGAGGTGCCGTACTTTCGGTACTAGGATCGGTCGGATCGTGAAGACGTACAACTACATCAACCACGTTGTCATAACGCTTCCGCTTTTGGTCTACGAGGGTACATGGACAACACTCTCCCCTCTCGTTGCTATGCATCACCTAGATGGATCTTGCGTGTGCGTAGGAATTTTTTTGAAATTACTGCGTTCCCCAACAGTGGCATCCGAGCCAGGTCTATGTGTAGATGTTATTTGCACGAGTAGAACACAAAGAGTTGTGGGCGATAATAGTCATACTGCTTACCAGCATGTCATACTTTGATTTGGCGGTATTGTTGGATGAAGCGGTCCGGACTGACATTACGCGTACGCTTACGCGAGACTGGTTCTACCGTCGTGCTTTACACACAGGTGGCTGGCGGGTGTTAGTTTCTCCAACTTTAGTTGAATCGAGTGACTACGCCCGGTCCTTGTTGAACGTTAAAACAGCACACTTGACGAAAAATCGTTGTGGTTTTGATGCGTAGGTAAGAATGGTTCTTGCTCAGCCTGTAGCAGCCACGTAAAACTTGCAACAACAAAGTAGAGGACGTCTAACTTGTTTTTGCAGCGCATGTTGTGATGTGATATGGTCAAGACATGATGCTAAATTTTATTGTATGAGATGATCATGTTTTGTAACAGAGTTATCGGCAACTGGTAGGAGCCATATGGTTGTCGCTTTATTGTATGCAATGCAATCGCCCTGTAATTATTTTTACTTTATCACTAAGCGGTAGCGATAGTCGTAGAAGCAATAGTTGGCGAGACGACAACGATGCTACGATGGAGATCAAGGTGTCGCGCATGTGACGATGGTGATCATGACGGTGCTTTGGAGATGGAGATCAAAGGCACAAGATGATGATGGCCATATCATATCACTTATATTGATTGCATGTCATGTTTATCCTTTATGCATCTTATTTTGCTTAGTTCATCGGTAGCATTATAAGATGATCCCTCACTAAATTTCAAGGTACAGGTGTTCTCCCTGAGTATGCACCGTTGCGAAAGTTCGTCGTGCCGAGACACCACATGATGATTGGGTGTGATAAGCTCTACGTTCACATACAACGGGTGCAAGCCAGTTTTGCACACGCAGAATACTCGGGTTAAACTTGAAGAGCCTAGCATATGCATATATGGCCTCGGAACACTGAGACCGAAAGGTCGAGCATGAATCATATAGTAGATATGATCAACATAGTGATGTTCGCCATTGAAAACTACTCCATCTCACGTGATGATCGGACATGGTTTAGTTGATTTGGATCACGTGATCACCTAGATGATTAGAGGGATGTCTATCTAAGTGGGAGTTCTTAAGTAATATGATTAATTGAACTTTAATTTACCATGAACTTAGTACCTGATAGTATTTTGCATGTCTATGTTGTTGTAGATCAATGGCCCGTGCTACTGTTCATTTTAATTTTAATGCGTTTCTAGAGAAAGCTAAGTTGAAAGATAATGGTAGCAACTACACGGACTGGGTCCGTAACTTCACTACAACAAGAACCCACCTTTAGCAACGCATCGATGTGTTGTCGAATTTCCATATAAGCGTTGCCGAGGTCTACACCAACGGATGTATATATATGTGTTGTCGTTGGTGGCGTTGCAACGGCCTACAACAACACATATAATTGCGTTGGTAATCAACGTGAATAAGTGTTGCAAAGCAGCAACGCATATAATTACAACAGAACAACGCTTCATATGCGTTGCTGGTTAACCAGAACTAGTTTGGGATGGACATAAACATATTATTGCAAGCGCTAATGCATAGCATGAACAATTACCAATATTTTATATATTACCACAATAATTATTGGATTAATAGTGATGGTGCACAAGAGTAACAAATCAGATTGGTTGCATTACATGGAACAAAATCCAAAGAGTAAACACATGATTTTCCTTACATTGACCCTGAAAATGACATCACATCATTTCTATACAATGACCATGAAAATGGCATTCTAAAAAATAAACGTAAAACTATCTTGGTGGTAGTCCCATTCTCCGCCTTGCTAGAAACCACTTAGCCATGCATCATCTATTTATCTTGGCAATCTACATCAAATAAAAACTGACATGAGTAACGTACCATTACAGAAAGAAAAAAAATCTGGCCAATATACAACACAATTAAAAAAAGAGGGGGAACATACAAAGGCTGACGGCATTGCAATAACTAATCTAGCTGCATGACAATTACTTTTGACATTTTTGAGTGGCCAGATCAACTGATCATATATTTCTAATGTAGCATTAGAAAGGTTACCAAGCTAGGTTGGTCCCATTACATAGAAGTAGAAGAGCATGTTGTTGGCTTGACATCTAGTCTTGCGAATTGCATATTCAGGTAAGTTTGATTTGCTAAATCAGAATAACTTCACCGATGATTTGTACTACTATCATTTTGGCAATTCATCTGTTTTTATGGTTTTGTACCTGTCACGCTAAATACTTTGCACACTCATTGTTATTTAGAGATTTAGATCATTTCTATCATGGTAAGTGCAGAACAGTATAACCTTGCCTTTGTGGAACCACATACTGGACACTGATTTCTATCATAGTTATTTGAAAACAAAAACATGTGTATAGTCTGTTATAAATTTAAAACTGCACAGTAAGCTTATTACAACATTGATCATTGGTATAGGATGGAAAAAAATAGAAATTACATATAATCATATTTTTTTCTTGAACACTTGATGCTCATGATTATGCTAGATGAATATATTTAATTTAACTTTCAGTGGCGTCAAGTTCAATTCTTGTTTCACATTCACTAAACCTGGGGAAAACATGTCAATGTAGGGCAAGAGAAGCTTATCTATATGGTGGCGCATCTTTTGTGCAGTTTCAGATCGAGCGACGATTGGTAGACGGCTGGTCAAAAAATGCAAATAAGTACACAGAATTGAGGAAATCAGATGTTCTTGAAGTTAAAATCAAGAGAATTGCATGAAGCAAGTTCAGAGACATGCAATTAGCTGCCATCAGTTACACAAAAAAGAAGTAAACCATCCACACATAAGAAAACAGAATGCCCATCTTAGTTAATATCCCACCTGTCCTCAAAAGTAGAAAATGACCACCTTAACATCATCTGCAATCCCTAGTTCCTTTCTCATCTGATATATTGAAAGTATTTTAGTTTTGAACGAAAAATATGGGTAGGTAGGATAACACTCTCGAGCAGAATCCAATAGACCTCAGATCCAGATTTGTGTAATCTTCTCACCACAAAAGGCACGTCAATGACATCAGTACATCGTGGAAAGCATGCACTGTACAAGATAAAATCAGTCACGTTTTATTCATGAGAAGTGCAAGTCAATATTTAGATCTTTGGAAATATCATCACTTGGAAGCAAGGACATACTAGGGTAGCATCCAGGGAGTCGTCACAAGAATTCACAATGTGAGTTCTCCTTTGCAATTGAACAGATAAAAAAAAACCAGCTTGCATATGTAACTGTGAAAGCACAATATTAAGGTGAAATGAAGATGTCGGGATCAAGATTTACATGCATATTGACTAAATCTTTTTTTCTTCTAAAATAAAAGAAATTTGGCTCTGGAAGGAGGATGCCTTTCAGAACTAAGACCAACCAGCTAATAACAATGCAGTTAATAACAAACCACACATATGGAACGTTAAACATGTATTTATCCCAAAGGTTGAAAACTTTCAACTTAAATTTAGCATGCCCAGTTTGTGTAAGCAAGTGCTACTATAAGGAAGTAAAGTATGTAAACAAAGGCACCTGCCACACATTTGAGCGATGACGATGTCCAGCTGCTACAGCGTACTCAGCATAAATGAAGTCTCAACTACAAACTGAAGATAACAAATCGGGGTTTTCCTGTATGTTAGGAAACTCAAATAAGATAACGGTGCAAAGAAGCAAAAAAAATTGTATACTGGCAATCTGTCCCAAATAAAAGCTATCAAAATTCTAAGGCACTATTAGTATTACTTAGAGCTGAAGAGTTTTGTGGCGTAAATATAAAAGATAAAAATTTATGTACCAAGCATAGTGAAGAAGTTACAGAATACAATCTCAGAAAAAATACAGAAGTTACAGAATATATCAGAACGTGTGTGCCATGTCATCAAGCTGTTATTAGCAAAAAGCCGTCATAAATTAGCAAAAAACAGAAGTTACAGAATACATTAGGATGCATAAGAAGTACTTACATCCTGGTATTTCAGTGCGCACACAATTGCAGTGGAGAACTCAGAACATGGAGCGGCATGGATGCAATAGGCCAGGCGAGTGATCAAGGTAGCATAGATCATTGTCGAGATTGCTGGAAAAGAAACAGCCCTGGCATCATGGCCAAGCCACACCAAACACCAGCGAGGGTAAGAGCAGAGGGGATCAGTGCCTTACTGAACCGTCGGCGTTGGAGTCGAGGTAACCGAGGCAGCGCAGACCGTCGAGCCCGATTGATAGCCGTTCGTGCAGAGACGCGGGGTGGTGGGCCGACAAACTGGAGGCGCCAAAGCTACGCCGGCGACCCATGGTGACTAGGGTTTCTGCGGGGGCGTGGGCAGGGGTGCGAAAGGCGTCGCTGAGGCGGCGGGTTAGAGGAGAACAGTAAGAGGGATCCTAACCAGGGATCAGCAGTGCAGGGGAGCGCCGGACCTACCTGGAATCAGTGGTGGCGGAGAGAGAGGAATCGGGGAGAGAGCTGGCGGAGAGGATTTTTCTTCCTTTCATCCTTAGATGCGCATTGGGTGGAGGAGGTGGTGGTGGTGGATAGAGGTCAGAAGCCTTCGTGGCTCGTGGGAAGGTGGGAGGGTTAACCCAACGATAACACATGCTATAGTTCGTTGCTAGATATGTGTTGGTATATGGGGGTGTTTGTTGTAGTGCTTGAGGATTATCCTCATTGCTGCACAGAAGAATTAGGTCCTGGAAGCACCGCTAGGTGCAAGACCCGCTGCAGGAGCAACGCCGGACGTTGTGAACGCCTGGCAGAGCAAAGCTGATGACTACTCGATAGTTCAGTGTGCCATGCTTTACGGCTTAAGGCCGGGACTTCAACGACGTTTTGAACGTCATGGAGCATATGAGATGTTCCAGGAGTTGAAGTTAATATTTCAAGAAAATGCCCGGATTGAGAGATATGAAGTCTCCAATAAGTTCTATGGCTGTAAAATGGAGGAGAATAGTTCTGTCAGTGAGCATATACTCAAAATGTCTGGGTATCATAATCATTTGACTCAGCTGGGAGTTAATCTTCCGGTTGATAGTGTCATTGAGAGAGTTCTTCAATCATTGCCATCAAGCTACAAAAGCTTCGTGATGAACTATAACATGCAAGGGATGGATAAGACGATTCCCGAGCTCTTCGCAATGTAAAGGCTGCGGAGGTAGAAATCAAGAAGGAGCATCAAGTGCTGATGGTCAACAAGACCACCAGTTTCAAGAAAAAGGGTAAAGGAAAGAAGGGGAACTTCAAGAATAATGGCAAGCAAGTTGCTGCTCAAGTGAAGAAGCCCAAGTCTGGACCTAAGCCCGAGACTGAGTGCTTCTACTACAAAGGGACTGGTCACTAGAAGCGGAACTGCCCCAAGTATTTGGTTGATAAGAAGTATGGCAAGGTGAACAAAGGTAGATATACATGTTATTGATGTGTACCTTACTAATACTCGCAGTAGTGTCTGGGTATTTGATACTGGTTCTGTTGCTAATATTTGCAACTCGAAACAAGGGACTACGGATTAAGCGAAGATTGGCTAAGGACGAGGTGACGATGCGCGTGGGAAATGGTTCCAAAGTCGATGTGATCTCCATCGGCACGCTACCTCTACATCTACCTTCGGGATTAGTTTTAGACCTGAATAATTGTTAGTTGGTGCCAGCGTTAAGCATGAACATTATATCTGGATCTTGTTTGATGCGAGACGGTTATTCATTTAAATCTGAGAATAATGTTTGTTCTATTTATATGAGTAATATCTATTTTGGTCATGCACCCTTGCAGAATGGTCTATTTTTGTTGAATCTCGATAGTAGCGACACACTTATTCATAATATTGAAGCCAAAAGATGCAGAGTTGATAATGATAGTGCAACTTATTTGTGGCACTGCCGTTTAGGTCATATTGGTGTAAAGCGCATGAAGAAACTCCATTCTAATGGACTTTTGAAATCACTTGATTATGAATCACTTGGTACTTGCGAACCATGCCTCATGGGCAAGATGACTAAAACTCCGTTCTCCGGAACAATGGAGCGAGCAACGGATTGGTTGGAAATCATACATACTGATGTCTGTGGTCCAATGAATATTGAGGCTCGCGGCGGGTATCGTTATTTTCTGACCTTCACAGATGATTTGAGCTGATATGGGTATATCTACTTAATGAAACATAAGTCTGAAACATTTGAAAAGTTCAAAGAATTTCAGAGTGAAGTGGAAAATCATGGTAACAAGAAAATAAAGTTTCTACGATCTGATCGTGGAGGAGAATATTTGAGTTATGAGTTTGGTCTTCATTTGAAATAATGTGGAATAGTTTCGCAACTCACGCCACCCGGAACACCACAACGTAATAGTGTGTCCGAACGTCGTAACCGCACTTTATTAGATATGGTGCAATCTATGATGTCTCTTACTGATTTACCGCTATCATTTTGGGGTTATGCTTTAGAGACGACTGGATTCACGTTAAATAGGGCACCATCTAAATCCGTTGAGACGACACCTTATGAACTGTGGTTCATTGTTGAGGAAATCGTAAACTGGTAGCTGCTCGGTTGGCTGGCGAGTAGGGGATTAATAGGCTAATTGGCAAGTTAATCGGCCATTTAATTAATTAATCGGACGATTTATCGGTTTATTGGCTACTCGGCGACCCTACGCGTCGGGATTAATCGGCAAGTTAACTGGTTAATCGGACGAATTCTTGAACAGGGTTGTGGTTTGGCAAGAAACCCAAGTTGTCGTTTCTTAAAGATTGGGGCTGCGATGCTTATGTGAAAAAGCTTCAACTAAATGTGTCTTCATAGGATACCCAAAGGAAACTATTGGGTACACCTTCTACCACATATCCAAAGGCAAGACATTTGTTGCTAAGAATGGATCCTTTCTAGAGAAGGAGTTTCTCTCGAAAGAAGTGAGTGGGAGGAAAGTAGAACTTGATGAGGTAACTGTACCTGCTCCCTTATTGGAAAGTAGTTCATCACAGAAACCGGTTTCTGTGACGCCTGCACCAATTAGTGAGGAAGCTAATGATGTTGATCATGAATCTTTAGATCAAGTTACTACCGAACCTCGTAGGTCAACCAGAGTAAGATCCGCACTAGAGTGGTACGGTAATCCGGTTCTGGAGGTCATGTTACTTGACCATGACGAACCTACGAACTATGAGGAAATGATGATGAGCCCAGATTCCGCGAAATGGCTTGAGGCCATGAAATCTGAGATGGGATCCATGTATGAGAACAAAGTGGGGGCTTTGGTTGACTTGCCCGATGATCGGCAAGCCGTCGAGAATAAATGGATCTTCAAGAAGAAGACTGCGCTGACGGTAATGTTACTGTCTACAAAGCTCGACTTGTTGCGGAAGGTTTTCGACAAGTTCAAGGAGTTGACTACGATGAGACCTTCTCACCCGTAGCGATGCTTAAGTTCGTCCAAATCATGTTAGCAATTGCTGCATTTTATGATTATGAAATTTGGCAAATGGATGTAAAGACTGCATTCCTGAATGGATTTCTGAAAGAAGAGTTGTATATGATGCAACCTGTAGGTTTCATCAATCCAAAGGACGCTAACAAAGTGTGCAAACTCCAGCGATCCATTTATGGACTGGTGCAAGCATCTCGAAGTTGGAATAAACGTTTTGATAGTGTGATCAAAGCATATGGTTTTATACAGACTTTTGGAGAAGCCTGTATTTACAAGAAAGTGATTGGGAGCTCTGTAGCATTTCTAATATTATATGTGGATGACATATTGTTGAAATGATATAGAATTTATGGATAGCATAAAAGGATACTTGAATAAGAGTTTTTAAATGAAAGACCTCGGTGAAGCTGCTTATATATTAGGCATCAAGATCTATAGAGATATATCAAGACGCTTAATTGGACTTTCACAAAGCACATACCTTGATAAAGTTTTGAAGAAGTTCAAAATGGACCAATCAAAGAAAGGGTTCTTGCCTATGTTACAAGGTGTGAAATTGAGTCAGAGTCAATGCCCGACCACTGTAGAAGATAGAGAGAAAATGAAAGTCATTCCCTATGCTTCAGCCATAGGTTCTATCATGTATGCAATGTTGTGTACCAGACCTGATGTGTGCCTTGTTATTAGTTTAGTAGGGAGGTACCAAAGTAATCCAGGAGTGGATCACTGGACAGCGGTCAAGAACATCCTAAAATACCTGAAAAGGACTAAGGATATGTTTCTCGTTTATGGAGGTGACAAAGAGCTCGTCGTAAATGGTTACGTCGATGCAAGCTTTGACACTGATCCGGATGACTCTAAGTCACAAACCGGATATGTATTCACACATGTACTAAGTTTCCGGTTAATACAATTCTAGCATGAATAATAAACATTTATCATGATGTAAGGAAATATAAATAACAACTTTATTATTGCCTCTAGGGCATATTTCCTTCAGTCTCCCACTTGAAATAGAGTCAATAATATAGATTACACAGTAATGATTCTAACACCCATGGAGTCTTGGTGCTGATCATGTTTTGCTCGTGAGAGAGGCTTAGTCAACAGGTCTGCAACATTCAGATCCGTATGTATCTTGCAAATCTCTATGTCTCCCTCCTTGACTTGATCACGGATGGAATTGAAGTGTCTCTTGGTGTGCTTGGTTCTCTTGTGAAATATGGATTCCTTTGCCAAGGCAATTGCACCAATATTATCACAATAGATTTTCATTGGACCAGATGCACTAGGTATGACACCTAGATCGTGTTGGAAATATGCCCTAGAGGCAATAATAAATTGGTTATTATTATATTTCCTTGTTCATGATAAACGTTTATTATCCATGCTAGAATTGTATTGATAGGAAACTCAGATACATGTGTGGATACATAGACAACACCATGTCCCTAGTAAGCCTCTAGTTGACTAGCTCGTTGATCAAAAGATGGTTACGGTTTCCTGACCATGGACATTGGATGTCATTGATAACGGGATCACATCATTAGGAGAATGATGTGATGGACGAGACCCAATCCTAAGCCTAGCACAAGATCGTGTAGTTCGTTTGCTCAGAGCTTTTCTAATGTCAAGTATCAGTTCCTTAGACCATGAGATTGTGCAACTCCCGGATACCGTAGGAATGCTTTGGGTGTACCAAACGTCACAACGTAACTGGGTGGCTATAAAGGTGCACTACAGGTATCTCCGAAAGTGTCTGTTGGGTTGGCACGAATCGAGACTGGGATTTGTCACTCCGTGTAAACGGAGAGGTATCTCTGGGCCCACTCGGTAGGACATCATCATAATGTGCACAATGTGACCAAGGAGTTGATCACGGGATGATGTGAGTTACGGAACGAGTAAAGAGACTTGCCGGTAACGAGATTGAACAAGGTATAGGGATACCGACGATCGTATCTCGGGCAAGTAACATACCGGTAGACAAAGGGAATTGAATACGGGAGTGATTGAATCCTCGACATCGTGGTTCATCCGATGAGATCATCGAGGAGCATGTGGGAGCCAACATGGGTATCCAGATCCCGCTGTTGGTTATTGACCGGAGAGTCGTCTCGGTCATGTCTGCGTGTCTCCCGAACCCGTAGGGTCTACACACTTAAGGTTCGGTGACGCTAGGGTTGTAGAGATATTAGTATGCGGTAATCCGAAAGTTGTTCGGAGTCCCGGATGAGATCTCGGACGTCACGAGGAGTTCCGGAATGGTCCGGAGGTAAAGATTTATATATGGGAAGTCTTATTTTGGTCGCCGGAAAAGTTTCGCACTTTATCGGTATTGTACCGGGAGTGCCGAAAGGGGTCCGGGGGTCCACCAAGGGGTCCACCAGCCCCGGGGGGCCACATGGGCTGTGGGGGGTGCGCCTTGGCCTATATAGGCCAAGGGAACCAGCCCCAAGAGGCCCATGCGCCAAGAGATAAGATAAACGGAGAGTCCTAAAGGGGGAAGGCACCTCCGAGGTGCCTTGGGGAGGAAGGACTCCTCCCTGGCCGCACCCTTCCTTGGAGGAAGCGCCAAGGCTGCGCCCCCCCCTCTCCCTTGGCCCTATATATAGTGGGGGGGAGGGAGGGCAGCAGCAACCTAAGCCCTGGCGCCTCCCTCTCCCTCCCGTGACACCTCTTCCTCCCCGCTTGCGCTTGACGAAGCCCTGCCGGGATCCCGCTACTTCCACCACCATGCCGTCGTGCTGCTGGATCTCCATCAACCTCTCCTTCCCCCTTGCTGGATCAAGAAGGAGGAGACGTCGCTGCTCCGTACGTGTGTTGAACGCGGAGGTGCCGTCCGTTCGGCGCTAGGATCATCGGTGATTTGGATCACGACGAGTACGACTCCATCAACCCCGTTCTCTTGAACGCTTCCGCTCGCGATCTACAAGGGTATGTAGATGCACTCCTTCCCTCTCGTTGCTAGTAAACTCCATAGATTGATCTTGGTGATGCGTAGAAAATTTTGAATTTCTACTACGTTCCCCAACAGTGGCATCATGAGCTAGGTCTATGCATAGTTTCTATGCACGAGTAGAACACAAAGTAGTTGTGGGCGTCGATTTTGTCAATTTACTTGCCGTTACTAGTCTTATCTTGATTCGGCGGCATCGTGGGATGAAGCGGCCCGGACCGACCTTACACGTACTCTTACGTGAGACAGGTTCCACCGACTGACATGCACTAGTTGCATAAGGTGGCTAGCGGGTGTCTGTCTCTCCCACTTTAGTCGGAACGGATTCGATGAAAAGGGTCCTTATGAAGGGTAAATAGAAATTGGCATATCACGTTGTGGTTTTACGTAGGTAAGAAACGTTCTTGCTAGAAACCTATACAAGTCACGTAAAAACTTGCAACAACAATTACAGGACGTCTAACTTGTTTTTGCAGCATGTGCTATGTGATGTGATATGGCCAGAAGATGTGATGAATGATATATGTGATGTATGAGATTGATCATATTCTTGTAATAGGAACCACGACTTGCATGTCGATGAGTATGACAACCGGCAGGAGCCATAGGAGTTGTCTTTATTTTTTGTATGACCTGCGTGTCATTGAATAACGCCATGTAAATTACTTTACTTTATTGCTAAGCGCGTTAGCCATAGAAGTAGAAGTAATCGTTGGCGTGACAACTTCATGAAGACACAATGATGGAGATCATGATGATGGAGATCATGGTGTCATGCCGGTGACAAAGATGATCATGGTGCCCCGAAGATGGAGATCAAAGGAGCAAAATGATATTGGCCATATCATGTCACTATTTGATTGCATGTGATGTTTATCATGTTTACATCTTATTTGCTTAGAACGACGGTAGCATAAATAAGATGATCCCTCACTAAAAATTTCAAGAGACGTGTTCCCCCTAACTGTGCACCGTTGCGAAGGTTCGTTGTTTCGAAGCACCACGTGATGATCGGGTGTGATAGATTCTAACGTTCGAATACAACGGGTGCTGACGAGCCTAGCATGTACAGACATGGCCTCGGAACACATGCGAAACACTTAGGTTGACTTGACGAGCCTAGCATGTACAGACATGGCCTCGGAACACAAGAGACCGAAAGGTCGAACATGAGTCGTATAGCAGATACGATCAACATGGAGATGTTCACCGATGATGACTAGTCCGTCTCACGTGATGATCGGACACGGCCTAGTTTGACTCGGATCATGTATCACTTAGATGACTAGAGGGATGTCTATCTGAGTGGGAGTTCATTAATCAGATGAACTTCGTTATCATGAACATAGTCAAAAGGTCTTTGCAAATTATGTCATACGCTTTAGTTCTACTGTTTAAGATATGTTCCTAGAGAAAATTAGTTGAAAGTTGATAGTAGCAATTATGCGGACTGGGTCCGTGAACTGAGGATTGTCCTCATTGCTGCACAGAAGGCTTATGTCCTTAATGCACCGCTCGGTGTGCTGAACCTCAGCGTCGTCTGTAGATGTTGCGGATCATCTGACATACACGTTTTGATGACTACGTGATAGTTCAGTGCGTAATGCTAACGGTTTAGAATTGTGGCACCAAAGATGTTTTTGAAACGTCGCAGAACATATGAGATGTTCCGAAAACTGAAATTGGGATTTCAGACTAGTGCCCATGTCAAGAGGTATGAGACCTCTGACAAGTTTCTTAAGCCTGCAAACTAAAGGGAGAAAAGCTCAATCGTTGAGCATGTGCTCAGATTGTCTGAGTAGCGCAATCGCTTGAATCGAGTGGGAGTTGATCTTCCAGATGAGATAGTGATGGTTCTCCATAGTCACTGTCACCAAGCTAGTAGAGCTTCGTGATGAACTATAACATATCAGGGATGGACATGATGATCCTTGAGCAACTCGCAATGTTTGACACCACGAAAGTAGAAATCAAGAAGGAGCATCAATTGTTGATGGTTAGTAAAACCACTAGTTTAAGAAGGGCAAGGGCAAAAGGGATACTTCATGAAACAGCAAGTCATTTGCTGCTCTAGTGAAGAATCCCAAGGTTGAACCCAAACCCGAGACTAAGTGCTTCTGTAATGAGAGGAACGGTCACTGTAGCAGTACTACCCTAGATACTTGGTAGATGAGAAGGCAGGCAAAGGTCGACAGAAGTATATTGGATATACATTGTATGAATGTGTACTTTACTAGTACTCCTAGCAGCACCAGGGTATTAGATACTGGTTCGGTTGCTAAGTGTTAGTAACTCGAAATAAAAGCTGCGGAATAAACGGAGACTAGCTAAAGGTGAGATGACGATATGTGTTGGAAGTGTTTCCAAGGTTGATGTGATCAAGCATCGCATGCTCCCTCTACCATCGAGATTTGGTGTTTGCGTTGAGCATGATTGGATTATGTTTTACGGTTATTCATTTAAGGAGAATAATAGTTACTCTGTTTATTTGAATAATACCTTCAATGGTCTTGCACCTAAAATGAATCTCGATCGTAGTGATACACATGTTCATGCCAAAAGTAATGATAGTACAACATACTTGTGGCACTGCTATTTGAGTCATATTGGGATAAAACGCATGAAGAAGCTCCATGTAGATGGATCTTTGGACTCACTCATTTTTGAAAAGATTGAGACATGCAAACCATGTCTATTGGTATATATGCATGAAGAAACTCCATGCAGATGGATCGTTTGGACTCACTTGATTTTGAATCACTTGAGACATGCAAATCATACCACATGGGCAAGATGACTGTAAGGCCTCGTTTTCAGTAAGATGGAACAAGAGAGCAACTTATTGGAAGTAATACATTTTGATGTATGCAGTCCAATGAGTGCTGAGGCATGCAGTGGATATCGTTATGTTCTTACTTCACAGATGGTTTGAGTAGATGCTGAGTGTATTTACTTGATGAAACACAAGTCTGAATTATTGAAAGGTTCAAGTAATTTCAGAGTGAAGTTGAAGATCGTCGTGACAAGAGGATAAGATGTCTGTGATATGATCATAGAGATGAGTATCTGAGTTACGAGTTTGGCACACAATTAAGACATTGTGGAAAGTGTTTCACAATTAATTCCGCCTGGAACACCATAGTGTGATGGTGTGTCCAAACATCATAACTGCACCCTATTGGATATGGTGCATGCCATGATGTCTCTTATCGAATTACCACTATCGTTTATGGGTTAGGCATTAGAGACAACCGCATTCACTTTAAATAGGGCACCACGCAATTCCGTTGAGACGACACCGTTTAGAGAAACCTAAGTTGTCGTTTCTTAAAAGTTTGGGGCTGCGATGCTTATGTGAAAAAGTTTCAGGCTGATAAGCTCGAACCCAAAGCGGATAAATGCATCTTCATAGAATACCCAAAACAGTTGGGTGTACCTCCTATTTCAGATCTGGAAGCAAAAGTAATTGCTTCTAGAAACGAGTCCTTTCTCGAGGAAAAGTTTCTCTCGAAAGAATTGAGTGGGAGGATGGTGGAGACTTCATAAGGTTATTGAACCGTCACTTCAACTAGTGTGTAGCAGGGCACAGGAAGTTGTTCCTGTGGCACCTACACCAATTGAAGTGGAAGCTTATGATAGTGATCATGAAACTTCGGATCAAGTCACTACCAAACCTCGTAGGACGACGAGGATGCGTGCTACTTCAGAGTGGTGCGTGATCCTGTCTGAGATATCATGTTGTTGGACAATACTGAACCTACGAGCTATGGAGAAGCGATGGTGGGCCCATATTCCGACAAATGGTTAGAAACCATGAAATCTGAGATAAATGGATCTTTGAGAAGAAGACGGACGTGGACGGTAATGTTACCGTCTATGAAGCTCAACTTGTGGCAAAGAGTATTTCCACAAGTTCAAGGAGTTGACTACGATGAGATTTTCTCATCCGTAGCGATGCTTAAGTCCGTCGGAATCACGTTAGCATTAGCTGCATTTATGAAATCTGGCAGATGGATGTCAAAACAAGTTTCCTTACCAGTTTTCGTAAGGAAAGGTTGTATGTGATACAATCAGAAAGGTTTTGTCGATCCTAAGGATGCTAATAGGTATGCTAGCTCCAGCAATCCTTCCATCGACTAGAGCAAGCATCTCGGAGTCAGAATATACGCTTTGATAGAGTGATCAAAGTTTTTGGGTTTATACAAAGTTTGTTAGAAACTTGTATTTACAATAAAGTGAGTGGGAGCGCTACAACATTTCTGATAAGTATATGTGAATGACATATTGTTGATCCGAAATGATGTAATATTTCTGGAAAGCATAAAGGGTTGTTTGAAAGGAGTTTTTCAAAGGAAGACCTGGATAAAAGCTGCTTACATATTGGGCATCAAGATCTATAGAGATAGATCAAGACGCCCGATGATACTTTCAAAGAACGCACACCTTGACATGATTTTGAAAGAGTTCTAAATAGATCAGCAAAGAAGGAGTTCTTGGCTGTGTTACAAGGTGTGAGTATTGAGTAAGACTCAAGACCTGACCACAGCAGAAGATAGAGAAAGGACGAAGGTCGTCCCCTATGCTTTAGACGTAGGCTCTATAGTATGCTATGCTGTGTACTGCACATGTAGTGTGCCTTGCCATGAGTTGGTCAAGAGGGTACAATAGTGATCCGGGAAAGGATCTCATGACAGCGGTCGAACTTATCCTAGTACCTAGTGGACTAAGGAATTTTCTCGATTATGGAGGTGAAAAGGAGTTCGTCGTAAAGGGTTACGTCGATGCGAACTTTGACACTAATCCGGATGACTCTGAGTAGTAAACCGGATTCGTATAGTAGAGCAATTATTTGAAATGGCTCCAAATAGCGCGTGGTAGCATCCACAAGATGACATAGATATTCGTAAAGCACACACGGATCTGAAAGGTTCAGACCCGTTGACTAATAACCTCTCTCACAAGCATAACATGATCAAACCAGAACTCATTGAGTGTTAATCACATAGTGATGTGAACTAGATTGTTGACTCTAGTAAACTCTTGGGTGTTGGTCGCATGGTGATGTGACCTGTGCGTGTTAATCACATGGTGATGTGAACTAGATTATTGACTCTAGTGCAAGTGGGAGACTGTTGGAAATATGCCCTAGAGGCAATAATAAATTGGTTATTATTATATTTCCTTGTTCATGATAAACATTTATTATCCATGCTAGAATTGTATTGATAGGAAACTCAGATACATGTGTGGATACATAGACAACACCATGTCCCTAGTAAGCCTCTAGGAGACTAGCTCGTTGATCAATAGATGGTTACGGTTTCCTGACCATGGACATTGGATGTCGTTGATAACGGGATCACATCATTAGGAGAATGATGTGATGGACGAGACCCAATCCTAAGCCTAGCACAAGATCGTGTAGTTCGTTTGCTCAGAGCTTTTCTAATGTCAAGTATCAGTTCCTTAGACCATGAGATTGTGCAACTCCCGGATACCGTAGGAATGCTTTGGGTGTACCAAACGTCACAACATAACTGGGTGGCTATAAAGGTGCACTACAGGTATATCCAAAAGTGTCTGTTGGGTTGGCACGAATCGAGACTGGGATTTGTCACTCCGTGTAAACGGAGAGGTATCTCTGGGCCCACTCGGTAGGACATCATCATAATGTGCACAATGTGACCAAGGAGTTGATCACGGGATGATGTGAGTTACAGAACGAGTAAAGAGACTTGCCGGTAACGAGATTGAACAAGGTATAGGGATACCGACGATCGAATCTCGGGCAAGTAACATATCGATAGACAAAGGGAATTGAATACGGGATTGATTGAATCCTCAGCATCGTGGTTCATCCGATGAGATCATCGAGGAGCATGTGGGAGCCAACATGGGTATCCAGATCCCGCTGTTGGTTATTGACCGGAGAGTCGTCTCGGTCATGTCTGCGTGTCTCCCGAACCCGTAGGGTCTACACACCTAAGGTTTGGTGACGCTAGGGTTGTAGACATATTAGTATGCGGTAACCCGAAAGTTGTTCGGAGTCCCGGATGAGATCCCGGACGTCACGAGGAGTTCCGGAATGGTCCGGAGGTAAAGATTTATATATGGGAAGTCTTATTTTGGTCGCCGGAAAAGTTTCGCACTTTATCGGTATTGTACCGGGAGTGCCGAAAGGGGTCCGGGGGTCCACCAAGGGGTCCACCAGCCCCGGGGGGGGGGGCACATGGGCTGTGGGGGGTGCGCCTTGGCCTATATGGGCCAAGGGAACCAGCCCCAAGAGGCCCATGCGCCAAGAGATAAGATAAACGGAGAGTCCTAAAGGGGGAAGGCACCTCCGAGGTGCCTTGGGGAGGAAGGACTCCTCCCTGGCCGCACCCTTCCTTGGAGGAAGGGCCAAGGCTGCGCCCCCTCTCCCTTGGCCCTATATATAGTGGGGGGGAGGGAGGGCAGCAGCAACCTAAGCCCTGGCGCCTCCCTCTCCCTCTCGTGACACCTCTTCCTCCCCGCTTGCGCTTGACGAAGCCCTGCCGGGATCCCGCTACTTCCACCACCATGTCGTCGTGCTGCTGGATCTCCATCAACCTCTCCTTCCCCCTTGCTGGATCAAGAAGGAGGAGACGTCGCTGCTCCGTACGTGTGTTGAACGCGGAGGTGTCGTCCGTTCGGCGCTAGGATCATCGGTGATTTGGATCACGACGAGTACGACTCCATCAACCCCGTTCTCTTGAACGCTTCCGCTCGCGATCTACAAGGGTATGTAGATGCACTCCTTCCCTCTCGTTGCTAGTAAACTCCATAGATTGATCTTGGTGATGCGTAGAAAATTTTGAATTTCTGCTACGTTCCCCAACAAGTTTATGTGTTTTGATGTACCGAAGGTTATTCGGAGTCCCGGATATGATCACGGACAACACGAGGAATCTCTAAAGTCGAGACATAAAGATTGATATATTGGATGGCTTTGTTTGGACATCGGAATGGTTCCGGGTGAGTTCGGGCATTTATCGGAGTACCGGGAGGTTACCGGAACCCCCCGGGGAGTATATGGGCCTTATTGGGCCTTAGTGGGAGAGATGAGGAGGCGGCCAAGGAGGGCCCCCCCCAAGCCCAATCCGAATTGGGTGGGGGCCGGCCCCCCTTTCCTTCCTCCCTCTCTCCTCCTTCCTTCCTCTCCTACTCCAACTAGGGAAGGGGGGAATCCTACTCCTGGTCGGAGTAGGACTCCCCTAGGGCGCGCCATAGAGAGGGCCGGCCCCTCCCCTCCTCCCCTCCTTTATATACGGGGGAGGGGGGCACCCCATAGACACACAAGTTGATTGTTTAACCGTGTGCGGTGCCCCCCCCCCCCACAGATTTCCACCTCGGTCATATCGTTGTAGTGCTTAGGCGAAGCCCTGCGTCGGTAACTTCATCATCACCGCACGCCATCGTGCTGACGAAGCTCTCCCTCGACACTCAGCTGGATCTAGAGTTCATGGGACGTCACCGAGCTGAACGTGTGCAGATCGCGGAGGTGTCGTACTTTCGGTACTAGGATCGGTCAGATCGTGAAGACATACGACTACATCAACCGCGTTGTCATAACGCTTCTGCTTTCGGTCTACGAGGGTACGTGGACAACACTCTCCCCTCTTGTTGCTATGCATCACCTAGATGGATCTTGCGTGTGCGTAGGAATTTTTTTTAAATTACCGCGTTCCCCAACAACAGTGATGTCAGCAAATCTCGTTTTCATGCTTTTGCTCTTTCTGAGCCTTTTTGTTATTCAAGACTTGGAGACGTTGTTGAACTTTTTGCTTATTAATAAAATGGCCGCATGCATCACTCCGATGCAGAGGTCGGGGGATAACCTCCTTTTCGAAGAAAACAAAGGATGCTGGCGGTTTTCCTCACGATCACCTGCATACCAGACCAAACTGCCCGGTTGAAACAAGTGTCATTTCTGCATTTCCAGAGAGTCCACATGGCTGAGGCTTGCACTATAGCAACAGCAGTGTTGGGGCCATGATGCCAACGCTCAAGTATGTCATATATATATATATTTGTGCAGCTAGTACTACCAGTAATCTCCCCAACAACTCTCCGAAGTTCTACAGAAACAATACAATCTAAGAAAAGATGACAAGAGGACTCATGTTCCGAACATAACAAGCAAGACAGATCTGGAACATTTTGTCTCTTGTGCAGATTATCTCTGGTTAACAATTTATTCTTAGCAATCAACCAAAGAAAGATTTGAATTCTAGGGGGTATTTCAACTTCAAGACCACAGGGATATTGCCAGGACGGACCTTTCTAAAATTAATAATCTTATAGAAAGACTGAATGGTGTACAACCCTTTTGCCTCATATTTCAATATAAGGGTGTCAGGTATGTCAATCAAAACAAGGGTTTTAATCTCATTGAACAAGTTGTTCCAATCTTTCATCATATTGGGAGAGAAACACCTTCTAAAGTTAATTTTAAGGTTACTCCCATACTAAACCTCACTAGTAGTGACCTGATGATCTACTGCAATTGAATAAAGCCCCCCCCCCCCCCGATATTGTGTAGCAAGGTTAACCTCACCACACCAAATATCTTCCCAAAATCTAATACTTTTACCATCACCCACCTTCCAGGAATACCCAAACTTAGAAGCCTTGATGGCCCATGACACTCCTTTCCAGAAGGGAGAGGCCAAGGCTAGAGCAGGTAAAGATATTAGGATTGTGAGTGTTATATTTGGAATATATGATATTCTTCCATATCTTACCATCATCTAGGAGCTAGCGCTTCCCCCAAGAAGCAAGTAAGCAAAGATTAAAGTCAGCCAAATTAGCGATCCCCAGCCCACCAAATTTATTTTTGGTTGCTAGTGACCTCAATTTGAAAGGTGGTATTTATATATAACGCCCTCGTCCCAAAATCAATGAGCTAGCTGGGCATTAACGAGAGCAATAGCCCACTTAGGGAATTTTATAATCCCCATTAGATAGGAAGGGATACTAGCGAGGCAAGATTGGACTAAAATCAGTCTCTTGCCAAAAGAGAGGAGACTTCCCCTCCAACCTGCCCCTCTTTTGATGATTTTGTCAACCACAGGTTGGAGATCCTCTTTCTAAGCTTATTATAATGAAGAGGGGCTCCAAGGTACTTAATTGGGAAACTACTGATTTTGCAGCCCATAACCTAAGCAAAAATATTAGCACTACTCCCTCCGTCACGGTTTAGAAGGCACATTTAGATTTACGTGCGTTTCCAAAATAGACAAGATTTAAGGCGCCAATGCAATTACTCCTACTAGTACTGTATGTATGCAACTGTGTGAATTCTAAGCTGCTCACGTGCGGGAGGAAAAGGAAGGAGAGCGGGAAGAAAAGGAAGGAGTGCGGGAAGAAGAAGGAAAGCGAGATCGACCCGCTGGAATCGGTCTCCACCAATGCATGCGTGAGGTGGCCATGGGGGTTACTGCGCATTGATTTCTCAATCAATTAGGCGCTGTGCTATTAACTACGCTGCTATTTTTCAGTCGCATGCAAAGGAAACTAGAGCCAATCGTGGACTACCTTGGTCCTAGAGATTTCTCATGTACGCCTTCTAAACCGTGACGGAGGGAGTATCTATATTTATATTGATGGGGACCAGATCACACTTATGGAAATTAATCTTCTTCCCCGAAATCTGTTTGAAACAAGATAATAGTCACTTCGCGTTTTTAGCGTGATCTAAGTTATAGTCCATAAATAGCAGAGTGTCATATGCATATTGCAGGCTAACAACTCCAGTAGGATTAGAAGGAGGAAAAACTCCCCCAATCAAATTATTACTAAAAGCCTTGAATAATATCCTAGTAAACACATCAGCAACAAGATTAAATAGCAAAGGTGAAGCAGGACCACCCTGCCTCACACCCTTCGAGTAATGAAAAAATCACTGTTCGTGTCATTTAGTCTGACACCAACAAATCCATTGTATAATAGGGACTTAATTTTATTAATCAACAAGGGGCTAAAGCCCCTCCTGGTCATCATGTCAACCAGGAATTCCCTATTGATCATGTCATATGCTTTCTAATAGTCTAGTTTGAATACAAAACAAGACATTTTCCTAGTAGCAACAACATGAATTATTTCATGAGCAGCTACAATGCTCTCCACTATAAACCTGGCTTTAATGAAAGCAGTTTGATTAGGAGAGATAAGTTCATTACAAATGGGGCCAAACTTATTAGTGGCACATTTGGAAAAAATCTTAAAGCTACAGTTAGTCATAGACAGAGGCCTAAATTTCTCTAGCCTAATAGCATCCACCTCCTTAGGAACTAGAGGAAGTAGAGAGAAGTTAAGCCTAATCTGGGCTAAAAGTGGGTAAAACGACTAATGGATGATTAATTATTGATATGACCATCATGCCCTCTTAGTTGAAGGGGTATTCTTTAATCTCAGCCATTGATTCAATTCAATTAAGGGGGGTGTGCGTGTACCTAAGTACTCCCTCTGTGAACAAATATAAGAGTGTTTAGATCACTAAAGTGGTAATCTAAACGCTTTTATATTAGTTTACTGAGGGAGTAGAAGTCAAAACTGAATATACTAGAGCAGACTGAAATCACATATGCAACGTTGGAAATAAGCATCGTTCTTAGCATTCAACCAACACTCTCCACACAGGCGTGGAGGTGAAGAAAAGGTAGTTCGAGTCTTTACCAAGACTACAAAAGACACAATTATCTAAATTCAGGCGATCCCCAGATTACTTAGCAGACTACTACGAAACTATGATGCCTCTCCTGGCTTCACGTAAAGATAACTGCAGCTCTTAGCTTCACGCGCTGAGGCCCTGGGTCTTGCTGATGCAGACGCGCACATGGAGCTGGCTGGTCTCGTCTCCCTTATGCAGCATCGCCGGCTGCACACGGATGAAATAATCACGGACCGCCTCCTTATGGTATTGGACGGGGTCGGAGCAACTCTTCATCACCTTCTTTTCCACCTTCACCTTGAGCCCCGGGCCCTCCACCGCGAACGAGGAGCTGTACACCGGCCCAGCACCAGCATTATTCCTGACACACGCAAGGCCTGTGAAGTTTGTGTCTTCGTTACCGTAAACGAGCAAGACGAATACGCCACCGTCCTCCTCCGCGACCAAGAACTCAAGGTGCACCGTATAAGACTTCGGCGCGTCGATGGCGTACTGGTGGCCCTTGCCGTACGTGATCTTGTGTGCGGCCCAAGCATGCCGGCCGGACTCCTCTGTAAGGTGGCGCAAGAGGTCCGCCGGCGTGCCCTCGAAAAAGCATTTCGCGCACAAACAGGGCCCAAACGAGCACGCGGCTACGTGCGCCGCGGTGTCGCTGAAGGCCAAGGAGCTCGCGCAGCCGTACTTTTTGTACGGGCACGCCACCTTGGTGTTGCTCAACAGGGTGTCCAGGTAGGTGCTCTGAACGTAGCCCACGGACGCGGCCAAGTCTGTGCAAGAGGTGCACTCGTACTCGTCGTCGTCGCCGCCGCCGCTGACACAGTCGCCGCATGCTACGTGCCGCATTCGGGAGCACTGCGACCGATGCATGCCGTACACCAAATAAGAAACAAGAGTTACGAATCAATCGATCGATCTTGTGGGTGTACTGAAGGCAGATTTTGGTTTTCTCTGTTTGTTCGGATTACCTGGTAAACAGGAGGCTTGAGGGGGTAATGGCACTCGTCGCAGTATAGTTCTGTCTTCGGCACGTCGGACTCCAGCAGTGTCATCGCACCTCCCTCCGACGCCGCCGCAAGCGTCTCTACGGCAACGGGACTGGGCGCTGGTGGCCGCGCCTCTAAAGCAACTGGACAGGACGCCGTCACCGACTTCAGGCCCGGCCGGCCCTTTGCCGGCTTTGTAGCCCCGTCCGCCGTGTTCTTCCTCTTGTCACCCATCGTCTCGTGTGAGAGAGCTCCGCTTAGGATATTATACAGTGCCTCCGTCCGGATTAGTAGGTTGGGCTGCCAATGGTGCCGTGAAAAGTGGAAACGCTTTGTCAGCGAGCGCCTCGATCTCCCCCGAATCGCTACCTCTCCCAGCGAGAAAATTAATTCCTCCGTTAATGCCCAGCCTTTTCGTGAACTGCAAGAGGGAACTCGCTCGCCGATTGGGTCAACTTGCCGGCAGACCCTATGGCGCTTCAGGTGAAGAAGCGTGCTGATGATTCGAACCATCGACCTCCCTCAGCTAGTCACAGCAAGTAGTACAATGTGACATGAGCAGGCTATAAGAGCATCTCTAGCAGATCCCGCGAACCGGGTCATCCGGTATAATAACCGTCAGTTTGCGGGATCCATCCCGTATCCCTGTTCCAAACAGATCCTTTAAATCCGACCGTCCCGAAAAAAATATTTGCGGGATCCCGAATCCGTGAGTTCATTTTCTCCATATCTACGGAATTTCACCCGATTTTGCCGGGCACCCTTTCCCTTGGCGCGAACGCCCGGACCCACTTCCGCCGGCTTCAGTTCCCGCCTCCACTCCCCGCGCCGCAAATCGCCGCCCCTATTGCTGCCCCGCGCCGCCCGAAAGCTTCGCCGCCCTGCACCGCATCCATTCCACCTAGTTTCTTGCAATAGGGGAGCCTATTTGTGTCCACTGGTCGCGGCCGCCGCCGGCGCCATGGATCCGCCCCGGAGCTCGGCACGCTTGCTTGTAGCTTGCGGATCCGGTTTCTCCGACGCTTCTGAGTGGCGCGCATCGGAGGAAGAGGGCGGCACAGCTTCGCTTCGGCCAGCGGGGGAGAAGAAAGGGGTGGCGCGACGCGGCTTCGCTTCGGCCGGTGGGGGAGAAGAAGAGGGCAGCGAGGCTTTGCTTCGGGCGGGGTATGTCCAACCTCCACGGGTTCGTGCTCAATTTGGCCCGGAGTAGGTTCGGATGAAATTCATGGCCATTTTATGTGCATTTTGCATATGGATTGGAGTTCGTCGTCGTTGTCTTCGTCCGATGATTCAGACATAGAAGATATGATCCTCGACGACGATGATGACAACCTAGTCTTGTTGCATCTCGCCGACGAATTTGAGGCGGGGTCGAAGAAAAAGCGGCACGGATCCATGGTCGGCGGGCTATGCATTCCCCAAAACCGAGCTCTCGGCGACAAGATGCTCATGAAAGACTACTTCGCCGAGGTACCGACATATCTGTCTCACCTCTTTCATAGGCAATATCAAATGCATAGGTCACTTTTCGCCGCATCGTCGAGGCTTGCAAGCAAAATTGTCGTTTCTTCACTCGGCGTAGGAATGTCGCCGGTTTGATTGGCTTTAGTTCATATCAAAAAATATCGGTGGCAATGATAGTGATTGCATATGGTGTTCTCGCCGACTACGCGGGTGAATATCTTCACATTGGCGAAGATACCACCATCAAATGTGTTTGTGTCTTTGCGAAGACAGTGATCCGGGTTTTTGGCCCGAAGTACCTTCGAGCTCCAAACAAAGAAGACACAAAGAAGGTCATGGCAATGAACGAAGCAAGGGGATGGCCGGGCATGCTAGGGAGTACTGATTGCATGTATTGAAGGTGGAAGAACTGTCCGGTGGCTTCGACAGGGCAATACACCGGCCATAAACATAAACCCATCATCGTTCTTGAAGCTGTGGCTTCACATGATTTCTGGATTTGGCATTGCTTCTTTGGTTTGCCGTGCTCTCTCAATGATATCAACATTTTGCAGTGATCTCATCTATTTGCTCAGCTAGCTAGTGGAAAATATCCGACTTGCAACTATACCGTTAATGGCCATGACTACACCATGGGATACTATCTTGCCAATGGTATTATCTTCCCAAAATATAAGGCGCGCTTGACTTTGCACGGTCTTTGATTCATGGCTTTGACCACTAGTACATGGATTGAACATGTATAGATGGCATAATCATATTTTTATTGCAAAACAATTTTATTTCATATGTCTGTATACTAATTTTTTATACACATAATGCATGAAAATCATAGTTAAAATTGTGCAATGATGACAAAAATCAATCGGTGTCTTATATTTTGGGAAGGAGCAAGTACTTGGTTAACTAAATCCATGGGAAGCCTCACACCGCCATCCTTATTCGTGGCCAACGGCGGTGTAGGACTGTAGGGGATTATTGGTGGCATTGGACGTTGATTGGTTGCGGCGGCATGCGGGCACCAAGGTGCGGTCTCAGTTGCTAGCTTGTCTGTCGATTCGACAGATAAGCTAGCAACTGAGAAGGCACCTTGGCATGTGTCGCAGTGAACGATGCTATGCAGGCGCAGGATGATGTTGTCGACATAGAGGAGCAGGTAAGCAGTCGCCTGGCCCTGGTGGTACACAAACAGCGAGGCGTCGGAGCGAGTAGCTCGAAACCCAAGCTGCTCCAGGAAGGCGGCGATGCGCTGGTACCATGCTCGAGGGGCTTGCTTCAACCCGTACAAGGAGCGGGAGAGCAAGCACGCATGATCAGAATGAGCTGCATCGACGAAGCCAGTGGGCTGCTGACAGAAGACCTGCTCCGAGAGATGGCCATGTTGGAACGCGTTCGACACATCCATCTGATGCTGTGACGCCCCCGATTTGACCGTACACTAATCATGCACGCAAATGTGTACGATCAAGATCAGGGACTCACGGGAAGATATCACAACACAACTCTAAAACATAAATAAGTCATACAAGCATCATAATACAAGCCAGGGGCCTCGAGGGCTCGAATACAATTGCTCGATCATAGACGAGTCAGTGGAAGCAACAATATCTGAGTACAGACATAAGTTAAACAAGTTTGCCTTAAGAAGGCTAGCACAAAAGTAGCAACGATCGAAAAGGCAAGGCCTCCTGCCTGGGACCTCCTAACTACTCCTCGAAGCCGAACTCCACGTAGAATCATCCTCGGGATCTCTAGCTCCTGGACTCCAGCATCTGGTTGCGACAATCCGGTATAGAAAGGGGAAAAGAGGAAGAAAAGCAACCGTGAGTACTCATCCAAAGTACTCGCAAGCAAGGAGCTACACTACATATGCATGGGTATATGTGTAAAGGGTCATATCAGTGGACTGAACTGCAGAATGCCAGAATAAGAGGGGGATAGCTAATCCTGTCGAAGACTACGCTTCTGGCAGCCTCCATCTTGCAGCATGTAGAAGAGAGTAGATTGAAGTCTCCAAGTAGCATCGTATAGCATAATCCTACCCGGCGATCCCCTCCTCGTCGCCCTATTAGAGAGCGATCACCGGGTTATATTTGGCACTTGGAAGGGTGTGTTTTATTAAGTATCCAGTTCTAGTTGTCATAAGGTCAAGGTACAACTCCGGGTCGTCCTTTTACCGAGGGACACGGCTATTCGAATAGATAAACTTCCCTGCAGGGGTGCACCACATACCCCAACACGCTCGATCCCATTTGGCCGGACACACTTTTCTGGGTCATGCCCGGCCTCGGAATATCAACACGTCGCAGCCCCACCTAAGCACAACAGAGAGGTCAGCACGCCGGTCTAACCCTATGCGCGCAGGGGTCTGGGCCCATCGCCCTATGCACACCTGCACGTTGCGTACGCGGCCGGAAGCAGACCTAGCCTAGTGGCGTTCCAGTCCAATCCGGCGCGCGCCACTCAGTCGCTGACGTCACGAAGGCTTCGGCTGATACCACGACGCCGGGATACCCATAACTACTCCCGCGTAGATGGCTAGTGCGTATAGACCAAATGGCCAGACTCAGATCAAATACCAAGAACTCGTTATGCGTGTTATGTCGAAGTAACCGCGGACGCCGTCCAGGGCCAGGCCCACCTCTCACCTAGGCGGTCTCAACCTGCCCTGTCGCTCCGCCACAAAGATCCACTTGCGGGTACTCCTACGAGCCGACCCGACTTTAGTCATCACATGTGTCATGTATTTAGTATATAAGTATATACCCGTGATCACCGCCCAGGTGATCACGGCCCGATAGTATAGCACAGCAGACGGACAAGAATGTAGGGCCACTGATGGAAAACTAGCATCCTATACTAAGCATGTAGGATTGCAGGTAAAGGTAACAACAGTAGTAGCAAGGATAGGCTATGCATCAGGATAGGATATCGGAAAGCAGTAACATGCTACACTCTAATACAGGCAGTATAGAGAAGAATAGGCGATATCTGGTGATCAACGGGGGGGGGCTTGCCTGGTTGCTCTGGCAAGTAGGAGGGGTCGTCAACTCCGTAGTCGAACTGGGCAGCAGCAGTGTCGGTCTCGTAGTCTACCGGAGAGAAGAGGGGGGGAAGAAACAGTAAATACAATGCAAACATAAGCATGACGATGCGTGACATGACAATGAACAGTGCGAGGTGTGTCCTAACGCGACAGTAGGTGGTACCGGCGAAGGGGGGGACATCCGGGAAAGTATTCCCGATGTTTTGCGTTTTCGGACAGACGGACCGGAGGGGGAAAGTTGCGAGTTCAATAGGTTACACTAGTAGAAAACAGGGCATTGGTCACAGGGCAGTTTTCACATTAGCCCCGGTTCAGTCACGAACCGGGACTAATGTGAGCATTGGTCCCGGTTCGTGAGCCCAGGGGGCCGGCCGGGGCCTCGTGGGCATTGGTCCCGGTTCGTATGGACCCTTTGGTCCCGGTTGGTGGTACAAACCGGGACCAATGGGCCACGCTCCTGGCCCGCCACCCTTTAGTCCCGGTTCATACCACAAACCGGGACTAAAGGGCTGGTCCTAGTTGCGGCCAGTGTTTAGTCCCACCTCGCCAACCGAAGGGCACTCACACCAGTTTATAAGCTCGTCCCTCTATGCCTTGTTGAGCTTCTATTAAAGTGAAAATAGATGCCCTTATACAGGAAATTTGACTTAAATTCATAGTAAATTTCATAGAAATTTAGTATGAATTTAGGTTGAATTTTCTCTATAAGTGCATCTATGTTCATTTTTTATATTTATAAAATAAATAAACCTTAATAAAATAAATAAAACTAAATAAACCTTAATAAAATAAAATAAACTATAGTAACTACAATAAATAAACCTTAATTAATTAAGTAAAAATAGCAGCAAGTAAAATAAATAAAAATAGCAGCAGTAAAATAAATAAAAATAAAATAATTAAAGTAAAAGACATAAGTAATTAGAAATAAAATAAATAAGTTTTTTGTTGTAAGTAGAAAGAAAACCTTTTCAGAGTTCATTTGAAATGCTTTTCAATTTTAGGGTCTTATAGCTCAAAATAATTAGTAAATGCAAGAAAAATAACAAATGAAGTCAGAAAGGATTGACAAATGATGATGTGGCTTTGAATGGTGCATTTTGAACACACAAAAAGTCAGGAGTTCAAATAAGTTTTAAAAAATGAAATCCCTTTGTAACAGACGAGTTTCCGGATGAAATCCTGATACTTTGAAAGAGATTGTCCGTTTTGTACACGAAGTGCATCCAGTTTTTGCCGTAACCCTCTCAACTTTCTTGCACATGCTATGTGGATGAAATGATGATATCATGCCAACTTTCAACCTTTTCAGAGTTCATTTGAAATGCTTTTCAATTTTAGGGTCTTATAGCTCAAAATAATTAGTAAATGCATGAGAAATAACAAATGAAGTCAGAAAGGATTGAAAAATGATGATGTGGCTTTGAATGGTGCATTTGGAACACACAAAAAGTCAGGAGTTCAAATAAGTTTTAAAAAACGAAGTCCCTTTGTAACAGACGAGTTTTCGTATGAAATCCTGATACTTTGAAAGAGATTGTCCGTTTTGTACACGAAGTGCATCCAGTTTTTGCCGTAACCCTCTCAACTTTCTTGCACATGCTATGTGGATGAAATGATGATATCATGCCAACTTTCAACCTTTTCAGAGTTCATTTGAAATGCTTTTCAATTTTAGGGTCTTATAGCTCAAAATAATTAGTAAATGCATGAAAAATAACAAATGAAGTCAGAAAGGATTGACAAATGATGATGTGGCTTTGAATGGTGCATTTTGAACACACAAAAAGTCAGGAGTTCAAATAAGTTTTAAAAAATGAAATCCCTTTGTAACAGACGAGTTTCCGGATGAAATCCTGATACTTTGAAAGAGATTGTCCGTTTTGTACACGAAGTGCATCCAGTTTTTGCCGTAACCCTCTCAACTTTCTTGCACATGCTATGTGGATGAAACGATGATATCATGCCAACTTTCAACCTTTTCAGAGTTCATTTTAAATGCTTTTCAATTTTAGGGTCTTATAGCTCAAAATAATTAGTAAATGCATGAGAAATAACAAATGAAGTCAGAAAGGATTGAAAAATGATGATGTGGCTTTGAATGGTGCATTTTGAACACACAAAAAGTCAGGAGTTCAAATAAGTTTTAAAAAATGAAATCCCTTTGTAACAGACGAGTTTCCGGATGAAATCCTGATACTTTGAAAGAGATTGTCCGTTTTGTACACGAAGTGCATCCAGTTTTTGCCGTAACCCTCTCAACTTTCTTGCACATGCTATGTGGATGAAATGATGATATCATGCCAACTTTCAACCTTTTCAGAGTTCATTTGAAATGCTTTTCAATTTTAGGGTCTTATAGTTCAAAATAATTAGTAAATGCATGAAAAATAACAGATGAAGTCAGAAAGGATTGAAAAATGATGATGTGGCTTTGAATGGTGCATTTTGAACACACAAAAAGTCAGGAGTTCAAATTAGGTTTAAAAAATGAAATCCCTTTGTAACACACGAGTTTCCGGATGAAATTTAAACTATTCAAATTTGGAAACTAATGGATTAACAGAAAGTTTATAATTATTCTGAGCTAAAAGCAAAAAGAATAAAAAAAATAAAGCAAAAATCAAAAGAAAATAAATAATTCCAAAAAAATTACTGGAAAAAATAAAAAAAATGCCGCCTAATAGGCCACACAGCCTGCATACGACTAGAAACCCATCTGCACATGGGCCAGGATGCAGGCCCGCAGGCCCAATAGGCCCAACATGGCAATGACAAAGGTAGGCATGTATAATGCCTGCATATTAGAGAGGAGCTCAGCACCTGAGCTGCAGCGCAGCTTATAAACAGGTGCTGAGCTCTCTCAGCTAGCGAGGTGGGACTAAACTTCCCACCGCACCGCGCCAGCACATTAGTCCCGGTTGGTGGCTCCAACCGGAACCAATGCTCCCCTTTGGTCCCGGTTGGTGCCACCAACCGGGACCAAAGCCCTCTGCTTCCCGCCCTTTGCGCTGGTGAAAAGAGGCCTTTAGTCCCGGTTGGTGGCACCAACCGGGACCAAAGGGTGGGTATTGGTTTCGGTTGGAGCCACCAACCGGGACCAAAGCCTTTGCTATATAAGTAGCACTTTGGAAATTTTCTGATTTCCATCGCCAGTCCCCCCGCCCGACGACGCCGCGAGCTCGATATCGATCTACGCCGCCAGGCTGCCCCGTCGTCGTCGCCGTCGCCCGTGCCCCCGAGCCCACGCCATCGCCCGTCGCCGTCGTCCTCCGGCCCCCCGCCGCCGTCGCCGTCGGCCTCCGCCGCGCGCCCCCGAGCCGTCGCCCCGTATACGTCACCGTCGCCGCCCTTCGCCCCCGGCCCGCCGCGGTCGCCGTCGCCCTCCGCCACCCTGTGAGGGCCGCCCCGATCCCCTCCTCCTCCTCCCTGTAATGGCCGCCGCCGCTGCCGCCGCGCCCCCTAGCTGTTGTAATTTAGATGTGTAGTTAATTTAGTTTAGATTTAGTTAATTTAGATGTGTAGTTTAGATTTTTCATATTTAGAAGTGTAGTTAGATGTGTAATTAGATGTGTAGTTAGATGTGTAGTTAGATGTGTAATTAATTTAGTTGTTGTAATTTAGATGTATTAATTTAGATGTGTAGTTTAGATTTTTCATATTTAGAAGTCATTTATGTATGTTCATATTTAGAAGAAAAAGAAGGCGAGAAAAAAGGAAAATAAGAAGAGGAAGAAGGAGAAGAAGAAGAAGAATAAGAAGAAGAGGAGAGGAAGTAGAGGAGAAATAAATAAGAAGATGAAAAAGAAGAAAAAAAAGAGTAGAAGAAGAAGAAATAGAATAATATATTATTCTATTTTTTCTTCTTCTCCTCTATTCCTTCTTCTTCTCCTCTTTTTTTCTTTTTTTTCTTCGATCTCCTCCTCTATTCCTTTCTTCTTCTCCTCTTTTTTCGTCTTCTTCCTCTTCTTATTTTTTATCGGGTATGTCGTTGTCGATATATGTACCCCCCTCCCCGATAACTTTTAGTAAGTACTACTTAGAAAGTGTTTAATAGAATTAGTTAGAAAAATAATAGAAGTAGTTAAACTAGCTAGTTTATTTGTAGTAAGTACTACTTTATTATATTTATAGTAAGGAAATTAATAGAACTAGTTTGTTTTTTAGTTAAAGCAATTATTCCCGCATCGACGTCGACGATGCCTATCCCGCATCCTCGTCGTCGACTCGGCGGAGGAGGCCGGCTTGATCAGAGGGGCCATGTCCGGGACTGGGCTCCGCCGGGCTGGTTTTGGGAGGTCCTACCTTCCGGTGGGCGTAGGTTGGTGAGGAACCAGCCCGTCGTTGACCCGATCCTTGTTTGGTGGCGCTCGCGTGGGCCAGTGACGGTGCCGAGGCTTCCGGACACCACGGAGGAGGTACGTCACCGTGTCAGCGAGGAGGACCAGCACGTCCGTCGCTACATGGTTGCGTTGGAGGGCAGGTTCGACAATACCTGGCAGGTTCTTCAGGGATCTCACTAGAGCTATGATCCTGTGATGGTTCCGTCCCTTTGGGTGTCCACCGCCCGCGCCGATGTCCGTCGGGCGCTACTGTTCTAGTTGTACTAGCGATGCTATATGTATGATATTATTCGAGGTGTATTAGTGATAATATTCGGCGATGTACGGACGCATGGAGATGATGTAGTTTTGCTTATAATTGAATGCATCCTAATTTGAATACTACTTTATTTTGTGATTTGATTTTGCTTATTGAATGCTCAAAGTGGAAAACTACTCCGATCCTACTTTGAATGCTAAAATTGGAGACCACTATGATTAGTTGATAGCTTATAGGGTTTTTGTTTTCACAGAAATCTAGGAGCCCCCCCGGCCCCCTCCATCATCCCCGCCGTCGTCCCCGTCACCGCCCCCTCCGACATCGAGGTGAGACCAGCCAAATCCTCTTTTAGAAAGATAATTAAACGATATTTCGGGTTGACTGTAAGTCTGTCGAGTCTCCACCATATATGAGAGGACGAAGAATCCCGACTGTTGTCGTGGGGGTAGCTTCTCCTTCGTTCCCGTGTGCTAGACAATTTGGTGTAATGCACTCGAGAATGAAAGGAGGAGCTACCATCACCGACGGTCGCAAATGTCAGAGAGGAATCGGTGAGGGAGAGTTCCACCATATATATATGAGAGGACGAAGAATCCCGACTGTTGTCGTGGGGGTCGCTTCTCCTTTGTTCCCGTGTGCTAGCTAGACATTTTGGTGTAATGCACACGGGGACAAAGGGAGGAGCGACCATCACCAACAGTCGAATGTATACACCACGTGAGCTGAGAGTTTTCAAGAAAAGACTCGACAAACCGATAGTCAACCCGTGATGAGTAATAATGATCTAACTTAGGTTTTTTAGTACATATATTTAATTGTAGATGTTTAATATTTGAATTATATATGAACATAGGAAATGTCGTACTCGGACGACGAAAGTCTCCCGGGGAAGTGCGACTGGTGCCACGACGACCGAGGTCAGTGCGACAGGCCTCACCTGGACGAAGATCGGCGCTTCAGTATTAAGCTGGACGAGACGTTCGATGTTGAAACGGTACGCAACGACGACAAGTGTTATTTTTTCGTAATTAAGCACGGCTTCAACTATTTCAACGTGTACTTTTCATCTTTTACAATTCGGCTAGCTTATCCCATGCCATGCAAGACGCTACGTCTTGGAGAGGATGGGTTTTGAAGACCATGAAAGTATGGAAACAAAGAAAATTCACCTAAGGACCCATCATGATATAGATTTTGAAGTAAAGCTGTATAATTCTGAGAGCGTAACCCATTTTGGTTGCAAAAATTGGGAAGCATTTTGCAAGATGCATGGTTTTGATGAGGGTATGCTTGTCACCATGGATCTTGGTGATCCTGACATCGAGCAAGACAATATGGACATTTGGGTCCTTGTTGATACGCCTCCAATTCTACCGCTATGTGAGTTTCTCAAACATAGTTATTAGCTAATTTATATTGTTCATTTCAAAATAGTTGACAGCTTATTTTCATTGACAGCTTATTTTGATTGTTCAAACAATGTGCGGAACATGGTAGACAGAACCTACTACACCGATGGCTCTGAGTTAACTTATAAGGAGAAAACTCATCTGGTCGGATTTTGTACTGATATTGAGAATTACAATATCTACAATCAAACTCCTCATCATTATGGTCCTCCATACGTGCCACTAGTGCACATGGTGAACTAAGGTAACTACTATGGAGATACCCTGGTAAGATTTCTTACTATTACGACATCCGTGCATAGTTCTAAAACTAGTGCATTATCATTGCTAACTATGAAGTTATTACTATGTTTTTCAACAGATAATCCCAGAGGATTGTGTGCCTCATTTGATGTATCAGAATGGTAGGCTTGATGTTTTGAATATACAACCAGGCCATCCTACGAATCTGAATTGTCCATACCGGATTTCTAAAAGAAGTGGAGACATGCAAATCAAAGAATGGAAAAAATGTATGGACAGTCGCAAGGAGCTTCTTGGAAGCAAAAGGAAGCGAGGCGCAAGAATTGGAGACAGGATGATCTCCATTCTCCATAATGGAGAGTCAGGGTCTATATTGTTTTATGCTATTTTACCTTAAAGAGGGTATTTCGGTCCTACCTAATACTGATGATCATGTGCTAAGAACAATTAAGTAGGGTTGGTTCGATGACTGTGAGGATGATGATCGTATGACTTGTTATTAATAACGAGTAGAAGTTGTATGATGATGATTAGTAGGACTTGTTATTATATATGACGATGCATGATGCGTGCATGAAGAGTTATTATATATCAGCGGGTGAAATGAACATGGATTGGATTGAAGTGAAGGCAACATGCATGTGGTGCGTGTCGAAAGTAGTACAATCCAAACTTGATCAAGTCCGGATTAGTATTACTTTCGACATGCACCACATGTTGCCTTCACTTCAATCTAAGCCATGTTTAGGCATAGCAGTACGTAGCGTTGGTAAACCAAGCACGGAGATATATGAGCGGACACTTCTCTCTAATAGCTACCTAATAACAACCTAAATTAACCCCCCAAAACCCCCAAACCCCCCCCTTTCAAAAAAACAAAAACCTCAGCTCCTGCCAGGTGCTGACGCGTGGATGCCTATTATTCCCGGTTGGTGGCACCAACCGGGACCAAAGGCCCTCCTGCCTGGGCTCCCCGCACCGGCCACGTGGACGGCCTTTAGTCCCGGTTCGTGTAAGAACCGGGACTAAAGGGCTAGGGCATTAGTAACGACCCTTTAGTCCCGGTTCCTGAACCGGGACTAAAGGCCCTTATGAACCGGGGTAAAAGCCCCTTTTCCTACTAGTGTTCTGGATGTGTGGTGGACGAACGGGCTGCGTATCCGGATTCGTCTCGTCGTTCTGAGCAACTTTCATGGAAAGTATTTCCATCTGAGTTACGGATTAAAAGATATGATTTTCAAAAGAATTTATTAATTTCTGGAATTTAATTAATTATTTAATTTAATTCGAAATTTGGATTTATGACATCAGCATGATGTCATGCTGACGTCAGCAGTCAACGTTGACCGTTGACCTGGTCAACCGGACAGGTGGGTCCCACCTGTCACGGCTGTTAGCTAATTAACTACTGTTTAATTAAATTAACTAACTAATTAGATTAATTTAAACAGGATTAATTAACTTAATTAATTTAGTTAATTAATTAATTAAATTTATTTTTATTTTTATTTTCCTTATTTATTTATTTATTAATTTTTATTAATTAATTTATTATTTTTATTATTATTATTATTATTATTTTAATCATCATTTTTTTCTTTTCGTTCTGTGGGTGCGGGGGCCCACCTGTCTGTGGCCCAAGGGGGTTCGGGCCTAGGGGCAGTGGCTCAGGGGGGCGAGGCCCCACCTGGCAGTGGCCCAGGGGCCTTAGCGGAGCGGGCGAGGCGTGGGCGCCCGTGTGCGCCCGAGGCCACCAGGGGGCGGCGACGCCGGCCACGGCAGAGGCCGGCCGCGGTGCGGCCAGTGCGCAGGCCGGGCGGCAGCGACGCGCCGACGTGCGCGGGGGCGAGCGGCGGAGGCGAGGGGAGGCGTGCGCGGCCCAGGGGTGCAGGGCGAGGCCAAGGCAGGGGGGTGAGCACGGCGGGAGGTGCGGGCGCGGCGGTGAGCGCGGCCGAGCGCGCGCGGGGGGCGCGGCGACCGCGGCGTGTGCGCGCTGGACAGGGGGGCGGTGGCCACGGCGAGTCCATGGCCGGAGCGGGGCGCGCTGGCCGTGGTCGGTGGAGAGGCGCCCGCGGGGAGGAGCGCTGGGCAAGGGGCCGCAGCGGGCGGACGGGGCGTGTGGTCTGGCGGACCCGGCGACGAGCGGCGACGGCGCGCGCGTGGCAGGAGCAGTGGGGCGCGGTCATGGCAGAGAGAGGAGGGGGGAAGCTCACAGAGGAGGAGTAGGGCACGGGCAGCGGGCGCAGGGTGGAGGTCGAGGACGACGCGACGGAGACGAGGCGCAGCGGCGTGCGTCGACGGCGTCGGGGAGGCGGAATCGAGGTAGCTTCGGGCGAGGTCCAATCATGGCGAGCGGCGAGGCGACGGGGTCAGGGGCAGGCGCAGGGTCGGGGTGCGCCGTGCGGGAGGAGACGGAGAGGCGACGCAGATGAGGTGGCGAGGGGCGACGGCGAGGTGGTCGGGGCTCGCTGCCCCGATCTCGATCCAGACGGGATCGGGTGAGGGAGGGGGAGTGGGGAAAGTGTCGGTGGAGTGGGTGGGGGTGAGGGGATAAGGGAGGCCGGTTGGGCCAGGGTGGAGCTGGGCCAGGTGGGTCGGAGTGGGCCTTTCGGACGGGGGGGATGGTGCTGGCCGGCTGGGCCGCTTGGCCCAGTTGGCCAGGGGGTTCCTTTCATTTTTTTTGTTTGTGTTTCTTTTCTGTTTTATTTTAGTTACATTTTATTTTAGTTTTGTAAAATGCCAAATGAGCACCTAAATTAGTATTACTAATTAGTCCACTGCCACAATTAGCTTGGCACCTAAAATAAAATATTTTGTAATTGTTTAGTATTTAAAGTATTTAAATAATAGTTTTGCTACTATTTTATTACCATTTGAATATTTGAACATTTTATAAAAGTGTGGTTCTCCACCATAATTACCTACACATTATTTGGCACAACCCGAACATTTTAGTTTTAAAGTTTGAAAACTTTTGTTGTTTGCCTTTTATTCAATTTTGAATTTGAATTGGTTTTTGAACTAACGCGGGATTAACTACTCTGACAGAGGTGACGTGGCATCAATAGCAGGGAATTACTGTAGTCTAATTATCCGGGCGTCACAATTCTCCTCCACTACAAGAAATCTCGTCCTGAGATTTAAGAGGGGTGTAAGGGGGAAAGTTCTGGTTACGAAAGTCTAATGGATCTTCTTGTCTTTGGTTGCTCTCCTCGAAGAGGTCGATCCATAAAATTGATGTCTTCACTCCTATGCCTCAATGCATCATGATGAAATTGTCATCCTTCCTTCAGGATCTCCATCGTGCTTACGAAAGAATAAAGGGTGGTTATTCTGTAAGAACGGACCTCTGCAAGGTTGACTACCTGGTAGTTCACAGTGGGGAAGGAGGCGAAAAGTAACTCTCGAATTGAAACTTAAGAAAATATCAAGAGCAAGGTAAGGAGGTATCATGGGAAGTTTCGAGCGGGCAGACAATCGTTCGATGCCTGAAACAAAGTGTGAAAGGGGTTCAAAGCAATCGGAATAAGTATTATGGCTGATGCCAGTATAGGTCAGTAGGATGGTGGTCCGTGAATTACATACGAGGCCACGCGCGATGAATAAATTTGGGAACAGGGGGTGCACAGGAGAGTCAGGTTTCGATCCTGTGGAACTGTGGGTTATGGGCCCACCATGTGGGTTAAAAGTAGGAAGGGCGGTGACATCTTGCACGATCATGATAGCAAGGCATGTCAGAGGGTAGCCTGTCAGTTATATGTCAGCAACATCGTCGGTACCAAGGGCGAGGGACGAAGAGAACCATTTTCCTGCTCGTTGAAACGAGGCGGACCATTAGGCAAAGTTCTCGTCCATCGGTGGTTACCGAAAATATGATTATCAGATTAAACAGAAGAATGGAAAGGAAAATGTGTTTAAACACATATTTCAAGGGTATATCCTTCCCAAGGACAAGCTGAGCATGATATCCATGACAGGATATAATGTAGAAAACTCTTTAGGTAGGGGAGAGAAATTTCATGACATTACCCTTACAACGGTGTTTGGATAATTGAGCAGGAAACATTTAGCATTGGGCTTCAAATGTTCCTGTTGAAAATCGGAGTACCATAGACATGCTTCGAGATAGCATTGACATGGTCAACATGTGAAGATCAGAATTTGGAAACAAAAAGGATCCATTAGGAACAACTTATAGAATAAGTCTTACAATTTCCTCATGGAAGAATAGCTAACCTTGCTAAAAAGGAAAACTTATAACAATAGGTCCTCCGGCCAGGTGTGTTAGGCATGACATCACCTTACCGGGTCATAAATGGACCAATGTTACAACTCTTGGAAATATGTTCCAACCATCATATCTGACCGAGATTCAGATCTGATTGGTGTCAGGATACCTCAGACTCAGGATGTCTGAGAAGAAAAGTGCAACACAAATTGATGGGATGACATTGTAAGATTCTCGGGAAATGAACTACGAAAGCAAGTTCCGAAACCAGAGTTCATCATTAAACCAAGGAGAGGGTTAGGAGGTGGCTGATGGACTCGGCGACATTCCATTGTGATTTCCAAAAGATGGATTTCCACAATTATGTGTACAAGGAGATAGCTTTTGTCAGTTCAAATGATATAATGAGGTATGCTCGAGGAAACATACACGATTGAACATTGGTTGACGGTGCACCCGAAATACGGACTTAGGTAGCACAAACAATGTTAGAATGGCGATTCGATAACCAATGGTCTAAGAATGAAATGTTGACCATTAACTTCAAAGCAATAAGGTTGCTAGAAGTTTTGAAGTCGCACACCATAGTTCAATTGCCGGTTTTCCGGTTAGGAACAACACGGGGACCAAGGAATGAATGGATGTGGCAAGAAGTATCACCTGTATCAAGATGCCATAAGAGGAAATTCTCACGACATTCTTGATATAAAAGATGGTAATACTCCAAAGTAAAGAAGAACAAATGCTGGATATCAAGGATCTCAAGGTATAACACAAAACATGAACAAGTTTGTGTTGAATGGAAGGCAATAAAGTGGTCGATGATAACACAGATCATCGAGGGCAAGGATGGTATTTCTCATCATGAACTCAATTGATATCCTGGAAGAGCTCATAAGGTTGATGATGATCACGACACATTTGCCGAGAGATTTCATGAAGGTGTAATCGATCGGCGATGACATCAAGTCAAAGGAATGATGAAGCAAAAGGTTATTGAAACCACAGGTACGACACAAACTCGAGACCAAGCTTGTTGTCCAAGGCGAAATGATAAGACGAGGAAGGTCGGCGTAAGCTTAGCTCGTCGTCGAAAATCGTGCTTCGGAAAGAAGGACCAGATAGCACAGTTAAAAAGTTGCATGATAATGACATAGCCGAGCAGGCTACGGATGACGTGATCGAGTACAAACTCGTAAGCAAAGGAGATTACTAAGAGTTGTTTAATCGTGATGCGGACTCGATTCAGTTATCGATGTCCTTGAGTGTTTAATAACTCGGGGCTCGTGAAAAATTGGAATAAATGAGAATGTAATACTTGACGGAGAACTCATAAGAAGTTATGCAGTTCCGTGATAATCTCAGGATACCAGGGGGTAATACTCGACGACAGATCAAGGTAGAGGTTGGACTAGGGTATTGCTTTGCAGAAGACAAGTGCTCAAACTTGCACGAGAAACGGAATCAAGGAGAAACATGGTCGGATCCACGATTGCAAAGGATTAATTCACCGATACTAGATGATATTATACCAGGGAAATAGCTATTATTATAAGAAGCTTCCATGATAGGATCTACATCGTGTCCATGGGCATGAACACAAAGGTTCAAGGTCGACCCCCACTTCTGCAATGCATAACCTTTCATTCACTGCTCTATTAAAAATAATTTGAGTGCGAAGACCTACCTGGTGAATTACCAGAGGAGTAAGAACCTTGGAAAACTTTCGGGTTCACACAGATTAAGGAAGGCATAGGTTCAACCCATCGAGGCATCTTAGGAACATATACCACAATTATTTTTGGACTAATTAACACAAGCTCGAATGTAGAGCATGGTTCACAAAGCAGAGGATACAATTTACCAAAGGCATCATGTATCCGAGGAAAAGCTCACAAACTTATTTAATATGAAGGACATTGTCGGATAAAATCTGACAAAAGGGTCTGGTGGTCCACAAGGG